>NC_140952.1:65545894-66145894 GCF_014529385.1 Adiantum capillus-veneris
TAGTGGGCTTGATGAACCAAAAAAAGGAGCAATAGAGATATCGCTATTGCTGACTTTTTTTCGGCTTTTTTTAAGACAAAAATAAAGGGAGCAATAGTGATATCGCTATTGCTCCTCTACTTTTTTTTTTCTTATGTGCTTCTCCAAGGCCTCGCTCGCCAACTGGCATGACATCCCCTCGCATGCATCGCTCGCCTACGCAGGCCTCGCATAAGTGCCATCACCTACGAAGGCCTCACCTACCTGGGCCGTCACCTACGTAGGTCTCGCTCTTGGGCCGTCACCTCGCCATCACCTCGCACGCCTCGCTCCTGGGCTACGTGCAACCTGCTCTGCTGCACCTACTTCTAGTCCAAGCGATTCCCAAGTAAGGTCTCTCTCTCTCTCTCTCTCTCTCTCTCTCTCTCTCTCTCTCTCTCTCTCTCTCTTTGAGGTCTCTTAGGATAGTTTCCCACGACGTTAAAAAATCTCTTCTTCTTCTCTCTCTTTCTCTCACACACACACACACATTACACAGTAGACAGACACACAGAGAGATGACGAAGGTGATGATCTTTGTGCCACTTGGTAAAACGACCGACATATAGCCAATGCTGTTTGCATGAAGACAAATGATTGTCACCCAAAAACATCTCCACTGCAGCAGAAAAAGGACCATCGTTTGAACTGAATTTAGTCTAGTAACAAATAATTGCAGAGCCTCCATACCATATCGTCCAAGCATAGGAGAATTCTATTGATGGTTGTGGGCACGTGGACGGGCATTGTTGCGTTGGTGCTCCCGCTTTTTGGTGCTCTAGTCTCTCAACATGGCCATGACGACCACATGGCCGGCAAATCTTGATGGAGCTTGAAGCAAGATTTGGAGGAGCTCCTTAAAATTTGCGGAAGGGCTTTTGTTGAATCCAAAAGAACGCTGCACGTATGATGTAGATACGGGAACTCCTCCCTGGTTTGATGAGGATCTCATGGAATCTTCCTGCAAGATGCGTGTGATGAGGGTCGCGATTGTGATTCTACAGAGAAGCTTAATCCCAACTTGTAGACTAACTTCTTTTTGAACTGCAGATACCGTTGGCAACATCCACCCAAAATGAATGTACTTACTGCAAACACCGTACCATGTCATGGCCGTCAAAAGAAATGGTTTGCATATGAAGAGCCTCTCTTTGAATCCTGTAAGAAGACCGCCTTAATTTAGTGTCAAGAGAAGATCGCCTGCTGGGTGAGAGAGATGGGGGAGGTGATCGCCTGCTGGGTGAGAGTGAAGGTGCCAAGAGAAGATCGCATGCTGGGTGAGAGAGATGGGGGAGGTGATATTGTGTGTGTGTATATATATGTGTGTGTGTGTGTGTGTGTGTGTGTGTGTGTGTGTGTTTTATATGTGTCTCTCTCTCCCCTCTCTACAGTATAAAAAGAGGAGTAAAATTGAGAGGACCATTTGATGTTGTTGCTGCAGAGAGGTATGGTCCTCCCTTCTTTCCTCCTTCTCCCTCTCTACCCCCTCCTCCCATCCTCCTTCCTCTCTACCCCCTTCCTTCTCACCCTCTCCTCCCCTCTTAGCTATCATCTCTCTATCCCTCATCCCCTGTACCTCTCTCCTTTTCCCTCCTCCTGTATCCCTCCCACCAATTTTCCTCTCTCCTCTCTCTCCTCCCTTCTTTCTTATCACTAATCGACTTTCCGGATCCCATAAATGATAGCCAAATTGACCATCTACACCATAGCCAATGAAGATGCATTTCTTGGACTTAGGATCTAGCTTAGCACGCAACTCCTTGGGTACATGTGCATAAGCTTCACAGCCAAATGTGTGGAGTTTTTCATAAGACAAATTCTATCATGACCATAACTCCAAAGGTACACGAAACTGTAATGAAGCATGTGGTGATCTATTGATCAATTGCACGGCTGTGTATAATGCTTCAGCCCAAAACGCTTGCGGTAAATTAGCCTGTGATAGCATAGACATAATCCGCTCTTGGATGGTCATATTCATTCGTTCTGCAACACCAATTTGTGCAGGGCACTACAAGAGGCTATTCATATTAGCGACGCTCACACAGCGACGCTCAAAACAAAAAATCCCGGCGTCGCTATGAGCGTCGCTATCAGCATCGCAAATTTACAAAGAAATTTGCGACGCTCATAGCGACGCCGGCTGGGCTAAAAAAAAAACCGAGCGCGCCCAAAAACTCAGATCTCAAATTTGAGTTTTTCGGCGCCCTCAAGCAAGGAGCAGGTAACGCTCTCCCTCTCTCTCTCTCTCTCTCTCTCTCTCTTTTTCTTCTCCACACACACACACACACACACACACACACACGAGGAGAGGAAGGAGAGCCAGGTATGCTCCTTCCCTCTCCTCATTCTCATGTTCCCTTCCCCTCTTTCTCTCTCCCTCTCTCTCTCTCTCACACACACACATACACACACATAGTGTTTTGGAGAGAGAGAGAGAGAGAGAGAGTACAAACAAAAACAAAAACGCACACACACACATACATAAACAAAGAATGCACACACACATTGAGAGAGGAAAAGAGAGAGAGAGAGCATGCATAAACAAAAAACGCACGCATTGAGAGAGGAAAAGAGAGAGAGAACATGCATAAACAAAAAACGCACACATTGAGAGAGGAAAAGAGAGAGAAAACATGCATACGATCCAAAAAAACGCACACATTGAGAGAGAAAGAGAGAGAAACTAATTTAACGTCGTAGGAAACTAATTAAAATTAAAAGACCTAAAGATCTAGCCGACGAGGAGTTGAACTCAAGACCTATTATTCAAGAGGGAAATGGCATAATCAATCTATCATACTTGGCATGGGTGATAGAAAGGTTATACCATTTATCTCTTTTTATTGGCACACACATCCACACACGCGCACACACACAAGAAGAAGAGAGTTATAACGTCGTAGGAAACTATCTTAAAAGACGTTAAAGATTAGGTTATATGTAGACTTACATTAAATTAGATTTAGGTTTATTTTTAACTAGATTTACGTTTATTTACGCTAGATTTAGATTTACGTTATATTAGATTAGATTTAGGTCTCCATAGACTGCGATGCCTGCATGAAGCGGGTGAAGAAAGCCCTCAATGGAATATAGGGTATTGCTGCCTTCACTCATGGTGGGCTCCGTCGATCCAAAAGTACTGGTGAAATGTCTTCAGAAGATAGGGAAGAAGGTGGATCTTCAGGGCGGCAAGAGTCACTACATCCCCGACACAATGACCATCTAGACAACCTCTAGTCATTCAATAGCAACTTCAAAGTTAGTAACAAGAGCAAGAACGGTCTAAAGGGCCAATTGCTGTCATCAGATGTGGATAGAGATGAGGCAGCGTCACCGCCGGAAGTTAACTCTCACATCTTTAGTGATGAGAATGCCAACTCTTGCCGAGTTATGTGAAAAATTATGTGTTAAATCAATTTTAAGGTTCTTATAATCCCTGTTAGTTTAGTTCTTTGTTTTTAATATAACATAATTTACGTTAGATTTAGATTTATGTTATATTAGATTAGACTTAGGTTTATTTAGGTTTACCCACACACACACACACACACACACAAGAAGAAGAGAGTTTTAACGTCGTAGGAAACTATCCCAAAAGACGTTAAAGATTAGGTTAGATGTAGAGTTACGTTAAATTAGATTTAGGTTTATTTTTAGTTAGATTTACGCTTATTTACGTTAGATCGAGTCCACGCAAGAATTACTTACGGTTTAGGGTTTAGAGTTAGACGAACAGTGAAAAGATCTACTGTGAAAAGATGTTAAGATGCTGTGAAGTGCTACAGCTAGAGAAGAGGCAAAGGGGTTTTGTCCACTACATGCAGTATCATGTAGACGTGGGTGTGTAGATTTCTCGTACCCACAAATATAGGTATTGACCAATAAAGACGAGATTATAACCCGGTGGTTCTGATCTCCGTGCACCTCTAGACCGAGGTGTGCGGGGATTGGACATGACTAGAGAATGTGAGGTAAAGAGAGAGAGAGAGAGAGAGAGAGAGAGAGAGAGAGAGAGAGAGAGAGAGAGAGAGAGAGAGAGAGAGAGAGAGAGAGAGAGAGAGAGATAAGACGAAGAATGCCAATAGAATATTAAATTTGTTGTCCAGGTTATAAGTTTTTTATCCTCATTATGAGTAGTGACGAGGATGTGGGACCGTCCAACCGAAACACCTATCTCTCAACGAGGGTCTTATGTCCTTGTAATCAATGCAAGCATGTTGTGCGACGGACAAGACGTGTTTCTTTGCAGCACGTTCGCGAATTTGGCGAGTTCGATCCATCTATTATAGATCGAGTTGTTGCCAATTATAACTCGTCGGACTCTGACGCTGGCCAACAAGCAGCAATCTTGCAACCCAATAGACGTGTTCGCAGGCGCTTTGGTCAAGCAGCATATGTGAGGCCACAAGATGTAGCCTTTGACAGCTCGGGGGATGATCATGCAGAGCACATTCCCAACGAGGCAATGTTTGAGCCCGAGATTGATGAAATGATCGAGACGATCATGGATTCAGAAAGGCTTATCTATGATGATATGAAAAGTGAAGCCGATACGCCATTGTATAATGGAGCACGTATGTCTAGATTGAAAGCACTCCTGGTTCTTCTCAACATGCAGGCAAAGTTTGGATGGAGTGACACTAGCGTCACAACGCTTTTCAGGTGATCTATTACAATTAGTTTACTTTAATAAAACTCTAAATGTATAATGATCTGATAGATTTTTACACGACTGTATCATATTTTTATGTTGTGTAGATTGCTGAAAGAGCACATACTACTAGCTGACAATGTGATGCCAGATTCCCGAGATGAAGCAAGAAAGATTTTGCGAAACTTGGGGATGGATTACAATTCTATCCACGCTTGTCCTAATGACTGCATTCTTTTCAGAGGGGAATACATAGACATGGAGAAGTGTCCGAAATGTGATTCCGAAAGATATCTAGTAGATCTCCACGGGACAAAAATTCCACAAAAGGTTTTGCGACATTTCCCTCTGCTTCCTCGCATCAAGCATTTCTTCGAATGTAAGTCCATGGCCGCCCTAGCATCATGGCATGAGGAGAATAAATCTTCGGATGGTGTGCTACGAATTCCTGCAGATTGCGTAGCCTGGAAACATATAGATGGAACATGGTCGGATTTTGCCAGGGAAGCTCGAAATTTGCGCTTAGGCCTGCTATGGATGGCGTAAATCCATTTGGTCAAAGATCAACATCTTACAGTGTATGGCCCATTGTCATCGTCAACTACAACATTCCCCCGTGGTTGACTACGAAGAAGGGGCACCTATGGCTAAGCTCGATTGTGCCAGGGCGATATAAAGTGGGGAATATGGATGTGTATCTTCGTCCACTATTGGAAGAGCTACAACAATTGTGGATTGGCATAGAGGTGGTGGATATGAGCCGACACACAGGACGACGGAATGCTTTGATCAGAGGCATTCTAATGTGGACCATGCATGACTATCCCGGGCTAACAGAATGCTCAGGTGATCTATTGACACTCCTCACTCAGACACTGTAAATCTTGTTTTTTCCCATAGTTGATCTATTATCATGTGTATACATGCAGGGCTTCAAACAAGCGGATACAGAGCATGTGTCACATGTGGACCTAGACTGAATGCACGTAGGGCACCCTCACTGAAGAAGCAAATCTACGAAGGTCATCAAGCGTATCTTCCAGAGAATCATGTGTTACGCGACGGCTTTTTGGGAAGAGAGCCACCAAGGATGTCTGCACAAGCATGGTTAGAGCAGAAGGAGATGTGCGATGACGGATTGCCTCCAGGGATGAAGAGACTATCTCTATGGTACGAGTTACCATACTGGCCCCGACTCATGATCAATCACTTGCTCGATCCAATGCACATATTCAAGAATGTGGGTAATCTACTATGGGACCATCTGACCGGCAAGAAAGATACTTTGGGAGCCAGAGTTGACCTTAGAAATGTGGATCGTATGGAGCAATATTGGCCGCAAACAGCGTCTGATGGATCGATAAAACTCCCTAAAGCACCATGGATTTTCACAGGAGCCCAAGAACGCAAAGTAAAAGAGACCATTCGATCTTTGCGGACCCCCACTGGCGTAATGCACTCGCTCCGAACGTGTTTTACTAAAGAAGGAAAGCTTACCGGTTTGAAGTCACACGATTGGCATAAAATGTGTCAGGTACGTTCATAGTGGACTTTAATATCATTGCATAAAATGTGGACTTTAATATCATTGCTGCACATACTTTACAGTTTATTTTACCGGTTGCCATTGAGGGATGTTTGTCTCTCGACATCCGTAACACAATCTACAAACTTGCAAAGCTGGTGCAATGGATCTCACAAAAGGAGATCAACGTAGACTCCATACCATTCGCCAAACTAAATGCTGCGGAGCTTGTGTGCATGTTTGAGAAACATTTTCCTACTACAATGCTAACCATTCAGGTGCATCTTCTTGTTCACATAGTTGATGAGGTGGAAATAGCTGGCACAGTTCATTCCAGATGGATGTTCTTCTTAGAACGTTTCATGAAAACGCTTAAGGGATATGTGCGTCAAAAGGCACGTCCGGAGGGTAGCATGGCAGAAGGTTGGTTGGTATCAGAGTCCCTAGTGTACATTGGAGAGTGGCTAGACGGATTTGATAAAGCCCGGGACACGCTATGGCGAACCATAGATGATGAGCGCATATCTGGGATTGTCATGTGCAATCTCGGTGTTGAGAGAAGATGACGGAAGATCTAGAGGCTAAAATCAACCGATTTTGCATGCTTCACAATCCAGTGATGCAAAAGTGGATTTCACAATATGAGGATGCAAAGCAAGAGCGACAAAGGGCACGAATCGAGTGGAGACGGGAAGACGACCACCGATGCACTATCCAGCGGTTCTGGAGAGCCTACCAACCTTCATGAGCTTAAGATGGTTGCACAACCAATTGAAAAGCGCACAACAATGCGGTGACGAAGTGACTGAGGAAGAGTGGGAGTACTCTCGGGGTTGCGCGACCAAGGTAAGTTTGCAATGTACGACTAGCAAGTGACTTTATTTATAAACGTTTGAACGGCCACTCATAATCTTTGTTCGTTGTAGTATAAGTCATACACAGCAGCATGGTGTAAAGGTCGACATTTTAGGGTGGAACGAATCGACAAAAAGCGTTTTACTCAAGATTGTGGAATCATGGCAAAATTTGAACAGTCTAGTCGACGACGTTCCTCTGATGCAGATCCTGTGGTGGCGGAACTCACTTACTTCGGCACGCTGCAAGAGATTTTGAGGATCGATTACAGAGGATTTTTTGTCGACTTGTTCGACGTGCAATGGTTCAAGATAATCATGGAGGGTCGCAACGCTACTGTGCGTAGAGGAGAGTCTGGTTTTCTTGAGGTGGATTCTACTAAGAAATGGACTGACCTAAGAGACACTTTCGTACTACCCGAGCATTGTGAACAAGTAAGTATGTAAATAGTTAACATCCCCCTTTTACAAGTTATGTGCTTGAAAGCTCTCATGTAAGTTATGTGGCTCTGGCAGGTAATATTTCATCCTACAAAGTCTACATCAAACTGGTGGTACGTCATAGAGGTAGCCCCTCGTAGTGCAAGGACGTATGAAGGCTACCATGTGCCAATCACAACGGCATCAATGGAGGAGATCAGAGAAGATGCTCAATCAGAAGCCGCTGCGGTGGTGCCTGACGAGCATCAAGATGCTACTACTCTATATGGGGTGCATGCAGAGGCTACAAAATGAAACAAAGGATATGTGTTTAAACGGAGAGCTCTATATAGATATAGGAAGTTATGCTGAGTTATGCGAGGATGAGAGAGAGATCTCTTAAAGCCACAAATATTGTATTTGAACAATTTTGCTCCGTGTTGTAAAAGCTCTGGCTCTCTAAGTACCTTCCATGGTGTATAACGCTCTTTTCTACTCGCGCTCACATCTTTTGATTGAAAATTCTGAGTTTTCGACTTGCCTCTTCTATCACTCAATTCATTGCGTCATTGTATTCATGTGTTAAATGCAGGTATGGATGATGAGGAGTTTCTTTCTTCTTTGTCACCGCAGCAGAGACACTGGTACGTGGAGCGTCATCGCTCTAGCGCATCATCGTGCGTTCCTACTCCATCCGCATCTCCCTCTCTTTCGGAGCATTCGGCGCGCTCCGAAGCTTCGGCGTCGACGAGACGATCTTCACACTCGTCTAGACACCGGCGCTCTAGTGGTGGCGGTGGCGGTTGCTGTGGGGATTCCGCCACCGATGCCTCCACACCGCCTCGTGTTCGACGAGGCTCTTTACCCTCCCCTTCTTTGCCCGCCCCCACACCAGCCACAGCATCTCCATCTACGCCAGGTTTTGCACGGCTGACTGTTCCTAGAAGCTACACACCTCTACCTACTCCGCCAGGAGCCACCCCACTCGACACTCCTCGCTTCGGGGCCCAGACGCCGGTGGAGACACCTGACGTCCGTACCCCCATCGACACGCCGCTAGAGACCCCTGCCGGGACACCCAGGTTCACGCGTCACCGGCCAGAGGGCTTGTCTTACTCCATCGACTTCAGCGGCGGCATCATCATGGATGATGACGGCAAGAAGGTGATCTCGCGCATGCGTGGTCTTTGCTCTCAGCTGTTTAGACACTACATACTAAACAAATGGAGTGAAGTACCAAGTGATTTAAAAAACAGAGTCATCAGCATACTTCATGATGAGTTTCCCGTTCCAACACGGGATCAGCACTTCAATGAAGACCTGATGAAGATTCGAATGCGCGAATACTGCAAACACAAGCGTTCCGAAGTGCAAAAAGCAATCAAGAATGGGTGGAACAGGCCAGATTGGCTGGCCAAAGAAGATTGGAAGAATGCGAAGAACGCAGCGCGCGAGAATCCCGACAAGTGGAAGCAACAAAAGGATGCACCAGAGCGCGAGTAGAGGCAGGGAGCTCGCACCACTTGGGGAGCGGTGGATGGGCATCATTTGAGGCCGATTTTGTAAGTGTTTTCGCATTGCTCTTTATGTTCGATAGTTTAGGGTTTATGAGTTTTTTAATTCTAACATAATGAAATCTTTGTATGTTTTGACAGTGGTCGATGACAGGACGTGATCCCACACCGTACGAGCGCGAGTACGCAGGCAGGAAGGGCTTAAACGCCCTGATGGACATTCTCAGTTCTCGCAGCGGCATGGTTAGTATTAGGGTTTACTCTTTTTTATTTTTTGTATTGTTTTATAAATGTCGTTATATGTTTATACTTACTGAAAGCTGTCTTATTGTCTTTTTTTGCAGAATCCGACAGATACGCCGCTTGGACGCGATGAGACGTCTGACTAGACGACGTCAGTTTAGCCGTAGCTAGATAGCATTAGTTTAGGGTTTCTCATAGCTTATGTATCATGAGACGGATTCTATACGTCTTTTTGAACCATGTATATTATTACATTTGTCACCGCAGTTCCTTTTGCCAATCAATTCTTTATGCCTATGATGTTGTACAATTGTCATTATTACATTTGCCAATCAATTCATTTTGCCTATGATGTGTACAATTGTCAATTTTGCAAACAATGCGTCTTGTGGGTGACTATTTTGGGTCTATTATCTACCCTTGCACTTTTTTAAAAAAGTGAATCAAGTACAATATGGTTGATGGGTGGCAGGGCATTCAATGCCCTGCCACCAAAAAAAAAATCTCTCGGGCGTCGCTATAAGCGTCGCTATTTATGGCTCTGTAGCGTCGCTATGAGCGTCGCTATAGTCTTCAGTGTAAACGTCGCTATAACCGTCGCTATGAGCGTCTCTATATAGAGACGCTCTCGTAGCAACGCTCGTAGCGACGGTTTTAGCGACGCCGGGGGTTATAAAAACCCAGTGTATTTCCGTCGCTAACAGCGTCACAAGAGCACACAACCTCTTGTAGTGGGGGTATAAGGATCTCTAAGCCCACGCTTAATTCCCCTACTTGAACAGAAGTCTGTAAACTCTTTGGAGACATATTCTCCACCACTGTCTGTGCGCAAAGCTTTCAACTTATGTTCAGACAAAGTTTCGACACTAGATAAGAACTTCTTGAAGTAAGAAAAGGTCTCATCTTTGGACTTCATGGCATAGACCCAAACATGCCGATTTGCATCGTCAATGAATGTAACATAATAGGACGCACCACCATGGGATTTAGAAGACATAGTTCCACATAAATCAATGTGCACAAGCTCTAAGGGGTTTCTTTCTTTGTCAAAAGAATGTGTACGATGTGTCCGTATTTGCTTTCCATATTGACAGTGCTCACAAAAGGGAAAATCAAAAAATGACAAAGACGGTAAGTAGCCCAAACAAAAGAGTGTCTCCATTCCCTTCTTTGACATATGTCCTAGTCGGCTATGCCACAAAGCAATGGTTGGCAGCTCGGTTATAGAAAGAACACTTTTTTTATCAGACACATAAAGAGGATAAAGTGAACCAACTTTAGAACCATGGGCTATAATAAGATGACCCTTCGCAACATGCCAAGATTGATGATGAAAAGTGACTTTGTAACCCAGGTCATCAAGACGTCCAACCGAAATCAGATTGTGTGTCAAGGATGGAACATGACGCACATTATGGATGATAACACCATGGCAATATCACCTACGCCAACAATATCACAAGAGTAACTGTCACCAAGTGTAACAGAGCCAATGGTTTCCTCGTATGTAGTAAACCAATGCCTATGAAGTGTGACATGCAATGAAGCACCCAAATCAAGAATCCATGTATGGGATACTTCACCACTAACAAGGAGTTAAGCTGGCATAGAACTCTGCAAAGATAAAGTTTCATGTGCATCATAAAAGACATCATTATTTTCAATCAACATATTAATGTCTTGCACATCACTGTCATCCTGAACTATGTTCAGTTCTTCAATCTTAACCGATCTCTTTGGTTTCTCCTCTTTACCATCATGATCTTTGCCTTTACCTTTGCCCTTCTCTTTGTCATGCTTCCAAGCATAACAATCCTTCTTCATGTGACCAAACTCATCACAATAATGGCACTGAACATTGCGGCGAGCACGAGACTTTGATCTACCCTTTGATGCATCTCTATTACCCTCTTTCTTGGACTCACGTTGCGAAGAACCGCCCTTACATTGCTTATCATCCCTTTGCACATAATGAGCTTCACCATAATGCGAGCTAGTCATGGTCTTCCGACGCATCTCCTCTGACAAAAGTGCACTAGTAACATCATCGTACTTTAGCGTACCATTAGGAGCAGAGTTACTAACAATTGTGCAAAAGATATCCCAAGAGGGTGGCAACGGACAAAGAAAAAAGAGTGCTTTCATCTCATCATCAATGGTCATGCGATGTGCACAAATATGGGCAAAAAGAGAATCAAAATCATTAATATGGTTGGCAACACGAGATGACTCCTTCATTCAAAGGTTGAAAAGTTTTCGCATTAGGAAAACCTTACTGCTAGCCGTATCTTTTTCGTAAGTGTCGCATAATTTCTATCATAAAGCATGAGCAGTCTCGCATTCTAACACTGAAAAGTACACCGACTCACCAAGGTGCAATCTAATCGTAGACCTGCATAGCTCTTCAAGCTCCTCCCACTAAAACTGAGTCATGTGCATATCTTCAGTTCTAGCCGCATAGGCAATAGGCAGCTTTTGCTTCTTTTGAACAAGCACGTCATGCATTTGGTTTTTCCAAAGCTGAAAATTAGTGCCATCAAACTTCTTTATATCATAAATGTCACGATCTTTGCTGGTAGACATGGTGGCAAAACTACCAAAAGATTTCCAGAAAATTTCAGCAGAGTCTCCTTTGTGTTTGTGACTATGTCAACCAAAATACGAGACAAAATGACCAAGTATGTCACTCACAAAGCATAAAAGAGAGCAATGCCTCTCAAAAGCACACTGCATAGAGATCAACTGAGGTGCATAAACTGTCAAAATGACCATAGACCGCCAATTCGGTGTCAAAAGCACCTATACCACTCTATACATGTCCTATGGCGAGGTCTCGTAAGGGATGCTCCAACTACCTTTATCATCGAAGGTATCTCCACATTTGAGAATACCCCAACTCAATGAAAACCTCATGCTATCGACCCTCAACAACATAGGTTATGCAGCAAAACATATAGCTGAAGGTGCCAAGGGAAGCGTGTGCGAGTGCAAGTGCGAGAGCAGAGAGAGAGAGACCTGCTTTGGGTAGAGCGCACAACAACGTTATCCTGTTGTTTACAACTCCTTATTTTGTTGTATTAAAGAATAAGTGTATACATGGGTAAGTTAGTAGATGGGTTAGTAGTAAGTGGGATGTCCGGCTAGTTGGCCTGAATCCCAACAAACTCCCTATTGAAGGCCAACGCAGCCCAAGTGACTTGGTATGTACAACCATGAAGCAATCTAGTGGCTTCAACCTATACCCATCAACTCACTGCAATGTGTAAACCGCTCCAAAGCTAAGCCTTTTGTCAAAGCATCTGCTGGGTTGTTGTAAGTGTGTACCTTGACCAAATCAATGAGCTTTTTGGCCAAGAAATCTCTCACGAGATGATACCTGACTTCAATGTTTTTCAATTTGGAGTGAAACACGAGATTCCTTGCCAATGCAAGAGCACTCTGACTATCACAATATATCATTGGAGTCTCATCAATGCCAAGATTTTTGACTAAGCAAGATAACCATATAGCCTCTTTACTTGCATCCGACAATGCAACGTACTCTGCTTCCGTAGTGGAAGACGACGTACAATCTTGAAGACATCACCTCCAAGATACTGCTGCTCTAGCAAATATGAAGACATGGCCAGATGTCGATCTTCTATTGTTGACACAACCCGCATAGTCTGCATCCGCATAACCCACGATGGATGCATCACTATTCCCGAAGCGTAAACGCCTGCAGACCGTACCTTTGAGGTACCTAAGAATGTGCTTCACTGCTTCCCAATGCTTGCTGCTAGGATTTGCCATATATCAGCTCACCACTCCCACTGCAAAAGTAATTTCTGGTCTTGTGGCCACCATAGCATACATGAGACTACCCAATATCGAAGAATATGGTACCTTAGCCATTTCAGCTCGCTCAGCATCAGATTTGGGTGCATCTTCCTTGCCGAGTTTCAAGAATGCATGTATTGGGGTACTCAATGCTTTCGCCCCCTGCATATTGAAACACTGCAAAACTTTCTCAATGTATGTTTCCTGAGATAACTTAAGAATATGATGTTTGAGATCTTTCTGGTTCGCATGCCAAGAAAGTGTATAGCATCCCCCAAATCTTTCATTGCAAAATTATTGCTAAGTATTTTCTTCAAGTTGGCAATTTCTGCAATGGATTTCCCAGCTATAAGCATGTCATCAACATACAAAACTAGAATGATCATCAAGCCATCATCTAGCTTTCTTGTGTACAAGCAGTGATCCTCTTCGCTCCTTTTATGTCCTTGAGACCTCATACATGCATCAAATTTATGATACCACTGCCTTGAACCCTGCTTTAAACCATAAAGTGCCTTTTTGAGCTTACATACTAGCTCCTCACAAGATGCGTTCTCTTGAACAAACCCTTCAGGCTGCTGCATGTAAACATCCTCATCGAGATCCCCGTGAAGAAATGCTGTCTTCACATCCATTTGGACAAGTTCAATGTCCCAATCGCTACAAGACCAAGTATGGTTCTAAGTGTTGTCATCTTGACCACAGGCGAGAAGATTTCATCAAAATCAACTCCTTTTGCTGTTTGAACCCTTTGGTTACAAGTCTAGCCTTGTACTTTGGATTTGGATCACCCGAGGTAAATTCTTCTTGTAAACCCATTTGCAAGGTAAAGCTTTAGCATCATTTGGCAGTTCTACCAAGTCCCAAGTGTCATTAGCAAGAATCGAGTTATACTCAGATTCCATAGCCTGCTCCCACTTCATCACATCATCCGTCATCATGGCTTCTTGGTAGCAGCTTGGCTCACTGCAATCGATCAACATTATGTAATCAAGACTTGGCTCGAAACGCGTAGGTGGACGAGAGACTCTAGTAGACCGTCTCACTCCTTGACCATTGCTATCCGCTCCCTCTGAAGCATTGCTAGTGGAAGGTACATCACTAGCCCACTGAGTTGATTTCACTGTCTCCGAGGCAACATCCTCAAAAGTGACTCTCCGAAACTCTATTTCCTTAATAGGTTGTTTATGCACTTTGGACTCATTGAAGATCACATCTAAACTACAGATGACTCGATGAGATTCTGGGTGCCAGAGATGATATCCCATCTCTCCATCTACACCATATCCAATGAAAATACATTTGTGTGACTTTGGCTCTAACTTCTGTCGAAGTTGTTTAGGCACGTGAGCATAAGCTTCACAACCAAAAACACGTAGATGGTCATAGTGGGGCTTACGTTTAGACCATAACTCTTCTGAATCTCATTATTCAATGGTGTACTAGGCGAACAATTTATAATGTGCACTGCGGTCAAGACGGCTTCTGCCCAAAAGCCTTGTGTGAGATTTGCCCTAGAAAGCATGGCTGTGACTCTTTCCTGAATCGTACAATTCATGCACTCAGCAGCTCCATTCTGAGCTGGTGTATATGGTGCAGTAAACTGCCTTTTAATCCCCCTTGTAGCACAGAAATTGTCAAACTCCTTGGAGACATACTCTCCACCGTTGTTAGTCCTCAACCTCTTGAGTTTCTTGCCAGACTGATTCTCAATGACTGCTAAAAATTTCTGGAACACAGGAAGAACTTGATCCTTATGTTTCAAAGGATATGCCCACACCTTTCGAGTAGAGTCATCTATGAATGTTACAAAATAGCTGGCCCCCCCTAGAGATTTGGTTGACATAGGACCACAAACATCACTATGTACTAAATCTAGAGGTTCATCTCGCTTTTGACCCAATGGTAAGTGCACGGACCTAGTCTGTTTGCCATAGATACGGTGCTCACAAACAGGAAAGTCAACATAAGACAAGACAGGTAAGTAGCCAAAATGAGTCAGAGTTCTCATTTCTTTTTGGCTAATATGACCTAGCCGACAATGCCACAACTCAGTAGAAGGCAGCTCGGCTATAGATATGTAATCATGACCAACATCTGACACATGCATAGAATACAAGGTACCATGCTTCTGACCTTTGAGTACAACAAGATTACCTTTGCGTACTATCCACGAACCATTGCCAAATGTGGTGTTGTAGCCCAAATCATCAAGCTGACCAACAGAAATCAAGCTTTTAGTCAACTTGGGCACATGTCTGACATTACATAAAGTAAAGTGTGTGCCATTCCTTAGATGCAATTTGACGTTTTTGACACCCTCAATGTCTAGTTCATGAGCATCACCAAGTCTCACTTTGCCACAAGAGTGAGAATAAGTAGAGAACCACTCTCTATGTGGTGTCACATGGAAAATCGCCCAGAATCTACTATCCAATTATGTGCATACTGCGCATCTTCTGTAACAAGAGCCTCGACAGGTAGATCTGCTGTGAAGACCAATACGTCAGAGGTAAGTGGCATAACAACCGCTGGAAGAGTCTCTACAATAGGAGCATTTGAGGACTCTAACACATTGATCTCCTCTAACTTTGCTTTGCTCTTGTTTGAATCATCAGACTTAGAAGTTTCACTGGATTGTTTATCCTTCTTGCTTTGCTGCCATTTCCTGTAATCCTTCTTTCACATGCCCTTTTTTATGGTAGTGATAGCACTCGACATTACGCATAGAACCCCGAGACTTACTGCGTGAGCCTCCACGTTCCTTGCTTTTGGCACGACTTTGAGTGCGACCCCTCTGTCTATCACGAGCAACATTCGAATCACCATCCTTCTTGCCTTCAAGAGATTTTCTACGAATCTTCCTGATAAACAGACTCCCAAGGAAGTCATTGTACACTAGACCAGTACCAGGTGTTGAGTTGCTAATCGCGGTACAGAATGTATCCCAAGACAAGGGTAAACTGCATAGCAAGAAGATACATTTGATTTCCTCATCGAAGACCAAACCCTGAGTGGTCAACTGAGTGAAAATGATATTGAACTCATTAATGTGAGTAGAAATAGTGCCCTCTTCCTTCATACGAAGGTCAAACAACTTCTTCATCAAGAAAACCTTATTAGTGGCACTTTTGTTCTCATAACTGGAACACAACTTATCCCATACATCTCTAGCAGTTCTCTCTCCAACTATAGTGAAGTACACACATTTGGCCAAATGCAAACAGAGGGTAGATTTGGCCTTAGCATCAAGTTTCTGCCACTCAACATTTGTATACTCGCCCTCTGGGCGCTCCATGATAGGATCCAACTGGCCTTTTTGTATAAGAACATCTTGAATCTGCTCTTTCCAAATTGCAAAATTTGTCCCATCAAATTTCCGGATATTGTAAATATCCTTTTCACCGCTAGATGACATGGCTGCAAGCTAAAGATAATATGGCGATAAACACTAGTAGTTCTGGAAAAAATCCGGTAGAGTCTCCCCAGAAAAAGTGACAGAATCTCAATCCAAAATTGTCACAAGAGATCAGTAACGCATCAAAAGTAATGCTCTCAAAGCATAAGACAGGCGCATCAACCACTAACTGTGCATAAAAAGTCAAAAGCTGACCAAGACTGCCAACGCGGCGTCAAATGCACCTAGCCCTCTCTATACATGTCCTATGGCGAGGCCAAGAAAAAGGGGTACTCCAGCAACCTGTATCACCGAAAGAATCTCAACATTCGAGAGTCCCCCAGCTCAAGAAAACCTCACGCTATCGACCCTCACAAAAGGTTATGCAGACAAGAAACCAGCCCAATCTCAGAAAGGGTCTCTGAACTGAGTCTCAGAAACGGTCGGGAGTGCCAGAAACAAGCCAAATCGGCTCCACAAAAGGTACATATGGCAGTTTCCGCAACTCAACGTACATCCACTGTCAACAATACTGCAAGGTGCAGTATACGCACTCAAACATGCGCTAAACAAAATATGCAAGCAGTAAACAAATCCCTATGGGGAGTAAGACTGCTCTCAAAAGAGCTCAAGCACTATCAAAAGTGCCAAAACGATGCATATCCGCATCAAATACTCCCACTAAAATCTGTGTTGATGCTAAACACTGCAACCTGTAAGAAACCTGGATGTCTTGTATGTATGCAAGAACCTGTGAGGAGATGGATGCCTGAAAAACCCGAGACAATGTCGATGCCAAAAAGTGCTCCTAATCAGCCTATAAACACTATCTCAATAGCACATAATAGCCATAAAGTGGCTATATACCATCCCAAAATAGTCTCTTAACAACCTGCACCTGTACCTGTACCTGTAGCAAAAGTGGAGTTGAAAAAATACAACTCTGAAGCGTAGCTCTAATGAGGCTTTCGACTGCATGAATAGCTTCAAAAGGGGGGTAAAACCCGAAGACACTTGATGGAAACGCTCTCGGAACGCTGAATTTGCCGATGCCAAAATCGGAAACCTGTTTTCACTTTTGAAAGTACGCGCGTGGACGTGAAAACGGAAAGCACAAACCCTGCTCTGATACCAGTTGAAGGTGCCAAGGGAAGCGTGTGCGAGTGCAATTGCGAGAGCAGAGAGAGAGAGAGAGAGAAACCTGCTTTGGGTGGAGCGCACAACAACGTTATCTTGTTGTTGCAGCTCCTTATTCTGTTGTATTAAAGAATAAGTGTATACATGGTTAAGTTAGTAGATGGGTTAGTAGTAAGTGGGATGTCCAGCCTATTGGCCTGAATCCCAACAATAGCCAAGCCTCAGAAATGGCTCTCATCTGGACCAGTCTTAGAAATGGCCGGGACTGCCATACTAGCCAAAAGATAGCTCCACAAAAGCGTACAATGGCAGTATCCACAAAGACATACAAGTCTGTCATGATGCTCAAACAGGCACCAAAAGCATGTGCATGCAAAGAAATTCCCTGCAGGGAGTCAAACTTCTCTCAAAAGAGCTCAAACACTGTCAAACGTGCCAACATATGCATGTATGCATAAAAAACTCCTTCCACTGGAACCAGAATATTGGAAGCACTGAAACCTATAGCCTGTGAGTTGATGCTGATGCCGTAGCCGAACCCGAGATCGAGGTCGAAAAGCACAGAGAAAGCTAACCAAGCCGCTCTATGTACCTGTACGTGTACCTGTATCTATACCCGAGTCAAAGAAGACAATGCTGTCAAAACTCCCACTCTATGTGTGTGTATGAGGCCACTCCGAAAGAGGCTACACACTCCCGAATGAGTCGTGGGCTCTCATAGATGGAAGGGACTGCGACAATGGTACCTGTAATGGCTATAGAAGCTCTGTAGCACAAACTACCAAAAGAGGGCTAAAAAATGCAGCTCCTGAACCGTAGCTCGAATGAGGTTTCTGATGACACGAATGGCTCCGAAAGGGGGGTAAAATCCTAAGACACATGCTGGAAACGCTCTCGGAATGCTGAATTTTCCTGTTTGCACTCTTGAAAGTGCACGCGTGTGGAAGCGATTTTGGGAATGAAACCGCTCTGATACCAAATGAAGGAGAGGAACCATGAGCACAACAAAAGAGGAAGAGGAATACACACACACACACACACACTCACACACACACCACCATAGCCACAGGTTGGAGGGGGAGAGCCGACACAAACTGTGTGCCCCCTTTCTTTCTTCTCTATCTTATGCACTAAGGCACAATACACATTGTACTTAGTGTTAGTGGCTCACACAAGTGTATAGCTGAACACTTAGGGTTAGTAGCAATTAGTGATGGGCGGTCAGCCACATGGCTATTAAACCTAACACAAATCTCACCGATGAAGAAGTTGAGATATTGCTTGAAGCAGGATTTCAAGTGGAGACAATTGAAAAAGTTCGAGAGAGTGCAACAATCCAGACTCCTCCTAGGGGTGGAGGTGATTCCTCTTCCACTTCAACAAAAGAAGGTAGTAGTGGTTCAATACTAAGAAAATGGCATAAGAGTCAAATTTCGAACTTCCATTTCAGAGAAGGCAGCTAAGAAAATTGGTGTGGCTCTTTGTTTAAAGGCTAAGGTGATTGAAGAGAAATGCATTGTAGACAAATCACATAAAGTCTTCAAGGTTGAACATCACGCAATAGACGAACATGTGGGGGTGTACGAGGTGCACATCAAGGATGAGCCCTACTACACATGTCTTGATTTCACCGACAGGGAGGCAAAGAAAAAATCTTATTTGGCTTGCAACAAACACTTGTACTTCATTTTCTTGAGAGTTCTTGGATTGAGCCAAAATGAAAACATGTTCAAACATCAACCCGTTGATAAGCAAAGTAGATGTCTACAATGCTCTTAGCCGTGAATGCACATATTCAAACTTAAAGTAAAGCCCCATGATTGTATAATTTTGTGCACATTTTTTGCCATGGATTGAAGCTGACGAAGTTGATATGGATTCGGTAGTCATTGGACCTTTGGCTAAGATGTTTTAGATTATCTTGGTTTCTACATCATTTTGTTTCTCTTTTTGTTATCATTAATCTTGATGTAAATTGATTTAGATGTATACTTCTCCTTATGCACGTGTGTGTGTGCGCGTGAGAGAGAGAGAGAGAGAGAGAGAGAGAGAGAGAGAGAGAGAGAGAGAGAGAGATTGTGCGATAGGGTATGAGGCTATTGAGGTCTCACATCAGTAAGAAAGTAATGAATATTAAATCAAGTCTGCTTGGAAAAAATCTATGAGAGAGAGATAAAGGCCGAGACCGACGGAGAATCAGGAGAGAGAAAAAAGGAGCAAAAATCGATGGTGACGATGATGTTTGATCGAGGTGTGTTTGCCAAGGGAAGAGAGAGAGAGATAGATAGATAGATAGATTTTATTATCGTCCTCGAAGGTCAAATATGACCTATGGGACCAAAGTTACATGTGATGTAGTATGTGTATGGCTGATGAGTGACTCTCGATGCTCCAAAATTGTAGTGATGAGAGTCGCAATGGAGAGCCCACACTTTGGCTGGGAGAGGAAAGTGTGTAGGTCTAAGTTATGGCTGAAAATGTGAGAGAAGCAAGTTCGGATGTGATCAAAAGCTGAGCACTCTAGTAGTGTGTGGTACTCAGACTCTCGAACTTGCAGTGAGCATAATGTGCACAATCGATTTGACTCTTCTCCATTGCCCCAACGCCCTATCTCGCATCGAAGGAAATGGGAGCTAAGCCGAATTGCTGCGATAGTGCGTATCGCGGACAAGGGAATAGGCTCAAGCATGTAAGTGTGAGTACGGTTTCCTCTCTCAGCGAAGAACATGGTTTTGTAGTTGGGGGCAATATAGGTGGTGTAATGTATGAAGCGTGACCCACCGGATTTCTCCCAAGCCGTAATACATTGGCGTTGTAGAAAAGCTTCATTCACTTGAGAGTCAATTGAAGCATCATGTAGCAAGTGTAATGCATCCCATCTCCCAAACCACTTCTTTATGTCTTGCATCCATCCCGTGCTCAAGATCTTGCTTTTATGTGTCTTTTGAACTTTTTTGCTTGCTTCCCATGCAATTGTAGGAAGTCGATGTGAGGGGTTTTGACGCATCTTTATCATGTACTCCACAACCCTTTCCATGCCCATAACCTCAATTGGAAGAGATCCCGACTCAAGAAGTAGGAGCATATATGGTGTTTGTGTCTTAACTTGGAGAAAGTTTGTAAGAAAACGTTTTTGGACATTCTCAAACTCTTTCCAAGTAGACTTTGAGATGCTCCCACCCCACACTTCAACTCCATAAAGAAGAACCGGTGTCACCAATGCATCAAAAAGATACTTCTTGAGAACCCAACACTTGATGTTTCCCGCATTACACATGTTCTCAAATGCATAATATGCTCTCTTTCCCGCTTCCAAACGACGCATAGCACATTCATGCCACTTGTGATTGGATGGAACCTCAAGGTCAAGGTACTTAAAGCTCTCAACAACTTCAAGTGTCTCGTTGTTGTACACAATGCATGGCTTCTCCTTATGGTTGGTTTTCACAAGCATAACCTTTGTTTTGGATTCATTTACAATCAGCCCACTATGCAAGCAAAAGTTCTCAAGGACAACCATAAGCTTTTGTGCATCTTCTAAAGTGTGTGCTAGAAGCACTACATCATCCGCATACAACAAAAGCATGATTACCACATTGCAAATAGTGACCTCTTCAATGCCTTCTTCTTGCATAAAGTCAAGTACCATTTGTTCCAATTGATCGATGCATAGACCAAAGAGAGTTGGTGACAATGGACATCCTTGTTTAACCCCAATAGTGCTTACAAAAATTCCTGAAATTTCTCTTCCCATGCGCAATTGACAAATCACCTTCTCATAGATTCGAGAAACCGCAAGCATAAACTCACTTGGCACTTGGAGTTCTTCCATCCTTCTCCACAAATTGTTACGTGGAATCATATCAAAGGCTTTCTTAAAATCCACAAAACAACAATACAATCACTTGCCTTTCAACCGACTTTCCTCCATGAGAACACGAAGAGTGACAAGATGATGAATGGTGCTATGGCATTGACGAAAACCCGCTTGTCCCTTTGCACGCTTGTCATTCTCTTCAGCCCAATCACTCAATTTCATCTCCATTATGCACCCAAATAACTTTGCCATAAGAGACCCAATCATTATAGTCCGGTAGTTGCTTACATTCTTTACATCCCCTCCTTTATGCAAAGGCTTAACCCAATTAGTACTCCAATCATAAGGCATACCATGTTGAAGTGCAAGGTTGAACATATCACACATCCACTCATGGGTAAAATCTCCCGTCCATTTGATCATCTCCGGCTTGATACCTTGAAGATCTCCCGCTTTGCGAGTGGCCAACTTTTCAAGCCCACCGCATACATCCTCAATAGTAAAAAAAGACGGCATACATGGGAGTGAACCATAAAATGGCATTTTTTCAGTATTTTCTTGCTCATATAATTGCATACAATGTGTGTACATATCCACTAGACTCAAGTTACCGAGAGAGAGAGAGAGAGAGAGAGAGAGAGAGAGAGAGAGAGAGAGAGAGACTTCCCATAGGGGGAGGGGAGGGGTGTGTGTGTATGTGTGTGTGTGAGAGAGAGAGAGAGAGAGAGAGAGAGAGGAGAGATAGGGGGAGAGGGGGGCGCTTCCCACGGGGAAGGGGAGGGGGGGTGGGAAGAGAGAGAGAGAACAAGAGAAAAGGAGCAAAAGCAATGGTGACGACAATGTTTGATCGAGGTGGATTCGTCAAAGGAAAAATCTATGAGAGAGGCCGAAGAGACCGAGGCCGACGAATGATCAAGAGAGAGAAAAAAAGGAGCAAAAGCAATGGTGACGACGATGTTTGATCGAGGTGTGTTTGGCAAGGGAAAAAAATCAGAGAGAGAGAGAGAGAGAGAGAGAGAGAGAGAGAGAGAGAGAGAGAGAGAGAGGATCATGAGAGAGAATAAAGTTGAGGAAAGAGAAAAAACATCTTTTTGGAATTTGCTCACTAGATTCCAAAAAAACGCTCGTCGAAAAATGCTCGCCAAAAATATTCCCCGTGGAGCACCAATATGCTAATTTAAGTTGACGAGTTTTGCAAGTGATGTGGTGGATGGAAAGGTGAGTTTTTTGAAGTATTGATGAGCACTCCACGCATGTGGAGGGGCAATGTATGAAAGAAAGAGAAGTTATTCACTTGGCTTAGTAACACCACTATAGTTAGTCTTTTTTAGATATTCCTCTCTCTCTCTCTCTCTCTCTCTTTGTGTGTGTGTATGTGTGTGTGTGTGTGGGGGGGGGGGGGGGGGGGGGGGGTTGCATGTGTTAGTTCATTTGACATTTTTTCCATAGCATTTTTTGTTTAGGCTTTTACAATGTCCATCATCACAATTCTCGAAGTGCGGGCTACAACCACCCTTGATTTGCACTCACACTCATGAGCATTAATTGCGTGGTGGAGACAAGGTTGTCTTGAAATGAGAGGATGGGGTTTTATAAGCTCCTCCTTCCACCCCCCAAATTTTTCCTCCCAAGCTCCCACCCTTGCTGCAATTGCATTTATGCCTCTCACCGTCTCTTCTTCATTGACTAGGGGTTGTTGTCTATGGGTAAATCAATTCATGGTGGTGGGGCAAGGCCAAGTACATCGTGCGGGTATCAAAGGGTCTCTCTCTCTCGCATAATGTTGTATTCGCTCGAGAGAGATAGCTTTAACGGCAGTTGGTAGCTCTCCCTCCTCAACTAAAACCTCCAATCATGAGGGTATCAAAGGGTCTCTCTCTCTCTCTCTCTCTCTCTCTCTCTCTCATAATGTTGTATCGATTGAGAGAGATAGCTTTAACACATAAGGGCATTTGATAGCTCTCCCTCCCTCGGCTAAAACCTCCAATCTTTAGCACATAACCCCAGCCAACTAGCAAACAAACCTTTGCTCACCCAAATTTTGAGCTCATAAAAGCAACAACTACATCTTGAGTTGAAAATGTATCTAAAAAGGGCAATTGGCTAGCTGAGAAAACCAACCCCCAATAGGCTTGGGTTAGTGTCCCAACCTTTGTCACCCAAAACTGGGTTGCCATATCAACACACACCCCTATATAGTAATGGTTGGTTGGTAGGTCTTATGTGCTCAGTGCAAGAGGCTTGAGAATCTGAGAGTTGAGAGGACCTGAGACCAACCTTAGTAATGCTCTAGATTTAAAAATTAGGGTTGCGATTATTTTTAGTGTACTTGCTTATAAATACCTTCTCTCCTTCTACTTATATATCAATTATAGTGCGCATAAGCATTCCATGTTGTTGTGCTACCCATTGGCTTCATATAGTATCTGCCATTTGTTGGCACTGCCTTTTGGCAAAAAGGGGGGGTATATGCGAAGCAATTTTCGGCTCGTGTATTGCGGGAACTTCACATGTTTGCTTTTTACGGCCTACACAAACATACAAAAATCCCTCCAAGACAAATCTGAACCGGAGATTTTACAATACTAGCCAGTTTTTTTGCAAAATTACATTATTTTCCATGTATTTTAAGCGGAATTTTCTCGTTCTTGCCCTCCCCTGAACCGACTACTTTGATTTTGCAACCGGCTCAAGGCTAAGCTGAGGCACACTAAACTGTGCGCTTGTTGGAGGAGCGATCTCCAGACTCCGACGTAGTTGCGAGCTGAGAGTGGTCAGAGCAACGTTGTCTGCTCGATGAGCTCATCGCAATTTTGCAGGTTGGGTCTCTCTCTCTCTCTCTCTCATTTAGCTTTGTTTGCGAAGGTTGAGAAGACCCCGGGAGATAGCAGTGCTGTGGAAATTAAAGACCAATTAAACTAAAACTGGAACCTGGCTATGGATTGTAAAGCAGGCCTTGAACAGACCAGAAAAGGATTTCAGCAGGCAGCAAGCAGTGTGTTTTGGAAGTGCTTGGCCATGCTTGTGGTGAGAGTTGCAAATTATACTAAGTACAATGGGACCATAGTTTGATTAAAAAGGACAATGCCTATGCAATTAGTCAGTTGTTGATACAACATGCGTTGGCTACTCTATATATTTATTGAAGATGCAAAATGAAACAATTTTGCCTATCTGATAGCTGAGTATTTACATCACCCTCTTTTGTTGTATTTTTTGTTCATGGTTCTGAGGATTCGAGGAGGGAAGAGTTCTCTTTCCTCGCCTGGTTTGAGCATGAAGTCTCCAAGACTGGGGTATATTTTCACCTGCTTTCTGTGCCTCTCCCTCCTTCCTTGTAGATGTCAATCCTCATAGAACTTTCACAAATCCCTTGGAAGAAGCGCTCGGCTGTGCGTCATTGGGAGAGTCTTTCTTGTGCTGATCTGCGCATCTATGTTGGAATTGTGAGAAAATGCAATGGGTTGCGGCTTGTGGCTGGCCCTTTTCTCTGCATTCTCGCCCTTTCAATCCTTAGTCAAGCTCTTGCAGAGGATGATTCTCAATGCTTGCAAGAATTCAAGGCCTCTGTGAAAGATCCCACCAATCATCAGTCCAGTTGGATATTTGGCAATTCGTTGGAAAGGTCTGACTGCAACTTCATTGGCGTCTCGTGCTGGAATACCGGGGAGAACAAGGTCTTGGCAATAAAGCTCCAAAATGCAGGGCTTGCGGGGTCCTTCGCCTCTGGACTGACTCAATGTACAGCTCTTCAGAACCTTGCCTTGTGGCAGAATGACTTCACCGGGTCCATACCCAATGTCCATACCCAACAATCTCTGCAAGCAGGTTCCTAATAGTGCTTCCCTTGATCTTTCACAGAATAGCTTCTTAGGAAAATACTTTTCACTTTGGAGGATTGCCAGCATCTTCAGACCTAAATCTTTAGCATAACAAGCTTTCCGACGAGCTGCATGGTGGAATCGACCTTTTGCCCAAACTATCCTCTTTGGATGTGTCATGGAATTCACTCACTGGACTGATCCCATTCAACTTTGCTAATGGGTTGGCTTCTACAAAGCGCAACATAGGCTTGATAGTGGGTATCATAGTCACAGTGGCATCCAGTACTGCATGTCTATGCGCAACCGGTGTTTGGTGCTTCTTCTTCAAAGGCCGCAAGATGGAAATTGCTCTCGCATAGGAGGAGCACAATTGGGCAAAGTGTACCTGCGCCATTAAATCAGTGATTGTATCCTTGTTGAGGTGCCTATGAAAAACTCAAGTTGTGTGGCCTCATGGCAGCTACCGATGATTTCGGCAAAGATAACATACTAGGAGAAGGATGGACAGGCACCGTTTACAAGGGTGTTTTACCAGATGGGTCCATCCTGGCAATCAAGCGGCTGCGGTGGTCATCACAATCAGGGAAGGGATTGCAAGCAGAGATGGAGACCTTGGGGAGGGTGAAATACTGCCAGCATTTGATATATTTGCTAGATGCAAATAGTAAGTTTTGTGTGTGAGCGTAATCAAACTAGCAAATATGGTGGCCTTTTTAGCTTATTTGCTAGATGGAAGTAGCAATGTTAACTCCCAAGCAATTGCTACATAGCAATTTTGTGTACTTGCCCAATAGAACTAGAAAAATCATACTCGCTTTGGAATTCCTATATAGCAATTAGATGTTGTTGCTAATTAGAACTAGGAATATTGTTGTTCCTACTATGTGGTATTCACACTACTACCACGTAGTTATTCATATGCATTCCATTTTCCTATGTTGTACAAGTTCGATCGTTGTGTTGTGATTACTTTGTGAAAGTGAATTTTTTTGTTGAGTGGACTGGAATCCATGGGTAATGAACTGAGAGTGGAGAAAATCTCTTCAATAACAAGTCTTGAGTTCAACTCTTCTCGTTGGATAGATCTTTAATGTCTCTTGGGATAGTTTCCTATGACGTCAAAATTCTCTTCTTCTTCTTCTCTCTCTCTCTCTCTATGTGTATGTGTGTGTGTGTGGCCTTGTTGCACTGCTAGCAAGCCATGTGACGTCTCTTTCTTGGAAGCAAAACCAACATGATAGAGATCAAGAGGGCGGTGTGATGTCTCTTTGCTGGCAGCAAAACCAGCGTCGCTAGAGATCGAGAGGGTGAAGACATGGACACTGAGCGGCCCATGGAGGCGCGAAAGGGGGGGGGGGGGGGGGGGGGGGGGGGAGGGGATGGCAACAGAAGCGCAGACCAACTGATTGTTAACACTTGCATTGCGGATGTTCTCCAAGCAGTCGCCTTACAGCCTGTAGTAAGAAAGCAGAACGTGTGTCTTTTGGGCAGTCGTACAAATGTTACAGATAGTTAGATCCTCAACTTTGTCTCTCAAAACAGTCACCTCTGCTTGAGCTCGATTAAGCAAGTCTCTCAAAGACGACACTTCCTGTCACAAGACGGGAGCGTACACAAGCACTTCGAAAATCTGAAAATTATAATTCTTTGAAAACATGAGTGAAGGGAGAAGATCGACACAATATTGGGGACCAGAAGATGGGCTGGTCCCCCCCGTTAAGAGTATTCTTTTATTCAGGGAGAATTCTTATACAAGCACGAGAACCCGAGGAAACCCCTTGTAACAGACTTGGACACTCCAAGTCAAGAATCAACCGCGACAGCACCAAATAACCACTTCAAAACAAGTCACAGATCACAATAGATGTACACTGGCCCGGCGGAGTTCCGCGCCTAGAGATATTGGCCCCAAAGACTGGCGCCCCTTTCGGTATTTCTTTTTATATTAATCAAATCAAAGTACAAGAGAGTAGCTAGGGTTTCACTCTCAGACTCTGCGTCCAGATGCTCTGAGAAGTGAAGCCCTCACCACTTATTTAAAGGTTATAAGGTATGCCCAAAAGCAGAGTCCCAAAAGCTTGAAAGCAAAAGCAGATTCTCTCTCTCTCTCAATGAGAGTCAGTAAAAAGCAAGTTCTCTTTTTCCACTGTAACAGACTTGGACACTCCAAGTCAAGAATCAACTGCGACAGCACCAAATAACCACTTCAAAACAAGTCACAGATCACAATAGATGTACACTGGCCCGGCGGAGTTCCGTGCCTAGAGATATTGGCCCCAAAGACTGGCGCCCCTTTCGGTATTTCTTTTTATATTAATCAAATCAAAGTACAAGAGAGTGGCTAGGGTTTCACTCTCAGACTCTGCGTCCAGATGCTCTGAGAAGTGAAGCCCTCACCACTTATTTAAAGGTTACAAGGGATGCCCAAAAGCAGAGCCCCAAAAGCTTGAAAGCAAAAGCAGATTCTCTCTCTCTCTCTCTCTCTCAATGAGAGTCAGTAAAAAGCAAGTTCTCTTTTTCTCTTTCTTTCTCCCAAATCAAAGCGAAAAGCTGAGATTTGCGTCGCTCAAAATTCCCCCCCCAAAAAAAAAAAATCTTAAAAAAATAAATAAAAAAATCCGCCTCCACGATTTCCGAAAATTAGGGTTTTTGGCAGAAATTAGGGTTTTTGATGTTCGCCACGTCATCACTTTGTGACATCCCTCCGTTCTGTAATCTTAGACCCGTAGGTCGTGCTTTCCCGTAAAAGGGCTTGGGCACAAGGCCGTTCCTTCCCGTAAGGGACTTAGGGGCGAAGCCGTACTTTCCCGTAAGGGACTTAGGCTTGAAGCCGTACTTCCCGTGAAGGGCCTTCCCGTAAGACGGGATATTCCTGCAAAACAAACCACAGAGAGCAACAATTCTCAATGCGTATCAACACCTTATACCTGTCGCTCCTTGCTCGGAGAATCGACCTCCGTAATCAGTCGTCACGCGAACACTTGCAAATTCTGTCACCAGGCTTTGCTCCAGAATCCCAGCGCTTGCACTTTCCGCTGCTTCCGGCTCCTTCAAAGTGAAACGCTGGCTACCCTTTTATAGGGTCTGACACGCGACAGGAATAGGGGTCTAAAAGCAGAGCTTGGCGCTCCTAGAGAGAGGAGAGAGAAAATCGCGTTTTCTAGAGAGAGGAGAGAGAGAGATCGCAATTCAGCCCCCTTGCCTTAGTTTTAGCGCTGGCTTTTTTTTATTAAGAGCCTTGCTTGCTTTATTTTATTAATAAAGGGGCCGGTCACTTTTAAAATAAAGTGTGAACCTGTCACTTTTATTTTATTAATAAAGAGACCGGTCACTTTATAAAATAAAGTGTGAACCTGTTCAAACGTTAAAACTCACTCAGTTAGTGAACACAATGCTACACGAACACATTCCAGGCGTCCCCGGGTGCAGGACACGACACAGATGCAATGCAGACACAGACTCCTCGCGGGAAAACATCTGTCCTCCCGCGACTGTTCCTGCTTTTCATAAAAAAGCGTCATTGAACCCATCTTTATTCTTGTGCTTGCGTTCTTACGCGTACTTTCTTACTCAGTTCGGATTTCCTCCTTAGCCTACGGGATGACCCCTTACTGATGCACCCGTCACCCATCATGTGACGCATCGGAGGCACTCGTAACCCGGCCCTTTCCACCGAACTTATGGAAACTCCTTCGCAATGTTTACCGTCACCCATCAAATGACACATCAGAGTTTGTCCGTTCTTGATGGCAGTTCCTGTAGCTACAATCTTTTAACAGTTCTTAGTGCACATAATCAAATACCCTAAAAAAGAGATTTAATCATTAAAAATAAGAAAATAGTCCAATTAGCAACATCCCTCTGGCTTCTAAACAGTTGACCTCAACTGTAGTGCTTAGACATATACCTCCAATATCTCGGGATAAGCTGCTAATTCCTCTTGCGTCATCCACTGAGCATCTAGATTCGAATAGTTCTTAAACTTAACCAAATACTTCAGTGTTATCTTTCCGGATTTGAGAGACCGCTTCTGATGACTTACTATCTGCTTCGGTTGGAGTATTTCTTCTGTTTCCTCAACCTCAGGAGGTTCCTCAGCACTAGGCTGGCTTGGAGGCGGTCCCACATACGGCCGGAGTAAACTGACATGGAAAGCATTATGGATCCTCCAATTAGGCGGTAGCTCTAATCGGAAAGTGACATCATTCACTCGCTCAGTGATCTTAAACGGCCCATAGTAACGGGTAGAAAGTTTTACCACCTTCCCCTTATGAGACGCTTGTTTCTTAAGTCTTGCCTTCTCAAACTTGAGTAAGACTAACTGTCCGACTGTTAAGTCTAGATTCCTTCTGTGCTTGTCTGCAGCTTTCTTATGCTTTTCCTGAGAGCGTAGAATAGCTCTCCTAACTTGCCCGTAGGCTGTGTCCAAATCCCGGACAAATTCATCTGCTGCAAAGCTCTTATCCTTAGTTAAAAGGATGGGTGGAAGCAAAGGCTTACCATAGAGAATCTCAAAAGGTGCTTTCCCCGTCGATGAGTGTATGGTATTGTTATACGCATACTCGACAAGAGGCAAATATTTCTCCCAGTCAGATTGCCGGTCTGACACATAAGCTTTTAACATATCCAATACTGTGGAATTGGCTATCTCACTTTGCCCGTCCCTTTGAGGATGGTAGGCAGATGAAAAATTCAGCTTTGTACCAAGATTATCCATCAAGGCACGCCAAAAATTTCCAGTCATGCGAGGATCTTGATCGCTCACAATAGACTTAGGCATTTCGTGATGCTTAAAGATCTGTGTTAGAAAGACCCTAGCCATATGATCTGCTTTGATCGTTTTCTTGACTGGTATAAAGTGTTCTTACTTGCTAAACCTGTCCACAATGGTCCAGATCGCGTCATTTCCAGTCTGAGTTCTAGGGAGGTCCATGATGAAGTCCATGGCAATACTTTCCCAAGGTTCATTAGGCATCGGCAGAGGTTGTAGCAACCCAAGCGTCTTATGCTGATCATACTTCACTTTTTGGCAAACCAAGCATTCCCTGACATACTTATCAATGTCTGCATTAAGGCTAGGCCAAAAGAAATATCTTTCCATTGCTAAGGTCGTAGGGAGAATACCGCGATGACCCGCATAAGGCGAAGCGTGGGCTTCATCCATGATTAATGGTTCCGCCACACATAGGGCCTGATGGTGATAGAGATAACCGTCCCGAATGGAATAGGGAAACTCATTCTCTCCACGATGTAGCTTTCCCCAAATGGTGGAGAAGTCTGGATCATTTGGATATAAATCCGGTAGTGCTTCTAATTCTTGGTGATACACCGAAGTGATAGCGTTCACCCTTGGCCGCCTAGACAATGCGTCTGCGACTACATTCTTACTCCCAGCCGTGTGAAGGATCTGGAAGTGAAACATAGACAAAAAGTTTGCCCATCTCATCTGCTTCTCAGATAGTTTCCTTTGCGTAAGAAAATACTGCAAACTCTGGTGATCAGTCTTGATCACAAAATCCGCTCCTAGAAGATAGTGCTTCCAGTTGGATAAGGCGTGAATCACAGCTGTGAGTTCCTTTTCGTAGATTGATGCATGCAACTCTGCATCCTTAAGCCGTCTGCTTTCATATGCCACTGCATGGCCTTCTTGGTTTAACACTGCTCCGATGCAATCGCCTGAAGCATCGTAGTGAACCTCAAATGGTTTCCTCAAGTCAGGCACTATCAAAATAGGTCCATGGCTTAGTAAGTACTTGAGCCGATCAAAAGCTCCTTGTTGTCTCGATCCCATCTGAAAGGAATCTTCTTCTTTGTCAAGTCATGAAGTGGTCCTGCTACATGAGCAAATCCTCGGACAAACCTTCGATAATATGAACATAATCCCAGAAAGCTACGTACATCATGTACCGTAGTGGGAATAGGCCAATCTTCTACCACTCGGATCTTGGCAGGATCCATACTCACTTTATTGTGAGAGACTATATGGCCGAGATAGTGTATCTCAGAGAGAAAGAACTCGCTCTTCTTTGCATTCACATGCAACTCATGCTTTCGCAATTCTTGAAACACTAAGTCCAAGTGCTTCCGATGTTCCTCTTTTGACTTAGAGAAGATGAGTATGTCGTCAAAGAATACTCCCTTAAAAGCTCGATACGGGCTGAAAATGCGGGCCATCATGCGATTGAAGGTCGCAGGAGCATTGGTCAAGCCGAAAGGCATTACCAAAAATTCATATAGTCCAAAGGTTGTGCGGAAAGCAGTCTTATTGACATCCTCAGGGGCGATCCGTATCTGATGATACCCACTCTTTAAGTCTATGAGACTAAAGATACTTGCACCTTGCAACTTATCAGGTATATCATCAATCCGAGGGATCGGAAAGCGATTCTTGATTGTGATCTTGTTTAAAGACCGATAGTCTATGCACATTCGAAACGTGCCATCTTTCTTCTGCACCAGTAGAACTGGAGAGCAGTAGGGTGAAGCACTGGGCTGTACTAGCCCTTTCTCTAGAAGCTCGTTGACTTGCTTCAAAATTTCCTCTTGCTGAGCAAGACTTACCTGATAAGGGGGTTGATTGGGAGGCGAGCTACCCGGTATGAGATCTATGCGGTGATCTTTCGGGCGTACCGGAGGGAGTTCATCAGGAAGTGTTTCCGTGAAACAATCCTTGTACTTTTCAATAAATTGAAGACGCTTAATTTCCAGACTAGAGAGAGAGTGCCTACTAGTTTTATCCTTTGCAAAAATCAAGTAAGCAGAAACACACTTCTTCATTTCTTTCTTAATGGAGATATGGCTTACAATTGGGAACTGCCAATCTCTTGCATCAGCTTGAATCTTTATTTTCTTACCCCCATGATCAAAAGTGAGGGTCTTTTCCACATAATCGGGAATAGGTGTCATGTGAAAGTGCCATGGCATACCCAAGATGATATCACATCCCTCGATGGGTGCCATCAAAAATGATTCGCAGTCCTTGTACTCGCCAATCCGAAGATTGAGCTGTCCTTGCACTGACGATGTTAGTGGGGATGTCGTGGTATTTAGTCAATACTATGCATGATGGAGCTGATGGTTATATTGTCTCGTGGGTGACTACCATGAGTCTATACCTTGCACTTTCCTTCAAGGGTGAATCTGGGTATATCCTGGATTCATCTAGGTATATGTCCTTGTGGTTATCAACCCCTCGAATGCCGATCCGGATGTAACCGGTGTGCCAAGCTGAGCCGGTGTGAGGCACAATCGTTCCGCAGTATCCAGGGAGATGAAGTTATCCGTGGATCCTGGATCATAATTATAAAGAATCAGTACTCGCTGGTTGTTCAAAGACCCCCAGCCCTTTAGAAGTTGACGCTTCCCTTTCTCAGATTCTGTGTTTCCTTGAACATCTGGGATTGAGTTCGAGCTTGGCGGTGCGGGTTCCTTCCTTGCTTTTTTCTTGCCTCGTAGAGGCTTGTTCTCGCCGTTGCTGCTTTAGCGGGCAGTCCGGTTTCATATGTTCTTTCTCGCCACAGTAGAAGCATCTTCCTTCCTCTCTGAAAGTTTGAAGTTGAGTAGGAGAAAGATACTTAGTTCTCTTGCGAGGGCCCTCTGGCTTCTTAGAACGATCATCGTCTCTAGATGGAGGACGTTTTCTTCCTTGGCCCCCTTGGTCATCGTAGACCCCTCTTTGTCTTGCATGGTAAGTGCTATGCTCCATCTTTCTGGGCGTCCCAGTTGAGTGCAAATCCTCAGCAATGATTGCTGACTCCATCATCCTTTGAAGAGTATCATGAGGATACACTTTCATACTCTTTCGAAGCTGCGGTTGGAGATCCGCTTCGAACTTTCTTTTCTTTTCCTCGTCGGCAATCTTCATGAAGGGAGTGACCTTTAGAAGAACGACCAATACTTGTCCACATAAGTCGTTACTCTTTCATGTTCTTTCTGGGCAAGCCAGTCCCATTCCTTCCGTATGTCCTGCTCGAAGTTAGGCGGAAGAAATTGTTCATAAAATTCAGATTTGAAGCTCTCCCAAGTTCTGGCCTGAGAACCTTCCAGAATCTTGGCTAACCACCAATTATTTGCCGTTTCCTTGAGGTGCATCCCCACATGGCGTAATTTGGATTTTTCTGTGAAGTGCCCATTGGTAAAGGCGACTTCAAACTGTCTGATGAAGGGCAGTGCTTTGGAGATGTCTCTCCGTCCGTTGTAGGTTTCGAACTTGATGTCCTTGTCGCCTGATTTGAAGACTCTCATGCGATGTTGAGACTTGCGACCTTGCTTCTTGAATCGAGGCTTATCTTTAGGTTGTTGTAGGGTAATGGCAGTAGTGGCGGCTTCCTTCTTCTGACGAGATGATCGAGAAGTAGAAGTATAATCAGGAGAGTAAGATGGAGATGAGATATAGATGTCCTTGCTCTCGTCTAGCAGAGAGAACGCTTTTTCTTGGCCTTTCCTTGAAGTAGGCCGTTCATTCTGATCCAAAGATCTTTTGTGCACCTCGGCACGTACTTCTTCTCTTGCCTCCTGTGGTCTCACGCCAACAGTGTTGTCTGGATGCTTGGCTGCATCAGTTCCATTCGTTTTCTTCATTCCGCCCAAAAGCTTTTGGACGTCCGGCAACAGTAAAATTTGTTGCAACTCCGCAAGCTGAGCTTGCACTTGTTGAATTTCCTCTTCAACGCTTCTCCCTTGGCTCGACATGGTTCTTCCCGTTCTTCCCGGAATCGTCCTTCCTTGCAAAGAAAGAGAGGAGTCCGAGCTCTGATACCACTGTCACAAGAAGGGAGCGTACACAAGCACTTAGAAAATCTGAAAATTATAATTCTTTGAAAACATGAGAGAAGGGAGAAGATCGACACAGTATTGGGGACCAGAAGATGGGCTGGTCCCCCCCCGTTAAGAGTATTCTTTTATTCAGGGAGAATTCTTATACAAGCACGAGAACCCGAGGAAACCCCTCCGTTCTGTAATCTTAGACCCGTAGGTCGTGCTTTCCCGTAAAAGGGCTTGGGCACAAGGCCGTTCTTTCCCGTAAGGGACTTAGGCGCGATAGAGTTACCGGGGAACGCCCCCTAGCTCCCGTTCCGGCGTTCCGGGGGGCAGTTCCCTTCCCGAACGTTCCGAGACGTCCCGGAACGTTTGACGTTCCGGGTGGCCAGTGCAAACCGGAACGGCCGTTCCGGAACGTTCCGGAACGCCCCTGGAACGGCCAACGGCTACAAACAAATTTGGCAAAAATTGAAAAAATTGAAGTAAATGTTTGGGCTTTGTTTTGAAGTGTGCAAGGCCTCAAGGACTCATAAAATGCACCCCCCTCCCCCTTTCTCTCCACAAGCTAATCCTCAAGGCTCAAGCTCTCTCCCTCTCACACTCTCAAGATCTCTCCCTCTCAAGACTCACTCTCTCAAGGCTCAAGACTTCACGCCTTCAAGCTCTCTTCCTCTCCCTCCCACTCTCTCAAATCTCTCCCTCTCCCTCTCACTCTCTCTCTCTCTCTCTCTCTCTCTCTCTCTCTCTCTCTCTCACATCATCATCTAGTCATAGCAAGGTTGAATGGTCTTCAAAACGAGTTTTTTGTGAGTATTAGAGTCAAAGCACTCTAATACTCCTTGTATTTAAACACAAGGAGCTAAAAATGCACTATTTGGGTGTTTTTTATACCTCCCGTTCCGCGCTGTTCCCGTTCCGGACCCCTAGCCGTTCCCCCGTTCCGTAGGGATCCCATCGCCGTTCCCGTTCCGCGTTCCGGGTAACTATGAGGCGCGAAGCCGTACTTTCCCGTAAGGGACTTAGGCGTGAAGCCGTACTTTCCCATAAGGGACTTAGGTGTGAAGCCGTACTTCCCGTGAAGGGCCTTCCCGTAAGACGGGAGATTCCTGCAAAATAAACCACACAGAGCAATAATTCTCAATGCATATCAACACCTTATACTTGTCGCTCCTTGCTCGGAGAATAGACCTCCATAATCAGTCGTCACGCGAATACTTGCAAATTCTGTCGCCAGGCTTTGCTCCAGAATCCCAGCACTTGCACTTTCCGCTGCTTCCGGCTCCTTCAAACTGAAACGCTGCTACCCTTTTATAGGGTTTGACACCCGGCAGGAATAGGGGTCCAAAAGCAGAGCTTGGCGCTCCTAGAGAGAGGAGAGAGAAAATCGTGTTTTCTAGAGAGAGGAGAGAGAGATTGCAATTCAGCCCCCTGCCTTTGTTTTAGCGCTGGCTTTTTTTTATTAAGAGCCTTGCTTGCTTTATTTTATTAATAAAGGGGCCGGTCACTTAAAAGTGACCGGTCACTTTATAAAATAAAGTGTGAACCTGTTCAAACTTTAAAACTCACTCAGTTAGTGAAAACAATGCTACATGGACACATTCCAGGCGACCCCGGGTGCAGGACACGACACAGATGCAATGCAGACACAGACTCCTCGCCGGAAAACATCTGTCCTCCCGCGTCTGTTCCTGCTTTTCGTAAAAAAGCGTCATTGAACCCATCTTTATTCTTGTGCTTGCGTTCTTACGCGTACTTTCTTACTCAGTTCGGATTTCCTCCTTAGCCTACGGGATGCCCCCTTACTGATGCACCCGTCACCCATCATGTGACGCATCAGGGGCACTCGTAACCCGGCCCTTTCCACCGAACTTACGGAAACTCCTTCGCGATGTTTACCGTCACCCATCAAATGACACATCAGAGTTTGTCCGTTCTTGATGGCAGTTCCTGTAGCTACAATCTTTTAACAGTTCTTAGTGCACATAATAAAATACCCTAAAAAAGAGATTTAATGATTAAAAATAAGAAAATAGTCCAATTAGCAACACTTCCTGAGCCTGATTAGTCAAGTGTGCTTGAGCTTGATTGAGAAGGTCTCTTAATGACATCACTTCCTGAGCCTGATCAGTCAAGTGTGGTTGAGCTTGATTGAGAAGGTCTCTCAAAGACGACACTTTTTGAGCCTGAACAGCCACCTCCGCTTGAGCTTGATTAAGAAGGTTTGACAGAAATGCGTTTTGCAGTTGCATGTGTTGCTTGGCTAGACCAAGATGATCTTTCAAAGATGCGACTTTTTCTGAAAGGTTGCTAACAAGACCAACATGTTCTCTCATTGAGCCATTTCATGTTCTAAATTGATGACGAGAACATTCTGGCGTTGCTCATTTACTTTCGTGACAGGGAGTAGCTTGTTCACAAGATGGCTGTTGATCATGAACTTTATGTCTCAAAAGTAAATGAGCAACGCAAGAATGTTCTTGTCAGCAATTTAGAACATGAAGTGGCTCTATTGAGAGAACATATTGGTCTTGTTAGCAACCTTTCAGAAGAAGTCGCATCTGTGAAAGATCATCTTGGTCTAACCAAGCAACACATGCAACTGCAGAATGCATTTCTGTCAAACCTTCTTAATCAAGCTCAAGCAGAGGTGGCTGTTCAGGCTCAAAAAGTGTTGTCTTTGAGAGACCTTCTCAATCAAGCTCAAGCATACTTGACTGATCAGGCTCAAGAAGTGTCGTCTTTGAGAGACCTTCTCAATCAAGCTCAAGCACAGTCGACTGATCAGGCTCAGGAAGTGTCGTCTTTGAGAGACTTGCTTAATCAAGCTCAAGCAAAGGTGACTGTTTTGAGAGACAAAGTTGAGGATCTAACTATTTGTAACATTTGTACGACTGCCCAAAAGACAACACGTTCTGCTTCCTTGCGGCCACTATAGGCTGTGCGGCTGTTGCTTGGAGAATATCCCGCAATGTAGGTGTTAACCATCAGCTGGTCCGCGCTTTTGTTACCAAGACTGTGCTAAGCATAGCATCTTTTTTCAACAATTCGTGACTAACAATATCATCGTGAGTTCTTCTGCTGCAATCGTAATCATGTCTACTACAATCTCCATCATCATCACTTCCTTGACTTTTGTCATCATCTCAACTGCGGCATTCACTTCTTCTATCATGTGTACCGTCACTGCTGCTTTTGTGTAGTTCCTCTTCATTCAAATTAGCCTTGTGCTCAAGCTCCTTTTACATATCGTTGCTTTTACACCATATTTCTCTAATTGTGTATTTCATATTTTAATCTTTGGAGATAGAGGGTATGTTTGCACAGAATTCCAAGAAGCTCTGCGGCCGGAAATCCCGCCATGATGGATGGAGATTAGCATGCATGCAAGGTGCGGTCCAAGCAAGCACGACTGTAAAGGTTACTGTATAACGCACATGAAGGTTTCGAACTATGCAAACCCTCTGGTACCGCAATCCATTATTGTCTGTGTGAGAGCGTGTGTGTGTGTGTGTGAGAGAGAGAGAGAGAGAGAGAGAGAGAGAGAGAGAGAGAGAGAGAGAGAGAGAGAGAGAGAGAGAGAGACTAACTTCTTCTTGCTCCTCTATGTCAGAGTAGGAGAAGAAATTGGTAGACCTGAGAGCTCTGAAATGCAGGTGCCTCTGTGCTGCGGCCAGCAGTGGCCTTCCGGAAGCTATCTGGGCAGGCTGGTGGATGCAGTAACTATGCTGGTTGGTGGCTTTGGCGTGCACAATGTTGTTGTAGGATGCTAGGAGGGCGACCACTGTCGTGTGTGTTACATTATGTGTCTGTGTTACACAGAGAAAGTGAGAGAAGATAGAGAGAGACATACGCAGAGATAGGCGATAGGTTGTGATTGATTATTGAGTTACATCAGGGTTAATTTTATAAGGTTAGAAGATTGGATATGAAGAGGTTTCCGTGCCTCTTCACTTCTCGAGGCGTACAACTGGCATAGTTTATTTTATTTCAACATCCCCCCTCAACTGAATGTCGAGAAGACTTTATTGTGCATGAGGAGTGCCTAAATGAGCTTGAAAGTGCTTTATGCTTTTTTTGTTCCATCAAGCGATGGAGGTGCACCAAAAAAAAGTTTTACTTTAGCTTTCAATTGGGGTTTCTGCATGTCACGTACATATGGCTCTGTGTGCCACGTGGACATACTTCATCGACTTCCAGAGCGAGTTTTCCCCTTCTTCCTAGATAGGGATGTCTAGAATCCTAGGAGGATTAGTACCGGCAATTTTGTGAGCCTGTTCGCAAGACCTGCATGTCCGGACAAATCCATTAGATTAGGTTTTCCAGTTTGGAACCCTCTTGCATAAATGGTTTGTATACGCGTTTTGACAGATGTTATTACACTACAGTGGGCATCTTGCATGACGAGCATGTAGTTCTAGGTTAGAGAAATCCGACGTGCCAGAGTGCGCGTCGATCAGATTCCCAGGTGGACAGATGTGCGACAATCTCACCAAGTTTGGATCAATTTTTAATAAATCATTTTATGATTTATTTGTTAGGAAAACTGGTGGACACTTGCCCTACCTAAGGCCTAATAATTACTTGGCCTATTCTTTCCCTATAAAGGCACCCAAGGAGCTAGCGCTATTCTCATTCTCTCAGGGACTGCAATTCAGTCATTGTTTTTGAAGAGGAGCAACCAGCGTTTTCAGATTTCAGCCCTTGGTGTTTTCAGCCCTGCACAACAGCCATCGTTTTCAGTTTTCGGCCCATCGCCGTCGCGGTGCGGGTGAGAAATAACCTTCACGGCTGCGGTCCGCTGGTGCTTCGGTAGCCCATCGAGCCTCCTCTCGGCTATTCCCTCGCCGGCATCGAGTGCTCACATTGCTGCCCATCATCGCCATCATCGAGATCTGCGTTTTCAGCCTTGCTCTACGCGAGAGATCTACTGCGTTTTTCGTCGCAGATCTGCGTTTTTTGCAGCCATCATTCGCCCCTTTATTCCTCTCACATCGGGAGCGCAAATCAGTCCCAAATCTCCCTTTGGTGGCCATCCGCAATCCCACATCGAGAAGGATCCAAAGGTGCATCAAATCAGCCCCAGAGGTGCCTCTTCCTGAGGAGTTACCGTGGTGATTTGTCGTCGTCAAGTTATTAGAGTCTGCATTGAGGTATTGCATTGTGTATACATTCCATTTACGCAATCTAAAGCAAATACCACATCGGTAACGGTGTGGGGGGGCCCTTGAGAGGGTTGGTTGGGACCCCATCGGGTGTCACTCTCTTCTTCTTTCTCTTTCTCTCTCCCTCTACACATCTTTATTGCATTCTCTCAACCCCTCTCTTCAGGGGAACATAAAAGGAACATTCATTGAAGTACAAAGCATTCACTAACACAAGGAAGAAGGAAAGGATTTTGTGGAAGTGTAAAACTAGATCTTTACCATTTTAATTCCGCTGCACCTGACACTAGTATCAGAGCTTTGAAGATTTTGCACTAATCCACTAATCCACAACAAGTTTTTTTCTCTCTTGTGTTTTTTGGTTGTGTTGGCAGCCTTTCGATGTATACTCCTCCCACTCTTGGAACAACAGGCCTGCCATTGCGCGTAGAGCCGTGCGCCTTGAGCGTCGGAAAATAGAAACCAATTGTATACCGGGTGTTGCATGCGGGGTGCGTCGACGAGGGGGTAGATAGTCTCCCGAAGATTAGTCTGCGACCTTTCTTGGACCAAGAGGAGAAATCCTTGCATGGTCAAGACTCGTAGCGGTATGAATACCTCCACAAATCAAGAAGGCGAGCAAGAGCCACCTGTGGATCCTCCAAGCCCTCCCCCAACTCCTCCACCTTCGCCATCAAATCCCATGGATTCTATGATGCGCATGATGATGCGGCAAGAAGAAGCTCGGCGACAAGAGCATGTGGAAGCGGCGGAGCGTGAGGAGCGTCGATTGGTGGCCGAAGCCGAGGCTCGTAGGCTGGAAAGGGATTCCATGCGTGATCTCATCACCACCTTGGCGGTGCGGCCCGATCCCCCATCTTGTTTGCCCGATTATGAAAAGCTTGTCAAGACCATCACGGAGGCAACCATTGCTACACGGACGACCAGTGATCCAATTCCCGAGAAGATCACGTTCATTAAGTACGACGATAAGATGGATGTTATTGTCATTTACTCGTGGTTGCATCAATTTACATCCTATTTTGTGGTTGTTAGAAAGTCTGAAAATAACAAGGTTCTCTTGGCTTCCATGCATCTCACGTGTGATGCCATCACTTGGAAGGATGAATGGATGGAGAAGCTAGAGGTGGCCCATGCGGCTGCCCATGCTGAGTCCTACCTTGTTCCCCCTCTCGAGCTTAGTTGGGAGGAGTTCGCGGAGGATCTCAAGACTCGCATCCTCCCTCCACAATACTTGAAGCGTTTGAAGGAGGATTTTCGGGCTTTGTCTCAACAACGTAAACCGGTGATGTCGTTTGCTAACCGTGTGTCACAGCTAGGTGGACAATTGCGAAAATCGGATGAGGAGAGGTTAGAGGCTTTTCTCTTTGGATTGGACCACTTGATCAAGTTTGACGTGGAGGCCAGTGATCCAAAGACATTGCAAGAAGCAATCCGCTTGGCTTAACTCCAAGAGATGAAGCACAACAAGGGTAAGCTTAAGACGGCCTCAAGTAATGGTACTTCTTCCTTTCATGACTCGTATAAGGAAAAGGACAAGGATTCTATTGGGAATGGTGGCCATAAAAAGAACTCTCTCAGTTCTTCTTCTCGATCTAATTCTCCATTTGGATCTCAATCTAAGGGCGATAACTCTAAGGATAAGGGTAAAGGAAAATCTGATAAACCTCAACTCACACTTGATGAAAAGATTGCCCAAGGAGTTTTAGGTGGTCAATTAAGTGAAGAAGAACAAGCATTGTATGCAAAGGAACATAGGTGTTTTCATTATCATGTAGTCGGTCACATGAAAAGGGAATGTCCTAAGAAAGAATCTAACAAGGAAACCTCTACTGCGTCAACTTCTGATGCTACCCATCAAGTGAATGCTATGAGTGTGGTAAAGCAAGAAGCTACGCAGGAAGGGACTTTCGAAGAGGATGAACTCATAAATGCTATGGACATGTTAGTGGTCAAAAGGTCATTGTGTTGTTTGATTCTGGAAGTTCTCAAGATGTCATAAGTGAATCTCTTGTGAAATGTGCACGTCTTCAGACTTCTCCCATCCCCACCCTCCCAGTGCAGGGGTTCTATGAAGGCATGGATGCTTCGGTTTTTCAAGAATGTAATGATCTCAAGTTGATCATTCAACGAACCCAATTTACTCATCGTTTTGTAGTCTCTAAACTTGCAGGATGTGATATCATTTTGGGAATTAAGTGGTTTCGCATGTTCAAACCCATTATCGATTGGGAGAAGCTCACGTTTCTCATTAAAGATAACGTGTCGCAGCCCGTCCTCATTCGAGGCGAGAGCGGTATTCCCTCTCTCCCTCTCATCTCTCATATCCAGGCAAACAAAGAACTACGTCGAGGAGCCCAAGCAACGGTCATCTATGTCAACCCCACATCAAGGAACTTGGGTATTTCTGACAGGTATAGTGAAGGTTTTGTTAAGGTCAATTCGGTGTTTTCCCAGGATCATCATTCCCCTACACACCCTCCCCATCGACCTATGGACATTGTCTCCGATAAATTGCATGACGAGGAACATGTAGGTAAAACTTTTTCTCCATCAGATAAAGAGAAGCCAAAACCATATGATTTCTCATTTAGGAGGCTTCGTCCTCCCAAGGTACGGTCTTTTGGTTTACCATTTCTCTTTGTTCGTAAGAAATCAAACTCATTTCAATTTTGTGTGGATTTCAGGGCACTCAAGTCAAGGATGGTCAAATTCCAGAAGACGAGACCTCACGTGGCCGTTCCTTTGGAACGTCCACAGGAGGCACAATGAGTTTCCAAAGTGGACTTATCGAGTTGTCGCCACAAGGGTGGACTTTTAAGGAGCAATCCAAAAGCAGAACCACCGGAGATGATTGTTCCAGTCAAAGTCACCAAGTCGAAGTGTTTTCGAATGCTTACATTTTAGTTTGGCAATAAGAAAGAAGCGAAGCAATATTTCCTCAAATTCAAGGATCGAGGGACACATGAAGCGGCGTGGGTGGACGAGGAATTCTTCATCGATTACCCGGAGTTGCTAGCCTCATACAAGGAGGCCATGTAGATCGGTAACCGTATCTCACCTTAAGCAGGAGGGGATGTCACGTGCACATGGCTCTGTGTTCCACGTGGACATACTTCATCGACTTCCAGAGACAATTTTCCCGTTCTTCCTAGATAGGGATGTCTAGAATCCTAGGAGGATTAGTACTGGCAATTTTGTGAGCCTGTTCGCAGGACCTGTATGTCCGGACAAATCCATTAGATTAGGTTTTCCAGTTTGGAACCCTCTTGCATAAATGGTTTGTATACGCGTTTTGACAGGTGTTATTACACTATGGTGGGCATCTAGCATGACGAGCATGTAGTTTTAGGTTAGAGGAATCCGACGTGCCAGACTGCGCGTCGATCGGATTCCCAGGTGGGCAGATGTGCGACAATCTCACCAAGTTTGGATCAATTTTTAATAAATCATTTTATGATTTATTTGTTGGGAAAACTGGTGGACACTTGCCCTACCTAAGGCCTAATAATTACTTAAGGCCTATTCTTTCCCTATAAAGGCACCCAAGGAGCTAGCGCTATTCTCATTCTCTCAGGGATTGCAATTCAGCCAGCGTTTTTGAAGAGGAGCAACCAGCGTTTTCAGATTTCAGCCCTGCATAACAGCCAGCGTTGTCAGTTTTATGCCCATCGTTGTCGCGGTGCGGGTGAGATCTAACCTTCACGTTTGCGGTCCGGTGCTTCGGCAATCCATTGAGCCTCCTCTCGGCCATTCCCTCGTCGGCATCGAGTGCTCACATTGCTGCCCATCATCACCGGCATCGAGATCTGCGTTTTCAGCCCTGCTCTACGCGAGAGATCTACTACGTTTTTTGTCGCAGGTCTGCGTTTTTGCAACCATCATTTGCTCCTTTATTCCTCTCACATCGGGAGTGCAAATCAGCCCCAAATCTACCCTTGGTGGCCATCCGCAATCCCACATCGAGAAGGATCCAAAGGTGCATCAAATCAGCCCCGGAGGTGCCTCTTGTAGTGATTTGTCGTCGTCAAGTCATTAGAGTCTGCATTGAGGTATTGCATTGTGTATACATTCCATTTACGCAATCTAAAGCAAATACCACATCAGTAACGGTATGGGGGGGCCCCTTGAGAGGGTTGGTTGGGACCCCATCGGGTGTCGCTCTCTTCTTCTCTCTCTTTCTCTCTCCCTCTACACATCTCTATCGCATTCTCTCAACCCCTCTCTTCAGGGGAACATAAAAGGAACATTCATTGAAGTACAAAGCATTCACTAACGCAAGGAAAGAAGGAAAGGATTTTGTGGAAGTGTAAAACTAGATCTTCACCATTTTAATTCCGCTGCACCTGACAACATTCATTGAAGTACAAAGCATTCACTAACGCAAGGAAAGAAGGAAAGGATTTTGTGGAAGTGTAAAACTAGATCTTCACCATTTTATTGCACATATTCGTGGTGTCCGTCATCACTTGTATCTTACTTCTGTCGCATCAAGCTTAGTTTTATCAACAAGCACAAGTTTGTGGGTGTAGAGAAGTTCAAGTGGATGCGGTTTGATGATGAGCGAAGGACGCACGACAATGAGGGTAGGCATATGGAGTGTGACCATCTGATGGCTAAGCTTTGAAACTTTGGGCAAAATCTATTTTTTTCACACCTATCGCTTCTTTTAAGTTCACGGTCGGTAACGGGTAACACGAAGGTGTGAAATATGCGCAGTGACAAATTATCTTTTGTTTTCAAATTGCTCAGCAAACCATAATTTGAAGTAGAACGGAGATGGGCAAGCGAAATCGAGCTGCTGTGGTAGTTCTTGGCGATCTTGGACGAAGCCCGCGTATGCAATATCATGCTCTTTCTCTTGCCTCTCAGGTCTCTCTCTCTCTCTCTCTCTCTCTCTCTCACACACACACACACACACACACACACACACACACAACACACTCTCTCTCTCTCTCTCTCTCTCTCTCTCTCTTTCTCTCCCTCTCTCTCTCTACACTTTTGATGGGATCCATGATTTACTTTTGTAGGTCGGACTTGAGGTTGATGTCATTGCTTACTCAGGTACTTTTTAATACCCATGCTTGCACACGCGTCCTTTTGATTGGTTTCTATAATACATACGGGTACCTGCATAGATTTCAGTCTTCAATATGTTCATCTATGTAGCTCAGCTTTACAGAGGTGTGCAAAAAGAGTGCATTGGAAGACTTGCAATGTGCAGGGAGCTAAGTTATGTGCAAACAGAAGTGAATGTATGAAGTTAATGATCATTTGTTGTGATACAATTTTTTTTAAATGCAGTGTAATTGCCTTAAGTACAAGCATATGACTTCTAGGACATGTAAATTCTATTATTAGATACAACATAAAGGTTAACCTTAGAAGAGCGCATTTTGAGAGAACCTTTGTAAATTTGGCTTAGAAATTGTCTCATGCATGCAATTTAGCTCAGAAATCTCTCATGCATACATCAAATCCATGTATGAAAGTAGGTAGAAGTCTATGAATAGAGTGTTGCGCTTGGTGAATGAATTTTTTGCTTGTAGATGTTAATAGTGTATTTTTTTATTTTGCTATGTTGGACTCAATTTAGTTGATGCATCTTTTATGGCATTGCTTGCCTTCAAGAAGTATGTTGCAATGGCCTTGGAATATTGGTTTCAAGTATGCTTATTCTTGCTAGAGAGATGTATTTTCTTAGAGCCTTCTTGCGGGGTAGGTTTACCTTGTTGAGACAAAGCCCCAAAAATCCTCCTTTAATCGATTCAGGTATTGTGGAGGCAAGAAGTGAGTCTTTAGATCCTCCTCAAACTCCTCCCAATGAAGCTCGAGAGGGGGAAGGAGGAGAGACTCAAAATGGACCGCCTTGTGGGCATCCTCCTCCTTCTCCACCACTCATCCTTGCAGGTGATGGCATCATCCGTGAGATGCATGGAAGCCAAGAGAACTTTCTTATTATCAAAATTTTTAAAAACCGCAAAATAAGATGTAAATTGATGCAACTAAGAATAAATGATAAAAGCATCCATCTTACCGTCATACTTACTGAACGTATCTTCTCGGGAATTGGTTTGTTGGTCGTTCGTGTAGCATTGGTCGCCTCCACGATGGTCTTTGCAAGCTTTTCATAATCCGGCTTTGATGAAGAGATATCAGATCAGACCGCCAAAGTTGTGATGAGATCACACATGGTTGCCCTTTCGTGCCTACGAGCCTCTGCGTCTGCCTTGTGCTCCCATCTACGAGCCTTGGCTTTGGCTGCCAATTGACGTTCCTCTCGCTCTACCGCTTCTACACGCTCTTGTCGACGTGTCTCCTTTTGCCGCATCATCATCTCCATCATCATCCGCATCATGGAATCCATGGGATTTGGTGGCAAGGATGGAGGAATAGGGGGAGGAGTGATGGAAAGATCCGAAGGGGGAATGTGCTCGCCTTCTAAATTGGGGGAGATCTCCATACCGCTACAAGTGTTGACCATGCAAGGATTTCTTCCCTCGGTTCAAGGAAGGTCGTAGACTAATCCTTGGGAGACTATCTACCCCCTATACAATTGGTTGCTATTTTCCGACGCTCAAGGTTCATGGTCGCACGTGCTATGGCAGGCCTGCTGTTCCAAGAGTTGAAGGAGTATCACCGAAGTGCTACAAACACAGCCGAAAACTCGAGAGAAAAAAGCTTCTTGGAAATTAGCGGATTAGTGCAAAATCTTCAAAGCTCTAATACAAATATCAAGTGTAGCTGAATTGAATTGGTGAAGATCTAGACTTCACACTTCCACAAATCTTTACTTGTTTCCTTGTGTTAATGATTGGTGCTTAGCATGAGAGATGATTCATTGTATTTCTGTAAGGTGCAACGGATGTGAATGTTGAACTTTGCTCAAGATGAGTGCTCCGAACTGTGCTCAAGGTTCCTTTTACTTACGGAAGGGAGAGCCTTCCGTTCCTTTAGTGAAAGAGTGCAAATGATCACAAACAAAGTGGATAAACACCGTGAATGAAGGTGCAGAGACTGAGAGATAGAGAGAGAAGAATACGACACCAAAATGTTGTCAAACCCTCCTCCGAAGGCCCCACTCTCTATGACGAGAGCGGTCTACTATTGATTGCACAAAACTCTACAATGCTTTGGACTTGCCGATGATGTCGACGACGATGAGGACGACGACGAGACGGACTGAAATCTGCAAATCTTTATTTGTTGGTTTTGACTCTATGTTGATGATGACGGCGATGGCGACGATGCGACGACGACGCGCTGAAAACGCAGATGTTGAAATCTGCGTTTTACGGGCTTGACCGTGCGGCGAGGATCCACTGCGAGAAGGTGAGATCTGCGAGGTTTAGGACTTGCGGTGCGGAGTCTAGATGCTGAAAACTGAAAATGCTGATGCAGAGAATGTCTTCACGCCAGGAATTTGCAAAAACGCCAGGCTGAAAATCTGATGTAAAAACGCTAGGCTAAATCTGAGGTTTGCAACAAAAACGCTAGGCTTCTGTTGTGTCCTGCTGTCGCCGGTTTGGATCTGCAATGCAAAACGCTGACTGATCTGCAATGCACATGAAAACGCTGCCTGATCTTGGTTGCTTGAAAATGCTAGGGTCTTCTTGCTGTTCTTGCTGAGAAGGTGCACTTGACAGTGGTCTTCTGCTTCTATTGCTAGAAAGTGCTAGCGCTAGGGTTTCTTATATGCTTGCTTGACTGAATTGCCCTACCCAGTTTCCCAACAAAAGTCACTTCAAAATAATAAGTGAAAAAATGGCTAAAATAGGAAAAATAGTTTTTCTGCACTTGAAAATGATCCTGATAGAATCTGATGGTGATGCTGATGATCATGCTGTGTTCAACCAGAGGATATGCATCTACTCTAAGTGCCTAGGCATGCACGGTCTGTGAACAGACTCACAGAGGTGCCATAACACTTCCTAGGCTAGACTGACTGAACCCTTGTCATGAAGTAGCTTGTCCACATGCACATAGGGTTAGATGTGCACCTGACATCCCCTTCTTTTTAAAGTGAGGTACTGGTACCGATCTGCATGGCTTCCTTGTAGGCTGCCAACATCTTGGGATAGTCTTTGAAAAACTCTTCATCAACCCACACTGCTTCGTGGGTTCCTCGATCCTTGAACTTCAAAAAGTAGTGTCTCACTTGCTTCTTTGAACCATGGCAAAACCGATGTAACAACACTTGCACCGGCTCCATGACTTCAGCTTCATCAATGATCCCTGGTTCTTCCTCTTCCGAAATGTCCTTTGGAGGCGTTCCTTGAAATACTTTCAACCAAGAAATATGAAAAACGTTGTGTTTTGACCATGAGTTAGGCAATTGCAATTTCATTGAAACCTCATTTATCTTTTTAATGACAGGAAATGGACCATATATTCGAAAAGACAACTTTGGACACTTCTTTCCAATTTGCTTAAGACGTTGCTTCATGATTCTTAAATACACCCAATCCCCTTCCTTGATCGAAACTTCCTGACGATGCTTATTAGCCTGCCGTGAGTAAGACTTCTGAGCCTTGCTTAGTCGAAGCTTCACAGTCTCAGAAATCTCATCCAACGACTGACTTTCAGCATTGGCATCAGATATTTGACTGACCGAGCGAGTCAAAAGTGATTGGAATGGACGGCCAAAAGCTGCCTCATACGGAGTTCGACCAATGGCAGAGGAAAAAGACTCATTCAAAATAGCTTGAACCAATGGGAGATAGAGCTTCCAATAAGACTGTTGATCATGCACATATGACTTTAAAACATCAAAAGCCAACTGATTGTAAATATCTGTCTGACCATCTGACTGTAGATGAAAAGCTGATAAAAAATTCAACTTAGTGCCAAAATTTTCAAAGAGTGCGCGCCAAAAATTGGACGTGAACTTATTATCCCTATCTGAAACAATCGATTTTGGCGAACCACAGAGGGGGTATCAATGTTTTATGAACAACCGTGCCACATCTATGCAGTGACTGTGGCCTTACAAGTAATTAATATACAAAACTTGCTGAAACGATAAACAATTGTCAAACATTGAGTGTTCCTTGAATGCAAACTAGGTGGAAGGTTAGTCACAAAATCCACGGAAATATCTTGAAAAGGTCCATCGGGAATAGGCACCGGAAGCAAGAGGCCTTGTTGTTTACCTCGAGGAGCTTTTACCTTTTGACATATAGTACATTGTGTGACATAATGAAACACATCTTTTCGCATTTTAGGCCAATAAAAGAATCTCTCTATTTTTTCAAAAATGGTGTTTATTCCCCTGTGTCCACCCGTGAGAGAGTCATGTGCATCATGCAATATGGTTGGCCTGAGAGGGCAACACACATAGACGTTGACGAAAATACAATAAACCATCACGAATGAGATAGTTGCTTGGCCCTTGGGAAGCAAGAGCCTGCAACCATTGCTTACCAAACTCGGAATCCGTATACTGGTTCTTCATGTTGTCGAAAGACACACCCTGAAGAGAAACTGTGGACCTTGACTCAATAGCCAAAATCTGTCCTTTGCGACTTAATGCATCTACAACAGGGTTAGCTTTTCCAAGCACATACTCAATCAAACCTTCAAATTGCTCAAAAAATTGTGACCATCGTGCTTGGCGATCACTCCAATGTGCACTAGGCATAGATTGGAGCCACTTGAGGGCTTGGTGATCTGTGCGAATTGTAAACTCTCTATCATGAAGAAAATGCTTCCAATGCTTAAGAGAGTGAATGACCGATAAAAGCTCTTTATCATACACTGAATAGTTCTTTTCTGCACTATTGAGCTTCCGACTAAGGAAAGCTACTGGATGACCATGCTGTTGAAGCACAGCGCCTATGGCGACATTACTCGCATCCGTCCATACCTCAAAGGGGTCATCCCAAGAGACAAGGATGAGACATGGCGCTTCTGTCACCGCAACCTTGAGAGCTGCGAAAGCCTCAATGGCTGCCTTGGGTAAATCCACGCGTTGACGACGAGTTTTTACCTCTTTCAAAACATCAGTCATAGGTGCGGCAATGCGTGCAAAATTCTCTATGTGTGAACTATATGCTTGACATAAACCAAGAAAAGAACTCACATCATATGCAGTCTTGGGCAAATCCCAATTATTTACCTGTTCCACCTTCGCCGGGTCTAGCTTGACGCCTTCTCCAGAAATGATATAACCTAGATAAGTAACTTCAATGAGAAAAAACTCAGATTTCTTAGATACAATGTACAATTGATACTCATCCAAACGGGTCAATACCCTTTCTACATCCTTTTCATGTTGTTCCCACGATGCAGAAAAAATGAGAATATCATCAAGAAAGATGGACACACATATACCAATCATATCGTCAAAATGGCCTACCATGAGACGGTTAAATGTACCCACAACACCTGTCATCCAAAAGGCATAACCACATACTTCCATTGCCCTTGCTCTGTGCGAAAAGTGGTCTTGAAGATGTCGCCTTTGAATACCCTTACCTGATGGTATCCACTTTTGAGATCAACCTTACTATAGACCTTCGCCCCATTGAGCCTATCAAGGATATACTCAATGCGAGGCATTGGAAACTTGTTCTTGACGGTCATCTTGTTGATGCCTTGTAATCAACATACAAACGAGACGAACCAACACTAGGATGTATGAATCCTCTAGCCACCAACTCCTTGAGTTGCCGCTCTAACTCTTCTTCCTGCGTCTTGTTCAAACGGTAGGTGTGACGGCCCGGAGGTTGGGCGCGTCATGGAAACGGTGCTCTGATACCAAGTGTGACGGCCCGGGGGTTGGGCGCGTCACGGGAAAGGTGCGTGGTGGGCGCGTCTGCCTTCAAAGGGTCCGGCTCGGATCGGGACCGGCTCGGGTCAAGTTGTGTTTGCCTTCAAGAAGCCCGGCTCGGGCGGGACCGACTCGGGCGGGACCGACTCGGGTCAAGTGGGGGTTTGCCTTCAAGACGCCCGGCTCGGGTCGTGTTGTGTTTGCCTTCAAGAAGCCTGGCTCGGGTCAAGTGGGGGTTTGCCTTCAAGACGCCCGGCTCGGGCGGGACCGGCTTGGGTCGTGTGGGGGTTTGCCTTCAAGACGCCCGGCTCGGGTCGTGTTGCGTTCCGTGGGTCGGCGGCCGTGGTGTGTTCCGAGGGTCTTGCGTTCCGGATCCCTAGCCCCACGTAGCCTCAAGCTCCCCCGCACTCACGGAGGGTCATAGCGTGCCCTGGGGAACCTTGCGCGGAGCCCCCACGGTGCACGAGTGCGTGGAGTGAGGCTAGCGTGTCTAGGTGGGGGGTCCCCTCCCGTGGCCGTTTCGGGAGGCTCATACCCCTTATATACACCCCCGGTTGAAGAAAGTTCGACATCCTCGTCGAACGAAGGGGAAAAAGAGAGCTTGGCTATGCATGGGCCAAAGGTCTAAGGGGTGCATATAGTGCAAAGTGCGTGAAAACTGTACCCGAAAATGCAAGTAGATAGCATGCTTTGTTTTTGGAGTTTTTGGAATAAAGTGTGTGTATTTTTGTGGGTTTTGGCAGAAGGCTGAAAAATGTATGCGTTGAATACCCAAGTAGAATTCCCCATACTTGAGCATTCCCCAAAAAGGTAACCCGGGGTGCGCGGAGCCACCTGCTGCGTTGGCCCGCGCGGAGACTTCTTTGAAAGCCGAATTTGGAGTAAAGTCCGTCGCAATGCAGCCCTTGCGAAGTTGCAAGGAAACTTACCGTCATTTTGACGCGCGTTGTAGACTTAGGCTGACACCAGCTTTGGTTTCCAATCGCTGAATCTTGAATTGGGTAAGGTTACTTGGTTAGATGCAGTCTTTAGGTTGAAGTAGCTTTGGTCGTCATGACACCATGAAGGCTTTGGCTGAATCTTCAATCGTCAAACTGATCCTAGTTGGTCCCTGTGTGGACCTCATTTGGCGGGCTAGCTCGGTGCCCCTTTGGTCTCTTGTACACTTGAATGGGTCATGTAGTAGTATGAGTGGCGGGTCGTAGGTTTGCCCGTAGCCTCCCCCCTCCTGGTTTGGCGAAACTGAGTGACGGGTCGTAGGTTTGCCCGTAGCCTCCCCCCTCCTGGGTTTGGCGAAGTGAGTGGTAGCAGTAGCTGGACGTAGTTTTGCCCGTAGCCTCCCCCCTCCTGGGTTCGGCGAACTGAGTGACGGGTCGTAGGTTTGCCCATAGCCTCCCCCCTCCTGGGTTTGGCAAAGTGAGTGGTGGGTCGTAGGTTTGCCCGGAGCCTCCCCCCTCCTGGGTTTGGCGAAACTGAGTGACGGGTCGTAGGTTTGCCCGTGGCCTCCCCCCTTCTGGGTTTGGCGAACTGAGTGACGGGTCGTAGGTTTGCCCGTAGCCTCCCCCCTCCTGGGTTTGGCGAACTGAGTGGTAGTAGTAGCGGGACGTAGTTTTGCCCGTGGCCTCTCCCCTCCTGGGTTTGGCGAAGTGAGGAGTAGTGGTAGCGGGACGTATTTTAGCCCGTGGCCTCCCCCCTCTTGGGTTCGGCAAGGAGTGGTTGTAGCAGCAGCGTTGGCGGCCCCGGAGGTTGGGTACGTGCCGTTTTGAGTCCTGGAGCCTCCCCCTTCCTTGGGTTCAGCGTGGTTGATTTCCTGAAGCTCTGATACTGAGCTCTGATAGTAGGGAGCCTTATTGACCGGCTGTGCTCCCTCCTTAAGCTCGACGCGATGGTCCTTTGGCCGCTTGGGTGGGAGACTGGGTGGAAGATCATCCTGCAAAAAGAGATACTTAAATTTGGTAAACAAAGCTGAATACGTGTCTGGAGCCTGAATGCTCTGGGTAACTGGAGCAACATAGATGAATGCCGCTTGTGCTCCTCGTCGTAAATCACGCTTTACCTGCACATGAGAAATGAGAGGCAAAGAATGCAGACCCTCCTCAGCACGAACGATCATGGGAGAGTCACTCTTGGCATTTAATGTAAGAGTGTTGTCCTCCCAATCAATGAGAGGGTTATGCTCACGAAACCATCTAATGCCCAAAAGCATATCACATCCTGAGAGAGGAGACACGACAAATTTTCTACGGAAAGCATCTTGTTGAACTATAAACAACACATCAAGGCACTCTTGCGTGATGAGAGAGTCCATACCGAGAGCGAAGCCCGACACCTCAAGAGGAGATGTCTGACTAACCTCTAGGCGGGCTCTCTCTACAAGAGAGGCACTAATCACATCATGCATACTGCCTGAATCAAACAATATGACAAAACGTTGATCCTTTACATGACCATAACACTTCATGAGAGACTCATCAATGTGTGTGTCAGAGACATGAGAAGATTCAGCTTGCTTCATTAAAGTGCTTGTGGTTGCTGTGGGTGCCTTAGGTTCTTTAGGTGGGGTTGTCTTAGGACAAGCCGCTTTAATGTGACCCTTGACGTGACATTGATAACAACGACCTTCCTTAGCATAAATGACTTGTTCTTCTGCCGTTATGTATCCTCCTACAATTCCTTTTGCGGCTTTTTCATCAGGGGTGAGTTTGAGTGAGTTTAGGTTTAGCAGGTGTTTTAGCTTTACCCTTAGATTCATTGTTAGAGTTCTTTTCGGAAGAATTAGAGGAAGATTGGCTAGAAGAGTTACCGTTCTTACCATTCTTACCGTTTTTACCGTTCTTACTATTATGAGGGTTCTTAGAAGTCTGGGAGGTACTTTGAGACGACTTATTTCCCTTGGGCTTTCCCTTGTGCTTCATCTCTTGGGAGAGAGCAATTGCTACTGCCTTGTTGAGATCCGCGGGGTTGAAGACTTCTACATCAAACTTGATATATTCATCTAACCCAAAAAGGAAAGCCTCTTTGCGCTCATCATCCGATTTGCGTAATTGGGTGCCGAGATGCAAAACACGGTTAGAAAAGACATGACCGGCATACCATTCTACTTGAGGCTGCACCAATCCTCTTTCAACCGCGCTAGGTACTGTGGTGGCATAAACCGCGTCTTGAGCTTGTCTTGGAAGTCAGCCCAATTGAAAGAAAGGGGCGTGCCTTCCTCGGCTTCCTCTAGGTGCGCGGTCAACTGTGCCTCTTGCCATGCGTGGTACCAATTAATGGCATCACCGGCAAGGTACATAGGTGCCATAAAAAACCTTGCTATTACTTGTCTTCTTAGTTGTCGCAAAATAAGCATTAAATTGATGCAACCAAGAATGAATAACACTAGCATCCATCTTACCGTCATACTTGCTGAAGGTCAACTTCTTGGTGACAGGGTTGTTGGAGTCCGAATCTCGGCTTGCGCTACTTGAGGAACCACCAACATCTTTGGCCGGCTCGGGTTTCGAGGTGAGAACCTGTTGGACCAACTCTTGCATGCTTTGGTCTCTCTACGCCTCACGCTCTGTCTCCAAGGCCGCTCGTCTCTCTTCGACCGCCTCTTTTCTTGGTTCGGCCGTCAAGCGCGCTTGCTCACGCTCACACTCAATAGCTGCCTGTCTTTCTTCGGCTGCCTCTTTTCTTGGTTCGGCCGCCAAGCGCGCTTGCTCACGCTCACGCTCACGCTCAATAGCTGCCTGTCTTTCTTCGGCCGCCTTTTTTCTTGCTTCAGCCGCCAAGCGCGCTTCCTCACGCTCAGGCTTCCTCACGCCTTTCTTTCTGCTTTTCTTTCTTTTCGTTCCTCGGTTGCCAAGCGCGCTTGCTCACTCTCGCGATCCAAGGATGCCTGTCTTTCATGGATTCTTGTCTTTCTTGGCGGTCCCGTTTCATGGATTCCTGTCTTTCTTGGCGCTCACGCTCCAAGGTAACGCGTTGCGCTTCTTGGTGTAACATCATGTCCATCATCGATTTGACCAAAGCTTCCATAGGATTCGGTGCAATCCTTGGCGTAGATGGGGAGGGTCAGAAAAACCTCCTGGTGGGGAAAATTCTTCTTCGCCACTGCCATGCTCATCACCTCCATGCGAAGTATCCATTCCGCTTCATGGTAATGACCATACACTCAAGTCTTGGGTTCTTGTGGGTCTTGGTTCTTGGGTTCTTGAGTCTTGAGGTTCTTGAGGTTTTGGAGTCTTGAGGTTCTTGAGGTTCTTTTCTCGCTTGCAATCTGTGTTAGAGAAGGATCTTCTCTTACTCGAGCTCTACTCTTTTCCGCGGGCGCACCCCTTGGCGGCCTTGCGCTCACACCAAGGTTGCTTTTTCCCACCTCAAGTCGATTGGCCGGCCGCTAATTGCACGGTTCGCTCTCAATGAGTGAAAAGAGAAACAAGGGGAGGTTGGACAAGCCCTTTTTTCTTGGGTTTCTTGTCACTCTTCAAACACACACGATTAGGAATTGACATGCCCAAGTGGACTTGGGTTACGTGCGACCGCAACAAGCAAAAAAATTTCTTGTGGTTCTTTCCTTGAGTGATACAGAACACTGCCAAAGCTTTGATACCAATGTAAGGTGCAACGGATGTGAATGTTGAACTTTGCTCAAGATGAGTGCTGCGAACTGTGCTCAAGGTTCCTTTTACTTACGGAAGGGAGAGCCTTCCTTTCCTTTAGTGAGAGAGTGTAAATGATCACAAACAAAGTGGATAAACACTGTGAATGAAGGTGCTGAGACTGAGAGATAGAGAGAAGAATACGACACTAGAATGTTGTCAAACCCTCCTCCGAAGGCTCCACTCTCTATGGCGAGAGCGGTCTACTATTGATTGCACAAACTCTACAATGCTTTGGATTTGTCGACGCTATCGACGATGATGAGGATGACGACGAGACGGGCTAAAATCTGAAAACGCTAAGGGCTGAAATCTGCAAATCTTTATTTGCTGAATTCTGACTCTATGTCGATGACGACGGTGACGACGATGCGCCGAAAACGCAGATGCTGAAATCTGCGTTTTTCGGGTTGAATCTGCAAACCTATTGGGGGTTTTGTTGCATGCCTGACATGTGTCCTATTTGCTTTTAGGTGTAACGGTAAGCTTGTGTGTGTGTGTGTGTGTGTGTGTGTGTGTGACAATTTTCTTGAAGAGAGGGAATGAAAGAGAGGTAGAGATGTGCAAAGGGAGATAGAAAGAGAAAAGAATGACACTGGATGGGGTCACAATCAACCCTCTCAAGGGCTCCCCACATTGTTGCAGATGTGGTATTTGTTTTTGATTGCGTAAATGCAATCTACAGACATGCAACACTTCAAGCGTAGAGTCTATTGACTTGAATGGGGAATGTCGCCGCGGTAATTGTTCAAGATGAAGCACCTCCGGGGCTGATTTGATACACCTTTGGATCGGTCTCGATGAGGGGTTGCTGATGGCCACCAAGGGGTAGATCTGGGGCTGATTTACACTCCCGATATGAGAGGAAACAAGGCCTGAAATCTGGCTGCAAAAATGCAGATTTGGCTGCCAAAATGCAGGATCCGTCGCGTAAAGTGGGGCTGAGAACGCAGCTCTTGATGGAGCAGATGATGGGCAGCAATGGGAGCACTTGACGCCACGAGGGAATGGGTTGCCGAAGGTCCGGGCTTCAGCGGAGAGGCTAGCAGTGACAGATCCGGGCCTATTCCGGCAAGGGAAAGGGCTGAAATCTGAAAACACTGGACTGAATTGCTAATCCAGGGAGTGGCTCGCTGTGGAGTGCCAAAAACACCAGGCTTGTAGCTGTTGCGAAAACGCTGGGCTCATTTGCAAGCTGGTGCAAAAACACTGGTTAATCTGTAACGCTCCCAATTTATGAGAGAACGCTGAGGAAGCTGCTCCTTTTATAGGACTTTTGACCAAGTGAGGAAATTTAGATTAGGTCGGTAAAAATGTGCAAATGTGCGGACATGGGCGATAACTCACTGCTTGGTGAACCATTTGACGAACCGATTGGATGGACGTGCTCCCCTAACCTAGACGTACATGCTCATCATGTCAAATGCCTACCGAAGTGTAGTAACATTTGTCAAAACGCTTGTACAAACCATTTATGCAAGAGGGTTCCAAAATTGGAAAACCAAATGTATAGGACTCGTCCGGACATACAGGTCCTGCGAACAGGCTCACAAAATTGCAAGTACTAATCCTCCTAGGATTCTAGACTCTCCTATCTAGGCACGTGACACTCTGTCTACTCTTTGGTCTCATAGGTCATTTTGGCCTTTAGCAGAGGTTAATAGAACATTTCATTTCATTTCATTTGTGTGTGTGTGTGTGTGTGTGTGTGTGTGTGTGTGTGGATAGATCTTTAAGGTCTCTTGGGATAGTTTCCTACGACGTTAAAACTCTCTTCTTCTCTCTCTCTCTCTCTCTCTCTCTCTCTCTCTCTCTCTCTTTGTGGATAGATCTTTGAGGTCTGTTGGGATAGTTTCCTACAACGTTAAAATTCTCTTCTTCTTCTTCTTCTGTCTCTCCCGCTCTCTCTTGGGAACATTTCCTAAGCAAAGAACCAAAGAACTAATTAATAGAGAGAGAGAGTCGCTGTGTTAGTGTGATGTATGATCTTTGTGTCATATTTGTCATCCACTGCGCTTGACATGCATGGCACTTCACTGTAGCAAGGGTGCCCCTCTTTGATGGTTTGTCTTCATCTTCTTCATTGCTTCTCTCTCTTTGTAATCTACTTCTTCATCTGCAAGACGATGGTTTTGCTTCCATGTTGCAAGTTTGCTACAAAGCCTAGATCGGATGGTCCATAGAGGAACGATTGATAGAGCTTTGATACCACTGTAGCTTGCTGGCACCACATGGTAGGTGGTAAACAACTGAACTTGAAACATAACTGTCAACTTCTAAAACCATTGGACACGAGAAATCTCCATGAGAGAGAAGTTCCCCTCGGAGATGATTTGCCCCCAAATATCCCCCCTTGGCGGTATATCTTTATTTGTATTAATTTTGGCAAAGTATACAATTTGCTTGGAGAGCCCAGTGCTCAGCCCACTCTCAGAATTTAAGCTACAACTGGCACAATGGCACTTATTTGTGCTTCCGACTGCAAAAAGCATAAAAAAAAACTGCTTATGGCTCAAAAGCAAGTTGTTGACTTCTGTTTTTATAAACAACTGGCCAAAAAGCACATGTGGGCCGCTGCTGCGGCATCTATTGGCATCCCCACAGCTCCCCAAAAATCGCGTTACGATTTGCGGCGCACTTCCACTGCAAACTGGGCGTTCAAGCTGCAGCCTGTCCACTTCTGGCCGTGATTCTACCATAGGATCATTTTGAGATATAATGGTTTCACAAAAAACATCAGTTACTGCCGCGTATGCAATACATCGTGATCTGGGAGAAGCAAATGTTTCGTAATGAGCATTTTATAATCAGTTTTGGTTTAGTGGAGGTTCATTGTCCAAAAGAAAGGTCAACCCTTTTGGTTGAATTAGCTTGTCTTAAATGATATGATACTTTGCCATTTACAAAGCTTGCACTCATCATTGCTCATCAAGCAAGATTTGGTACCACAAAGCATTCAGCAAGATGCTAGCATGCATCTTTTGCTGCAATAAGCCGGCCCTTTTCTTTTTCATGTTTTGTAACCAAGCAACATCTTTACCAATGGGAAGTTACTTTGGATAGTATGATGCAGATAGTGATTCTCAACTTGGGTAAAATGCCCAGCTAGGCATTTTTTGTTTTGGGGCAGCCCCATTTGGTTTTGACATTGGTTGGTTTGTGACAAAACACAGGAAGTGAACCTCATCCAGATCTACTTCATAATCCTCAAATACATCTACATTTGATGGTACATCAACTTGTGTTTTTCCTGCCTGTTACTTTATTCAAATGCAAATTCGTTGACGAATGTCTTTTGACTGGACAGCATCCTCCAGGTTTTCAGGGCTTACCAAGGATCTTGTATTTGGTGGTATTACCGCTAAAGCTTCTCCAGCAGTTGTCAACACTAGTCTGGGTGTTATTTTTCCGGATTTCTGCCCCTGATTTCTTTATAATTCAGGTAAACTGACTTGGCTTGTCGTTTTATTTGCGCTTAAATATATGGAGGATTTTGATGTCTGTTGTCTTGGATGCTACCTTTCTTTTAATTGAGTGCTTGCAATCTGAAAACCATGTTGTAAGGGCAAAAACAAAAGAAATTTACTAGAATAGATTTGAAGAATGTTGTTTGGAATAGATTGAAAAGAGTTACAGTAAAAGACACAGAAGTGCTTTAATGTGAGACTCGGAGGGACTGCCAATCTAGGGGACAGCTCTCACAGCCTTCGCAGTGTTGGCTGGTCAAGGTTGATGGCGACACGCCAAGACTGAGAGCAAAAGACCTGTTGAATGCAAAGAATGGCAACCTGTCACAACCTCACGATGATGACGAACGTTGTAGTAGGGTGCAGCAAAAGTAAGATGGCATGATGGACAACCTGATGGGTCAGCTTTTGCTGACGGTAGCTCATATGGTTGCAGTGGGGGCTTATGTTACAGCGCCGCAGTAGCAGCACAGCGGCACAGACTGGGTGCGCACACATGAAGAGGATGCGGGTGGGCAGGCTGGGCTTGTGCACAGAGGAAGGTGTTTTAGCGCGTAGAGGTAGGGTTTCATCAGTGGGGAACCACAACCGCCCCCCCCCCCCCCCCCCCCCCCCGCCCCCCCCCCCCAAAAAAAAAAAGAAAACAGAAAAAAAGGAACCTTTTCTAAGCAAAGAGCCAAAGAACTTTGTAGTAGCACAACCAAGCAAGAAAGGGGTGTTTGGATTAGTGTGATTTCTGATCTGTGTCACATTTATTGTTTGCTATGCCTGACTTTGGTATCAAAGCTTTCATTATTGCACCAACCATAAGCCAAGTGCTTTTTTCTCATGTCTATGAGTGTAGGCTTTTAGTGGATCCGCAAGGAAGACTCTTCTAACTTTCAAAACTGAGGACCTACCATTGTGCGTAGGATTGTACATCTCATCTTTAGTGTAGGAATAGCGAACTCTGTATACTAGGTATTATAGTCGTGGTTCGCTTGCAAGGCGGTAGATAGTTCCTTGGAACGAAGACTGTTACCACGTCATTCACTGGAGTTTTCTCTTGCATGGTTGTGACTCTTAGCCGCAATTAGCCCTCCTCCACCTCCTTCCAATCCGATGGAAGTCGTGATAAAGATGATGGCGCCACAAGAGGAGTCCCGTTGACAAGAGCTTTTGGAGGCAGCTGAGTGTGACGAGAGGTGTTTGGCGATCGAGGCAGAGATCTGCAAGCAGGAGCACATTGTTGAGGTTGTCACAAAATGATGACGTGGCATGTCCACCCGGAAAACGGACAGATGTCAAAGATTATTAGTTGTTCCAATTTATAGGGTACCCGGCCCTGGGGACACTAGAATAAGTAAAAAAGCTAAATCGTGTGGACGTGCTGACGTGGCAGGGCTGTACGGATGCTTCTGCGTTTTCCGTTGGTTGCAGAAGTGGCACTGTATGGAATTCTGTGATTTGCGCTGGCAACTTTTGGCTCTAGTTTTTGGACCAGATGCTTTTGGAACTTGTAGCTTTTCATGTGATTGCTTTTGGGGCTCTGCTTTTGAGGCAACCCTTGTAAGAATAAAAGAGCCCTTGGGGCCTCACTCTGCAGGGCATCTGGATGCAGAGTCTGAGAGCAGAGGCCCCTCGGGAGTTGTACTTGGCAATGATTAATGATAAAGAAATATCGAAAGGGGCGCCAGACTTTGGGGCCAATACCTTTGGGCACAGAACTCGTGTTTGACTCTCTCTCTCTCTATTAAAGTTCAGTGATTATGAAGTTTCTGTTCGTGTGTTGCTATTGATTTCTCGCTTGGAGTGTCCAAGCCTGTTACAGTGGTATCAAGCTTAGGAAGATTCTTCTTCTATGGAGGATCCGATCCCTTTTGCAGCGCACAGATTCTCGAGGAGAACACGATAAAACAGTCGAGATTTTAATCGTATGTGAAGGAATCCTCGTGTTGCGACCCCGGACTTATTAGCCACTCCCACCCTTACTTCATCGCGCATTGGGCATGCTTCCGTCTTCATCCCTCTCTCTTACAGGGCATAGGCCCTAAAGAACCTCAAATTACACATGGGTTCTTGCGGAGAATATGACAGAGATAACAGCTCTCGGTGGGTATGCAAAGAAAAGTTGAAAATTCGGTGCGGGAATTGAAGAAAAGAATGAAGATTTGGACAATTCTTGGCGGGAAAGTTTGCTAGAGTGGAGTACAAACGTCAACTGGAGGTTGACACCTGTGTGAAAAGATTGAGTCAAGTACTCTAAAGACCCAAGATTTACAAAACACCTGAAGAATTACCCGATTGATGAGATTTACTCGAGATGGCGAGAGTCCATTGATTCTCCTCCCAGATCGAAAGGAAAGCTGAAAGGACAGACGAATGCAGAAAAGCGGAACCTGTACTCGCAGAAAGAGCTGGATAGAATTCTTGAAAAGAAGAACCAAAGGACCACCAGAAGACAAGCCAGGGAATTCCAGAGCAATTGAAGAGCACGGAAGAAAAGAAAAGACGAAAGTCGGACTGGTACCAAACTTTGTGAGGATTGACCTTGATTAGATGAACGAAAGTACCGAACTTTGCAAAGCATGGGGAAAAGTGCCCGACCAGTAAGCCCTTTTCTTCTTTGATGGAAAAGCCAAGGCCAACTTCATTTCAACTGAATCGGCGGCTTGACTTGGTATTACGCCCAAGGAAATGGGGCCACAGACCGAGGCTGTTCTAGAGGCACCCGGACGGGATGTTGCCATTACACCGGTCATTGGCAAACTATGTTTGCATTGTCAGGGGTATTTAAGGCACAAGGACTTTTACATCATGCCTTTGGCAGGGTGTGACGTTCTCCGAGGAATCCCTTGGTTCCCCAAGAACAGTGCCGTGGTCGATTATAGGGCAAGGAAAGCCATCTTGAAGAATGAGAAGGGCAAAGAGATTGTACTTGATGTAAATCTGAAAGGCGAGTCTGTCTCACTTGATGAAATCCAGTCTTTTCTTAAAAGAACTGAATGATGATCAAGGTCAAATATGTCTGACCTCGAAAAGGAACGACAAGATTTTCTGTGAGCTCAGGCTAACTATTTTCCCTGAGGGCTTACCAGGCGAGTTGCCTTTTTCACGTCCCGAAAATCACACGATTGATTTGATTCCTGATAGTACACCACCGAACTGGCCACCTTACCGAGTTAGCCGAGCCCAAAATGAAGAAATAATGAACCAGGTACAAGAACTTTTTGAAAAGGGTCTCATCCAACCTAGCACTTCACCTTTCTGTTCACCGGTGTTGCTAGTACTAAAGAAAGATGGATCTTGGAGAATGTGCATTGATTATAGAGCTCTCAATAAAATCACCATCAAGAACAAATTCCCTATCCCAAGGATTGATGATATTCTCGACAGACTTCAGGGGTCCTCTTGTTTTAGCAGAGTTGATCTGAAGAGTGGATATCTTCAGATCCGAATTTGCTCCTGGAGATGTCTACAAGACAGCTTTCAGGACGTCTTTTGAGGTTGTCTAAATATTTGGTGATGCCATTTGGCCTTATGAATGCTCCAACATTCAACCATACGATGGATAGGATTTTCAGAGAGTACCGATCGTTTGTGGGGCACTTTTGTTGACGACATCATTGTCTTCTCTAAGGGCGAGACAGAGCACAGACACCATCTGTTACAAGTTTTCTAGACACTGCGGCAACATAAACTAGTTGTAAATGCGAAAAGAGCGAGTTTTTTTTTTCTTGCGAGAGAGAGACTTTCTGGGACGCATCATCTCAACGGAAGGTGTAAAGATGGACCTGGCCAAAATTGAGACCATTTGTGATTGGCCCGATTTGAAGAATGTTCATGAAATTTTAAGTTTTTCTGCATTTCTGCTCCTATTATCGGCGGTTCATTTGAAAATTTGCAAAGATAGCTTCTTTTTTGCATGTGTTGATTTAGAAAGGGGTTCCTTTTACTTGGGGACCGTCAGAGATTACAGCCTTTCAGACTCTCAAGGAAAAATATGACAACCGGACCAGTATTGGCTTTACCAGACTTCCAAAAGCCCTTTGACCTTTATTGTGATGCATGTGGTTGCAGTTTGGAAGCAGTCTTGGTGCAAGAAGGCCGGCTATCAGGACACCCATCGAGCCCTTGAAATTGTACAACAGTTTGACGCCGCCTTCTCTTGAGATCGGTTCACAGAACACTCCAAGGTGCGAAGGGTGGCATCTTACTTGAAAGGAACTACATAGACGTGGAGGTCTACTCTCTTGTTCTGCACAGAAGCACCTGCGACGTGGTTAAAATTCAAGAAAATTTTCACGTCAACTTGGATATCAGATGAATAGGAAAGAAATGTCACCATGGCTTGGTATCACTTGAGAATGACTATAAGAACCCCATGAACTCCCTTACTTCTTCCTCGACGTTATCTCGATCTTTTAGACCGGTAACTCTCACATGTACAACATGCGAGCGTCTCTGTTGTTCCTCCTCTAGTGTCATGTTGATGATGGCTGGTGTGGGGGTTGATGCCTCCTTCCCTTTTTCGTTCTTGGCGACCTCTATCCACTTCTTCGCTTCATCCATCTTCTTTTGTGTCTTGGTGATCACCATGTAGACGTCTTTGCTTCATGTTGCTTCTCATCCTTTTTGATCGCTTGCACTTGCTCCTTGATGACTTTGAGCTCTTCGGTCACACTGAGGGCTGAAATTCTTCTTCTTGGAGTTCCTCTTGTCTTAACTTCAGCCAGCTCTTTTTTAAGGGCCGATACCTCCCCTTTGAGCGCGTCGATTTCAGCCCGCATGTCCTCCTCCGCTTTCAATTGTTCCTCTTTGCTAGCTTGCTTTTGGAGGAAACCTGCCTTTTTCTCCCTCCAACCTTCCATCTACGCTTTCCACTGCTTCATTTCTTTTTCCATCCTTGTGAGCCGTTTGTGTGTGAGCATGAAAGTCGCCTTCAACGTCCTGGGGGGTGTTTTGTTGTGTGGAGAAGCCATCATCTTGCGCGATGATGTGGAGAGAGAGAGAGAGAGAGAGAGAGAGAGAGAGAGAGAGAGAGAGAGAGAGAGAGAGAGAGAGAGAGAGAGAGAGAGAGAGAGAGAGAGAGAGAGAGAGAGAGAGAGAGAGAGAGAGAGAGATGAAATGAAATGCTATATTATATTAACCTGTTCAACGTGTTCAAAAGGCCAAAATGACCTATGCGTCCTGTCCCCACTTGCCGTCCCGCCCTCTTTTTTACACTAAAAATCCATTTGAGCCCCATCTCCCGTTTCCGGTTCCCCTTCGCGGAATGTGTCCCTTGTGACTATGGTCTGGGTACAAAAGAACTAGAACAAAGATACTACTACTAGAATCCATCCTCATCTCCACTCTGGATGTCGAGGGAGTATGGTTCGAATCCTCTACTGTAGTCTCCATCGATGCTGTGTAGCCCCTCTCCTCAATCGTGGCCGTCTGGATCTCAGTAGCTCCAGGTCTGGTCGATGAGAGGGCCAATAGTGGGCGAATGAGTGTGCGCCGAGCTTTGCAGTGATGGTTGCTCCTCTGGCTGTCCCATATCTAGTGAAAATGAAATCTGTAATGTGTCTCTGGGACTCTCTCTCTCTATCTCTCCCCAGTAAAGTGTAGTAGATATAGCCCAAGACATCTCTGATCCTCATAAGTCATGACCCTAGAGAAAGGACCGAAACCCTCTCTGAATTAGCAGTGGAAACGGCCCCGTATCTCATAGTACATTTTGCAATGACATATGTAATGTAGCTCTATCTCTGGCTCTAGCTGGCATAAGCGGCATATCCTCTTGTCTGATGGTATCCCTTTGAATCTATTAGTCTCAATCTCCAGTTGATGTGAGGATGTGCGTATCTGACCAATGGCACACCGCAAACCATGAGACATATGTGTGTCCATGTAGTTGGGTCGAATCACAAACCCATCTCCTGTGAGGTGGAGAAGATGCTTTCTATAGAAAGCCATCTTCGTGCCCAACTCCTGTGGCGGCTCTATCCACGTCCTCATGGTATCCAGTTGGATCAGGTCGAATGAATCTAGTAATCTCCACTTGTGTACGAGAGTGCTTGAAGAGAGTACTGGAAAGGAGGCAGCCTGTCCATGGTGAAGGCATGTGTCTGAAACCATGATGTCATTTGTGCATACCAGCATGAAGTGTCCTGTCACAAATTGGTGACATGTCAAAGCCCTGAAGAATGGAGCCAACTTGCAGATCCTGGCCGAGGGGCTTAAACCCTAAGAAGAACAAGTAATAGAAGAAGAAGTCCTACCAACTTATGGGGACCCCGTCCGATGGGGCCCCAATGACAAAGGAAGTAAAATAAAGCAGGACCTACAAAAAAACTAAAAAATGATGATGTGGCTTTTGAGTTTTGAAGGCTTTTCACTGTAACTGCTTTTCAAGCCAAGGGCCTTTAAATATGAGGTTAGGGCTCATTCTCTGGCATGCTTCCTAGAGAAGGTGCAGAAACTGGAGTACCGGCTTGTACTGTGTTGATGCAATATAAAGAAATACCAAAAGGGGCCCCAAGGTTTGGGATCAATACTCTCTGGGGTGGAATTCCGCCACTCCGTGTCGCGTGTCGTCTCTATCTCTCTCAGTTCAGTTGTTATTGAAGTGCTAAAAGTCTGTTCAGTCTGTTCTTTTCTATTGGCATGTGGTGTCCGTCTTGTAACAGTGGTATCGGAGCATCAAGCATGTGCTTTTCTGAAAGCACACCAGTCCTACAAAAGAGCAGACAGAGCTATTAGAATTTTTACTTGAAGTATCTTTGGTCCCGACCCCGGACTTATTAGCCACTCGCATCCTTACTTCATCGCGCATCGGACACGCTCGTCTTCATCGCTCTGTCTTACAGGGCATAAGCCATAAAGAACCCAAGTCATAGAATTCATGGATTTAGCAGAATATTTGCAGTTTCTGCTCTAAGAGCTTCACGACATTCTTTCGCGGCATCCTCAACAGAATCTTCCAATGCTGCAAAGTTTTCAACAATTTTTGAACTACATGTTACCCCCTCTGATGCCCCAAGTGGTACCTATTGGGTTAAAGACCTAAATAACCCCTTTTTGTATATTTTTATACTTTGTCAATGTGAACCTGGACACATTTTTTTAAAGTCACTTATAATAAAAGTGGGAAAACCCGAAACTCACTTATTGAGTTTTCCCCAAAAATGTGAGCTCTCTCTCTCTCTCTCTCTCTCTCTCTCTCTCTCTTTCTCTCTCTCTCTCTGCTTCAATCTCTAGTGCTAGCTCTCTGCTGCTCTGTGCCTCCTGCTTCTTGTCCCAATGTTGCACTACATCGCGACACGCACCTACCGGTACCTTCTGCTTCGCGCTTTCAACTGGTATCAGAGTCCTAGGGTTTCAAAACAACCCTGCGCAGTCTGCTGGACAGCGAGTTAAATTTGCTCTCCCTCGTTGAATTTCGCTTCCATCGCGAAGCCCCTTGCTTCCGGGGTCGAAAAGATCACCAAAACTGTCAAAACAACCCAAAATAGGCTATTTTTAGGTCAAAACAGGTGATACAGGTCATTACAGGTCAAAACAACAATACGCAGGTATACCAAAGTTGTGGGATCACGTGTATTGATGTTTGTAGTGACAAATTGAGTGAAAAGCTGAGTACAGGTGCTTGAAATTGCACATTTCAGCTGAAATTTTAGATTTAGATTGTTTCATGTAAAGAAACTGTGGCTCTTTGTATGCAAAGTCTTGTAGTTGCTACTATTTGCTGAAATTTTCAGCCTATTGCATCTCCCTTGTATACACACTTGTGGTTGAATTAAGATGGCTTCTTCCTCTTTCGCATCTGACACTATAAGTTTGATGGAAATCAGACATTCGATGGTCAAGGCTTCGATCTTTGGCAAGAACGTATGCAAGGTATTTTTTTCTTAAAGGATTGTGAAGATGCATTGGAACAGAATAAGCCACCAGGTTTGTCTGACGAAGAGTGGGCCAGGTTAAATAAGAAGGCTATAGCCTACATCAAAATGGCTATCAATGATGACATTTTGATGGATATCAAGCGTTTGGAGTCTGCTTATGCAATGTGGCAAAAGCTAAAGTCCAATTATGAAAACACCACGCCTGTGAACCAGGTGCATTTGATGCGAAAGTTGGTGAATATGCAGCTTGATGACTCGAAGTCAGCTTCTGAGCATTTGAGTGCTTTTACAGGTGTGTTGAGTCAGTTGCAGGACAGTGGGCTTCAACAATTCGATGATAAGCTGAAAGCTATTTTCTTGTTTATGACATTCCAAGATACTTGGGAAACCTTGGTTGTCTCCTTGAGGGTCTATTCTCAATGAAGAGATTAGACGCAAGTCTAGTGGGGAAGGTGGTAGTTTTGCCTACAATGCAAGAGGTAGAAATCAAAAGCGTGATGCGGGCAATAGGACTCAAAATAGAAGTAAGAGCAAGACAAAGGATAAGGATGTCACTTGTTATCAATGTGGCAGAAAGGGTCACAAGAAACCTGATTGCACGTATTTCAAGAAAGAGCAGGAAATGAAGAACAAAACGCAAGATAAGAAAAAGAAAGATGAGAAGAAAGGGGAAAAATCAGCAGGTGATTCCTCCAGGGATGCTAAGAATGCAAATGTATCCTCTAGTGTGGTCATTGAGGAGTTGTCAGACGTTGAGGAAATTTTGGTTGCAGCTTCATGTCCCTCAGATTTGGTGATAGCTAATGCAGAAGACATGCTTATCTCGAAGAAAGATGTCATTGATGCATTGCTTAGTGCTAATGATGGCCTATCCCAGTCTTGGATAGTGGATTCTGGTGCTTCATTTCATGTGACACCATCTTTGGAGTGTTTTGCTACGTATGCTTCAGGCAATTATGGCAAGGTGTACCTTGATGATAATTTTGCTTGTAATATTGAGGGAATGGGTACTATGCGTTTGGCTCTTAACAATGGTCAAGAGCTTGTGTTGAATGATGTCAGGTTTGTACCAGGCATTGAGAAAAGTCTACTATTTGTTGGCCAATTGGATGCACATGGTTATACAACCATTTTTGCTGGGGTTCATGGAAGTTGCTCAAGGGCTTTATGCTTGTTACAAAAGGGTCTAAAAGAAGTACTTTGTACTATCTTCGATACAAAGCTTTGCCTGGCAAGTTTCTTGCTGTTGCTGAAGGTGCTTCATACACGGAATTGTGGCATAAGAGGCTTGGCCATATGAGCCAAAAGGGTATTGATGTGCTTTCCTCTCTGAAGAGGGATGATGTAAAAGGCAAAAATTTGGATTTTTGTAACGATTGTTTTTATGGAAAGCAAAAGAATTCTTCTTATTACTTTGGTGTCTCATCCTCTTGATCTTATTCACTCCGATGTATGTACTATGCCTGTTAAGTCTTTTGGTGGTGCATTGCCTTTTGTTAGATTCATTGATGACTGTACCACGAAAGGATGGGTGCATTTGTTGAAAAGTAAGAGTGAGACTTTTAACACTAGACTTGTAATTGGCCACAAAACTGGCTGAAGCCACAAAAATGGCTCACATTAGGATTCTAGTAAATGAAGTATAACTTTTGTATATGTTATCAAAATTTCATGAAACTTCTTAATTATGGGTTCAAGATATGAAAAAGGTTTCTAAATACACAATTTACATGAAAAGCTCAAAAATACAAAAATTACTTTTCTAAAATTAGTAAATTTTATGTAAAACTGCACTTCAACACTTAACTTGGAGAAGTAAAAAATGTTGGTAGTCTTTGTATATGGGTTAAAAACGCTTGGTACATCTATCACCTAGCTATTGAGGGATTTTTCAAATAAGTTTGGGCTTGCTTAACAATGATTTGATTTACTTTTAGAAGGAAATAGAAAAATTTTGTCCATCTGCACAAATTAGTTGTAGAAGATGGCAATGGAAAGACACCTTTAGACCTTCAATTAGCTCTGTACTATTTTTTATCAACTCATATTGAGTGTTGGCCATAATTCCCTGAAACCATTTTCTATTTAGATAACTAACATAGTGTTGAGAAATTTTTAACGGAAGTCTCAAAAAGCCACAAAAATGGCTATTTTTTTACAGGACTAGTATTAATGCTTTTAAGAAGTTTCATGCTTTTTTCACTACGCGAAAGAGTACTAAGCTTAAATGTCTGAGATTTGATAATGGAGGAGAGTATGTATCTGTTGAATTTCAGTGTTTTTGTGATGAAAATGGGATTAAAAGTGACTTGACAGCCCCTTATAATCCGTCTTCTAATGGTGTGGCTGAGAGGTATAATTGTACTTTATGCGAGAGAGTGTGTTGTATGTTGTCCACCGCTAATCTCTCCCAAGAGTTTTGGGGGGAGGCATTGAAAATTGAAGTTCATATTTACAATCGCTCTCCTAATAGTACGCTAAAAAATGACATTCCAGAGGAGGTTTGGTCTGGCAATCGTGCCTCTTATGATCATTTGAGAGTATTGGGCTGCGAAGCTTTTGTTCATGACGCAATGACTTGAGAACAAAGCTTGATATGAAGTCCATTATAGGTTATGGGGAAGAAGGTGAAATGAGCTATAGAGTGTGGTTACCACAATTTAGAAAGGTAATACGCTGCTGAGATGTAGTGTTCAATGAGGCAAACTTGCTTAAGAATGCTACAAAATCTGATACTGACAAGAAAACAGTCAGATTTCAGCCTTCCTGCCACCCATTGATGTTGAAAAAGAGCCTCATGATGCATTACCGTAAGCTGAAATTGATAATCAGCCGGTTAACCTTGAGCCAGAAGAGGTAGGACATGATATTGATGCTCCTAATGAGGATGGGCAGCTACCTGGATTGGCTGAAAATGATTTTCAGCAGCATGATAGAGCTGAAAATGAGTTGCCTTATGATGTAGAGCCGTTACCTGAGAATGTAGATCATTGGGTATGCAGGTCAACTCGTTTGAGAAGGCAACCGCAGAGATTTAATCTCTCTTTAGATCATGTAATGTTGACAGATGAGGGTGAACCTCTTACATATAAAGAGGCCAAATCATGTGAGTCAAGCAGTAAGTGGGAGCTTGCAATGCAAGAGGAAACGAAATCCGTGTATGCAAATGATACTTGGGATCTTGTGCTATTGCCTAAAGGGAGAAAGGCTCTTCCTAACAAATGGGTATACAAGATTAAGATTGTGGATGAAAAACCCAAGTACAAGGCAAGATTGGTTACAAAAGGATATGCACAGAAAGAAGGAATTGATTTTCAAGAAATCTTTTCCCCTGTTGTAAAGCTTACTACTTTACGTGTCCTTTTTGCTCTCGTTGCGGTGCTTGATTTGGAATTGAATCAAATTGATGTAAAGACAACTTTTTGCATGGTGACATTGAAGAGGACATATACATGAAACAACCTGAAGGTTTTGTAGTTCCTTCACGTGAGGAACTTGTATCCAAACTGAAAAGGGCTCCGTATGGTTTGAACAATCATCATGACAGTGGTATAAGAAGTTTCTTACTTTTATGTTTTCTCAAGGCTTTAAATGTAGCCATGCAGATCATTGTTTGTATACGAAAAGGGATGAAGATGGTGGTCCTATCATACTTGTTCTCTATGTTGATGACATGCTACTTGCCTGCTCTAAAATGTAAGCTAAATTCAACATTTGTCGTGAAGATGCAACATATTTTGGGCATGCGTATTAAAAGAGATAGAAAGCTGAAATTATTATTTATCTCAAGGAAGGTACATTGCAAAAGAACTTGACATATTTAATATGGCTGATGCTAAACCTCTTGGGGTACCTTTACCTCCATACACTAAGCTTAGCAAAGCAGATTGCCCAAAGGATGAGGTGGCATTGAAAGCAATGAAGGGAATCCCTTATGCATCAGCTTATGGTTCTCTTATGTATGCTATGGTTGCCACTCATCCCGACATTGCTTATGCAGTGGGAGTTGTTAGTCGATACATGTCGAATCCTGGCAAAGCGCATTGGCAAGCTATCAAGGGAATTCTGAGATATTTGAAAGGTACACAATCAAAGTGTATTTGTTATGGAAAAAGTGACTTAAAGTTGCAGGGATATTGTGATGCAGACATGGCAGGTGACATGGATACCAAGAAATCTACCAGTGGATATGTATTTGCCATTGTTGGTGGTGCAGTCTCTTGGTGTTCTAGGTTGCAAAAAATTGTGGCATTGAGTACTACTGAGGCTGAATATATTTCAGCCACAGAGGCTTCAAAGGAGGCCATTTGGTTGGGTAGACTTGCAAAAGAACTTGGCATGCTTGCTCATACACCCGTGTTGGGTTGTGATAGCCAGAGTGCTGTCTATTTAGCCAGAAATGTCATGTTTCATGCGCGTACCAAACACATAGATGTGTGGTACCACTTCATACGTCAGGTATTGGAGGATGGTCTAGTCACCTTGATTAAGATCCACACATAGGATAACCTTGCAGATGTTCTCACCAAGAGTCTTGTTAAGGCTCAACATGAGCATTGCATACAACTGGTGGGAGTTGGTTAACTTAAAGACGTTGTGAGCGGGATGGAAACACACAGAACACCTCTATAACGACCCGACACACTCTTGGAAAGATACACACACACACACACACTCACTATGGGGCACCACTCGGCTTACACAACACACCTGGCCGAGACAGGGAACACACCTCTGGAGTGAGAGGAGAGAGACTATCCTCTTGCCCACTCCACACAGACACACACACACTCAAAAAACTCAGCTCAAAAGAGGAGAATTTCTAATGTTTAGATACAATTGTGCTTGGGCCAACACCAATGGGGCAAATAGCTCACACAGTATGGGTAAAATAAGCCAGATATAATCACAAACTGGAGCAGAAACTTCGCTCATAGGAGAAACTTACACAGAAAAACAGCAGAAAAAGAGTGAGGAATTTGGCAAAATGGACAGCGCCATCGCGTCCGGAATGGCCCAAAACCCCAGTCTATAATGTCAAAGTGCTCAAATCCGACTTCGGATGAGCAGTTTACGGCCAAAACAAGCTCCAAAATGAGCAAAAACACACCTGCGGCTGTTCCTCCTCTCTTCTCCACGTTTTTTTTTGGTCTTCTCTCTGTTTTTTCAGTTCCCACACTTAGCTTTATTAGTTGGGCACCCTTGGCCTTTTAGATGACCTCAAACGGACCCCGAACAGGCCAAAAACTGACCTCGCAGTGCATAGTTGTCACCTTTTTTGCATCATCCGCACACCTGGCACTCCGTTTTTCCAAGTAATGCATCCCGCAACCACGTGAAGTGACCCCAAAAAGTGGTCCTCATGATGACCTTTCTGCATAAGTATCACAAGAAAACACCCACGTCGTGTCCATACTTCTCCGCGTGCAAGTATTGACCCCGTTCGACCTCCTAACGCCACTCGATGCCATCTGACGCACCTGCTTACCTCATGTCGTCGGCCCGCGGATAGCTTCCTCGAGAAGTTTTACGCGCTACCAACTCCTTATTGTAGAAAAAACACAGTGGTATTGGTAATAGTGAAAATCGATGCACTATGTACACCCTGTTCTACCTGTACACATGTGGCCCCCACGTAACCCCCTGGCTCTGAAAAATGGGCAATTCTTTATTTGATGCACCATGTATGTATATGTACATATGCGCAATCCCTTGCTCCAAAAAACTCCTGACATAATTTATCCATCTCCTAGCCTGCTAGATCATTCATGATCAGCAGCAGCAAAGAGAGATATGAGACTCGCCGCATCACAGGTCTCCTCATCCCTCACCAACATTGTTTGATCCACAGACAGCTCATCTTGCTCCACCATCATTAACCTGGCATGATACAATTTAAGACGCAATCCATTTACCCTTGACTTATGTAGAACCCCATCCAGGTTAGCCAACTGATATGTACCATTCGGAAAACACTCCACTACCTTGAAAGGGCCTTCCCACTTAATTTGAAACTTCTTTTGGAAGGTGTTGTCCAGCTTACTGTTGTAGCGCAAAACCAAGTCATGCTTCTTGATACCCTTACTTTTGACCTTTTCATTTATCTTTGCCAAAGCCTTATCCTGCATCTGCCCATAATGCTCCAATGCGCTCATCCTATCCAACTGGACCTCTTGTAACTGCAAGAGCCTCTCTTTGAATGCATCACTAGGCGACCCAAGCAACTTCTCTAACATCTTGACCGCAGGCAACTCTACTTCCACAGGCAATAGTGCTTCTTTTCCATACACCAAATGAAATGGAGTAAACCCTGTACCTGTCTTCACTGAAGTACGGTAAGCCCATAATGCACTAGGCAATTCCAAATCCCAATTCTTTCCTTGGTGCTCTGTCACTTTCGAAAGAATCTGTACCAACTCACCATTGAATCTTTCATTTAAGCCATTACACTGTGGGTAATAAGGAGTGGTATGTTGGTGCCTAATCTTCATCTTTGTGCATAAGAAGTCTAGCAGTTTAGCTCTAAATCCTGGCCCCTTATCTGAAAGTAGCTCTAATGGCACCCCAAACTTGCAACATATTTCATCATACACAAATTTTGCCACATCCTTTGCAGTGATCTCTTTTACTGCTATAGCCTCTGCCCATCTAGAGAGATAGTCCACTGCCGTCAAGATATAGCTTTTACCTCTGCTTGTGATAGGTAACGGGCCTATTGCATCAATCCCCCACTTTTCAAACACATCAAACGCCATAATGGTTTTTCGTAGCTCTGGCTTCAACACTCTCTTCCCAAATGCTTGACACCTATTGCAAGACCTACACCAATGGTGAACATCCTTGTGCAAACTAGGCCATACATACCCCTCTTGCAAAATCTTATGCAAGGTGATCTTTAGAGCAAAATGGCCACCACATGCGCCTTCATGATTCTCTTCCAACACTCTGTAAAGCTCCTTCCGCCAAGGTACACGTCTCAACACGAGATTAGCCCCTTTCATGTATAAGACATCACCAATCAATTTGTACCTGTATGCTCTACGCACAAAGCCATACTTCTTAGACTTCTGAATCTCCTTTGGAATGATTCCTGTTAGCAAAAACTCCTCTTCTTGAGCCAAACTTTCCCGGCCATGATAAAGAGGTAAAGTGGTCCTCAACACAAATAGCTCCCCAATCATGCCTTGAGCTGCTTCATGTGCCTTTCCATTTAGAGCACGTTCAATGTGTCTGATGCTCCATGCTTCGAACTTTTTTAACAGGCCTTTAATTCTGAAGCACATTTCCTTCAATGAGGTGTTCTTGCTCTTCCACACACCCAACACTTGCTTCACCACTAACAAGGCATCACCTTTTATGCTCAACCTTCGAACCCCATGCTTCAAACAAATGTGTAATCCGGCTTCCAAAGTAGCATATTCAGCCTCATTGTTACTATGAGCATCCAATTTGAACCCTCTCTTGCATACTAGCTTCCCCTCTGGATCATAAAGTGCTATACCTCCTGAAGCCGCATCATGGCTCTTTCTGTATGAACCATCAAAGAACAACACATGTGCATTGCTGATCTGTGGCACTTCTTCAACTACCTTTCTCACCACCTCTTCCTTAGCAATAAGGGGATTCTCCTTGTAGGTCAACAAATCAGCTAGGGTAGCCCTTGTACTATCTTCCACTAGAAAAGAGAACTCAAATTCTTGCAGCTCAATTACCCATTTCTTGACCACATTTGACATGTTAGTGCCATTAATTAACTGTGGCAAAAAGGCATAACTCGTCAAGAAAACAAAAGGTCGTGGTAGCAAGTAATGACGAAATCGTCGACAAGCAAATATTACATTGGCCATCACTAGCTCTACTTCCGAGAACTTTCTCTGCGCTACCAACTTCACTCGGCTTGCACAATACACTGGCCTCATATAATGGCTGCCCTTGCCCTTTTGCAATAGCATGGCTCCAATGGCATCATCCCCTACTGATGGATTTACATAAAACACTTTCTCCCAATCAGGAGCCTGCATGGCTGACAACCCCCCTAACACCTCTTTCATCTCTTGAAACACTTCTTCACACTTGTCATCCCATTGTAATGGATCATGCTTTGCCACTTGCTGTAATGGATAAAGAAGCTGCGAAGACAATGGAATAAACCGTGCCATGTACTTCACTTTGTGTATAAAAGTTGCCAATTGCTTCGTACTCGTAGGTGATGGAAGAAGAATAATAGACTTAACCTTATCTGGATCAGCCTCAATGCCATTTTCTGACACCATATGGCCCAATAACTTCACCCTTGGCTGTGCTAGATGACATTTCTTTGGATTTAGTTGTCCTCCACATTCATCATATCGAGCCAATACCATCTGCACCTTCTCATGATGTTCAACCCTACTGTTGTAGACACAGAAGTCATCCATGAAAGCTTTAACACAACTACCAATGAATGGTTCCAATGCCCAATTTGCTCTCTCTTGATAGAAAGATGGTCCATTTGACAACCCAAATGGCAATACTGTGTAGCAATAGCAGCCCCATGGCGTAATAAAAGTTGTGTTTGTACGGTCTTTAAGAGCAATCTTCAATTGAAAATAGCCTGAAAAACCATCACACACATTGTACCTCTCATAACCAGCCACTGAATCCAAGATCTGATCGATGAATGAAAGAGGATATGGGTTCTTCTTAGTGGCTGCATTTAAGGGTTTAAAATCTACACAAATTCTCCACTTCCCATCCTTCTTTGGACTGACTACAACTGGACTCACCCATTCTGTGGTCTCCACAGGGACTATGAACCCTGCCTTCAATAATTTGTCCACCTCTTCTCGCAAGGCTTCCATTTGCTCTTGACCCATCCTTCTTAGGCTTTGCCGCACTGGTTTAGCACCTTCTTTCAGCTCTATATGCATCTCTTCACCCTTGAACCCTCTGATCTCTTCATATGAAGTAATGAACAAATCAGGAACACTAGCCAGCATGTTCAAATATATCTCCTTCTCCATAGCTGAGAGGTCTCTGCTGATCATTTGTGTCATCAATTCCTGCTTCTTTGACAACTCAACCTTAGTTTGCATCAGCCCTTTAATCACTTCATAAGGCCCTTCACTTTCATCTTCAACCTCATTCGCAAATGCAACTAAACCAAACTCTTGGATTTCTTTGTCCATCAAAAGAAATGCAACATCAGCATCCTCATCACTGCTAGTAGTGCTATCACTGTCCTCATCTGTCACCGTGGAAGAGTCTTCATCACTAGACTCATCCTCATCTTCATAAAGCTCCTCTAATCGTTTCCTTGTGTCCATATTATAAAGCTTCTTGGTACCTGTCTTTCCATAGAGGCTAATCGTACCATGTCGCCAATCTTGAACAGCTCCCACTGCACGTAACCATGGTCTGCCCAGTATAATAGGATATGCTCCCAACTCTGCTGGCATCACAGGCATCACATGAAAATCAACCATTGCCTTTGCATCATATGCCTCCACTTCTAAGCTCTTTACAACACCCAAGCATTTTACTTTTTGATGGTTTGCCAATCTGATCCGAAAACTTGACACCCCAGCCACTGGGTCTCCGCATATTTGGGCTCCGCCATCCACATAACCTTGTCCCAAATTTTTCTTTTTATGCCACACATCTACTATTGGACAAATGTCTGGTAGTTCATCCATTGCCAACACCTTTACTGAACCTCTCTCTGGCTCTTTCTCCATTGGGTTAACCATCCTCTTCCACTGTCGCTTTAGCTTAAGCACCATCTCTATAAGCTGCCCAAAAGTAACATCTGTCTTCCTGCTCGTCAGATCCTTCTTCAAGTCATAGCTTAATTGCCCATCCCCTAGTGGAAAATCTGAAACATGAAACTTTCGACGAGCTCTCCTTTTCCTCTTGGCCTTGACATCTTCGCCTTCATGGCTCTTTTCTTTCTTCTTACTAGGACCTGGGGCACTTCTTCCTTCCTTATCCTCTGTGGTCTTCTTCCCAATAGGCATCACTAATGTATCCTCTAGCTTTGATGCCTTCTCTAAGGTGACTACACTTAGCACTTTTGTCTTTTCCTTTCCCTCCTGGGTCAGTCCACTGGTTCCTTCGTCTCCCTTAATTTCGATGCCATAATCATTTGACCTAGTTAGCACCTGTCTTGGCAATGGATACATGTCTCCCCCCATCCTTGGTGGCTTATCACATTGCGGGCTGACGTGACCCAACTCTCCACAATTATAACATGTGGGCGTCTGCCTCCAAAACCTACCATTGCTTTGTCCAACACCATTCCTAGGCCTTTCTTCACCTCCTGGCTGATTTGCAAACCTCCCTCGACCTCGATTATTTCCCACTTGACCTAGCATGTTTAGGCTGAGATTCTTCATCAAATCTACCACTTGCCTCATGTCTTGCCTTAGCCCATCATCTTGCACCGATGTAGTGACCACTGCTGGCATAACTTGAGTAGTAATAGGAGCCACTGGTTCATGATGAACCCCTGACATGCGACCTTGTAAAGACTCTATAGGCTGAAATTCAGACCTCATGGGCAAAGACTCCACCCCTAACTGGCTCATTTTTCTCAACTTCCACTCTTTGTTCCTTGCTACCTCTAGTGCATCTTCATATGTCCTAGGCTTCTTTAGCTACACTCTCCAACGTATATTCTCCCAAAGACTAGCCAAGAACTTGTCCTTCTTTATCATGTCAGGCGGGGGTACCTGTGGTGCTAAGGCCTTGCACATCCGCTCCCATGCCAATGAGAACTTACGTATGTACGCATCTACTGGCTCACCTTCTTTTTGCACCAAACCTTGTACTTTTTGCCACACTTTGTCAGGATCTTCTATCTTCACAAACTCCACTTCCAACCCATGCCTTAGATTGTCCCAACTCAATCTTACAGGTGGATCCGCTGCACGCAACTCCTCTTCAAATGTTTTGGACCAGACTCGTGCATCACTCTTCAAACAAATTTGGAGAAGACGTAACATCTGCGTAGGGTCATGAATCTGGTTGCTAATGCAGGCAACCTCCATCTTTTCCAAAAAATCTTCCACATCTTCATCACTTCTTCCATGAAACTCTGGATAAGAGAAAGCTATGGCTACCCAAGTTACAATGCTTTGAGAACCCCTTTGAACACACGTGCAAGAACCCAAAACTTCCGACTGACTCAATTCCCACAAACTTCAATGGAGCTCAACTTTAGATAAGGACAAACACATGCACATCAAATGAGTTTTCATAGTTGATCATCGGAATTACAATAGGCAAAGGACATTCCAGGATCTCTCTTAATCTTCTTGGCCCGAACATAAAGACTGCGCTGTTGGAAAAAAATCTTCCTGGACACATGAACATTTATCTGGATTCTTTGAGTTAAATGAAAAGGAGTGAATTGAGGGTGGATCTCGAAGCAGAAGGTACTCGAAGAAGATCCTCCGTGGGGGCGCCAAAAGAATGTGAGCGGGATGGAAACACACAGAACACCTCTATAACGACCCGACACACACTCTTGGAAAGATACACACACACTATGGGGCACCACTCGGCTTACACAGCACACCTGGCCGAGACAGGGAACACACCTCTGGAGTGAGAGGAGAGAGACTATCCACTTGTCCACTCCACACAGACACACACACACACACCCCCAAAAAACTCAGCTCAAAAGAGGAGAATTTCTGATGTTTAGATACAATTGAGCTTGGGCCAACACCAATGGGGCAAATGGCTCACACAGTATGGGTAAAATAAGCCAGATATAATCACAAACTGGAGCAGAAACTTCGCTCGTAGGAGTAACTTACACAGAAAAACAGCAGAAAAAGAGTGAGGAATTTGGCAAAATGGACGGCGCCATCGCGTCCGGAACGGCCCAAAACCCCAGTCTACAATGTCAAAGTGCTCAAATCCGACTTCGGATGAGCAGTTTACGGCCAAAACAAGCTCCAAAATGAGCAAAAACACACCTGCGGCTGTTCCTCCTCTCTTCTCCACGTTTTTTCTAGTCTTCTCTCTGTTTTTTTAGTTCCCACACTTAGCTTTATTAGTTGGGCACCCTTGGCCTTTTAGATGACCTCAAACGGACCCCGAACAGGCCAAAAACTGACCTCGCAGTGCATAGTTGTCACCTTTTTTGCATCATCCGCACACCTGGCACTCCGTTTTTCCAAGTAATGCATCCCGCAACCACGTGAAGTGGCCCCAAAAAGTGGTCCTCATGATGACCTTTCTGCATAAGTATCACAAGAAAACACCCACGTCGTGTCCATCCTTCTCCGCGTGCAAGTATTGACCCCGTTCGACCTCCTGACGCCACTCGATGCCATATGACGCACCTGCTTACCTCATGTCGTCGGCCCGCGGATAGCTTCCTCGAGAAGTTTTACACGCTACCAACTCCTCCTTATTGTAGAAAAAACAGAGTGGTATTGGTAATAGTGAAAATCAATGCACTATGTACACCTTGTCCTACTTGTACACATGTGGGCCCCACGTAACCCCCTGGCTCTGAAAAATGGGCAATTCTTTATTTGATGCACCATGCATGTATATGTACATATGCGCAATCCCTTGCTCCAAAAAACTCCTGACAAAGTCATTTATGCCTTTAAGTGGGAGGTTGTTGGGTTAAAGGCCTAAATAACCCCTTTTTGTACATTTTTATACTTTGTGAACCTGGACACATTTTTTCAAAGTCACTTATAATAAAAGTGGGAAAACCCAAAACTCACTTATTGAAAACGTGAGCTCTCTCTCTCTCTCTCTCTCTCTCTCTCTCTCTCTCTCTTTGCTTCGATCTCTAGCGCTAGCTCTTTGCTGCTCTGTGCCTCCTGCTTTCAGTACCTCCTCCTTCGGCATCAGAAAGTGTAACAGACTTGGACACTCCAAGTCAAGAATCTACCCCAACACCACAGGAATTCACTTCAAACAGTTCACAGTTTGATTCGACACTGGCCCGGCGGAGTTCCGTGCCAAGAGGTATTGGCCCCAAAGACTGGCGGCCCTTTCGGTATTTCTTTTTGTATTAAAATCTGTGCTCAAAGTACAAGGGAGTGATTGGGTCTCACTCTCATACCGTGCGTCCATATGCTCCGAGAAGTGAGAGCCCAAACCACACGTATAAAGAGTTACAAGGTTTGCCAAAAGCAGAGCCCCAAAAGCTGTCCATTAAAAGCATTCTCAAATAGAGCAACTTTTAAAAATAAAGCAATTCAAATTAAACCTTCTCTCTCTCCTAGCTTGCGTAGAATAAAGCAACACTAGCGTAGAGTTTTCAACCTGCTTTTGCGTAGCAAAAAGCAGCCCCATTGTGCTGTGAAGTGCGTCGCAAAACGCGGGGTTCCGTATAGTCACGCCACGTCATCTTTTTCCGTATGTTGCAACTGCCATGTCAACAGGGCGGGTGTGTGTACTGGGCAGCCACGTCACCAGTTTGTGAGATACCCCCCTCTTGAAAGCATTGTAATCGCCATCAATTACACCTGCAGAACAGACAGAGGCCATAAACTGTCTTAGCAGACACTGACTGTTAGTACTGACGCACTAGGAACACACAGCTAGCACATGTTTTAATCGACAGTCACATCACACGACATCACTTGACATCACAGGAGATCACATGACAAATCACATTCAAAATTCATTCGGATCTCAGACCATGATTAATCGGCAACGTATTTAGCAATCGCATCTAGATCCACTCGGGACCTCATAGATGCCCGATTGACTAATCCTTATTGCAATCATGTCTATCGAGATCTTCCAGACCGAAATGTTGCAGTCATTTCGTCTATCAGTTCCTGCACTTAAACAAGTCAAGTATAAATTAGTATCATATTATCGGGAATTCCAGTTCATAAAGTCATACAGCAGAATACTGTCAGCTCACGGTATCCCTGAAACTCAAAAGAGACATCAGTGACTTTGGTATAAAAAATCGAGGCAATCTGTTGACAAAGGAGTAGAGCGACTCCCCTCTTGTGCATACCCTGTCACAAACTGTGACGTGGCTGTCCAGGGCCCCTAATTTGTTAGGAGTTTTTTGAAAGAAGTGATTACGCATATATACATACACATGCATGGTGCATCGAATAAAGGATTGCCCATTTTCTAGAGCCAGGTGGTTGCGTGGGGTCCACATGTGTACAGGTAGGACAGCTTGTAGTTGCCGTGGGTATGCATCATTGGGCGCGTGTTTGAGCGTATTGTCTTGTATTGTACGTTACTTGTGGATACTGCCATTGTACGCCTTTGTGGAGCCATACTTGGTTTTATTGGGCAGTCCCAACCATTTCTGTTGAAAGATAGTCATTTCTGAGACTTGACTATACGAGATTTGCATAAGCTTTCGTGAGAGGGTCGATAGCGTGAGGTTTTATTGAGCTGGGGGATTCTCAAATGTGAGATCCTTTCGGTGATACAGGTGGCTGGAGCATCCTATTCGTGACCTCGCCATAGGCTATGTACTAGTGATTCCTCCTTGATGCTCAGGTTCTATTGTTGGCAGGTTATGCATACATATACAGTCTATATTTTGGGTTCATTACTTGCACGTGGGTAAGCGAGGACACAACGTGGGTGTTTTCTTGTGATAATTATGCAAGAAGGTCATCATGAGAACTATATTTGGAGGCCACTTCACGTGATTGCGGGATGCATTATTGGAAAATGTTAAGTGCCAGGTGTGCGGATGGACGTAGAAGGGTAACAGAAATGCACTGCGTGGCTAGTTTTTGGCCTGTTCGGGGTCCGTTTGAGGTCAACTAAAAGGCCGTTTGTGCCCAAGGGATAAAGTGAAGTGTGGACACTGAAAAACCTGAGAAAAAGACCAACAAAACGTGGAGAGAAGAGGAGAAACAGCCGCAACTCAGTTTTTGCTTTTTTTGGATTCTGTTTTGGCCATAAACTGCTCATTCGAGGTTGGATTTGAGCACTGTGATATTTTAGATTGGGGTTTTTGGTCACTCCGGACGCAATGGTTCTGTGCATTTTGCCAAATTCCTCACTTTTTTCTTCTGTTTTGGCTCTGTTCAAATTTGTGATTGTATCTGGCATATTTCATTTATATTCTGTGAGCTATTTGCCCCATTGGTGTTGGCCCAAGCTCAATTGTATCTAAACATCAGAGATCTTCCTCTTTTGAGCTGAGTTTTTAGTGTATGTGTGTGTCTGTGTTGAGTGGGCAAATGGATAGTCTTCTCTCACTCCATCGGTGTGTTCCCTGTCTTGGCCAGAGGGGTTGTGTAAGCGGAGTGGTGCCCCATAGTGTGTGTGTGTATCTTCCCAAGAGTGTGTGTCGCTCACATTCTGAAACACACACAACGCCTCTATAATGACCGGACTAAAGAATGTGAGCGGGATGGAAACACACAACGCCTCTATAATGACCCGACACACACTCTTGGGATGATACACCAAAAGAATGTGAGCGGGATGGAAACACACACGCCTCTATAATGACTCGACACACACTCTTGAATTGATACACACACACTATGGGGCACCACTTTGCGTACATAACCCACCTAGCCGAGACAGGGAACACACTGATGGAGTGAGAGGAGAGAGACTACCCATTTGCCCACTCAACACAGAGACACACACACACCCCCCTTAAAAATTCAGCTCAAAAGAGAAAGATCTCTGATGATAGATACAATTTAGCTTCGGCAACACCAATGGGGCAAATAGCTCACACGATATGGATGAAATATGCCAGATAAAAGCACAAATTGGAGCAGAGACTTCGCTCACATGAGAAATGTAGACAGCCAAAACAACAGAAAAACAGTGAGGAATTTAGCAAAATGGACTGTGCCATCGCGTCCGGAACGGCCAAAAACCCTAGTCTGGATTATCACAATGCTCAAATCCAACCTCGGATGAGCAGTTTATGGCCAAAACATGCTCCAAAAACAACAAAAACTGAGTTACGGCTGTTCCTCCTCTTCTCTCCACGTTTTGTTGGTCTTTTTCTGAGGTTTTTCAGTGTCCACACTTCACTTTATCCCTTGGGCACAAACGACCTTTTAGTTCACCTTAAACGGACCCCGAACAGGCCAAAAACTAGCGACGCAGTGTATTTTTGTTACCCTTCTACGTCCATCCGCACACCTGGCACTCAACTTTTTCCAATAATGCACCCCACAATCACGTGAAGTGGCCTCCAAATACAGTTCTCATGATGACCTTCTTGCATAATTATCACAAGAAAACACCCACGTTGTGTCCTCGCTTACCCACGTGCAAGTAATGACCCCATTCGACCTCCTGACGCCACTAGATGTCATCTGATACACCTGCTTACCTCATGTCGTCGGCCCGCGGATAGCTTCCTTGATAAGTTTTACGCGCTACCAACTTCTCATTATTATAGAAAAAACACACTGGTACTGGTGATAATGAAAATCGATGTACTATGTACACGTTGTCCTACCTGTACACATGTGGGCCCCACGCAAACACCTGGCTCTGGCAAATGGGCAATCCTTTATTCGATGCACCATGCATGTGTATGTACATATACGCAATCACTTCTTTCAAAATACTCCGAACATAATTTGCCAATCCCGTAGCGTGCTAGATCATTCATGATCAGCAACAGCAAAAAGAGATGCTTATTCCACCTGGATCCCACACAAAAACACTTGGCATTCCCTGCATCAAAAGCTTAATCAAGCTTCCACCTGGTTTCCAAGGAAAACCTGTAGAGATGCGATATATCAACCTTGTATCAAGAAAACCATCAATTACTTTGGCATAGACTTGCATGTGTAAATATATCTCCTTCTTCATAGCAAAGAGGTCTCCATTGATCATTTGTGTCATCAATTCATGCTTCTTTGAAAATTCAACCTTGGTTTGCATCAGCCCTTGGCCTTTCACTTTCATCTTCAATCTCATTTGCAAATGCAACTAAACCCAACTCATAGATTTCTTTGTCCATCAGAAGAAATGCAACATCAATATCCTCATCACTGTTGGTAGAACTATCACTGTCCTCGTCAGACACTGTGGAATAGTCTTCATCACTAGATTCATCTTCATCTTCATGAAGTTCCTCCAATACTTTCCTTGTGTCCATATTATGTAGCTTCTTGGCACCTGTCTTTCCATAGAGGCTAATCCTACTACTTCTTCAATCTTGAACAGCTCCCACTGCACGTAACCACGGTCTGTCCAGTATAATAGGATATGCTCCCAACCCCACTAGCATCACATGAAAATCAACCACCGACTTTCCATCATACGTCTCCAATTCTAGCAACACTCAAACATTTTACTTTCTGATGGTTTGCCAATCTGATCCGAAAGCTTGACACCCCAGTCATTGTAAGACCCATCTTCTCAACGCATGAGTGTGTTATGACACATATTTGGGCTCCGCCATCAACATAAACTTGTCTCAAATTTTTTCTTTTGTGCCACACATCTACTATTGGACAAATGTCTGGTAGCTCATCCATCGCCAACACCTTCACTGAACCTCTCTCTGGTTCTTTCTCCATTGGGTTAATCATTCTCTTCCACTGTCGCTCTAGCTTAGGCACCATCTGTATAAGCTGCCCAAGAGTAACATCTGCTTTCATGCTTGTCAGATCCTCCTTCAAGTCATAACTTAATTGCCCATCCCCTAGTGGAAAATGTGAAACATGAAAATTGCGACGAGCCCTTCTTTTCCTCTTGGCCTTGATATCCTCGCCTTCATGGCTCTTTCCCTTTTTCTTACTAGGACCTGGGGCACTTCTTATTCCTTATTCTGTGTGGTCCTCTTCCCAATAGGCATCACTAATGTATCCTCCAGCTTTGCTGCGTTCTCCAAGGTGACCACACTTATCACTTTTGTCTTTCCCTTTTGCTCTTGGGTTAATCCACTGGTTCCTTCTTCACCCTTAATTTCAATGCCATAATCATTTGACCTAGTTAGCACCTGTCTTGGCAATGGATACATGTCTCCCTCCATCCTTGGTGGCTTATCACATTGCAGACTAATGTGGCCCAACTCTCCACTGTTATAACACGTGGGTGTCTGCCTCCAGAACTTACTATGCTTTGTTCAACACCATTACTACCATGCTTTGTCCAACACCATTACTGGGTTTTTCTTTATCTCCTGGCTTATTTGCAAACCTCCCCCCACTGCGATTATTTCCTACATTACCTAGCATGTTTAGGCTGAGATTCTTCATTAAATCTACCACTTGCCTGATGTCTTGTCTTAGCCCATCATCTTGCACTGCAGTGACCACTGATGGCATAACCTGAGGAGTAACCGAAACCACTGGTTCATGATGAACCCCTGGCATGCGACCTTGCAAAGAATCCATAGGCTGAAACTCAAACCTCCTGGGCAAAGACTCTACTCCTAGCTGGCTCATTCTTCTTAGCTTCCACTCTTTGTTTCTCGCTACATCTAGTGCATCTTCATATGTCCTAGGCTTCTGTAGCTCCACTCTCCAACGTATATTCTCCCAAAGACTAACCAAGAACCTGTCCTTTTTCATCATGTCAGGTGGGGGTACCTGTGGTGCTAAGGCCTTGCACATCCGCTCCCATGCCAGTGAAAACTTACATATGTATGCATCTACTGGGTCACCTTCCCTTTGCACTAAATCCTGTACTTCTTGCCACACTTTGTCAAGATCTTTTGTCTTCACAAACTCCACTTCCAATCCATGTCTTGAATTGTCGCAACTTAATGTCACAGGTGGATCCGCCGCACGCAACTCCTCTTCAAATGCTTTGGACCAAACTCGTACATCACCAAACAGATTTGGAGAAGACGTAACATCTGTGCACGATCGTGAATCTGATTGCTAATGCAGACAACCTCCATCTTTTCCAAAAAATCTTCCACATCTTGATCTCTTCTTCCATGAAACTCCGGATAAGAGAAAGCCATTGCTACCCAAGTTTCAATGCTTTGAGAACCCCTTCTAACACACGTGCAAGAACCCAAACTTTTTACTGACTCTATCCCCAAAAACTTCAATGGAGCTCGTCTTTAGATAAGGACAAACACATGCACATCAAATGAGTTTTCATAGTTAATCATCGGAATTACAACAGGCAAAGGGGATTCCAATATCTCTCTTAATCTTCTTGGCCCGAACATAAAGACTACGCGCTCCTGGAAAAATTTCTTCCTGGACACATGAACATTTGTCTAGATTCTTTGTGTTAAATGAAATGGAGTGAATTGAGGTCTGTCGTGATTATCCATTAAAATCGATCCATGTAGCTCCCAAGAAGGCACACCTGACTTATCCTCTAATTTTTCGAGAATTTCAGCAGCATAACAACATAAATGGCTCAAAAGACCAAAAAACCAATCATCACAACTTGGAAAATTTTTGGCAGAGTTTCCCCAGAAGTAGAGCAGTAAGAATCCAAAATATAATCTGTATATGTATGCATAACCTGCCAACAATAGAACCCGAGCATCAAGTAGGAATCACTAGTATATAGCCTATGGCGAGGTCACGAAAAGGGTGCTCCAGCCACCTGTGTGACCGAAAGGATCTCACATTTAAGAATCCCCCAACTCAATAAAACCTCATGCTATCGACCCTCTCACGAAAGCTTATGCAAATCTCGTATTGTCAAGTCTCAGAAATGACTATCTTCTAGCAGAAATGGCTGGGAGTGCCCAATAAAACCAAGTATGGCTCCACAAAGGCGTACAATGGCAGTATCCACAAGTAACGTACAATACAAGACAATGCGCTCAAACACGCGTCCAATGATGCATACCCACGGCAACTGTAAGTGACTTTCACTTGTCAGTACCTGTAACCTGTAACCCGTAACCTGTAATCTGCAACCTGCAATCCCAAAGCTGAAGGTAAGATTGAAGAAGGTCCTCCGTAGAGGCACCAAAAGAATGTGAGCGGGATGTAAACACACACGCCTCTATAATGACCGACTCACTCTTGGGATGATACACACACACTATGGGGCACCACTCGGCTTACACAACCCACCTGGCCGAGACAGGGAACACACCGATGAAGTGAGAGGAGAGAGACTATCCATTTGCCCACTCAACAGAGAGACACACACACACCCACCCAAAAAACTCAGCTCAAAGGAGGAAGTTTTCTGATGATTAGATACAATTGAGCTTGGTCGAGCACCAATGGGGCAAATAGCTCACACAATATGGATGAAAGATGCCGGATACAATCACAAAGTGGAGCAGAGACTTCGCTCACGAGAGAAACTTACACAGCCAAAACAACAAAAAAACAGTGAGGAATTTGGCAAAATGGACAGCGCCATCGCGTTTGGAACGGCCCAAAATCCCAGTCTACAATATCACAGTGCTCAAATCCGACCTCGGATGAGCAGTTTATGGCCAAAACAGGCTCTAAAAACAGCAAAAACTGAGTTGCGGCTGTTCCTTCTCTTCTCTCCACGTTTTGTTGGTCTTTTTCTTAGGTTTTTCAGTGTCCACACTTCACTTTATCCCTTGGGCACCTTTGGCCTTTTAGTTGACCTCAAATGGACCCCGAACAGGCCAAAAACTGGCCACGCAGTGGATTTTTGTTACCCTTCTACGTCCATCGGCACACCTGGCACTCAACTTTTTTCAATAATACATCCCGCAATCACGTGAAGTGGCCCCCAAATATAGTTCTCATGATGACCTTTTTGTATAATTATCACAAGAAAACACCTACGTTGTGTCCTGGTTTACCCACGTGTAAGCAATGACCCCATTCGACCTCTTGATGCCACTAGATGCCATCTGACGCACCTGCTTACCTCATGTCGTCGGCCCGCGGATAGCTTTTCCGAGAAGTTTTACATGCTACCAACTCCTCATTATTATAGGAAAAACACATTGGTACTGGTGATAATGAAAATCGATGTAGTACGTACACTCTGTCCTACCTATACACATGTGGGCCCCACGCAACCACCTGGCTCTGAAAAATGGGCAATCCTTTATTTGATGCACCATGCAGGTGTATGTACATATGCGCAATCACTTCTTTCAAAAAACTCCTAACAACGTGGCAGAGCTGATACATGGTAGTTGTACGGACCCCCGCGAATTGCGACGTGATTTTCGACAGCAGGACAGAACCAGCGGCAGTTTTTTTTTTGACAGCTTTTGAATGTTGCTTTTTCCTACGCATGTTGGGAGAGAGAGAAAGCCTTTTACTTTATTTTATTGAGAGAGAGAGAGAGAGAGAGAGAGAGAGAGAGAGAGAGAGAGAGAGAGAGAGAGAGAGAGAGAGAGAGAGAGAGAGAGAAAACCCTTGCTTTATTTTTCTATTTGGCTAAAGAGAGAGCTTGTGGAAAGCATGCAGCCTTTGGGCTTTTGATTTTTAAGCTTTTGGGGCTTTGCTTTCGGCATCCCTTATAACTTTAATACGTGAGCAGGCCTCAACTCAAAGCATCTGGACGCAGAGTCTGAGTGTGAGTGCTTGCCCGCACTCTTATACTTTGAACTCAGATTAATACAAAAAGAAATACCGAAAGGGGCGCTAGTCTTTGGGGCCAATATCTCTAGGCACGGAACTCCACCGGGCCAGTGTCGAATAAATTGTGAACTGTAAAGTGTTTTGAAGTGGTTAATTGGTGCTGTCGCAGTAGATTCTTGACTTGGAGTGTCCAGGCGTGTTACAATGCTATCAGAGCACGACCGATTTCTCTTCTATGGGAAATCCGATCCCATTTTTTTTTTTCCATGGCACCTATGGCTTCAGGCAAAGATCAATCAACTCCCTCTGCATCTGGAGATGCGAGAAGGGATCACAACGAAGATTCCGGCAAGGAGTATGGCCCGCCTCAGCCTACTCAGGCGGAGCGTCGAGAGATGGAGCGTCAACGATTGATTGGTGACGCAACAAAGATAATGCTTAATTTTGCCAAGGACCCGAAAATGGCAAAATGTATGAGCAAGACCTCTCTGGAAAAAGTGTAGGCGCAGTGACAGAAAACCACACCACCCCCCCCAAAACCCGCTCTCAAGAAACCTCCTGCTTCCAAGAAGTATATAGAGAAGGAATTAGAAGAGGTGGTTGATGCACGAATTGCTTAGCTTTTTGACGCGCAAAACAAAGCTGAAAAGCACGGCAAAAAGCAAAAGAAAGGCACTGACTTCCCGGGCTATTTGGGTCGTCAGTCGACATTTGAAAAGGCAAAGAAATAGAAGAAGCGTGTTTGATTTGAAGGAGTACTGAGTTCTTCTTCTTCTTCTTCTTCTTCTTCTTTTGACAGTTCTTCTAGCTCATCTGACTCGAGCGAAGAAGACCGAAAAGGCAAAAAGCGAAGCAAGAAGCAACGCTTCGGAAAGGGCAAGAAAAAAGCAAAGAAGTCTAAATCTCGCTCTGGGACTGACAGTTCTATTGAGGACTCTTCTACAGACAGTTCAGACTTTGACGACCTTTTATGCAAAGAAGAAGAATTTTTATAAAGCCAACCAATATGACTTTCTGGAAGATAAAAGCAAGAAAGTCCGAGAGTTTAAGGAAGGTGGACAATTAATTAAATTTGACAGGTTTCGGAATATAGAGATGCTTCGAAGGCTTTGTCTTTTGTATAGCAGTTTGACATCGCTTTCGCGGGAGGACATTACTCAGAGCACTCTAGGATTCGGAGAGCTGCCTCTTACTCTAAGGGGAATGCTCGAACTTGGTGGTCCACGCTTCTATTAAGCAAGACTGCACTAGTTAAATGGCTGAAATTCAAGAGGCTTTTTATTTCTTCTTGGTTGACTCGAGAGTATGAACGTGATATACGAACTGTTTGGAACCATCTTTGGACGACCAAGAAAGATACAGTGGATGCTTATTGCAATAGATTCTGGAGCTCTTTTCTACCCGCCTCTTCATTTAAGAAGATCTCGTTCAAGGAACAATTTGAGCGGTTTACCTTGGGTCTACGTACAGAGATCCGAGACCATTGCTTGGAAGGGAAGTTAGCTTCCATTCAGGAGTTGATGAGTGATGTGAAACGGGGGTTTTGCCATTCACTCTAGCAGTCTGACCTACCCCACCGATGAGATCATGACACAAAGAGCCGAACAGACTTCAACAAATGAAAGTAGAAAGAGAAAGAGCAACCCAGAAAAGAAGGATGCACGACCCAAGCTTACTCCTCAGGAGAGAGCTCACTTCATCAGGGAAGGGAAGTGCTTTGGATGCAGGGAAACAGGACATATCTCCGCAAAGTGCCCTAAAAAGGCACAGAAAGAACAAAATGACAAGGACGACGAAAGGCTTGAGAGTTCGAGAGCAGCTGAGGAACGTGGAAGAAAAGTCAAGATGAAAACAGGACTAGTTCCAGATTGCGTGGGTACCGATCCCAGCACGTTGGACGAGAGTACAAAACTTTGCCGAGCTTGGGGCAAAGTGAAAGACCAAGAGGCCCTGATCTTCTTTGATGGAGGAGCCAAGGCCAACTTCATTTCACCGGAATTGGCGGCGCGGCTCGAGATCACTCCCGATCGGATGAGACCACTTGCGGAGGCAGTTCTACTGGCACCTGGCAAGGACGTAGCCATCACACCTGTCATTGGCAAACTTCGGTTGCATTGTCAGGGGTATTTGGGGCATGAGGACTTTTACATAATGCCTCTGGAAGGTTGTGATGTTCTCTTGGGAATTCCCTGGTACCACAAGAACAACGCCGTGGTCGACTATCGTGCGAGGAAAGCGACATTGACCACAGAAAAGGGCAGAACCATTGTACTTGACTTTAAACTTAAGGGCGAGTCTGTCCCTATTGTATTGGCTTCGACCATTTCAAAGTTAAAGATATCCAGTCTGTTTCTTTACTCGATCTTTTTGAAAGAGTTGAATGATGAGGATAGGACAAATATGTCTGAACTTGATAAAGAACTCCAAGATTTTCTCCACTCTCATGCCGATTGCTTCTCAGAGGGCCTGCCAGGCGAGTTACCACGTGCTCGTCCTGAAGATCATACCATTGATTTGATACCTGGAAGCATACCACCGAACCGGCCATCTTACCGTGTGAGTAGAGCACAGAATGAAAAGTTTATGAACCAAGTGAAAGACCTCTTGGAAAAGGGTCTTGTCTAGTGTCACATGACACATCCAACCCTACGTGTCCGTGGACAAGCTACAGCACGACAAGGGTTCAGTCAGTCCAATCAGTTTAGATTTAGAAGTGATCTGGCACTTTTGTGAGTCTGTTCGCAGACCGTGCATGCCCAGACACTTATTGTAGATGCATATCCTCTGGTTGCACACAACATGATCATAAGCATTCCCATCAGAATCCATTAGAATCCTTCAGGGGAATTTTTCCAGTGCATTTAGCCTATTTTACCTATTTTTGACATTTTTCACTTATTATTTTTAAGTGACTTTTGTTGGAAAGTAGGTAGGGCAAATTGAGTAAGTTTGTATATAAGCAAACCTAGACTAGCACTAATTGGCAGAAGAGGTTCGGAGCACTCATCTTGAGCAAAGTTCAAACATTCATTCCGCTGCACCTTACATTGGTATCAGAGCTTTGGCAATGTTCTGTATCACTCAAGGAAAGAACCACAAGAACCACACAGGATTTTTTTTTCTTGTTGAAGTCACACTAATCCAAGCTCGCTTTGGCGTGTTGATTCCTAATCGTGTTTTTGAAGAGTGACAGGAATCTCAAGAAAGAAGGGCTTGTCCAGCCTCCCCTTGTGCCTCTTTTCACTCATTGAGAGCGGACCGTGCACTTAGTGGCCGGCCAATCGACGTGAGGTGGGAAAAAGCAACCTTGGTGTGAGCGCAAGGCTGCTAAGGGGTGCGCCCGCAGAAAAGAGCAGAACTCGGGTGAAGAGAAGGTCCTTCTCTAACACAGATTGCAAGCGAAAGAACCTCAAGACCCTCAAGAACCAAGACCCACAAAAACCCAAGTTCCTCGTGAACTTAAGAACCCAAGACCACAAGAACCCACAAGAATCCAAGACTTTAGTGGATAGTCATCACTAGAAGTGGAATGGATACTTCGCTTGGAGGTGATGAGCATGAGAGAGGCGAAGAAGAATTTTCCCCACCAGGAGGTTTTTCCGACCCTCCCCCTTCCCCATCTACGCCAAGGATTGCACTAACTCCTATGGAGGAGTTGGAGTAGATGTTTATGGACATGAAGTTGGAACGCGAAGCAAGAAGAGTAGAAAGAATGGCAGAAATGGATTGCAGACACGCAGAAAGAAAGGCAACCGAAAGAAAGGCAGCCATAGAGCGTGAGCATGAGCAAGCGCGACACATGCAAGAGTTGTTGCGACTCTTTTCTCAAGTGCAGGCATAAATGCAAGAGATTTGGGAAAAGGAGAATCTCTCAGTCTCTTCTTCTCCAAAGCATGACACACAGGATTTGCATGATGATAAGCATGATGAATTGCCTGACAATGATAAGCATGATGTTTTGGATGATAATGATGAGCATGATGATTTGCATGCTGACCAAGATGTGATTTCTCACAAACATGATGATTTGCATCATGATCAAGATGTGATTTCTCACGAGATGTGATTGTTCACAAGGATGATGTGTTAGTTTATACTTTCTCTAGCAAAGCTAACCTCGTTGTAGATTCGATCAATCACGAAGAATCGATCTTGGCTTTCGAGTTGAGGTCCACAGCACCCCCAAGGCAGATTTGATCAAACATGACGAACCGATCTTGGCTCTCAAGCCTAGGTCCAAAGAATCCTTACAGGAAGTACTATGTGTTCGAATGATTCGTCAGCACGTATTGTTTGCGTGTTTCATTCATGATTGTTTCCTGTATTTTCGTCAGCGTCTTTATGTGATCCCTTTTCCTAGGCATGACATATTGTACGTTGAGCACGTTTCACTCATGAATGAACACGAATATATGCGGATTGTTCATGAAAAGCTGAAAAGTATCCATTCAAGGAAGTCACCTTCCATGTCTCTTCCTTGGCACGACATAGTTGTAGAAAGAGCACATGAAAGTATGAGCACCAAGCATGGGTATTTCCGTTGCGAATTGCCACAGTTGATTGCTTTAGATCATAAGAGAAAGACTCGATCTCATTGTTTGCGTGTTTGTGGTGAACGGTTTGACACTCCGTCTAATTGTTCATCTACATTGCATGCACAGTCTTTGAGGAAGACAAGATTTTTTGCAGTCACTTTACATGGAATAGGTATGTTCATGGTTTTGTGTTGGAAATGGTTTCATGAATTTTCAGCCATGGAGATTCTTGAAGAAGAAAGAAGCATGAATTTCGACGAAGTTGAAGCATCGAAGGAGCCACATAAGACTTTGTGTTGCTTTCGGCGCGGCCCAAAGAAGCAAGTGTTGCAGACCTTTATGAAGTTCCAAGTATCGCATGACCCACGCATCAAAGTGGGCCGGCGAAGAGTCGTTTCCAAGATATCGAATGTTATTGGCGATCTCCCTTGACGCCATACAGTTCGGTACTAGTACCTCCCTTTGAAAAGGAGGGGATGTCACGTGACACATCCAACCCTATGTGTCCGTGGACAAGCTACAACACGACAAGGGTTCAATTAGTTCAATCAGTCTAGATTTAGAAGTGATCTGGCACTTTTGTGAGTCTGTTCGCAGACCGTGCTTGCCCAGACACTTAGTGTAGATGCATATCCTCTGGTTGCACGCATCATGATCATAAGCATTCCCATCAGAATCCTTCAGGGGAATTTTTTCAATGCATTTAGCCTATTTTACCTATTTTTGACATTTTTCACTTATTATTTTTAAGTGACTTTTGTTGGAAAGTAGGTAGAGCAAATTGAATAAGTTTGTATATAAGCAAACCTAGACTAGCACTAATTGGCAGAAGAGGTTCGGAGCACTCATCTTGAGCAAAGTTCAAACATTCATTCCGCTGCACCTTACATCTAGCCTAGTACTTCACCGTATTGCTCTCCAGTGTTGGTTTTGAAGAAAGATGGATCTTGGAGAATGTGCATCGATTATAGAGCTCTCAACAAAATCACCGTCAAGAACAGATTTCCGATTCCTAGGATCCTTGTTCCTGAACAGATGTCCGATCCTTGTTCCTGAACAGATTTTGGCATAGAAGGACAAAAAGAATAAGGGTAAAGTAAGAAGGCGGTTCTTGGTTAAATTCAAGAACTATCCTGCATTGGATGCGAAGTGCATGGAGGAGGAGGACCTAGCAGATACTCCTCAGATTGTGAACCTTTACCTTGAAGCTTTTGGTTTAGCATAGTCTATTCCAAATGGAACCTAAAATTCAGCTTGACCGCAGATCTGGTGCAGTGGGATGCACAAGAGGGGAGTTACTCCGCTCCTTTGTTAACAGATGCCTCGATTTTTAGAGTACTAGCGGCACCGATGTCTCTTTGAGCTTCAGGCATACTGAGAGCTGATAGTATTCTACTGTATGACTTTATGAAATGAAATTCCGGATTATGAAACTGATTTGTTCTTGACTTGTTTTTAAGTGCAAGAATTGACAGACGAAATGGCTGCAGCATTTTGGTCTAATTGATCTCAAATAGACATGGTGGCAATAGGGGTTGGTCAATCGGGCATCTATGAGATTCTTGAGTGGATTTAGATGCGATTGCTAGCTACATTGCCGATAAATCATGGTCTAAGATCCAAATGAATGTTGAATGTCATGTGATGTCCTGTGATGTCGAGTGATGTGGTGTGATGTGACTGTCGATTGGTATGTGTGTTACATGTCTAGATGTGTGTTCCTAGTACATAGGTACTAACAGTGAGTGTCTGCTAAGACGGTTTATGGCCTTTGTCTTTTTTGCAGCCGTAATCGAGGGTGATTACAATGCTTTCAAGAGGGGGGTATGTCACAAACTGTGACGTGGCTGTCCAGGGTTGCATGAAACCCTAATTTGTTGACATGGCTGTCCAAGGCTGCAGGAAACCCTAACTGGCAGGAAACCCTAATTTGCTGACGTGGCAGAGCTGACACGTGGCAGCTGTATGGACCCCTGCGAATTGCGGCGTGATTTCCGGCAGAAGCCTTTTGGGAGAGAGAGAAGCCTTTTGCTTTATTTAATTATGCAAGAGAGAGAGAGAGAGAGAGAGAGAGAGAGAGAGAGAGAGAGAGAGAGAGAGAGAGAGTGTCACAAAGCGAGCACCACGTGCCAATAGAAAAGAACAGACAGAACAACTTTAAGCACTTCAAATAACAACTGAACTGAAATAGAGAGACGGCACGGAGTGGCGGAATTTCGCCCCAGAGAGTATTGGTCCCAAACCTTGGCACCCCTTTCGGTATTTCTTTATATTGCATCAACACAGTACAAGCCATTACTCGAGACTCTGCACCTTCTCCAGGAAGCATGCCAGAGAATGAGCTTTAACCTCATATTTAAAGGCCCTTGGCCTAAAAAGCCTTCAAAACTCAAAAGCCTTCAAAACTCAAAAGCTCCTGGTCGAAAAAGCAATGCCAAAAGCTGTCAGCTTTTCATAAATCGCACTGGTTTTTGTACAGCAGGCCACATGTCAGCTCGCCACGTCAGCAAATCAGAGTGAGGGTTAGGGTTAGGGTTTTTGATTTTAAGGTTAGGGTTTCAAGCAGAATTAGGGTTTTTGATTTTAGGGTTAGGGTTTCAACAGAATTAGGGTTTTGGGCAAAATTAGGGTTTTTGATTTTAGGGTTAGGGTTTTAGCAGAATTAGGGTTTTGGGCAAAATTAGGGTTTCTGAATTTAGGGTTAGGCTTTCGACAGAATTAGGATTTTGGGTAAAATTAGGGTTTTTGATTTTAGGGTTAGGGTTTCGGCAGAATTAGGGTTTCAGCACGTCAGCAGTTTGTTACATCTCCCTGTTTGCGGGTCGCCGCGACGGACGTCCATAGCATAGCTCTCAAGCATCAACATAAAATTATCAATACAGGGGAAGCGACTCGGATGAGGCATGGAAACTCACTAGGTAATCCTAGTGAAGTGAACTCAAAGAGATGCAACTACTAACTCTACAAGCAAATCAAACGCACTAAAGCCAAGTATGTCCTTCTACGCAGCTCTACAGTCATCACGCCCGTTTACCATGCAAATCATATCGGAATCGCACGAAACTTGAAGGGAAGCTACAGGGGACTATCAGGAACATATCCTATCATTGTCACAGTATTCTGGAGAGGTACAAAGATCGCGATCGTTCGTCCACGGTACTCAAAAATAGTAAACGGATGATCCAAAAGGGTCGTTTTTGGGTCCCTAAAGCTTCTCCTAGGGTCAAAACAACATAAAATACGCATATAAACACTCAAAACAACGATTTAAGGCCTAAACAGATGCGTTTGAAACCTTGACCGAATCTTGAATGCTTACACTTGAATGAAAGAGCAGAGTAAGAGGAACACAATGCAAGAAACAAAACTGAATTTGGATTACCGTAGCCATAGAAGCGATGATTACAAGTTGGAGCAAAGAGGTAGCTCTCTGTGCGTAACGCAATAGTCACTTATCTTCAAAAAGTAATCTCCCTTTCCCACTAACCTTAGTGTATTATATACCTAGGGCTTTCTAAAGTGGCTGGCGGCCAACTTCTCATGGACCTTTACATACATCATTGGAAAAATTATATCTTTGACTCAGACACGATTGTCATTAGGCTTTTACAAGGTTTGATGTATCAAACATCAGAAAAATAATGTGACCACATCAAAACTTTGGCCGGCTGACCCAACGGGCGCCTTGACTAGGTGGGCACTTGTATGTTGTTATCACCTCCAAACACTCCCCTTCTTGAAAGAGAGTAATCGTCCGCGATTACAACATATCTGCAAAACAACTCAAGTTAGCTCCGAGGGTGATTCCGAGGGACAATCAGTTTGCTCTTTTTATTAAGGAGTTAGCTTCTCCTTTCTACTCTTTTGATCAAGGAGTTAGCTTCACCTTTCGGCTGTTTTGATCAAGGAGTTAGCTTCTCCGTTCTGCTCTTTTGATCAAGGAGTTAGCTTCTCCTTTCGTCCAGATCGGAACTCTTGATATTCCGGCGTAGTAAAATTAGCCATCATACCCAGACCGTACTGATCTTCCACAGGTGTCTTGATGCACTAAAATTACATACCCAGGCAATCTCATCCAACTAGGAATATTCAGTAGTTGGCACATCACAATGCAACACAAATGCTCACATATGCATGTTACAAGACATAGAAACATAAAGCCGTCGATGAACACTCCTTCCGCATAACCTAACAAGGTCCGGGCTGGGAGATATTCAACAACTCCCTCATCACTCCTCCCCCATAACCTAAAAAGGTCCGAGCCGGGAGATATAGAGGCCTTTTACAACTAAACGCCCCTTAGACCGCAGCTTGCGTCGTTTGGAGGTGCTGAGAGTAACCACTGCTCTGACTTCTTAATACTCCTCCCGCATAACCATCCAGGTCCGGGCCGGGAGTCACAACAACAATTATTTCACAAGCATACAACCAAATGCTCCCCACGCATCGGCATGCGTCGTTCGGAGATTTTCAAACATACAACGAAAGGCTCCCCAGGAATCGGCCTGCGTCGTTCCGAGGTTCAAACAATACCAAAATAGTATTTCTCACTTCTCTACCCGCTGGGAGTAAAATCACCAATCATTGAAATCAGTATCAAACCAGAGTCAAACAATTCAAATCGGCACCAAAACAGGTTCAAAACAGATACCATCCATTTCAAACAAATTCCAAACAGGATCACCAAACAAGATCAAACAGAACTCAAACTTAAAAAGAAATCTCGACATCAGTCGAGCTCGAAAAGTCGATTGACTTTCCATCTTGAAACCTGCACCAAAAATTAGGGTTAGGTTCCTTCCATGAGGTCGTAGCCGAGCACAGCATGGTCCATCAGCTCTTGGACAGACAGTGTTTCTTTGGCGGTGATGGTAGTCCCAAGATAGCAATCGCACTAAACCTCCAAGGTCATTTGCTTGTGAAGAGACATCTACTGAGAGATGTCGAGAAATTTCAAGATATAATCTACCAGGGTTTCCATGGCAAGCATTTCAGGATACTTCACTCTGCCAGAAGTTGCACTCTGAAGGAAGATGTCCGAAACCATATAACTTCGGGCAATTTTTTTTTTCTTGAAAGCTTGCCAAGTACTTGGAGTGTGCGGCTTGGTAGCTATAGACATCAATATTTGCATGGCACTGCTTCTGAGAAAAACACTGACTTGAAACAAATCTGGATCCTTCTCTTGCAAGTTGTTGCTAAATTGGCTTTATCTGACAGAAAAATAATTCTAAATGAATTATTGGATTTTTAAGTGAGAGGGTTTTCTCGCTTGGAACACCAAGGAAAAATAATTCTAAATGAATTATTGGAATTTTAAGTGAGACGGCTTTTCTCACTGGAGACATCCGAGTACAAAGTATTCTTAGTGCGTCATTCAAAGTAATGACGGGAGCACTGAGAACGGGAATATCTGTAAGGCCACTAGGAACGGGTACTTCTGATGCGTCACATCGGATGGGTGGCAGGGAGCATCGGAAAGAAGTATCCGACCATCCGTCGGGAACGGACATCTCTGATGCGTCATAGGATGGGTGACATAGAGCATCGTGGAGGGGATTGTACCGTAAGTTCGGTAGGAAAGGACTAGGTGATGGGTATTCCTGATGCGTCACAAGGTGGGTGACGGGTGCATCGGAAAGGGGATATCCATAGTCAAGAGAAAATCCGAACTGAAAAGAGGAATACGCGTAAAGACGCAAGCACAAGAATAAAGATGGGTTCTGAGAAGCTTTTTTTAAAAAGCGGAATATTTTAACGAGTTTTCCGGGAAGAGCAGACGCTTTCCCGCGAGGAATCTATGTTTGCATTGCATTCGTGCATGTGGTTGCATCCAGGGCCGCCTGGGAAATGTTGTGAAAAGCATTGTTTTAAACTTATAAGGTTTTATTACTCCCATTTAATAAGTCGACTCCCTCTGCATTTGGAGATGCGGGTAGGGATCACAACGAAGATTTAGACTGAGAGTATGGCTTGCCTCGGCCTACTCAGACGGAGCAAAGAGAGATGACGCGTCGTCAATTGATCGGCGATGCAACAAAGATGATGCTCAGTTTTGTGAAGGATCCGAAATTGGCAAAATATATGAGCGAGACTTCTTCTCTGGAAGTGCATGCACAGTGGCAGAAAACCACTACACCACCCCTGAAACCCGCTCTCAAGAAACCTTCTGATCACAAACAGTATACAGAGAAGGAATTACAAGAGGTGGTTGATGCACGGATTGCTCAGCTTTTTGACGCGCAAAAGAAAGCCAAAAAGCACGGCAAAAAGAAGAAGAAAGGCATTGACTTCCCGGGATATTTGGGTCGTTAGTCGACATTCGACAAGGCAAAGAAACAGAAAAGTGTGTTCGATTTGAAGGAGTACCCAGTTCTTCTTCTTCTTCTTCTGACAATTCTTCTAGCTCTTCAGATTCGAGCGAAGAAGACAGAAAAGGTAAAAAGCGAAGCAAGAAACAAAGCTTCGGAAAGGGCAAGAAAAAGGCAAAGAAGACTAAATCTGGCCCAGAGACTGACAGCTCTACTGAGGGCTCGTCTACAGACAGCTCAGATTCTGATGATGGAAACTTCTATGCGAACAAGAATAATTTTTACAAAGCCAACCAGTATGACTTTCTCGAAGATAAAAGCAAGAAAGTCCGAGAGTTTAAGGAAGGTGGCCACTCCATCAAGTTTGATACTTTTTCAGGATACTCAGATGCTTCGAAGGCTTTGTCTTTTATACAACAGTTTGACATTGCTTTCGCGGGAGGACGCTATTCAGAGCACTCCAAGATTCGGAGAGCTACCTCTTACCTTAAGGGGAATGCTCGTACTTGGTGGTCCACGCTTCTTTTAAACAAGACTGCGCCAGTTAAATGGCTGAAATTTAAAAAGCTTTTTATTTCTTCCTGGTTGACGCAAGAATATGAACGAGATATACGAGCTGCTTGGAACCATCTTCGGATGACCAAGAAAGATACAATCAATGCTTATTGTGAAAGATTCTGGAGCTCTTTTCTACCCGCCTCTTCATTCAAGAAGATCTCGTTCAGAGAACAGATTGAGCGGTTTACCTTGGGTCTACCTATAGAGATCCGAGATCACTGCTTGGAACAGAAGTCAGCTTCTATTCAGGAGTTGATGAGTCATGCGAAGTGGGGCTTTGCCATTCACTCTGGCAGTTTGACCTACCCCACAGATGAGGCCATGACACAACGAACCGAACAGACTTCTGGGAATGAAAGTAGAAAGAAAAAGGGCAATCCAAAGAAAAAGGATGCACGACCCAAGCTTACTCCTGAGGAGAGAGCTCGCTTCATTAGAGAGGGGAAGTGCTTTGGATGCGGGGAACATGGACATATCTCCGCGAAGTGCCCTAAAAAGGCACAGAAAGAACAGAATGATAAAGATGACGACAGGCCTGAGAGTTCGAGAGCAGTTGAGGAACGTGGCAGAAAAGGCAGATAGAAAAGCAGAACTGGTACCACATGGCGTGGGACCTTCACCGAATCTAATGAATGAAAGTACAAACTTTGCTGCTTTTGGGGCAAAGTGAAGGATCAGGAAGCTCTTTTGAAGGAGCCAAGGCCAACTTCTTTTCACTTGGAATTGGCGGCTCGATTTGGAATTACGCCCGACAGATTGACACCACAGGCGGAGGTAATTTGACTGGCACCCGGATGGGATGTTGCCATTACACCAAGCATTGGCAAACTTCGTTTGCAATGACAGGGGTGTTCAGGGCACGCGAGTGACGTTCTACTCAGGATCCCTTGGTACCACAAGAACTACGCCGTGGTTGTCTACCGGGCCGAGAAAGCGACTTTGATAAATGAAGGGCTCAGAGATTGTACTCGATGAACTTCAATTTCTTTACTCATTCTTTTGGGAGAGAACTAAACGATAGATAAAGGTTGAATATGTTTTGACCTGATCAAAAGAACGCCAAGATTTTTCTCCACACTCATGCCGATTGCTTTTTAGAGGGCCTAAAGATCAGATCATTGACCTGATACCTGGAAGCACGCCACCGAACCGGCCACCTTACCGTGTGAGCTGAGTACAGAATGAAAAGATTATGAACCCAATGAAAGACCTCTTGGAAAAGGGTCTTGTCCAGCATAGTACCTCACCGTATTGCTCTCCACCGTTGTTGGATTTGAAGAAAGACGGATCTTGGAGAATGTGCATCGCTTATAGCGCTCTCAACAAAATCACCATCAAGAACAGATTTCCGATTCCTAGGATCGATGATATACTCGACAGGTTACAGGGATCCTCGTGCTTTAGCAGGATTGACTTGAAGAGTGGATATCATCAGATCCGAATCGCGTCGGGAGACGTCTACAAGACAGCCTTTCGGATGACTTTTGGGTTATTTGAGTTTTTGGTGATGCCTTTTGGCTTAACCAATGCTCCTGCGACATTTAACCGGATGATGGACAGGATTTTTCAAGAGTACAGGCTATTTGTTGGCACTTTCTTTATGATATCATTGTTTTCTCCAAGAATGAAGCAGAACACAGAGATCATATGCTTCAGAGATACATTTTTTTTTGGGACACTTTGTCTCAGCAACATGAGTGCAAATGGATCCGGCCAAGATAGACACTATCCGTGATTGGTCCGATTTGAAGAATGTCCATGGAGTTGAAAGCTTCTTGGAACTGTGTTCGTACTACAGACGGTTCATTCGAAAGTTTGCAGAGGTTGCTTCCCCTTTGCATATCTTGTTACAGAAAGGAGTCCCTTTCTCGTGGGGATCCACAGAGGTGACTGCCTTTCAGATATTGAAAGAGAAATTGACTACAAGACCAGATTTGACTTTGCCGGACTTGCAGAAGTCATTTGAAGTATTTTGTGATGCTTACGGTCGTAGTCTGGGTGCGGTCTTCATGCAAGAAGGCCATGTCATTGCTTATGAGAGCCGATTGTTTTCTAGGCCGGAGATGACAGCACAGATTTATGAGAAAGAGCTTTTGGTGGTTGTCCATGCTCTTACTCAGTGGCGGCATTACCTACTTGGAGCGGATTTTACTGTCTTTGCAGACCATCAGAGTTTGCGCTACTTCTTGCCACAGAAGCAGCTTTCGGAAAAGCAGATGCAGTGGGCGAACATCTTGTCACAGTTTCACTTCCAGATTGTCCATGTGCAGGGACAAAAGAATGTGGTGGCAGATGCTTTGTCTCGGAAGTCGTTGGTTCTGGCTATTTCCGCGATACATCATAGGAGCTTCGAGGATACGGTCGATCAGTATGCCACAGATACAGATTTTGCTGATATTTTCACACGGATACGGGATGGGGAGACAATAGTTGGATACTCCCTTCGGGAAGGCTACTTGATGAGAAAGACTATGTTGTGCGTTACACAACCGTTGCGGGAAAAGGTTATGACTGAATGCCACTGTCCACCTTTTACGGGTCACCGCGGCATTGCTACCACCATGAAGGGGTAGAGAGATACTTCTTTTGGCCGAGACTCAAAAAGGATGTGGAAGAGTTTGTGCGCAGTATGCCACAAGGTCAAGTTTGAAATGCATAAGGCACAGGAATTGTTACAGCCTTTACCCATACCCACCCGCCCCTGGAAAATATTGAAATGGATTTCACTTTTGATCTCCCGAAAACACAGAATGATCACGATGATTCTCCGATTACATGGCAGGTTTGAGACGATTGTCTCCGACAGAGACCCCAGATTTATGAGTTTGTTTTGGAAGGCAATTTGGGAGAACATTGGCACGCGGTTGCAGTTCTCGTCATTGTTCCACTCGCAGACTGACGGGTAATCTGAGATTGCCAATTCAGTGGTTTTAGATTTTTTTAAGTCTTGTATCTCATATCAGAAGACTTAATGGGAAAAGAACTTACCTTTGGTGGAATTTGCCTACAATAACAAGATACACTCTTCGACGGGGAAGACGCCATTTGAGATTGTTGAAAGTGCTGCGAAGGTTCCATCCTTCCTGAGCACGAAAGATTAGATATTTGAAGCGGATGAATATTCGCGAGATTTGGATACGGCTTTTGCCAAGGTTCACGAGACTTTGCAGAAGTCTCAAGAACGATAGAAAAAGGAAGCGGAATGCCATCGTCGTGACTTGAAATTGAAGGAGGATGATTGGGTGCTCTTACGTTTTGAGAAGGCAGGCTTAAGAAAGAAAAAGGGAAAGGAGAGGCTTTTTCCAAAGCTTAGTATGCGATACTACGGACCTTTCGAGATCATTGAAAAGATAAATGATGTCTCCTTCTGATTGAAACTGCCAGATACTTGGAGGATTCACAATGCATTGCATGTGAGTCTCTTGAAACCTTTTAAGGGTGATGTGCCTGATGATGGGGAGCCTGATGAGCAACCCAAAGTGGAAGAAAACGAGGAGACCCTTGTTCCTGAACAGATTTTGGCACATAAGGACACGAAGAAAGGTAAAGTCAGAAGGCGGTTCTTCGTTAAGTTCAAGAACTATCCTGAATTTGATGCGAAGTGGATGGAGGAGGAGGACCTAGCAGATACTCCTCGGATTGTGAAACTTTACCTCGATGTTTTGGTTTGGCATAGTCTACTCCAAACGGAACCCAGAAATTCAGCTTGGCCGAAGATCTGGTGCAGTGGGATGCACAAGAGGGGAGTTACTCCGCTCCTTTGTCAACAGATGCCTCGATATTGATACTAAAGTCACTGATGTCTCTTTGAGTTTCAGGGATACTGAGAGCTGACAGTATTCTGCTTAATGACTTTATGAGATGGAATTCGTGATAAAGATACTATTTGTTCTTGACTTCTTTTGAGTGCAGGAGTTGATAGACGAAATGACTGCAGCATTTCGGTCTGATTGATCTCGAATAGACATGGTTGCAATAGGGGTTAGTCAATCGGACATCGATGAGGTCCCGATTGGACCTAGATGTGATTGCTAGCTACATTGCCGATAAATCATGGTCTAAGATCCGAATGAATGTTGAATGTCAAGTGATGTCCTGTGATGTACGGTGATGTCCTGTGATGTCGTGAGATGTGATTGTCGATTTTGTACATGTGCTAGATGTGTGTTCCTAGTACGTAGGTACTAACAGTCAGTGTCTGCTAAGACGGTTTATGGCTTTTGTCGGTTTTGCAGGCGTAATCGCGGTCGATTACAATGCTTTAAAGAGGGGGTATGTCACAAAGTGATGACGTGGCTACGGACAGCAGAAACCCTAATTTCTGCCAAAAACCTTAAAATTCCTGCAAACCCTAATTTCTGCCAAAAACCCTAATTTTCGGAAATCGCGGAGGTGGATTTTTTTAATTTTTATTTTTAATGAGCGATGCAAATCCTAGCTTTTTGCTACGCAAGGATTTTGGATGAGAGAAAGAGAGTTGAATTGCTTTATTTTAACTCTCATTGAGAGAGAGAGAGAATTTTCTTTTGCTTTCAAGCTTTTGGGGCTCTGCTTTTGGGTATGCCTTGTAACCTTTAAATTAGTGGTGAGGGCCTCATTTCTCAGAGAATCTGGACGCAGAGTCTTAGAGTGAAACCCGACCCACTCTCTTGTACTTTGAACTGATTAATACAAAAAGAAATACCGAAAGGGGCGCCAGTCTTTGGGGCCAATGTCTCTAGGCACGGAACTTCGCCGGGCCAGTGCAAATCTATTGTGATCTTTGAATTGTTTGAAGTGGTTATTTGGTGCTGTTGCGATTGATTCTTGACTTGGAGTGTCCAAGTCTGTTACATCTGCCAATCCGGCAAAGTCAAAACTGGTCCTGTAGTCAAATTCTGTCTCAATTTCTGAAAGCAGTCACCTCTGTGGGTCCCCACGAGAAAGGGACTCCTCTCTGTGTCAACATATGCAAAGGAATAAGCAAACTCTGAAAACTTTGTGATGAACCGTCGGTAGTAAGAACATAAGTCCAAGAAGCTTCGAACTTCATGGACATTCTTCAAATCGGGCCAATCACGGATAGTCTCTATCTTGGCCGGGTCCATCTGCACTCCTGCTACTGAGACAAAGTGTCCCAAAAAGTGTATCTCTGGGCTCGGCTCACACGGTAAGGTGGCCGGTGCGGTGGTGTGGTTCCAGGTATCAGATCAATGGTATGATCCTCAGGACGAGCTGGTGGCAACTTGCCTGGCAGACCCTCTAAAAAGCAATCGGCATGAGTGTGGAGAAAAATCGTGGCATTCTTCATTCAGGTCAAAACATTTTCAACCTTCAATCATCATTCAGTTCTCTCCAGAAAATCGAGTAAAGAAACTGAAGTTCATCAAGTACAATCTCTGTGTCCTTCATTTGTCAAAGTCGCTTTCTCGGCCCGATAGTCAATCACGGCGTTGTTCTTGTGGTATCAAGGGATTTCGAGTAGGATGTCACAACCTCCCAAGGGAATTACGTAGAAATCCTCGTGCCCTAAACACCTCTGACATTGCAAACGAAGTTTGCCAATGATCGGTGTAATGGCAGCATCTCGTCCGGGTGCCGCTAGAACTAACTCCGCCTGTGGCCTCAGCCCGTTGGGCGCAATTCCAAATCGAGCCGCCAATTCAAGTGAAAAGAAGTTGGCCTTGGCTCCTTCATCCAAGAAAAAGAGGGCTTCTTGATCTTTCACTTTGCCCTAAAAGCGGCAAAGTTTTGTACTTTCATTCATTTGATTCGGTTTGGGCCCCACGCAATGTGGTACCAGTTCAGCTTTCATCTGCCTTTTTTGGCACGTTCCTCAGCTGCTTTCGAACTCTCTGACCTTTCTTCATCCTGTTCATTCGGTGCCTGTTTAAGGCACCGTGCGGAGATGTGCCCAGTTTCCCCGCATCCAAAGCACTTCCCCTCTTTGATATAGCTGACCCTCTCTCGAAGAGTGAGCTGGGGTCGTGCATCCTTTTCTTTCTTTTTTGGGTTACTCTTCTTCTTTCTACTTTCATTGCTAGAAGTCTATTCGGTTCTCTGCGTCATGATCTCATATGTGGGTAAGTCAAATTGCTTGAATGAATCGCAAAACCCCGTTTCGCATGACTCATTAGTTCCTGAATGGAATCTAATTTTTGCTCTAAGCAGTGATCTCGGATCTCTATAGGAAGTCCCAAGGTAAACCGCTCAATCTGTTCTTTGAACGAGATCTTCTTAAATGAAGAAGTTGGTAGAAAAGAGCTCCAGAATCTCTTGCAATATGCGTCCAATGTATCCTTCTTGGTCATCCGAAGATGGTTTCAAGCAGTTCGTATGTCGCGCTCGTACTCCCGAGTCAGCCATGAAGAAAGAAAAAGCCTTTTAAATTTCAGCCATTTAAATGGTGCTGTCTTGTTCAATAGAGAGTGGACCACCAAGTTTAAGCATTTTCCGTGAAGTAAGAGGTAGCCCTCCGAATCTTGGAGTGCTCTGAGTAATGTCCTCTAGAGAAAGCTATGTCAAACTGCTGTATGAAGGCCAAAGCCTTCGAAGCATCTCGAAATCCAGAAAAGGTGTCAAATTTAATTGAGTGTCCACCTTCTTTAAATTCTCAGACTTTCTTGCTGTTATCTTCCAGAAAGTCATACTGGTTGGCTTTATAAAAATTCTTCTTCCTTGCATAAAATCTGCTGCCGTCGGAGTCCGAACTATCCGAAGACGAGTCCTCTGTAGAACTGTCTGAAACTGGGCGAGACTTAGGCTTCTTTACCTTTTTCTTGCCCTTTCCAAAGCGTTGCTTTTTGCTTCGCTTTTTTCCTTTTCTGTCTTCTTCGCTGGAGTCAGAAGACCTAGAAGAACTGTTAGAAGAAGAAGAAGAAGAAGAAGAAGAAGAAGAAGAAGAACTGGGTACTCCTTCAAATCGCACACGCTTCTTCTGCTTTCTTGCCGAGGCAAAAGTACATTGACGACCCAAATAACATGGGAAGTCAATTCCTTTCTTTTGCTTTTTGTCGTGCTTTTGAGCTTTTATTTGTGCGTCCAAAAGCTGGCTAATCCGTGCATGAACCACCTCTTCTAATTCTTGCTCTGTAAACATTTTGGCGTAGGAGGTTGTTTGAGCGCCGGTTTGAGGGGTGGCTCCATGGTTTGCCGCCACTGTGAGTGCACCTCGTCAAAGGAGGTCTGGGTGAAAAATTTTGCAAGTTTAGGGTCCTTCGCAAAATTCATCATCAACTTTGTCGCCTCATCGACCAACCTCCGATGTTCCATCTCATCAAGCTCTGCTTGAGTAGGCCGAGGCGGACCATACTCCTCGCATGAATCTTCTTCGTGATCTCTTCCCGCATCTCCGGATGCAGAGGAAGTCGACTGTCCTTTGCTTGAATGCATAAGTGCCGCGTAAAAAGGATCGGATTTCCCGGTAGAAGAGAAATTGGCCGTGCTCTGATACCACTGTAACGGACTTGGACACTCCAAGTCAAGAATCTACCGCGACACGACAGGAATTCACTTCAAAACAGTTCACAATTTGATTCGACACCGGTCCGGCAGAGTTCCGTGCCAAGAGGTATTGGCCCCAAAGACTGGCGCCTCTTTCGGTATTTCTTTTTGTATTAAAATCTGTGCTCAAAGTACAAGGGAGTGATTGGGTCTCAGTCTCAGACTCTGCGTCCAGATGCTCCGAGAGGTGGGAGCTCAAACCACACTTATAAAGAGTTACAAGGGTTGCCAAAAGCAGAGTCCCAGAAGCTGTCCCAAAAGCTGCCCATTAAAAGCATTCTCAAATAGAGCAACTTTTAAAAATAAAGCAATTCAAATTAAGCCTTCTCTCTCTCCTAGCTTGCGTAGAATAAAGCAACACTAGTGTAGAGTTTTCAGCTTGCTTTTGCATAGCAAAAAGCAGCCCCATTCTGCCGTGAAGTGCGCCGTAAAACGCGGGGTTCCGTACAGTCATGCCACGTTAGCTTTTTCTGTACACTGCAACTGCCACATCAGCATTTTCAGCAGGGCGGGTGTGTGTGTACTCGGCAGGCACGTCACCAGTTTGTGATAGAAAGTATGAGAGCTTCCAACTGGCAACCTTCTCAGCCGTCTGTCTCGATCAGGGGAGTCTTCAGGAATATGGTGCAGCCATCTGACCTTGATCCAGTGCAATCGCCTTTGCCACCGCCATTGCCACCAGCGCCGCCACTAGGCTACAATGGTTGGAGCCCATATGGATACCCTTATTATCCATACCCGGGATATGCGCCTAACCAACCCAAAGATTTCAAAGATGGCGGCACGACAATCAAAATTTTCACTTTTTCCGGGGTGAAAGATCGCAAGAAAGCATTGCAGTTCCTACAACAATTCGACAACATCTATGCTTTGGGGAACTATACAGAAGAATCCAAGATTTCTCGAGTAGCGGGATTTCTTAAAGATAATGCTATCCAATGGTAGAGTTCAATCGCGACACCACCGCATGCTCCAAGGACCTGGCAAGCTTTCAAGACAGTTTTTGCACGTAGTTACATGACTTCGATCTTTGAAGTCCGGATTTTGGCAGAGTGGGGCAACTTGAAAATGCTTGCCACCGAAAGCATGGACGACTATAACCGAAGGTTTCTCGACGTGTACCTTCCGGTGTCCTTTAAGTTCATTTCCTTGGAGGACCAGTGCGAGCGCTACACCATTCGACTACCATCACCATTGCAGGAATATTGTCTCTCCAAGCAAGTCTCTACCATGCAAGAGCTTATGGACCATGCCACGGTCGGCTACAAGCTCATGAAAGGAAAGTTGGAAAGTTGGAGTTTACCACAGAAAAACCTCCGGCCACTAACAAGAACTCCCGGCAACAACGAACAAATTCTCAAGAATCCTGTGAAAACCAACCTCAATGGCCTCGTCTGACACAACGTCAACGAGACGTCTTGTTATAAGAAGGCCGATGCTTCAAATGTTTCCAAACAGGGCATACATTCAATACATGTCCTAAGCGAGCCTCGACGTCCTCAGTCCCACCTCAGACAGATCCCCGGGGCCACCTCTGGCCAAGAAGGCTAGACCTGCTATTGGACAAGTACCCGATATTTATGGTATACACCTCGAGAGTTTTAATGAATTATGCAGAGCTTATGGAAAAGTCAACGGCTTGAAAGCCCTTATTTTCTTTGACCCCAGAGCTATGGAGAACTTCATCCATCCAGAATTCTTGAAGCAGATGCACTTTGATTATGATGCAGAGGGTGGAGAAATTGAAGCTGAGCTAGCCACGGGGCAAACTTAGAAAGTGGTACCGCTCATTGGTGTACTTCCAGTGACTAAACAAGGTTATCATGGAAAAGCAGATTTCCACATTATGAAGTTGGGCAATTGCGACGTTCTCTTGGGCATGCCCTGGCATGACAAGAATGATGCAACTCTCCAGGTCCGGAACCGAACCATCATCGTGATGTAGAAGGGCAAGCCAGTTGTCCTCAAAGTTCGGTTGTCCGAACAAAGCCTTGAATACATAGTCACAAGGGACGCATTCCGGGACGGGGAACGGGGGACACGGGGCTCAAATGGATTTTTAGTGTAAAAAAGAGGGCGGGACGGCAAGTGGGGATAGAAAAGTAGGGACGGGAAGCTCGAAAAAGGACGTCCCTTGTGACTATGCCTGAATGACCTCTCTAGTTGTTTTCTAGTTAGATACTTTTGAACATTGTTTGAGAAAGTATTGTTTGAAGTTTGTTTGAAATGGATGCTATCTGTTTTAAACCTGTCTTGGTGCCGATTTGAATTATTTGACTCTGGTTTTAAATACTTGCTTCAATGATTGGTGATTTTACTCTCGGGTGGAGAAGTTAGAAATACTGTCTTGGTATTGTTTGAACCTCGAAACGACACAGGCCGATGCTTGGGGAGCTTGTTCTATGTTTGAAAACCTTGGAACGACGCAGGCCGATGTCTGGGGAGCGTTTCGTTGTATGCTAGAAAACCTCCAAATGATGCAGGCCGATGCGTGGGGAGCGTTTGGTTGTATGCTTGAACCTCCAAGCGACGCAGACTGCGGTCTGAGGAGCGTTTGGTTGTACAGTATTCTGAGCTCATGGCCCGGACCTTTTAGGTTATTTGCGGGGGGAGTGACGAGGTAGTCGTTGAGTAGCTTCATATTGCAGAGTGTTTGTCTCCGAGGAGTGCTCAACAGCGCTGTTTGTTGTGTCTTGTAACATGCATATGTAAGCATTTGTGTTGTGATATGCCAACTATTGAATATTTTTAATTGGATGACATTGCTTGGGTATGTAATTTTAGTGCATCAAGACACCAATGGAAGATCAATGTGGTCTGGGTGTGATGACTAATTTTACTATGCCATCATATCAACAGTTCTAATCTGGACGAAAGGAGAAGCCAACTCCTTGATCAAAAGAGCTGAAAGGAGAAGCTAACTCCTTAACAAAAAGAGCAAACTGAATGTCCCTCAGAATGACCCTCGGAAATTTTTGAGCTAACTTGAGTTGTTTTGCAGATATGCTGTAATCGCGGACGATTACTTTCTTTCAAGAAGGGGGAATGTCACAAACTGCTGATGTGTCAAAGCCTTGAAGAATGGAGCCAACTTGCAAATCCTGCCCAGGGGCCTAAACCCTAAGAAGAACAAGTAACAGAAGAAGAAGTCCTACTAACTTATGGGGACCCCGTCCGATGGGGCACGAGTGACATAAAATAAAGCAGGATCCACACATAGTCACACAAAAAAAACTGATGACGTGGCAGCTGTACGGACGCTCCGCATTTTGCGTTGACTGCTGACATGGCAGTTGTATGGAATTCCACAAAACGCGTTGGCAGCTTTTTGGCATTGCTTTTGGACCAGAAGCTTTTCAGTTTTGAAGGCTTTTCACTGTAACTACTTTTCAGGCCAAGGGCCTTTAAATATGAGGTTAGGGCTCATTCTCTGGCATGCTTCCTGGAGAAGGTGCAGAGATTGGAGTACTCGCTTGTACCGTGTTGATGCAATATAAAGAAATACCGAAAAGGGCGCCAAGGTTTGGGGCCAATACTCTCTGGGTGGAATTCCGCCACTCCGTGTCGCGTGTCGTCTCTCTCTCTCTCTCTCTCTCTCTCTCTCTCTCTCTCAGTTCAGTTGTTATTGAAGTGCTAAAAGTCTGTTCAGTCTGTTCTTTATTATTGGCACGTGGTGCATGTCTTGTGACATGTCCCCCTCAAGAGTTAACTGTCTGGAAGAGTCAAGGGCCAGTCTAGCATATCTGTCTCTAGTAGTATCCCACAAGCTGTGCACAAAGGAGACTGATCTGGTAAGCGGCTCAATTTCCATAGGAGGGGCAGCTAGCTCTGCTCGAATGATAGCGTGTGGTATGGTGGCCTTGGCTCTTATCAGTCGAGAGATCATACCAAGGGCCTCTCCATACGTCTCCAACCATCCTAGCTTATAGAAGGTCCCCATATCTGCACCCCATACAACATAGCTGAGGCTACTAAAGTATCAAAGAGCCATTACTTTGTCCGAGGTTCGTGGAACTAAACCTGCGAACACATCCTCTCCAAGCCTCCCAAGGCCGTAGTCAGTCTAGTCTCTGCTGCTCTCACCAAAGAAAACCTCGGCCCAGTGAAGACAACCCCAAGGTAAGCGTATGCATCTGTATACTCTACAATCTCCTGACCATATGTGAAAGTCGGTGCTGATCTCCTGATCCATTATGGTGTGGTGTTCAACACCATAACCTTGGTTTTACCAAGGTTTACACACAATCCACTATCCTCTGCAAAATTGTGTAATGCATCCAATTGTCGCTGCATACCATCTGGTAAGTCAGAGATCAACACAATATTACTAGCATATAACAACAATGGGATCCACGTCCCTGCCAGTTGGGCACCTCTATCACCCTCTCTGTCAATGTAATCACACCTCATCAACATACATACCAAAATAGAGTAGGAGACAATGGGAAACCCTGTTTCACCCAATGGTGGAGTGAACTAAATCAGATATCCCCTCCGGAGTGCATACATGTCACATCGCTGATCTGTATAGAGCCATAATCCCCCGAATCAACACTATGGGCACCCCCGTCTCCTGCAGTCTGTGCATCACTCGAGCTCTCGATACCATGTCAAATGCTTTGCGGAAATCCACAAAGCTACAATAAATCCGTCTCCCATGTGACCTGCCCTCCTCTATGATGGCTCTGAGTGTCAGAATATGATCAAGAGTGGAGAAACCCCTCCTGAAATCGGCCTGGCCCTTTGCTCGTACACCCTCACCCTTTGCCCAATTACTCAACTGCTGCTCAAGAATGGATGCATACAACCGTGCCAATGTGTGCCCAACCATAATAGTGCGGTAATTCCTAGGCTCTGTAGGATCACCTGCATTGAAGATAGGCACAATAGTAGACAACCTCCAAGTCTCAGGTAACCCTTCACACATAGCACGATTGAACAACACTGCAAGAACCTCTACCAGCATATCTCTAGCATGTATAAAGTGCTCTGCTACTAGATCATCATAATCATATGCCCTGCTGGTCCTCATCTTGTCAATGGCTCTCTTTACCATCTCAGTGGTAAAGAAGGTGCTGGTAGGTGGGCATGGCTTTGTAGGATCTGGAAGGGGGTCCTGTCCAAGAACTGTTTATAACGATGAGGCACACTGGCCCCACACATCAGGAGAAGTAATCACTGGGGGAGGGTAGTGCTCATGAAAGAATCGCCATGCCTCTCCTGAAAACACCTGATACAAGTCTCGCTCCATTTGGGCCAAGTAAGCTCGTTTCTTACGTCGCACAAGGCACTGGGAAGCAATCAAAGATTGTCTGTAAGTGATGACTCCTAAAAGAAGATCCCTCTGAAGCTGGGTTCTCATCTCTCTGCACTTCTCATCATACCAACTATTCTGGGGCATGCTCCCAGAAGAAAGAGAGAGAGGGAGGGAGAGAGAAAATGAAATGAAATGAATTGTTATATTAACGTCTTCAAAAGGCCAAAGTGATCTATGAGACCAGAAAGTTACAATGTGGTGGATCTGATACAAAGTCAGAGTAACAAGATGACAAAATGACAAAATAAAATACTATGAGATCCTAGACTGCTGGGTGTGGACTAAGCAGCTAAAACAACTAGCTGGGATAGCTAGATCACAGGGGATCTAGCATCGGTCGCTGGCGGATCTCATCAATCTCCTCCATGGTCAGTAGTCTGACCGGGCGTCGTGCATGTCGAGGCAAAGTGACCCGGATCCTCTGATGCAGCCTCTGTCGATGTTGTGTAGTCCTCCGCAGTCGTGGGCGTCTGGATGTCCCCAGCTCAGTCGCTCGGTCGATCAATATGCCTCTGGTGTAAAGCGACGAGCTCTGTTGTGGTAGTAACTCCTCCGGGTGTCCAGTGGCAGCTCAAAAGAGGTCTATGATCTGTCTCTGAGACTGGCTAGTCTTTCCTCTCATCAAGCTCTCTCTGTGTCTGCGCAGCTCGAGCAAAAACAAACCCAGGCATCTCTGATCCTCGTACCGCATGACTCTAGAGAATGGTCCAAAGCCCTCTCTGAACAAGCAATGGAACTTGGAAGCGGCCTCGTATCTCGTAGTAGACGGGACAGTGGCATGTGTAGTGCAACTCTGTCTCAGGCTCGATGTCACACAAGGAGCATGTCCTGGCCTCTGCTGGTACTCCGTTGTATCTCCTAGTCTCGATCTGCAACTGGTGTGAAGATGTGCGTATCTGGCCAATAGCACATCGTATCCCATGAGACAGGTGAGTGTCCATGGATTTGGAACTCGTCACAAAACCATCCTCCGTAAGCTGGAGGAGATGCTCTCTGTAGAAAGCCATCTTCGTGCCTAGCTCCTGTACTGGCTATATCCATGTCCTCTTGGTGTCTAGCTGAGTCAAGTCGTGGCGAATAAGCCTGGTGATCTCGGAGTGTGTAAGAGTCAGAGAGGGCGCATCGAGTGAGTCCCGGAAAGGAGGTAATTTGTCTATGTTGAACCCATGCGCCTGAAACCATGACGTCATCTCCCCATACCAGCATGCTGTATCTCCCTGCATGCCTAACTGTCGAGAGGACTCAAGTGCAAGGCGTGCATATCTGTCTCTGGGAAGTTCCCACATGCGGTGTATGAAGGAGAGAGATCTAGTGAGCGCCTCAACCACCAGTGGGGAGGCAGCTAGCTCTGCTCGTATAATAGCACGTGGTACTGAAGTCTTGGCCCTAATGAGCCGTGAGATCATAGAGACCAGAGGCTTCTCCATGTCCCCCCATCCATCACTGTAGCTTGTCCTCCTGTGATGGTCCAGTGAAGGTCCCCAAATCTCAGCTCCATAGAGCAATACAGAAGCCACCAAAGTGTCAAAGAGCCAGAGCTTCTTCCGAGGCTCCTGAAACTGAACCTGTGAACACATCCTTTCCAATTTACCCAATGCTACATGGGCTTTGGTCAATCTAGTCTCTGCTGCCCTCAATGAAAATGCTGGCCCACTAAAAACCACTCCAAGGTAAGTGTAAGCATCTGTATACTCCACCTTCTCCTGGCCGTATGTGAAGGCGGGTGCTGACCTCTTGATCCACTGTGGGGTGGTATTAAATACCATGACCTTGGTTTTACCAAGGTTGACGGACAAACCACTTTCTTGGGCAAACCTATGCAAAGCATCCAGGTGAAGTTGCATCCCCTTCGGAGAGTCAGAGATCAAAACAATATCATCAGCATATAACAATAGTGGAATCCATGTCCCCGCCAGCTGTGCACCTCTATCACCATCTCTCTCAATGTATTCAGAAACCTCATCTACATACATACCAAATAGAGTAGGAGAGAGAGGGCAGCCCTGCTTCACCCCAATAGTGGAATAAACCGGTGTGGATAGACCCTCTGGGGTGCGTACATGCCCCACTACTGACCTGTATAATGCCATGACCCCCCAAATGAGCTCTGTGGGTACTCCCATCTGCTGTAATCTGCGCATCAATCTCGCTCTGGGCATTGTGTCAAATGCTTTACGGAAATCCACAAAGCTGCAATAGATCCGTCTCCCACGCGATCTGCCCTCCTCAATGCTGGCTCTGAGTGTCAAGATATGGTCAAGAGTAGAAAAACCCCTCCTGAAACCTGCCTGCCTGGCTGCGCGCATCCCCTCCCTCTGCCCATCTACTCAGCTGCTGCTCAAGAATAGATGCGTACAACCGTGCCAATGTGTGTCCAATCATGATAGTGCGATAGTTCCCAGGCTCCATAGGGTCTCCCGACTTGAAGATAGGTACAATAGTAGATAGGCTGCAGGTATCAGGCAAGCCCTCACACATGGCACGGTTAAACATAACTGTTAGAAGCTCTGCTAGTAAATCTCTGGCATGCATGAAATGCTCAGCCACTAAGCCATCATGATCATATGCTCTCTCAGTCCTCATCCTGTCAATGGCCTTCCTCACCATCTCAACGGTGAAAAAAAAACATGTGTGTGGGCATGGATCGGGAAGGGGGGGGGCTGCTCAGGAACTGTGTACAAAGATGATGCATACTGGCCCCAAGCCTCTGTAGAAGTGATGGCAGGGGCGGGGGGGGGGGGGTGGGCATGAAAGAGCCTCCATGCCTCATGTGAGTCCCGACTCAAGAATAGCTGGTATAGATCCTGCTCTAGGCGAGCCAAAAATGCCCTCTTCTTCCACCGCACTAGGCGTCGGAAGTCAATCTGTGACTGCCTATGAGTGATATCCCTCAAAAGCACCTCCCTCTGAAGTCTAGCTCTAGTGTCCCGACATTCCTCATCATACCAACTGTTCTGGGGCATGTTCCCCGAACGGCGTCTCTGCTCAGGCTGGGTATGTGGGTATGCCTCTGCTGCTGCATCATGTAGTGTCTGTGTCAGTATAGTAGTAAGCTCCTCCAGAGGTCGCTCTGGCTCCTCTGTGCACAGGCGTCTATAGATCCCATCTATGTATACAGAGTCCGTCTCCCGCGTGAAGGTGTAGCGAGTAGGGGCTGTTGCCTGTAGCCTGTGTGCTACACTAAACTGAAAAGAAATGGTGAGCGATGCAAGAGCATGATCCACTGCCACACCAACAGGTCTGGGTCCAACCGTGAGGTCCTGGGTACTAGAGATGAGGCTCGGTTGTGCCATGACATAGTCCACTGTGCTGGCTCCATGTCTGTGTGGGAAGCATGTGAAGCCTCCCGAAGCAGGAAACCTCTGTAGGCCATTCAAGATGGCCAGTCCATGTGCGGTGCCCATGTCTATCAGGTTCCGCCCATACTAAGTATATTCCGCATTGTGTGATAGTCTGGACAGGCCCGTCGCTACAACATCTAGCTCTCTCAGCATCTCCTCTGAAGTATCATAAAACACTGTCTGGTGATGGGCAGTCCTAGCATTGAAGTCCCCTAGAATGATAATGTCACCATCTCTAGAGAACTCCCATATGTCATCATCCAAAATAGAAAAGGGGGACTGTCCTCTGGGTGATGCATAGACCGACGTACTCGGGGGAAAGTAGCAAATAGCAATGTAGAGATATCTGCCTGTCTCTGCTTTCAATCTCACCCACATGTTCCTAGCCTGCTCATCCCTGCGGGCTATATGTATCAATGGCTGCAAATCCTCTCTCAATAACACTGCCACTCCCCCCGAGCCTCGTCCTCTGTGCTCTGAGCGTGTCTCCTGTCTGTAAGCTGTCTCCCATCTATATCCACTGATGTGAGGCATGGATTGTCCAAAGGCCTGGTGTGTCTCAGAGTAAAAGATGATGTCTCTTCCAATAAAGCTATCCTCAAAAGCACCCACACCAAGACGCATGGATCCATTACAGTTCCTGGCCGCCACTTTGAGTGTGGTCCCATAAGTCTCGCACCGTCATGTGGAGCGTCGCTCCAGTATTACTACTCTTCCATCTCGGTAAAAGGCAATCTTGCCTTTTCCCCTTGCCGCTCTAATCTCCGGCATTACTTCTTGCATATGAGCGATCTGCGAGAGGGTAAGATCATCCCCGAGAAAAATGCCCGTCTCTTTAAGAGTTGGCCTTTTCTTCAAGGACTTCTTCGCTTCCATGGAGGAAAAACAGAGGATGAGTGCCCTTTCTTTTGAGGTTTCCCCACTGCTTCCATTTTTCTTTATGTTGCCCACTCTCCAGGCTCTTGTGTGTGTCGGCTCATGAACCCCCATCAAGGCCATGAGTTCTTTTACCTCTTCTTCCACATTGCCTTTGTCTTTAAGACCGCAAATTCTCGCATGTAAAGCGCGCACACGTCTTCTTTGCTCCTCCTCTAGTGTCTGATTAATGATAGTGGGTGTGGACGTGGACGTTATCTCCTTGCCTTTTCCTTTCTTGGCCACCTCGATCCATTTCTCGGCTTCATCCGCCTTCTGCTGAGTTTTGGTAAGAACATCCACCCAAGAAGTCGTCATCCCTTTGTGTTGCTCTTCTCTCTCTTTGATGGCCCGTACTTGCTCCTTGATCGTGTTGATTTCTTTGATTAATGAGGGTGGCAATTCACCCTCTTCCAGTGTGTTGCTTGATCGTGCTTCGGCGAGATCTTTCTAGAGAGAGAGAGAGAGAGAGAGAGAGAGAGAGAGAGAGAGAGAGAGAGAGAGAGATTGAATTATCGTCCATGGAGGTCATATATGACCTATGGGACCAGAAGCAAAACAGTACAAAGGATTCCGTCTGACACATATCAGCTAAAGACTGAGGGTCCATCGAAGGGTAGAAAAAGAAAAAAGGGTGAAAAAGATAAGGTGGGATGAACAAAACCTAAGATGAGGTAGGTGAGGAGGAGGGAGCCAATTTGGGAGTTTTGAACTCCTGGATGATGGCTTTACCTCCTTGATACACTGCCCATTTCCCTGCTGTGCGCGCTTCTCGCATCTTTTGGAGTTCAACCTTCTTCTGTTTGAGTTGGGTGCGTGTAAGATCTTCAGCAAACCAAATTTTTGTGTCCTTGAGAAGCTTCGATTGCTCAAGGAGCTTGACTCGATCTGCTTTGGTCTTGAAGGTAAGAATTGCATGGTTGGTGTGATGCTCGTGAGCAAAAGTGGTGATTGTTACCGGATCCCATTGTATCATGGGGGTTGTTGTTCGGATGCGATCGAAGGACTCGTGGAACTTGGGGTCCTCCTTTCCTTGCCAATCACTCGAGAGCCCGCCGATGCGAACATTGAGAGCAAGAGCATCTTGTCGCTGTGGTTCGCGTAGTGTGGACGCCACACGATCTTCAACTTTGCGGAAGATGGCATCCTGCACTTGAGTCTTGACCTTCTCTATGAGGGTGATGTCTACCTCCGTATTGGGTTGCTTTCCTTCTCTTCCATTTCTCCCTTATTGGAGTTTTCCACTCTGGTGAGTCGAGACTCGATGGTTGCGAGCCTTTCCTTCAAAGCTTTGTTTTCCTTGCAAAGTCTGTCGAGTTCATTTTGCAGCCGGGCCATGCTGTCCACCTTTGGGGGTGTTGCCACGATGCCAGCAAATGTGGGCTTCCCTCGAGATGAGGCCCGAGTGTCCATGGTAGGCACTCGGACAAGAAAACAGGGCTTATTTTAGTTTAAAGTAGGGGCTTAGGCTTAATTTCAATTAAGAAAATTAAGAAAATGGCTCTCTATGTAGTGGGTCGGCGGCAGGGAGCTCTGTGTAGTCGGGTCGACAGCAGGGCTCTGTGCAGGAATGTAGGTATGTAGGTGTGTGTCGGCAGGAGCGACAGGAGGTTGATGTCAATGTCGGCAGGAGCGACAGCAGCGAGAGCTTCAGTGAAGCTCGGGCCTTTGGCATGTCGGTGGGAGCGACAACGGGTCTTAGGCTCGGTTCTTGGGCGGCGTAGGTGCAGTGACGCCCCCCCACAGGGCCGTCCTCGCCCAGGGAAAGACGCGCTTGAAGCTTCCTTAGGGTTTTGACGCGAGAGAGAGAGAGAGAGAGAGAGAGAGAGAGAGAGAGAGAGAGAGAGAGAGAGAGAGAGAGAGAGAGAGAGAGAGAGAGAGAGAGAGAGAGAGAGTTTTAACGTCGTGGGAAACTATCCCAAGAGACCTTAAAGATCTAGCCGACGAGGAGAGGTGAACTTAAGACCTGTTATTCAAGAGGGAAATGGCATAACCAATTTACCACACTTGGGTGATAGAAAGGGTATACCATTTTCCTCTTTTATTAGCACACACACACCCACACACACACACACCCCCGAGAAGAAGAGAGTTTTAACGTCGTAGGAAACTATCCCAAGAGACTCTAAAGATCTAGCCGACGAGGAGAGTTGAACTCAAGACCTATTATTCAAGAGGGAAATGGCATAACCAATCTACCACACTTGGGTGATAGAAAGGTTATACCATTTTCCTCTTTTATTAGCGCGCGCGCACACACACGCGCACGCACGCGCGCACACACACACACGCGCGCGCGCGCGCGCGCGAAGAAGAGAGTTTTAATGTCGTAGGAAACTATCCCAAGAGACCTTAAAGATCTAGGCAACGAGGAGGGTTGAACTCAAGACCTGTTATCCAAGAGGGAAATGGCATAACCAATCTACCACACTTGGGTGATAGAAAGGTTATACCATTTTCCTCTTTTATTAGCACACACAACCCCCCCCCCCTGAGAAGAAGAGAGTTTTAACGTCGTAGGAAACTATCCCAAGAGACCTTAAAGATCTAGCCGACGAGGAGAGTTGAACTCAAGACCTGTTATCCAAGAGGGAAATGGCATAACCAATCTACCACACTTGGGTGATAGAAAGGTTATACCATTTTCCTCTTTTATTAGCTCACACACACACACACACACACACACACACACACACACACACCCGAGAGAGAGAGTTGACACGGCACGACAGAGTTTCGCGCCCTGAAGCACTGGCCCCAAAGACTGGCGCCGCTTTCGGTATTTCTTTATTATTGCTTACAGCAAAGTACAACTCCCGAGTGTTCTTTGCTCTCAGACTCTGCGTCCAGATGCTCTGTAGAGTGAGGCCCCAAGGGTTCTTTCTAAACAGTACAAGGGTTGCCTAGAAGCAGAGCCCCCAAAAGCAATCAGTTCAAAAGCATTTCTTCCCAAAAGCATTTGCTCTCAAAAGCTAGCGGTAGGATCTCCTAAAAGCAGCCAGCATAATTTGCGGAAATCCGTACAGCTTGTCTCCTGGCACTAGCAGTGCAAAACACAGAAATTCCGTACTGACTGCCACGTTAGCATGTCAACGCATTTTACGGAAATCCTCCTCAGAGTTCAGGCTTTGGGATTTTTAGGATTATGCCCTCGGCCGGTGTTCATAAGTTCTTTAAGTTGGTCAATTCAGTCTCTCTTGAACTCTCAACCATCTCTCTGCTAGTTGGGCATGCCACATCATCACTTTGTGAGAAACAGTACAAGGGATGCCCAAGAGTAGAGCCCGAAAAGCTATGGTCCAAAAGCAGACGGCACCAAAATCAACTGCATTTAAAAGCTAGGCTTTCAAAATTACCCAAAACAGCCAACACAAAACGCAGAAGTCCGTACAGCTTGCCACATCATCAGTTAGCATAATGTACGGAAATCCTGCTCAGTCTTCATGTGTTTGTATTTTAGGGTTTAGGCCCCTCGGCTGGTGCTCTTCAAGTCGGTCACATTGGTGGGTTAGGTTTGAAAAATCCTAACCCCTTTTTAGGCCCCTCGACCACAACTTTTACAGTTCTTCTAGGTTAGAGTTTTCAAGTCTAACCGCTTGTCCTCTTGGCAAGTCCTTCAGGTCAGTGATGCCGTGTCATCACTTTGTGACAGCACGTATAGAGGAAGTTTGGTGCTGAAATTTTGTTTATGCAGAATATTATCCTGTATGGTTTCATTGTGAGAACTGGTATTGGAAGAGCATTTCTCCATCTAAAATGCAAAGAGGTTGCTTGTGTGAGAGCCCACTAATTAGAATCTGCAGCCCCGAGAGGGTATCCAGTGCAGGAACATTGAAGAAGAGCAAGTTGCCCTTCTTGTCATGTTGTTTAGCTAGAGAGGTTTAGGATTTGTGTGTGAGTGCATACAAGATACATGGTATATTACGGGGGAGGTGCTTGCGGGGGGGGGGGGGGGGGGGAGGGGGGAAGCTCTATCTCTAGGGGGAATGGGTGCACATCTATATGCTCAGGGAAGTGCATCAAGCTGACTAGCTCCATCCTATGTCAATCTGGGCGTGTAAGATGAAGACTAGCCAGTTTTGTTATATGGAGGGTGCTTAGCGGAGGTTTTAATTGAAACTGCCATAAATTTTATCCGACTTAGGGATAGAGCCAATAAGGTTGAGGGTGAACTCTGTTTATGGTCTCTGCCAGAAATAATAGGGCTTTTGTTGTTTACCTGCACCCAACTCAAATAAAGAGTATCCTTTTTGTATGTACTATGATCTATCTGGTTATTTTTTTGAAAGGTGACATCATTGTTGTATGTGGTTTTTGTTTGATATTATAGTCTCATTTATTGAAACACATGTTACTGGAACAATTTGTCGAGTTCAAATTATTGTGCTGCTGTGACGACTCTCATGAGGTTACAATTATGCTTGTCCTGATATATGTTGTATTGCATATCAGAATCCTCCTTCAATACCAACATTCACGGTTGTTGGATGGGCTTGCTGGCTTAGAAAATCTGCTGTCATCATTGATTGGCATAATTTTGGATACACACTTCTTGGCATGTCTCTTGGTACAAGGCATCCACTTGTAAAGATGTATTCATGGTAAGTAGAGGGGTTCTTACAAACCATCTGAGTGGTAAATGTCATTTCAAGTTCCAAACGAAGTGAATTATTTATGAGCATGCAAGGATAGTTCTTGCAGGTGCCTATCACTTTTCTTGAGGCAGATGCAGTTTAACAATTAGCTAGATAAACTTATTGCTATCATCAAGGCTTTCTAAGAAGTTTAGAGCTTGCAGTTTCCTTTTGGCCGAGTCCTTTTTGTTTCATATTTCTCAGGCAAGGAATATTCCCTTCCCAAGGCTGTCTTTGGTTAACTTTTCCTCTGAATCTCATACCCGCTTCCAATAAGGATATTGCATCCATAGTCAAGCACTATTAGTTTGTACCATAAACTATATTGTCTGTTAGTGCTTTCCAAAGGCATCTCTACATTGTCTGCTATTGACTTTTTGAAAATTTTGTCAGGTATGAGAGAAAGTTTGGGAAGTCGGGACATGGCCATATCTGTGTTACCAAGGCTATGCAGCAAGAGCTTGCACAAAACTGGGGCATACAGTAAGCATGGATCTTCTTTGTTTGGCTGCAGTGAAGGTCTTTACTGTCTTTTCTCTGCTTGACTGTATGAATGGGCAGGGCCACTGTTTTGTACGATCGAGCGCCGGGTCACTTCCATCCTACGTCAATCAAGGAGAGACATGAGGTGGGTTGTTTTCAACAATCACTGTTGTCTCATGGTTACTTCTTACTTAAAATGCTTGTTTGCAGCTTTTCCTCAGGCTGGGCTTGCACCATATAAAGGGTCATTCTGGTTTAGTGGAATCTGCAGTGAGTGATGACCACGTAAACTCTACGCTCTTTACAAGCAGCTCACCCTATTCTGAAAGTGATATACAAAGGTCGGACCCAATCAAGGTCATGTTAAAGCGAAATAGGCCGGCCCTCATCATAAGCAGTACGAGCTGGTAGGTCTATTAACCACTTAAAAGTTTCTTTGTCTAGGGCTTCTGTACTGATTTAAGCAGTGTCCTTGTATTCTAGTTTGTGGATGAAAGGAAGCCTATGGATTTTGAGCTGATTTATGAGTGTTCTTTCATAGTGTTGAACCTCACAATTTGCATTTGGTAAAGGTGTAGGGACTATATGACACTTAACAAGCTCTTCAGTTTCAGCAATGCATCATTAATGGTAACAAAATATTAGGGAATTTGGGAACATTATTTAACACTACAGTTTGTGGAAGACACCAATTAGATGAGCTGTAACTGTCATTAGTTTGTAGTTGTTAAAACAGGTGTTTCTTTATTCATCAGGCATTGCCTCTATAAGGGTTTTTGATTTTCCTTTTTTGTTTTTCAGGACAGCTGATGAAGATTTTAATAAGCTTCTAGAAGCAGCTGTGCTCTATGATCGTCGTGTTAATGCCCTTCTAGGAGAAGATTATTTGATAGGCATCGATTCTGAAGCAATAATAGCTAATGATCCCTTTCCATCCATTCATATAATTGTAACCGGTTTGTCTTTGCCTTTGTTCAAGTATACTTGTGTTGATAGCATGCTGTTTGTTTGTAATATACTGATAAGTAGAATTTGACTCTTTCCTTGATGGTAAGGAAAGGGACCCTTGAAGGAAGAGTATGAGAAAAAGATGCAGAAATTACGACTTAGTCGTGTCTCATTTCAGACCATGTGGGTGACAGCCAGGGATTATCCTCTTCTACTTGGTAAGATGTTGGTAAGTGGAGGTGTGTTTTCAGGCAGGTACTGCATTGTGCAGATAAGAATGCAGGAAAAAGAATGTTGATCTTAAAAATCTAGTGGCTACTAGCTACGTCTGGAACGTTGAAGGTGATCTAATGCTGTTTGTATGCAGGCTCAGCAGATCTTGGAGTTTGTTTGCATACGTCATCTTCAGGGCTAGATCTTCCTATGAAAGTAAGATAGCTATGACTAATTGATAGTGTGTTAACTGTTTCAAGCTTTGGTGGTTTGTATGCCCGTCTAAATCATTTTTTTGTCAAGGCTCCATAGGTGCAAGGTGGAATATCCATAAGAAAGCCTAGCACTGAACGACACATTAGATAAGAAAAATTAATATAACAACACAGTCAGTTCACAGACCTTTGTATCAATTGACACTCATGTGCACGTATTCATGAGGGTGGGGTTGGGGGGGGGAGCATATATTGATGCCGAATTTTATGCCCACTGGTGAGGTTTAAGGGTAAAGGGTTTCTCCTGGATTCATCCAAGTATGTGGGTAATATAGGTTGTGCCTCATGCAGTTTACTTACTCCTTCATTGTGCTTCAGGTGGTGGACATGTTTGGATGTGGTCTGCCCGTTTGTGCTGTTTCATACTCATGGTAGTCTTCTATCGTCATGTGAAGCATTCGAATCTCTGTTTGTCATGGTACTTCATCTTGATATACTAACTGTGGATTCTTCTACTTGTAGTATCAATGAGCTTGTAAGGGATGGCGAAAATGGTCTTTTGTTTGAGACATCATCACAGCTAGCAAACCAATTTTTGGTAGGTGTGAGATATAGCCCGCATGTCACCCACTATTTGTACAATGAGGCAGAGGCCCTCTTTGGTCCTTGACACCTAGCTTGAGCGCTCAGGGACCACCTGTATGTCAGCATAATGCATGGGTTCAACAGAAAGAGAATTCTCCCAATCCTACTTTGCATATTCTTTATTAGAACAGGTATTCAAAGATTGCATTGATAAGGGTTTTATTCATGGCCTTTTTTTATGTGAACCTCTTTGCAGGAGTTATTCAAAGGTTTTCCTCTTAATTGCAAGCTTTTAAGTGAGCTGCAACGCGGAGCTGTAGCTTCTGGTTCAAGTTCTCGATGGGGGGATGAGTGGGCTCAAAAGGTTTTGCCTCTTGTGAGAAAGGTATTAGTGACTGGGGTTTATTTGTCCTGTTTTTGCGTCCATCAAAGTGTAAACATTCTTGTGTTTTGCAGCTTGATGAGAGAGATCATGCATGATGAATTGCTACGCCTCCACAAGTGTACCTTATAAGTTTGGTCAGAAAAAAGCTTGGGTTCAACTTTGGCTTCTTGATATCAGAACTGTCCAACAGTAACAGCTGCTCTTGGGACGAAGGTCATTCATCCGACAAACGTCGACTGCGACAACCCTTAGCAGGAAAATGTGGTGGCTAAGACTTAAGTCTGTCTTACGTGCTCCTAGTGAGTGACAAAAACTTTGGGAACCCTCGATTTATACACTTCACTTTACCTGAACTTGCTCATGCATCTCTAGTGCGTTGTCTACTGGCGCCTGCAATTCTGTAGTGTGGTCTAACAACTCCAAGAGAGATCTTGACACACATGCATCATTAGAATTATAAAGCATACAAGTTATGGCCTTTGCCATACGGTGATTTGTATAGAGCACTCCCGTTTAGTCTCATTTGGTAAATATGAGAGACAAGTTCTGAAATGGAGGTGTGTTGATGTTCTGAACCTATTGCATATTTTAAGTAGGCATCGTCGTATAGCTTTATCCTATGTTGGGCCCAAGACACACCTAAATTACTTGTGCTGTAATAGGTTAAAAAAATAGAAAACTTTTCAAAATGAAAAAGTGAAGGGTAGGAGATGAAATGAAAAGCCTATTGACAATGGAAAGTCAAAGGATTTGTTACTCTGTTTATTAAGAGGTGGGCGTTCATTCTTTCTTTACCAACTCTTTAGCATTTTCTCCTTACTTCATGTATGTTCCTTGAATGGAGCATAGGTCACTCGTGAATCGGAACCATGGTTAAGAATAGTCCCAATAATTATGTGGCTATCTCCAAGTTTTAAAGCACCCCTTCTGGCTTTGTAACCAAATACTCTAAGCTTCTCTTTTTGGGTTTGATATAATTTAAACTTCACAATGTATTACACAATCCCACTGGCCAAGCACTTGGTTACAATCCCATTGGAAAATTACTAAGTAGTCAAGCAGCTTTTGCCCCAAGTGCAGAGTTTTATGTGACTCCTTTCCTAACAACCAATTTGAAGTGATCCTTGGCATTCTTTTATTTACTTGATTGACCTAACATCAGTTCTTTACAATCTTGTTGTTGTAACTGCAACCGCAATAGAAATTTAAGGAGTTTATAAGCCAATTTTAAGTACAGGCATGGTACTTCAAAGAGTCCACATGGTGAGCTTTTGGTCACACCATTGCTAAAAAGAACCCCTTTTCTTGGCCATGTTTTAATGGGCAAAAGCAGTCAGACAACCAGGATTTATGCGGAAATCTAGGGTGTCTACTAGGATTTATAACTAAAATGCCCAATTTTTAACATTGACGATCAAGGTCCGATGGAATTACAACCGGCATTTTTCAATTTTCAACTGGGAAATTTACACTACAAAGCGGTGTATGTGAGCACTGGTCATTGTGTAGTCTGCAAACGAAGCATATCTTGATTAGTCAAGATGTCTTTGTGGAAGATGCAGTTCAGCCCTTGTTAGCATGTACCAAGGAGACAAATACGAAGATGTAGGTGTCACATTATATGAAACTGATCTGTGGTGTCCCATGCCTTATAATCTTCTTGAAACATATGCATCTTCGTGGTTCCATTTGCAAGGACTATTTCCTTTTGGATCCTTTCAAATTTGCAGTCTAGAGACAGAAGCTCTTTCTATAATATGCACATGATGCGAAGCCTAAGCTTCAGTACTGTTACAATCCATCTAATCTTGACTTGGATGTTGGGAAAGCGCAGATACAAGAGGATTCCTAAACCCTAATAGCTAAAGCCAACAACTGAAGTGGAGAATTTTCAACTGCGTTTGAAGAAAAGGGCTTTAAGTACTTACAGACAAAGGGAGGCCAGCGGCGGTGTGCCGCTAATACTGGGATGGCGTAGAAGGGGAGAATGTATATGGTTGTTGAATCTTATCATCACTCAAACTCTGTGTATGGGAGGCATCAAAACTGCTACTTAAGATGCATCTGACATGCTCAATAGGGGGTTTAACTCGGTAAGGGGTCTGAGGGTGGGTATCGAAGGAAGGGGGCTGCAAAGTCAAAATTACCATCCAGCCTCCCATCTGCTGCTTCTATAAGCCTGCCCTGGCTATGCAAATCCCACATCCAATCCACATGATGCATGTTTTCGTCATAATGTTGCTGCAGGCGCCTGTCCAATGGCTTTCTCCTGGTTGTGAGCTCCACCATCACTGCCCCAAAAGCAAACACGTCTGATTGCTTCGTTGTCCTACCCGTGCGACAGATTTCAGGTGCTATGTACCCTCTAGTGCCTGCCACTATCATTGACTCATGCCCAGATATTACTGGCTTCAACAGCCTGGAAAGACCAAAATCTGTGAGCTTAGCATTGAAATTCTCATCTAACAGCACATTGCTAGGCTTGACATCTCTACGCAGAACAACTCCATCGCACTCCTCATGAAGATATAGCAAAGCAGAGCCTAGACCCAAACAGATATTGAAGCGCTTGGCCCAGTCGAGGGCTACGCACGCTCAATCATTATAGAGAAAGCTGTCCAAGCTCCCATGGGGCATATAGTCATAGACAAGAAATAGTCAGCCCTTGCCCTCTCCCCATCCTCGGAGTCGGGCCAAATTGCGGTGCCTCAAATTGCTGATAGCAGAAAGCTCTGCAATAAAGCCTCTGAAACCCCCTTTAGTTTGAATGGAGATGCACTTTACAGTCACTAGCTGATGCCTAAAACTAGAGGTGATGTTGGCCTGCCTTCCTTCTAATTTGATCTTACAGCAGAGGCATCTGATCTTAGCACAGCATCATTTTTTAGTGTCTTGCAGAGTTCAATCAGAGATAAAAAATTTGCTGGCAAGCTGCCCTTGAGTGATTCAGAGGATAATAATATATAGGGAGTCTTAAAAAATTCTTCTTGATGATGATTGGAATGCAAGAGTGTCAGGCTTTTTGGCTTATCTTTATTGGGTCCTCCACAGCAGTTGTTTTTCAGTTGGATTTTTTTAGAGTTCATGCTTGGGATGCTGCAATATAGGCTAAGTGCTAATATAAATCAACTATTGCAGCTAACGCTAATTAACTAATTATCCCGTGATTACTCAATAACAAAGCTAGAGAGAGAGAGAGAGAGAAAATGAAATGAAATGTTATATTAACGTTTTCAAAAGGCCAAAATGACCTATGAGACCAAAAAGTTACAATTGGTGAATCTGATACCATGTCTCAGTACGGAAATTACCAGGTTACAAAGTTACCAAGTTACAGAGAACTAACACTAAAACACTAAGGCACTAAGGAGAAAGGGAATAAAAAGGGGGGGGGGAAAGGGGGGGTTTGTGGGTTCAGATGAAATCTCTCATCGGTCGCTGTCGGATCTCATCGACTTCCTCCATGGTCAGAACTCTGGTTGGGCGTCTTGCATGTTGAGCTAGAGTGATCTGTATCTTCTGTTGCAACCTTCGTCGGTAGTGGGAGACCCCCCGAGGTCGTGGACGTTTGGATCTGCCAAGTTGAGTGGCTCTGTCAAGCAGTGTACCTCTAGTACGAGTAGGCTGTAATGACTTCTCCGTTTGCTCTCCTCTGTCTGGTGTAAAGAACTCTGTGATTCGTCTCTGAGACTGTCTTTCCCCTGATGTCCTCAGCAAGCTCTCCCTAAGTCTGCGCAGCTCTAGCAAGAACAATCCGAGACACTTCTGATCCTTGTATCTCATGACTCTAGAAAAAGGTCCGAACCCTTCTCGAAACAATCAGTGGAAGCGTCCGCGTATCTCATAGTATGCCGGGCAGCGGCATGTGTAGTGCAGTTCTGTCTCTGGCTCTAAGTTACATAGGTGACATATCCTGGCTCCTGCCAGCACCCCTCGGAATCGGCCAGTCTCGATCTGGAGCTGATGTGAGGATGTGCGTATCTGTCCAATAGCGCATCTTATTCCATGAGATAAGTGTGTATCAATGTATGGTGGCCTAGTCACAAATCCGTCCTCCGTGAGTTGGAGAAGATGCTCTCTGTAGAAGGCCATCTTCGTGCCCAACTCCTGTGTCGGTTGTATCCATGTGCTCCTGGTATTTAGTTGAATCAGATCCTGACGTATGAGCCTGGTGATCTCTGTCCGTGTGAGAGACAAGGAGGGTGCATCCAAGGAGTATTGAAGCGGAGGTAATCTATCCATATTGAGACCATGCGACTGGAACCATGATGCCATCTGTCCATACCAACATGCTGTATCGCCTTGTAGAGCTAGTTGTCGAGATGACTCCAGGGCAAGCCGAGCGTATTTGTCTCTGGGGAGATCCCATAAACCGTGCATAAAGGACACCGATCTCATCAGTGCCTCCACCACGAGGGGGGGGGCGGCTAGCTCGGCTCGGATAATCTCATGTGGTACTGAGGCCTTAGCCCGAATCATCCGAGCGATCATAGAGACTAGAGGCCTCTCCATACATCGCCATCCATCTGTATTACCAGATCTCCCATGGTGGTCTAATGAGGGTCCCCATACCTGAACTCCATAGAGCATAGCTGGAGTCACTAGAGTGTCAAAGAGCCATAGCTTTGTTCGTGGTTCCTGAAACTGAACCTGCGAACACATCCTCTCCAGTCCTCCCAAAGCTGCATATGCCCTCATTAGTCTAGTCTCTGATGCTCTCCTTAGTGAAAACACCGGTCCACTGAATGCTACCCCAAGATAGGTATATGCATCTGTGTACTCCACAGTCTCCTGGCCATACATAAATGTGGGTGCCGACCTCCTGACCCACTGTGGTGTGGTGTTGAACACCATAACCTTGGTTTTTCCCAGATTGACCGACAATCCACTGTCACGAGCAAATGTACGCAGAGCATCCAAATGACGTTGCATCCCCTCTGGGGAGTCTGAAATCAGCACAATATCATCAGCATATAGTAACAGTGGAATCCATGTCCCTACTAGCTGAGCCCCCCTGTCTCCCTGCCGCTCTACATAGTCTAAAAACTCATCCACATACATCCCAAAAAGAGTCGGGGATAGTGGGCATCCCTGCTTTACTCCGATAGTGGAGTGGACCATGTCAGACATTCCCTCAGTGGTGCGTACCCGTCCCATCACTGTCCTGTATAGAGCCAGAATACCCCATATCAGCTCTGTAGGCACACCCATGTCCTGTAGTCTGTGTATAAGTCTGGCTCTCGGCACTGTGTCAAAAGCTTTGCGGAAATCCACAAAGCTACAATAGATTCTCTTGCCGTGGTGTCTACCCTCCTCAATAATAGCTCTGAGTGTCAGAATCTGGTCCAGAGTGGAGAAACCTCTCCTGAAACCTGCTTGCCCTGGTGCTCTTATTCCCTCTCGCTCTGCCCATCTACTCAGCTCCTGCTCAAGGACGGATGCATACAACCTAGCTAATGTGTGGCCAACCATGATGGTGCGATAATTTGCGGGAATCATGGGATCTCCTGACTTGAAAATAGGCACAATCGTAGACATACTCCAGGTCTCTGGGAAGCCTTCATACATGGCTCAATTAAACATCATAGCCAGGAGCTCTGCAAGCATATCCCTGGCATGGATGAAATGCTCTGCTACTAGACCATCATGATCATGCGCTCTCCTTGTCTTCATCCTGTCTATGGCTTTCCTTACCCTCTCCGCAGTAAAGAAAGAACATGTCTCTAGACATGTCTCTTGTGGGTCCGGCAGAGGTGGTTGCCCTAATGCTGTCTAGACATGTCTAGAGACATGTCTCTTGTGGGTCCGGCAGAGGTGGTTGCCCTAATGCTGTGTAGAGAGATGTGGCATATTCCCCCCATGTCTCAGTGGAGGTGACCGCGGGTGGTGGTGAATGCTCGTGGAATAGCCTCCATGCTTCGCCTGAGTCCTGACTTATAAATAGCTGATATAGATCCCGCTCTAGCTGAGATAGATAGGCCCTTTTCTTTTGTCGCACTAGGCGGCGAAAGATAATCCGTGACTGTCGATGTGTGGTAATACCCGTGAGCACTTCCCTCTGTAGTTTGATCCTCGTCTCTTTGCACTCCTCATCATACCAACTGTTCTGGGGCATGTTCCCAGATCGTCTTCGTGTGGGCTGGCTGTGGGGGTATGCCTCTGATGCTGCATCATGGAGCGTCTCTGTCAAAATCTGAGTGAGTTCATCTAGTGGCCGTCCCGGCTCCTGGGTGCATAGCTGCCTGTATATCTCATCCATATACACAGAATCCGTCTCCCTCATGAAGGTATACCGAGTGTGTATGGGGACCCCACCTAATGGAGCTGTGCTGAACTGAAAGGTCAGGGTGAAAGACACGATAGCATGATCAACTGCTATTCCAACTGGCCTAGTGCCCACCATGAAATCCTGAAAGAATGGGATGAGACCTGGCTGGGCCATAACATAATCCACTGTGCTCGCACCATGTCGGTGTGGAAAGCAAGTAAAAACTCCAGCTATCGAAAATCTTTGTAGGCCATTCACAATGGCCAATCTGTGTGCGGTTCCCATATCTATCAAGTATCTACCATACTCAGTGTATTCCTCATCTTCTGATAGTCTGGATAGACCCATCTCTGTGACGTCCAGCTCCCTGAGCATCTCTTCGGAAGTATCATAGAACATTGTCTGGTGGTGGGCAGTCCTAGCATTGAAATCCCCTAGTATAATAATGTCCTAGCATCCTTGGAAAACTCCCATATGTCATTATCCAAAATAGCAAAGGGGGATTGTCCTCTAGGTGATGCATATACCGACGTACTAGGAGGGAAGTAACAAATAGCAATGTAGAGGTATCTGCCCGTCTCTGCCCTGAGCCTCACCCACATGTACCTAGCCTGTTCATCCTTGCGTGCTATATATATCATTGGTTGCAGTTCCTCCCTGAATAGAACTGCCACTCCCCCTGAGCCCCGTCCTCGATGCTCCGATCTGGTCTCTTGTCTGCAGGCTGTCTCCCATCTATATCCGCTCACCTGTGGCATGGATTGTCCCGGTGCTTGATGCGTCTCAGAGTAGAAAATGATGTCTCTCCCCATAAAGCTATCCTCAAAGGCCCCACATCAAGACGGAGTGACCCGTTACAATTCCAGGTTGCCATCTTTAGTGTGGTCCATAGGTCTCGCACCGTCATGCAGGGCGTCGCTCCAATATCACCACCTTTCCATCCCTGTAAAAGGCAATCTTCCCCTTTTCCCTTGCGGCTCTTATTTCCGGCATTACTTCTTGCATATGAGCAATCTGCGAGAGGGTGAGGTCATCTCCAAGAAAGATGCCCGTCTTCTTTAGAGTCGCTCTCTTCTTCAAGAAATCTTTCTTCGCTTCCATGGAGGGGAAGCGGAGAATGAGTGCCCTTTCCTTCGAGGTTTCTCCGTTGCTCCCACTTTTCTTAGTGCCCAGTCTCCAAGCCGTTGTATGCGTCTGCTCGTTGACCCCCACCAAGGTCATGAGTTCTTTCACCTCTTTGTCTACATTATCTTGGTCTCTGAGGCCACATACCCTTACGTGTAAGGCCCGCACACGTCTCCTTCGCTCCTGTTCGAGTGTCAGGTTGATGATGGTTGGTGTGGGGGTGGGAGTTATTTCCTTGCCTTTCCCTTTCTTGACAATCTCGATCCATTTTTCGGCCTTTTCTGCTTTCTGCTGGGTCTTTGTGATGACATCTACCCACGAGGTCGTCATTTCTTTTTGAGAGAGAGAGAGAGAGAGAGAGAGAGAGAGAGAGAGAGAGAGAGAGAGAGAGAGAGAGAGAGAACAAAAGATTTACTGCAATGTATGGACACCACTACAATTAACTAATTGAAGAAGCTATACCTGTGTGTGTGTGTGTGTGTGTGTGTGTGTGTGTGAGAGAGAGAGAGAGAGAGAGAGAGAGAGAGAGAGAGAGAGAGAGAGAGAGAGAGAGTTAGTTGACCCCCACTGGTTTCCAATGGCTATAATTGAGGCCTAAATTATAGGCTAATTAAAGGGTTAATTCTAGGGGTTGATCAATGGCAAATTTTGGATCAAGATGTGAGGTATTTATCCCAAGGTTAATGGGTGTATTAGCAAAAATGAAATATTTTTTAAACACAAGCAACATTCATTTGACACTCGTCTTTTTCAACAAGAGATTTTACCCTCTCTTCTGTGCCTTAAGGAGTTTTGTGGTGTACTTCTTATGTGGTGCGTGTCACCAGCAGAGCCCAAGTATGAGGATTTTTTGGGTCATATAAAAAAGTTTTGGTGCTCAGCCCATGCCATGGATGAGTAGCAGATACATGCTAAGAAAGGTCATACAAGTTATGTGGTGTACTTCTTATGTGGTCATGCGTGCATCAATTATCATAATATGTTACTGATGCAACTATGCCAAAATCTGCTAGTTACAAAAGCCTTGCATGGTTGCATAAGAAAAATATGTCGTGCATGTGTGACCATGCATGAGGAACAATTGTTTCAAAAAGTAATTGATAACTATGCATCGCGTGACCACTAACTTATCAAGAGGATGAGTTGAAGACATGGCTTGTTTTGACCCTCTTTCGTCTTTCTACCAATGCTTGACACTCAAAATTGTTTGCACTTGGGTTGCATGTTACATTTCTCCATAAGAATATGTGTGAAAGAATAACTTTTGTTGTCACTATCCAAAGGCAAACTGGGAAGTGCATCTCTTTGACATAGAAATAGTCTCAGCTTTGTGGCATTTAAGAGTAGAGAATTGTGGTGGTGTGTAGGTGCTTGGTTAGACAAGCCCCAATGAACGCCCTTGTAAATACTTGAATCCTGATATAAGCAGGTGCTTTTCGAGAGAGGGGACACACTCATTCTGGTCTAGTTCTTGTCTCTCATTCGGCACGCCATAGTTTCAATTTAGTTTCTTAATGCATCTGGTAGTCTAAAGACATTCTTCTAATCTAATCTTAATGGGATGCACTTGGCCAAGTTAAAGATGCAAATTGGAAATACTAAGTCATGACAAGGGTAGGACCGGCTGGGGCGGGGGGGGGGGGGGGGGGGGGGGGGCTACGCTTGAGCAGTTTGGTGGTTCCTTAAAGGAAGGCTAGAGGTCTATGAAAGGGATGCGGTTGGGTGTAGAAGGAAGGCTTAGTCCCCTACCCTCTAATGGTATCAGAGCTCAGGAAGAGGGGAGAGGAGGAGTGGAGATTTTTGGCATGCAATTGTGCAGGGCTTGCATGCATGCTTTTCCTATCTCACTCTCTCTCTCTCTCTCTCTCTCTCTCTCTCTCTCTCTCTCTCTCTCTCTCTCTCTCTCTCTCTCTCTCCCAACTAGTTGTTCAGCTGCTTAGTCCACACCTAGCAGTTTAGGATTCCATAGTATTTTATTTTGTCATTTTGTCATCTTGTTACTCTGACTTTGTATCAGATCCACCACATTGTAACTTTCTGGTCTCATAGATCACTTTGGCCTTTTGAAGACGTTAATATAACATTTCATTTCATTCTCTCTCTCTCTCTCTCTCTCTCTCTCTCTCTCTCTCTCTCTCTCTCTCTCTCTCTCTCTCTCTCTCTCTCTCTCTCTCTCTCTCTCTCTCTCTCTCTCTCTCTCTCAGACACACACACACACACACACACACACACACACAGTTGCATAGCGGGTAGTGAAGCTCACTAGTGTCTGTAGTCCACTTGCGATGAAGAGGGGAGGGGGAGAACTTGTGTAGAGTAGACCAAGAACAAGATGACGACGTCTTGAGGAGCTGTTTATTTTTTGTCTCTGCAACGATTTAATGCCTTGTGGACAGAGTAATGGAAGCAAAAATTTGAGCTATTGAGCGCCACGGATTACTGGAGTGGCTTGGATAGAGTAGTGGAAGCGAGTGGTTTGAGCCATTGCACAAGTTAGTGCCATGGATTAATGGAGTGGCTTGGACTATCAAAAGATGTGCATGTGCATGTCCATGTTAGATGAGCAATGAGAGATTATTGACAGAGCATTGGTCCCAGTGAAAGCGGGATGGAAACAATTTGGTTGTACTATCATCTTTGACGGGTGGAGTGATATTCATAGGTGCCACATTATCAACATCCTTGTGTCCTCTTGCACCTTGGTAAGTTCTTCCTACATGCCGTTGACACGGGCAAGGCGGATGAATGTATTTCGACGGAGTTTATTTTTTGGGCACATTCAGCGGGCCATTATCAAGGTCGGGGTGGATAATGTGGTGTAGGTATTCCACATTCCATGGCTTCCTTTCACTTCATTTGACATCAATGATCATTCTCAGATCTCATGCGCCTTTAAGTAGCTATAACTAATAAGTTATTGGTCATATGATTTTGCAGGTTGTCACAGACAATGTGTCCAACTGCAAGGCCATTGGGAAGATGGTTGAGACGGAGTTCCTTTGCATAGTTTGAACTCCATGTTCTGCACATTGCCTTGACTTGCTCATCAAGTTGTCCTGGGTGTAGCCTGTTGTTTTCGATGTGGCAAAGATGACTACTTCTTCAGCAAGAAACATTGGACACTTGCCATATTGAGGAGTCACAACACACTAGACATGGTGCATCCCTTGAAGACTAGGTTTGCATACATGTACCTAGTACTTCAGAGGCTTTACAGGTTGAGGGATCCACTATTGCAGACTATTGTGGACCATAAGTGGCGGTTGATGCACCATGCACAGACTGAGCTACCAAGTACATACAGAGGAGGGTGTTTCACTAGAGATTTTGGGTAGAGGAGCACTCCTTTGTAGTGGCTATCTAGCCTATCTACATTCTCTTGTGTGTGACAAACATGGAGGGGTCCATTCTTGGCCTTGTGTATCATCTATTTATGCAAATGATGCAACACATAACAACATGTACCGTTTTGACATCAATGCGCTTGGTACTATATTCTGGTTCCGATTGTGATCCTTGGATGTTGTATTTGTTTTAAGTCTTAACTTTGCAGATGATGCAACACATAGCAACATGTACCGTTTTGACATGGGAGTGGTAAATCAATGCGCTTGGTGTTATATTTTGGTTCCAATTGTGATCCTTGTATGTTGTATTTCTTTTAAGTCTTAACTTTGAAGTCTTATGAATTGTAGGTAGGATGACATCCTGGCTATTATGGAGAGCCGATGGACGTATATGCGTCATCCCATTCATGGGATGATTGCTATACTCCATCCTCTCTACAAGACTCCATAGCTTTTTGCAGAGAGCAGTCTGCTCACTTTGCGATGACAATACCTACACATCATGCTCATTGAGGATGAGAAACTAGAGATCGATAATGAGATGAGCAGTTACTTGAACAATCTAGGACCGTCTTTCTTGAGGAGTGTGTCCTTGAGGCAGGAAGCTATGAAGTTTCCCATCATTTGGTGGCAAGTCTATGGCAAAGCCAGTCTTCTAAATTTGTGCAATCTCACAATACCTGATATTCTCTCACATATATTCTAATTTGTCACTTAAAATTCATAGCACGTTCTACGCTTGGATGTTTTTGTAGTTTTCATTTGTTCCTATAGCTCATGCAAATATTCATAAGATTTCTTAGACGGTGCTTGTGAGCGCAATTGGAGCATGTACTCTTTTATACACACGAAGATTTGAAACCTCTTGAGCACTATGCAATTGGAGAAATTTGTCTCGAGCAAACATGAAGCTCATGAGTAGTTTTCATGCTTTGGGGTCATGCAAGTAGCTAAGTCTTAAAATATCATTGCTAGTTGGTTAAGAGACTCTTAATTTTACAGTCTAAGCTTGGCTAGTTATCCTTTGGAGGAGGCAGATGTGAAACGAAGATGGTTCTTGACCCTATTGCAAAGGAGATAGAGTGTTGAATCAGAGATGAACAGGAGATTCTACGAGAGCTTCATAGAGAGCTTGAGAGCTTGGATCAACTGGTGACTCAATCACTGGCATGATCTTACAAGATCCCTCTTTGCGAGAAGGTTACAGATTTAGAGAGAAAACAACGGGAGAGCATTTGGCGAGGTAAGCTGCCTGTGTGTAGTATTTGTAGAGCGAATGAGGCAGTGCATCTCATTCAAACTTTAGAGTGGGATGACCCACATGAGCACGAGACAAGTGCTTTAGGAGGTCCCAACTAGTTTACATTTATACATCCATATCAGAAAAGCGATGTGTATAAACAATATTATTTGGTGTAATCCTGAATAATACGTAAATACATGTATAAAATCTTTTCGATCGAAATTTCTAGTTATAAAATAGTGCCACCGTATTCAATCAATAACGTACTGCCACCAGCAGCTCTGCGAGTTACCCAGCCACCACCAGTAGTAGCAAGAGCAGTACTTATGTATAATCTCTCACCCAATTTTGATGAATAGTAACCTATTTTGTGTGTTGTGCCAAACTCGTGTGGTGTAGTGGTTTCTCTCTCACCATAGAGTTGCCTTGCAGGCCGTAGGCCCTACGGGCACTTCATGGTGTGCAACCATATGGCTTATTCCAGAAGTGTATAGAATTTAGTGCCTCGTCCTGTGGTGTGCAGCCATATGGCCTACTCCAGGGAAGGCTTTAGACAAACCTAGATGCTCACTGGTGTGGTGTGATAGTTTATCTCTCACCACAGAGAGGAGTTATACCTTGGTGTTCGACTCATGGAGTGCAGTAGGCATGATGCTACACCTCTCACTTCAGAGTAGCCTATAGGGTTCACAATTTTAGATTAGGTCACACTATCAGTAGTACTATATAGAAACACGAGAATTAATGCTCGTCAACCTGGGAGTGGAGAGATGCGCACTCCATGCCCCCTTCATCCTAGTATGACGTACCCATTATCCTTCTGCTTTGTATCCCGTAGATACACCATTGTTCATCAGTACTAGATGACTTGGTATTGTCTTGGATGTAGATACATGCGATGGTTGACCTACATTTGAGATTATTAAGTTGTCTTTTGGTGGTTGTGCTATGAATCCCACATATTTCATCAGGGACTAGATTGTTAAAAACTATCAATCAACATTACAACAACATCCATGACTTGTGTTGAGAGTACCTCACACAAGTAGGGATGTTCACGTGTACGCTCTTTCGGCCCTTTAGGTGTGTTTTCTATCACTCTACATTCCCCCCCACACACAAAATAGAGTCCACTTTTCGTACTGAGAGTACCTCACACCCATGGCTTGTTCACCTCTCTCTCTCTCTCTCTCTCTCTCTCTCTCTCTCTCTCTCTCTCTCTCTCAACAACATCCATGACTTGTGTTGAGAGTACCTCACACAAGTTGGGACGTTCACGTGTACACTCTTTCGGCACTTTAGGTGTTTTTTCTATCACTCTACATTCCCCCCACAAACAAAATAGATTCCACTTCTCGTACTGAGAGTACCTCACACCCATGGCTTGTTCACCTCTCTCTCTCTCTCTCTCTCTCTCTCTCTCTCTCTCTCTCTCTTTCTGCTTTGTCTATCTTTAGACTTTTAGTTCATTCGCCTAGTTTTTATGGTATGCAATCATGTCATAGTATCTACAGTTTACAATCATTTATAGTGTTTATGGTTTACAATCATAGCATAGTGTCTATAGTTTACAATCATATCATAGTGCTTATAGTTTGCAATTATATCTTAAAGATATGGTAGACACTAGGCTATCAAAACATCAACAAAAGTTCATCTCGAGGTCATAGTAAGACACTCTCACCACATGTCAAAAGATTGAGCTTTGCCGTTGTCTAAACCCTACCACTTTGGAGCATTATTACTAGTTTACAGAGACTTTGACCAAGTCTATATTTGAGCAGTTGCAGATCGTGTCTGCGCCAACTGATTTTGATATATCACTCATGACATTAGGTTCATTATTGACATGGTCAAGCAAACTATTGAGCAAATCACGAAGACCTTTCAAGAGCTAAAAAATCCTTATATTACTACCTTGCCAAACATAGCTGCTTGCATACAACTTGTGCAAAAGTTGTATACAGAGTTCAGGAGCAAGGAGAAGCTTGAAAGATCAACAAAGTATGCAAGAGTGGAAGCAAGCTCTTCCAATGTTGTTGAGGATCCAGGATTCATCCCTAGGGTAGAGCCTACTGTGTCAACCGCTCCCGCTTTAGACCTCTCTCAACTCCCCCCCTATTTTACAGCTTCTACCAGATACCACCATCTTCAACATACACGCTTCTTATCTGGGAGAGGGAAGATGGGCACGCGTGAAGCATGTGGATGTCACCCATCCTGCCTTCAAAGATCCACCGTATGCTGTGAAAATTTTCAAAGTGCACTTGCATGGACCCACTGTAGATTAGCAGGTTAAAGATGAATCAACAATTTTGGACATCGCCCATTGGGAAATTATCTATCCACTTGCCACGGTTCATGATGTGGAGTGTCTGATGCTCATTTAGCGATTTTGAAATGGTGGCCATGTAGAGCAATGGATAAAAGAGTGCACTACAGATGGTATCCAGCCTACCATTTGTGATTACGTAGCCACTGAAGGGACAATAGAGTTGTTTTATAGTAATATTTTGTAGATGATCAATTCTCGTATCCAAACCCTAAAGTTGTGCATGCACATGACTACCTCCACAATGATCTCCACTCTAGCAACATGATGCTCCATTTTGGCTAGGAGGGTGTCTATGTAGGCATTATGGATTGGAGGTCATGCACAAAGACAAAAACTACATTCCACTTATCTCCTCTCCGCGACTTGTAGATAGAAACAAGAACACAGTGCGAGAAAGATTATCCATGGGCCACCTCGAGTGTATATCTACTAACCCCCGCTCTTGGACTAAATGCATGGCTGTTTTCTCCATGTGCCATACTTGTAAACACCTCTTGAAGTGCTTGGTAGTGTCGCAAGAGCAAAACAAGAGTGAATCTTTCAGCAATGTGCTTACACACCTTGAAAGTGGCAAGCAAACTAATCCCACAACCCATCCTAGCGCCTTTGACCTCTCTTTTTGTCTAAACGGTTCCCATAGAGTGGGCTACAACATTGCTTTTGGTCTACGGCCATTGGTCTACGACCAACTGAGGACTAGTGTGAAACTAAAATTATGATTCGATCTTTGTCTTGCTTCTGGTGTCAAATGTAAATTATGTAATTGAATGTGATTCTATCTCTGTCTTGCAACATGATGTTGGATATAACTAAATAAGCAATTCACAGTGATGACATGTTGACTTGATCGTTGAGCACTCTAATCATGACATGTTAGCTTGATTTGCAGATATGGAAGAACAACTCAACCACGCTAAAGCCCAAGTGATATTCAAAGAAGATCAAGTAAGATATGGGAAAGAGGCCCTCACACATATTGCTAGTATTGAAGAGGATGAATCCAAGTTGTAGGGCAAGCCACTAAGCCTCAAGAAATGCAGCAAGCTTTTTGCTTTTCCCAAATTACTTTGTGCAACAACAATTATTTTGAATCAACCACAATGCAAAAGATACATCTCCATTGAAGCTACCAGATTTGCAGCACAAAGGGCTAGCATGAGTGTTGCTACGAAGGTTCATGCAGTGAGAGAGATGTATGCCAAACAACAACCAAACAACAATCTGCATCATACCAGTAATGCTATTAGAATGGCATCCTAGGGAGGCAAGTGGATTGGTCGGACCGCCTAGACACCACTGGCATTGGTCGTGGATGCATTGAAAAAAAAAGTGGCAACACGCAATGCAAATAACCCAGTGCCTCCATGCAAGCGCCATGTAGTTCTATTTTTTTGTGGATGCATTGAAAAAAAAGTGGCAAAACGCAATGCAAATAACCCAGTGCCTCCACACAAGCGCCATGTAGTTCTATTTTTTGAAGAGTCAGAGATATTGATCGGTTTAGCCAGCCAAGAACAAGACCTTGCAAGCCAAGGAGAGACACCAGACATGTTGCGTGGCTGAATCCTTGAGATTGAGACAAAGCTAGTGGATCACTAGACCAAATGAGAGACATATTGCTGAATTTAACGCTGATTTGAATGCAACTTTCAAGATGAAAGATTTGGGGCTGTTGCATCATTACTTGGGCATACAATTTGAGCAGTGTGATGGTGGTATTGCCTTGTGTCAGAAAAGTTACATAGAGACATTGCTATGTAAATTTGGACTTGAGGATTGCAAACCTATTGCCACTCCCATGGAAACAGGTTTGAAATTGAGTCTTCATGATGCTGGTGATCTTGCCGATGTCACTCTTTACCAAACTGTTGTCGACTGCTTCATTTATGTATGCAACACGAGGCCGGATATTCAGTTTGTAGTCTCACAGGTCAGCAGATTTATGCATAGCCCAGGGTCTAAGCATTGGCAGGTTGTCAAGAGGATTTTTCGCTACCTTAGTGGCACTTTACATCTTGGCTTGTTTTATCCCAAGGGGGGATCATTGCCACCAGACTTACATGCTTTTTTGGACTCAGATTGGGCTGGTTGTTTTGACACGCGAGTGTCCACAAGTGGTTTTTGTTTCATGCTTGGCAGTTCATGTATATCATGGTTGAGCAAGAAGCAACCTACTGTAGCCACTTCGAGTTGTGAGGCTGAGTACAGGGCAGTCTTCACAGCTACGATTGAGTGTGTATGGCTCAGACGCCTTATGGCTGATGGTGTTGGACACGACACTGCCAACACTATCTACACTGATAGTCAAAGCGCATTGGCAATTGCAAGGAACCCAATTTTTCATGCTCGCACAAAGCACATTGAGGTGCATTACCACTATGTCAGGGAGAGGCTCTCAGCAGGAGAGATCAGCTTGGCTTATGTGCCAACACAGGACAACCTTGCAGATATTTTCACAAAGGCATTGTCTCATGAGAAGCTCGAAGCTTTCTGCAAAGCTTTGGGCTTAATCCCCTTTGTGGATTGATCATGTCCTCAGGGCATGGCACTTCCCTTTACTCATGTGCCAACTCTCGTTCATTGCATCACTCCAGGGGGGATTTGTTACCATATACATGTGGTAGTGATGTGTGTGAACACACTAGGACCGCCGGGGCACTTTTCCCCTCTTTAGGAGGTTTTTTCCCTCGTGCATTGTATATATGCCCATCACTCTAGGGCTATCTATTTTTCCATTGCACACTAAGTAATATACTCTCTATTGTGTGCCTTGAGCTTCCTTCATCTTCTCCAAGTTGTGTTCATTTCTCTGCAACCCTAATTCCAACACAGAGTACGTGAAACACGTTCATTTTTAAGCTCTTCAAAAAGAACATCAATCTTTTGATCCATAACAAGAGAATCTTGGGTGGTCATTGTTGGTTAACTCAAGCAAAAGAAAAATTTAAATATAGATATAAATCCAAAATATATTCAAGAGTTAAATTGAAAACATGAAAAAAGAGAATAAGAAAACAAATAAGATGATATCTATGTATGTCAAACGAGCCAAAACAATTCCAAGAAGACCTCTAGTGATTATGCAAAGCCTTTGAACAATCCAAATAGTGGATGGAAGCAAGTGAGAGAGTGTCTTCTTGTTTCTTTGATGATTGTAGGCACTTTGATTGATTTTAAAGCTGATTTTTTAACACTTTGTGATTGTCCCTTGAGTGTGCATCATTTTTGTTGAAGTAAGTTGCTCGTAGTTAAGATTGGAACTATTGAGATGAGAAAGCTTGTTGTTCTTGCATCTTGAACCTTCCAAAAGCGATCTTCTTGAGAGTCTTCATGCCAAAATTTATTCGAATTGCCCACAAGAAGCACTTTTCTTTGCTTATACACACTATCTGGAGCGTTTTCAAAGCTCTAATACCAATGTTGTCTTCCTAAAATCCTCCCAACACTTTCAACACATCTTTGATTGACTAAATTAAAAAAAATTTAGTAAAGCGATCGATTGAATAATCACAACACACAAAGGGAATAACATAAACAAAAATCAAAACATAAGATGCCATACTGGATACCAATCATCCTCCTCAATCAATATGATTGAGTATCTGCCTTCCCCCTCTTTATTCATCTCATGGAGCATCAATTACAATAAGATAAATATATGAAAGATAAGAGAGCATGAACTACGCAATCAAGAGAGTATATGAAAATATAAAGTGATAAAATATATAAGATGCCATACTGGATACCAATCATCCTCCTCAATCAATATGATTGAGTATCTACCTTCCCCCTCTTTATTCATCTCATGGAGCATCAATTACAATAAGATAAATATATGAAAGATAAGAGAGCATGAACTACGCAATCAAGAGAGTATATGAAAATATAAAGTGATAAAATTAGTTGATGGAGATTCTGATGGCTCCGTTGGCTTCAAAAGGAGGTCACCTGCTTAGAATGCTCTCAAAGAGCTCGTCTTCCTTGTGAAGAGTCAAGAAGTTTATTCCTCTGCTGAAAAAGTGCGATGCACGAGAAGACACGATTTCGAGATTCCCTTTCTCTCTTCATGCATGGATCCAAAAAATAGAAGTGGTTGCTTTTCACTTAAACTCTAAGAATAGTAGGTGAAGAAGAGTTATTTAATTTGCTTCTTTTAAATGTTTTTTGAGAATAAAACACAAGCAAAATTGATAAATATCCAAAAGTAGTAATCATAGTGATAACACTATCCCTTGGTCCTCGCCTTATGACTGAAGTCGCGGAGCGGAGCGTGGGTCGACTCTCTCTCTCACACACACACACACAGTGAGCTTACACAGTACAGTACGCAGAGAACTGTTAGAAGGGTTATCTCCCAATACCTTAGTATTCACAAAGTATAAGTTAGTATATACAAAGAGTTAGAACAAAGTGAGTTAGGCGGACGGCCAGCCATATCCGCATAAGAGGCCACTTGGGCTTTAATCCCAACAACCTCCCACTTAAAGTCCAATGTGGCACTTTAAGTAACTGTAAATCTATGAACATAAATGTACAAAGATTTACATGGCTGCCATCTATCCAATGCCCAATAACTCACGACAATGTACAAAGCCCTCTCCTGGAAGTCCCTTTGTGAGTAGATCAGCAGGATTGTCCTTGGTGTGGATCTTCAGCAGTTGTATCTGCTTGTCTTCAAGTACTTCCCTAATGAAGTGATATTTGACATCAATATGCTTAGTCTTCGAATGGAACACTGGATTCTTTGCCAATTGTATAGCACTTTGACTATCACAATATAACTCTGGCATATCTACTTTGATTCCCAAGTCTGCAACCAATCTACCAAGCCAAATAGCTTCTTTGCATGCCTCATTTGCTGCAACATACTCAGCTTCTGTAGTAGACTGCGTAACACAATCTTGTAATCGAGATCGCCATGATATGGCACCTCCAGCCAATGTAAAGACATAGCCTGATGTAGATCTCCTCTTATCCAAGTCTCCTGCATAATCTGAGTCAGTGTATCCTCTGACACTCAAATCCTGACTACCATAGCATATGCGCATACTCTTTGTATGTTTTAAGTATCTCATGATACCTTTCACTGCCTCCCAATGTTTCTTGCCGGGATTTGACATATATCTGCTAACCACTCCCACTGCAAATGCAATATCCGGACGTGTAGCAATCATTGCATACATCAAACTACCCACTGCAGATGCATATGGAATCTTATCCATTTCAGCCTTTTCTTCCTCAGACACAGGACAATCTTGTTTGCTAAGTTTCACATATGGTGGCAATGGAACACTCAATGCCTTTCCCTTCTCCATATTGAAACGTTGCAAAACCTTGTCAATATACTCTGTTTGAGATAACCAAATCAACTTCTTTGATCTGTCTCTCTCAATGCGCATACCAAGTATATGACTTGCCTCACCCATGTCTTTCATGTCAAATGATTTTGCCATCTTTGACTTCAAAGCTGAAATTTCTTCCAAGTGTTTGCCAGCAATCAACATGTCATCCACATACAAAATAAGGATCAGCCAACTGCCATCCTTAGCCTTCTTTGTATATAGACAGTGATCGAACTCACTACGTTTGTAGCCTTGAGAAAGCATAAACTGGTGGAACTTATGGTACCATGCCCTCGGTGATTGTTTTAAGCCATAAAGACTCTTTAACAACTGGCATACCAAATGTTCCATGCCTTTCTCAACAAACCCTTCTGGCTGCTGCATGTAAATTTCCACATCTAAATCACCATGCAAGAACGCTGTCTTGACATCCATTTGGTGCAACACCAAATCCAATATAGCAACCAATGCAAGAAAGCATCTCAATGTAGTCATCTTGACCACTGGAGAGAAGACTTCATCAAAGTCAATGCCTTGTTCTTGCTTAAAGCCCTTGGCAACAAGCCTTGCTTTGTACTTTGGCTGACTATCATGAGCGGTGATCTTATACCTGTAAACCCATTTACAAGGTAGAGCCTTTTTGCCCTGTGGTAATTTAACCAACTTCCATGTCTGGTTTTTATGCAGAGCTGTCATCTCTGACTGCATGGCCAACTGCCATTTTTTCGAGTCAACCACTTGTAATGCTTCCTTGTAACAAGATGGTTCTCCGCAATCTGTGAGCATGACATAATTTAGAGATGGCACATAACGATCAGGTGGTTTGGAGACACGCTCAGAACGTCTCACCACAACTGATTCTGCCTCTCTAGCCACTATAGGCTGTTCCTGAGCCTGACCATGCTGTCTTGATGTGCTAGCACTAGGTCCATCTTCCCTGAAGACAACTCTTCTGATCTCCTCTGTCTTCTCTGGCTTAGCGTGAAACTTGGCTTCATTGAAATGCACATCATTGCTACAAATAAGCTTTCTGGACTCAGGATCCCAAAGCCGGTAACCCATCTCGCCCGATTCTCCGTAGCCAAGAAATATACACTTCTTGCTCTTTGGTTCTAACTTATTTCTGAACTCCTTAGGAATATGGCTATAAGCTTCACAACCAAAGACTCTGAGATGCTTATACGAAGGTGCCTTGCCTGTCCATAGCATCTCGGCCACTGCACTCTTATCCAAAACCCTACTAGGAGACCTGTTGATCAAATGGACTGCTGTAGCCACTGCTTCCGCCCAAAATCCATCAGGCAACTCAGCATTTGACAACATGCTTCTGACCTTCTCTTGTATGGTCCTATTCATACGTTCTGCAACCCCATTCTGTGAAGGATTATATGGTGCAGTAAGTTCCCGCTTAATCCCTTTTGCTTCACAAAAGTCTTGAAAAACTTTGGAAACGTACTCTCCACCATTGTCAGTTCTCAAGCACTTCAGCTTCTGACCACTCTGATTCTCCACCAGCTGCAAGAATGTCTTAAAGACCTTGAGCACCTCATCCTTGTACTTCAAGAAGTAAACCCATACTTTGCGAGAATAGTCATCTATGAATGTACAAAAGTACGCTGCTCCCCCTAGTGACAAACTAGGCATTGGTCCGCATAGGTCACTGTGTACAAGAGCTAACCGTTCGTCCCTACGATTCCTCTTTGATCTGTGCGGTTCCTGTGTTTGCTTACCATAAACACAATGCTCACAAAACTCAAAATCTTGAAATGAAAAGCCAGGCAAATAACAGCACAGGAGATAGTCTTTCCAGATTCAGTGAAGGCTATGTTTCTCTTAATCACTTTGCCAGACAGTTGGGATACTTTTCGTACAGCGTTAAGTAATTCTGTCGCGCCAGAAGGTCTTACAAGTGCCAATGTAGAAGGCAGCTTGCTCACAGAGGAAGTGAACAGGAAGAACATTGACAAAGGCAAAGGCAATAGTGCTTTGGTCGTTCGAGGGAGACAACAGTTTAAAGAGAAGAAGGGTAAGAAGGCACAAAACCGAAGTAAGTCTCGTGATTCAAAGTCAAAGGATGACATAGAATGCTACCATTGTGGCAAGAAGGGTCACATGAAGCGAGACTGTACGAAGTGGAAACAAGAAAAAGGCAAAACAAAGAGTTCTGAGCAAGATGAAAAGAAGAGTTCAGTGAAGATTGAAGAGGTGAATGTCACAGGATCTGGTTCAGACAGTGATTCTGGTATAGCAGCTGGTGACATCTTCCTTACAAGCAATCTTGATTCTGTTTTCTTGGCTGCAGAGGATGGACATGCTATGAGTGATTGGATTATCGACTCAGGGGCATCTTTACATGTTTCTCTGCACAAAGAGTGGTTTACATCATATGTGGCTACTAAAGATTATGTCAGACTTGGCAATGAGCAGGTTTGTGACATACTTGGAGTGGGAGATGTGCAGTTGAAGTTTCAGAATGGCTCTTCTTTATGGCTCAAGAATGTCAGACATGTTCCAACAATCCGAAAGAGCTTGATTAGTACAGGGAAGTTGGATGATGCGGGTTATGTGACAGTTTTTGGGAACAGTGCTTGGAAGATATCCAAAGGTTCGATGACTGTAGCACATGGCAGCAAGTCAGGAACTCTGTACACTTTACATGTTTCAGAGGTTTGATACCAATTGAAGTCGCGGAGCGGAGCGTGGGTCGACTCTCTCACACACACACACACACAGTGAGCTTACACAGTACAGTACGTAGAGAACTGTTAGAAGGGTTATCTCCCAATACCTTAGTATTCACAAAGTATAAGTTAGTATATACAAAGAGTTAGAACAAAGTGAGTTAGGCGGAATGCCAGCCATATCCGCATAAGAGGCCACTTGGGCTTTAATCCCAACAATGACCGACCTCTGCTTTTAGTTATGAGTTCACATCGGCCTCTATTTTTGGAGTTCCTTTCTCTTAGCTAGCCGGGAGCCACAAATTATTCAACACCCACTTTCCTAAAAGTAAGGCCTCTAGAGCCTTTTCTTTATTCTCCGAGATCTAAAACATAGAATTAACATAACTTGCGTGTAGTCCAATTTTAGAACCGATTGTCTTGAGGAATCCCTAAATAATAATACACTTAAAAATGCTCTTAAATTTAAAATAAGGGCCTTGTGTGGAAGCAAAATTTATTGATAAAAGCTCTAAACACATTACACCAAGTGCACAATACTCTCTAGATCTTGATATTTGTTCTTTTTGAAAAATAGACTAGTGCCAACAAATAGAGACACTCTTTACATAATGTTGCATGGCCAACCACAAGGCATGGTTCTCACTTATTGTAATATGTGTAAATTGAGCCCAGTGGGATTGCTTATTGAAAGGAATCAAATAGCTAATGAAAACCTGAGATAAAATGATTTGATTATTGCACTTGAAATAAAATAACTGAATCGAAGTGATTATCTACGTAGCCTCCTCAACTTTTCAAATTTCAATCTACACAATCATCAGTCTCACCATTAGTAACCACTAATTATCAAGATCTCAACAAAATAATTAACTATTACAAAGCCTAGCTATCCCCTAAATATGTTAATACTAACCACATGCAACACGGTGTCATGGAGGGTAAACGATATATAATAGCTAACCTAAACTAAAGTATTCTCACCCACAAGACCATCATGGAAAGTACTGGACAATGCAATCATAACGATGAATCTCTTCCTAGATAATTAGAGAAGCAACAAAAGGGCTCCATCATTTTCCCCCTACCATCCACATTTGATGCAGAGATGTGTTATAACCTAGAGTTCTTGATATCACAGAGACCAATTTTTTGTGAACACTATATGATGAATCTTGCTCATAAAAAACAAAATCTTTGCTTGTATCAATCCCAATTGTCTATGTGCTATGTTTCACCTACCATTCACATTTGACATGAAAATATGTTATGACCTAAAGTTATTGACAGCACAAAGACTAACTTTTTTTGAACACTCTATATGTATACATGGGAAAATGAAATCTTTGCTTGTATACATGGATATACCATTTGCTTTGCTAGAACGACTTGTAGTAAGAAATAGCTCAATGATCTCATTTGTGATTGCAAAGTGTAAACGCCAGGATGTGGTTGATGCTAGAAAATCCAATGAACAAACAAATAACAAACTTTAGCTACCTACCCTTTCTTGTGTAGCTTTTTGCATATAGGCTTGCATTGCAACTGATTAACAAATTTGAAGCCACATAAACATTAATATAATCAAGTAAACAAATTGTGATCTAGAGACAACTACATGCTACATATTTGCACCACAAAAATGTAAAAATATCTAGTAAACCATTCGCCATGCTACAAATTTGCACCACACAAGAACTTGAAATAATTTATCAATCAAAGTGGGATCTACGGACAACTACATGCTAATCATTTGATGGGTAGGCCAACTAGTATTTTGCTAGTTCCGACCCAAAAGAGCACAATCGTATGTTTTCACCTTGAAAAATACTAGGCAATTGGCACTTGTCGGTCATTTTCAATGGAGAAACACACCTTTCACTCACATACTTCTTGCTCGCTTTGGCAAACTTACGTTTTAACTCTTTTGAGTAGGTCCCCATGATTTGAGAAAACAAGAACACCCTTTCAAAGTTTAGACTGAATATGATATGCCTTAGTGAATTGCACATGCTGTGACTAGAAAGGTCTTCAAACCTTTCGTGTCTCAATATGGTATATGGAAGGCCAAGAGTAAAAAAGAGGTGGCTCAAACTTATGGCAACACCACCAAGTAAGAGCGCAATGGTGTGAGTAGCGTTGATGAAAGGCGAAGCATAAGTGGTAGCCTTGGTAATATTCTCCCTATATTTCTATTCCACACACATGCAAGGCAATCTTTACCCTATTTTTTTGCATTAATCACCATCTACATTCCCTAAACAAGCTCCAATACCATTGTAAATCGCTCTAGCATTTCTTAGCTCTTGAGGCTTCTCTCTCTCTCTCTCTCTCTCTCTCTCTCTCTCTCTCTCTCTCTACCGTTCTACCAGTTACATTCGCGTTGGGTAACGCAATTGACTCATTGGAGAGCAAGGCAGCAGAGATAAGCAAGGCATGAGGCATTATGCTTGTGACTCTGTGTTTGTGCGTGTGTGCGTGTGTGTGAGAGAGAGAGTGTGGGTGGGTGGGTAGGTGGACCATTTCATAGAGTTGGGTGGATTAGTAATTAGTATTGCGTGTTTACACCTAAAAGTGCGGTTTTGTGCATTGTGTGAGCAAAGGTATGTAGGTTACCTCTTAACGAAATAAAAACTTTTTTTTTGTTGAAGCAATCAGGAGGCATACATGTATTACATCAACATTTAACTACCTTCACATCGTTGGTCATATAGAAAAGGCCCCAAGGTGCGACCCCTCGTCTATATGGAACACGGGGCAAAGACAAGGGATCAACAGCGGAGGTTTAATCCGCCGTTGTTGGAGTTTCATGGAATAAAAATTTTAGGGTTCCAGTCGTCACGGATGCGCCTTGAACCCCAGACCTCCCACGCAGGAGTGCAACACCCTCAAGTATAAAAACCTGCCCCCCCTTGCTGTGGGCGAGTCGCGCTTCAGGCAACTCCGAGATGACTCTCGTGTCTGCACATGCGGAGCACTAGACTCCGTCGCCTACATTGTGTCATAAAAGAGCTCTGTTCAGAAAACCAGCTTAGCCAGGCGCTCGAGCTTGCGCACAATCTTGTGCGCGATGGAAAACCTTTACAGGCACACGAGTTCTACTGCCTCTTACAGGGCTGTATTAAAAGAAGAGATGTCACCAGAGGCAGACAAGTGCATTCCCTCATCAAATCCTCCTCCCTGGAGTCGAACTCCTTTCTGGGTAGCCATTTGGTTCGTATGTATGATTCTTGTGAGAGCTTATGTGAAGCCCATGACGCGTTTGACAGAGTTCTTAAGCCTAATGTGTATGCATGGAGCGCCATCATCTCTGCGCATGCCAAGTTCGGAGAAGCAGAGGATGCCATCGAGCTCTTTCACCGAATGCAGTTGTCTAATGTTCAGCCTGACAAGTATGTATTTGTTGCGCTTCTGAAAGCATGCTCCAACGGGCTAGCCCCAAATCAGGGCTCTCTTATTCATTCTTGCCTCCTAGAGAGTGGTCTGGAATCAGATCTCTTCATATGCAGCATCCTCATTGACATGTATTCAAATTGCGGGAGCTTGAATGACGCACATCAAGTATTCGATTGTTTGCAGAGCAAGGATGTTGTTGCTTGGAATGCCATAATATTAGGTTATGCTGAGCATGGTAATGGCGAGAAATCTGTAATGCTATTTAAACAGATGCAGCAGGAGGGCATAGAGCTCAATAATGCGACGTTTTTGGGTGTTTTGAGAGCTTGTTGTGCTACTAAATCACTACACGAAGGAATGAGGGTCCATGCAACCATCCTCCAAAGCGGGCTTTCATTTGACCAGTCATTACACAATGCACTCATAGATATGTATGCAAAGGCTGGAAGTCTCAAACTCGCACTTCAGGTATTTGAAGAGCAGTCATGTCAGGATGTGGTGGCATGGAACACAGTAATTACAGGCCATTGTCAAGTTGGTCATACACAAGATGCTCTTGCACTCTTCGATCGAATGAGACGAGAAGGTATCAAGCCAAACATCATGACGTGGAATAGTGTTATTGCAGGTCATGCACAGTGTGGACTAACTAGAGAAGCACTTCAGCTTTTTGATGCCATGCAAAAAGAGGGCTTGATGCCAGACATCATCACTTGGAATTCTCTTCTAGGTGGGCTTTCTCATCATGGAGAGAGTGAAGAGGCCTTAAAGCTCTTCTATCAAATGCTAAATACAGACCTTAAGCCTAGTGTTGCTACATTCCTTGGCACCTTGAAAGCATGTTCGAAAACATTATCTCTCTTTGATGGCCATAGCTTTCACAGCTTTATAGTAGAGAATAAGCTGGAGTCCGATCTTATGATCACTGCTGCGCTTGTGGACATGTATGCCAATTGCAGGTGTTTGGAGCAAACATTGTCGGTTTTCAAAAGAGTGCAAGCTCACAATGTCTTTACTTGGACAGCTATGATCGCAGGGCTTGTTCACAATAATAAGTATAAGGGAGCTCTTGATTTCTTCACCATCATGCAAAGGGAAGGATGCAAACCAAATGAGGTAACATTTGTGGGCGTTCTTTCGGCATGTTGTGGTGCGGGTCTTGTTGATGAAGGGTACTCTTACTTTGCATTGATGCAACAGCATTATGGCATTCTTCCAACACTCGAGCATTACAACTGTCTGGTAGAACTGTTTGGTGCCACGGGATACCTTTTAGAAGCAAAACACATGCTTCTAAGCATACCTTTTGAGCATAATATCATAGGATGGACTAGTTTGCTGAGTAACTGCAGGCAACATAAGGATATTCCTATCGCAAGAAAATGCCTGGAAAGAGCTTTGGCAATAGATGCCAAGCATGCTGCACTCTATGTCATTATGGCAGATATTTACAGAGATGCTGGGATGATGGAAGATGCAGAACAGATGGTGTCAATGAAAAGGCTGGTTGATATCCAGCACAAACCAACAGTGCATCTCTAGATGTCATAATGTTGTTACGGTTTGCCTTTTTTGTTCCACAGTTTTTTTCATACTTGTATGTTTCACCATGCAAATGTTTGTTTCTACAATTTTTTGCCCTTTTTGTCTTCGAAAGTTCACATTTTTTAATGGCGTGTTGTAACTTAAGGGTCAGGCCACGCTCCTGCTGAGTTATATGAGAGACTATCTCTCTGTCAGGTCAGTTGTAACTAATGGGTTCCAGACATTTGTACATGCACATCTTGGCTGTAGCCAATGCTTGGTCGTATCTGGGCCTGATGATAAAGGAAGAGGCCTCACCAGTTTATGGCAGGCTGAGTTAGTGTTGAGTGAGCGCTTGTTATCTGTACTTGTATCCTGAGTATGAGGAGTAAGTATTCCACATTGGTGGAGTTCATGGGCACAACCTTCAAGCACACCATCCCTACACTAGCCACCTCTGGAGCAAGGCGTTTCTTTTCCAATTCCCTTGCACAGTTCATTTTCTCTGAACGCTCTTTTCTGCTCCGTCAAGGTCCAGGCTCGAGGGGCAGAAGATCCTATCCATTCATCTACTGCTCCTTACTGGCAGCCCAGAGCCGTCAGATTGCTGCCACATCAGCAACAATAATGTTCGTGGCAATCATTCCCTATGATTGTAGGACCATCAGTGCATGTCAGGAATACTCTGCAGGAGAAGCGGACTGAGTTAGAGGACTGTACATGAAGCAGAGGACTGTGTACGTGATCAGAGCGTGCAGCTTGGCCCCTCTCGCCTGGACCTTGACGGCCAGAAAAGGTGCTTTCCTTCCGTAATTATTGCTCCCACCCCTGGCTCCGCGTGTCCGTGGGTCACCAGATGGTTGCAATAATTACGGGGAAAGGTCCTACACCGTCAAGGTCGGGGGGCAGGCCATCCTGGCCGTCCATCCCTCCCCCATTACTGAGCAGAATGAGCTTGCAGGCCACCTCAGCACACAGAATTTCGGAGGTACAGTCGAAAGTATTGGACCACTGTACTGCGACCAGCTCAGCACCCGGAATAATCGTCTGCCTCGTCCAATCAATGGCAACCATCATTGCCAATGATTGCATGGCAGCTCAGCTCTCGGAATCATCGCTCGTCTGCTTCAATGATCGCACACCAAATCAGCACAAGTAATAAATGAGTGGGGGTGTGGTGATTGGCTAGCAGCTGAGCACATGGTGGGGCCTGCAACAGACTCGCACAGAGGGCAGTGCATGCTGTGGACGACGGACGTGCAGGAAGAGCAGCCTATTGGCCCCCCTCCCCCCGACCCTTGACGGCCGGGAATGGCTCCTCCCCCATGGCTCCTGGCATCCGCCGGTCGCCAAGGGGTCGAAGGATTATGGGGAATGGTCCCTGAGGGAATCAGGGACCATTCCCTACCCCATCACGTTCAATGAGCCATCCTCTTTCCCCTCGCCACACACACGGCTCCCCTCATTACGAGGATGCATCTTTGCACCCGGAATTCTTTCATTCAGATGTTACAAGCAGTATCCAGAATGCAGGTCCAGGTGAACCTCACAAGTCAGACCCTGCTCAACTACATCTTCTCCAAAGCCTGTTACACTAATCACCCAGATTCAAAGGTTCGGCCCAAACCATTCTCTAGACTTCCGATTGAGGATGTCGCTGATTACCATCAGTGGCTCGATCCTACCTCCAAGCTCAAATTCTTAGGCTTCATAGTCTAAGCTGAGAGAATCCAAATGGACATTTCTTAAGATTGTGGCAAAACATTACCCACCTCCCACATCTTTTAAAGTGTGTATTTTTGTAGAAACTCAAATACATGTGGCATATATTTTTCTAGTAAGTTACTAAACACAACAATGCCAGTGGAAAACACAATTATAAAATTGTTGATGGTGGATGAAAATATGGTTCATCATTCGAGTGAAAGTGATAGGTGTGTAAGTTATCCCACATGACATAACAAGAAATTCGTAATACTTTGTTTGTATTTTGGATGTAGTTTTATGAATATCCTTTTGTATCATTTTAACTTGATCATCTCTCAATTTAAGGTCAAGTTAGTTAAAACTTGTATCGCCTCAACCCGCATATAGAAAAAAGTACCATTCTTCTTTTTGACGAGAAGTACAAGAGCCCCATATGAGGAAGTACTCGGTCAACTTGGACTTGATGCTCATATTTATATCATTGGTTATTAAAGTAGTTTCAACTTTATAGTGATGATGTAGAGTGAGTTGTTGTGCAAGCCGTGCAAAAATGAAGTCATGACTACTACCATCATCAAGGACATCTTTAGTGTCACAACCGAAACAACATTCTATAGGCGGTACGACCCCCCTAACTCTCGTTGCTTGGCCGATTTTCCTCCAATCACTTTCATATTATTATTATAAAAATGGATTTTTTGTCCTTATTTCGTGGTTTATGAAAATGGTCCTCACCATATGGAGAAACCATTCCCACTAAGTCCTCGAAATTGGCTTCCAAAGTATACACAAGAAGCAAACTCCAATTCACAAGCTTCGACAACTTTGGCTTCAGATAGGTTCATTTATACAAACATTTAGATTCTAAAATTTTTTGCAGCAAGTACACAAAAGACAAAATTTCCGATTTTTGACTTGAAAGCCGAGTATTTGAAAAATGGCCAACGTCCTGAACGTATTTCTAGTCAGTTTCAGGTCTGTCAAATTTGAAGATGGATGTTTGGAACCAATTGGAAGCAGGAAATCAAGAACTTTTTGAACTCTTCTAACAATCAAGCATTTCGACGACGGATTGCTACATTGCAAATAAGTATTATTGTTTTTTTTGTACCACTATGCTTGCTTGCATATTTAACTACTTAAATTAAACACTCATGGCACACTGACCATAAGAACCTACAATCATTGAGCACTTGGTCGATTTACGCTAGCTTCTGTTGCCGTGTGTGTGTGTGTGTGCGCGTCCACACACTCATCACCACACACCTTCCTACCCCGCTCCTTCCAGCTTTTGATTTTAGGCTGCTGCCATGCTTTCAACTCTGCTTAATGCTTTGTGAACTCTCAAGGTCTACTGCCCATGAGCTCCCAGTTGCCAGCACTTTCATCGGCTGCTCGATGCCCTCTCTTTGCTACACTTGCTTAGTGTTGAGCTTCGAGTCCTTTAAGTTTGCATTGTCTACTTGAATGCTTAGTGCTCTCAAGCCTTGTAGGAAGCCCAATTTTACATGCCGAATTTTCCCCTGCTATTGGTTGCAATGTGTGTGTGTATGAGTACACACGAACACACACAACCGCCTTGCTTGCTCTGATGAATGCCGGCAGCACTGCACAAATAGCCCAATTGGGCCCTGGCTCACTTGCTTGGTCGATTCCCAAGCTGATTTGCTCGACTCTTCTCTTTGTAGACTTGGTAGAGCTCCATTTCTGCAGAGATAGTGAGGAAGTAGCCAAGCTCTGATACCAGTTGAAAGTACGCTCGTGTGCAAATGCGTGTGTATGTGGTGTGGTGCGTGCGTGCGGGGAAGGAGAGAGAAGAGAAGCGTGCTGAGTGGGTGGAGCAAGCCTCCAAGTTGTGAGGAGCTCCTTATGGTATATCAAGAAAAAGGTGAGTGTATGTACACATAGTGGGTGACCCCGGACACACGATGTCCAGCCCCAGGCAAAGGCGCATCGCCTTTACCCCAACACTCATCAACACTTGCATCAATGCAATTGTAACATGGGATATTTTAGAAGAAGATTTTGCTGCAAAGACAAAGCAAAATAGAACTAGTCTCAAGAAAAGCTTGTACAAACTAGCCAAGCTTCAAGGGGAGGATGTCTCTAGTCTCTTCAAAGGATTAATGAGCATCATTACTCAATTTATATACATCAACTATGAGTTATTTTTAAACTTTGGTACTAAAAAGGACACTTTAGTGTCCTTTTTTAACGAATTTAAATAAAATGGTACATGAAATCTAAAAAACATCTCAAGAAATGATTTTGAAAACTTATAAATGTTATTCAAAATACTTATATAAACTATAATCCCTCACTTTCGATCACAACCTCAATAGTAACTACACTCATGAAGAGAACCTACGTAAAACAGCACTCAATGTTTCATTAAAACTTGTACTCTAGTCTAAGAAAAAAATGAGCAGAGTGCATGCAATTATTAATCCGTGGTAACTAATTACATATGTGTTTGATATTTTTGTGAGAAAAAAATTCTTTGTGATTAGAATTAAATATAGAAAGTCGTGTGGGTCAAATATGCAACGTTTACAAAATTCAATTAACAATCACACAAAACATTTAGCTCATCTAAATTTAATGTCGTATGATGCATACATACTTGATCTATGACTCCATTACATAAGGCTGTTGGAATTAGGGTTGCAGAGAAACACACACAGCTTGGAGAAGACGAAGGAAGCTCAAGGCACACAATAGAGAGTGTCTTACTTAGTGTGCAATAGAAAGATAGATAGCCCTAGAGTGATGGGTGTATATACAATGCACGAGGAAAAAACCTCCTAAACAGGAAAAAAATGTCCCAACGGTCCTAGTGTGTTCACACACATCACTACCACATGTATATGGTAACAAATCCCCTCTGGAGTGATAGGTGAATGAGAGCTGGCACATGAGTAAAGGGAAGTGTCATGCCCTAAGGACATGATCAGTCCACAAAGGGGAGTAAGCCCAAAGCTTTGCGAAAAGCTTCAGGCTTCTCATGAGACAATGCCTTTGTGAAAAGATCTGTAAGGTTGTCCTGTGTTGGCACATAAGCCAAGTTGATCTCTCCTGTTGAGAGCCTCTCCCTGACATAGTGGTAATGCACCTGAATGTGCTTTGTGCGAGCATGAAAAATTGGGTTCCTCGCAACTGCCAATGTGCTCTGACTGTCAGTGTAGATAGTGATGGCAGTGTCCTGTCCAACACCCAAATCAGCCATAAGGCGTCTGAGCCATACACACTCAATCGTAGCTGTGAAGACTGCCCTGTACTCAGTCTCACAACTCGAAGTGGCTACAGTAGATTGCTTCTTGCTCAACCATGATATACATGAACTGCCAAGCATAAAACAAAAACCACTTGTGGACACTCATGTGTCAAAACAACCAGTCCAATCTGAGTCCGAAAAAGCATGCAAGTCTGACGGAAATGATCCCCCCTTGGGATAAAACAAGCCAAGATGTAAAGTGCCACTAAGGTAGTGGAAAATCCTCTTCACAGCCTGCCAATGCTTAGACCCTGGGCTATGCATAAATCTGCTGACTTGTGAGACTGCAAACTGAATATCCGGCCTCTTGTTGCATACATAAATGAGGTAGCCAACAGCAGTTTGGTAAAGAGTGACATCAGCATGATCATCAGCATTATGTAGACTCAACTTCAAACCTGTTTCCATGGGAGTGGCAATAGGTTTGCAATCCTCAAGTTCAAACTTACATAGCAATGTCTCTATGTCACTTTTCTGACACAAGGCAATACCACCATCACACCGCTTAAACTATACACCCAAGTAATGATGCAATATCTCCAAATCTTTCATCTTGAAAGTAACATTCAAATCAGCCTTAAATTCAGCAATATGTCTCTCATTTGGTCCAGTGATCAGCAAATCATCTACATAAAGAACCAGGATGAGAAGTACATCACCCTCACGCTTTACATAGAATGTGATTTCTGTTGGACTGTTACAAAAGCCTTGTTTGACCAAATGAGTGTCAGCTTTCTCATACCAAGCACGAGGAGATTGCTTCAACCCATACAAAGCCTTCTTACATATGCACACTTTGTCCTCTTGTCCTTTCTTGACAAAACCGCGAGGCTGCGTTACATAAACTTTCTCAAATATGTCACCATCCAAGAAAGCAATAACAATGTCTGATTGATGTACATCCCAACCAAAATGAGCTGCCAATGCACAAAGAAAACGCACAATAGTCATACGACAAGTGGGAGCAAAAGTCTCTTCATAATCTATGCCTTTTTGCTGTGCATAACCCTTTGCAACAAGTCGAGCCTTATGGAGATCGATCTCACCATTCGGCTTGCGTTTCAACTTGTACACCCACTTCGTACCAATGTCCTTTTTGCCAGGAGGCAAATCACATAAAGTCCATGTGTCATTTTCTATAAGTGCATCATATTCTGATTGCATGGCAGCCATCCAATTTTTTGAATTTTGTGCTTCATCAAAAGACAGAGGTTCCTCAACATCATGTAAGCTAGACACAGCCAAAGCATAACAATCTGATGCATAAGATGCATGGCGAGAGCCTGAATGAGTACGACTAAACAAAGGTGCATCCAATTTACTGTCACGCAAAGTGTGCACCAGCCATTTTGGCATACCTCTAGCCTGCTCATTTTCAGCCCTTTCCTCATCAAGTACATCATATACATCTGCATCAATAATAGGCTAATATGTAACATTTTCAGAAACCCCCATAGGCTGTACATTTGCCTCATTGGAATTTACATTCGAACTTCCACCATTGAAAAGAGGCAACAAAGTGTCCTAAATGCCCTGTGAGCTTACATTATTGTCTCTAGTACATGACAGCAGGCTGAACAGAATCTTCCACAAACGCTACATCTCGTGAAACCAGAATACACTTTGTTTGCGGATGATACAACCTGTAACCTTTGCTTTCAGCACTATAACCAACAAAAATACATTTGATAGCCTTATCATCCAATTTTCTGCGGTGTGTTTGTGGCACCAAAACATATGCCAAACAGCCAAAAACACGCATGTGCTCAATAGAAGGCTTTCTATCATGCCATGCTTCATATGGAATGATAGACTGCAAAGCTTTTGTAGGAACACATGATGGCCTCAAGCCAAAAGGAATGCGGAAAAGCTTGACTTTTGACCATACATCGTGCCATTTTCGTAAGTGACCTGTTTTCCTCTCAGCAACACCATTTTGCTGAGGTGTATAAGGCACTGTACATTGGTGTTTTATCCCATGACTAGCCAGAAATGCATAAGTGGCACACATGATGGTCTCAAGCCAAAAGGAATGCGGCAAAGCTTGACTTTTGACCATACATCGTGCCATTTTCGTAAATGACCTGTTTTTCCTCTCAGCAACACCATTTTGCTGAGGTGTATAAGGCACTGTACATTGGTGTTTTATCCCATGACTAGCCAGAAATGCATTAAATTCATAAGACATACTCCCCCCCTCGATCGGAACGGAGGGTGCCCGTAGTACATTTCGATACATTTTAAACCATAGCCAGAAATTGTTTGAAGCACATAAAAACTTCGGACTTCGCTTTAAGCGGAAATACCCATGCATGCCTGGAGTAATCATCAATGAAAGTCACTCAGTACAGGTAATTGCCCAAGGACGAAGTTTGCATGGGCCCACAAGCATCACTATGCGCAAGCTACAACCTGCATGTGGCCCTAACTGAACCATCCTTTGGAAAGTTAGAATGCTGCATTTTACCCAAAATACAGCCTTCACAAACATGTTTGAGAGGTGCTTCAAGAGGTGTCAAAGAAGCAACCATATCAGATCTCTGCAAACAGAGCAAACTTACAAAATTCAGATGACCAAAACGTGCATGACAAAGTTTTGCATCTGAAATAGCCCTTGAATCTGCAACTGCATTTGCAAAATTTTGTCCACACTTATCATACAAAGTGAGCTTATACAGCCCACGGCACAAAAGGCCAGATGCAACAATTTCATCACCAAAACTGAGATCATGAACTGTACATCTGTCATCCACAAATTTGACTACAAGTCCAAGTCTAGTAAGTGCAGATACAGACAAAAGATTCTTCTTGATCCCAGGTACATAAAGTGCATCAACAGAGTGTGAAATAACTGCCATTTACAGCAGTAAGCACAATCTTTTCAACTCCCTGAACCGGATAAGAGGCATTGTTGGCACAAGTGACTGAATTCCCATGAGGGACAGACTCGAGAGAGGTGAAGAATTCATGATGTGAGATAATGTGCTTTGTAGCACCACTGTCGAAATACCACACATGTGAATTTGCAGCAACTGACAAGCATGCATCATGGACAACAGGATTGTAAGTGCACTCTGCACTAAAAGCCCATTCTGCATCAACATTAGCAACACAATCTCCTTTCACAGAAGACTCAACAATAGCTGCATTCGTAGTGGAACTTGCATTTGCATTGGAACCACCCTCTTTCTTCTTAGCCTCTTTGGCCTTCAACTTAGGACACTGCTTGATCAAGTGATCATTAGCTTTACAATAATGGCAACGCATCTTCTTTTTGCCGTTATTCACCAGATTTCCATACGAATTGCTGCCAGCAGAAGCATTAGGAACAGAAGTTTTTCCACTCGCAGCAGAACCATAAGAAGTGGTTGCATTGCTGTTACCACCCTTTCTTTGAGAAGCAATAAAAGCCTGTTCAACTGCACGTTGCCTAGTCCTGTTTTTTCTGGAAAGTGACTCTTGCAACAACAATGTGCATAATGCATCAAACTTGACAACTTCAGGATTTCCTTGGGTCATAAGTCTCCAAGTACTAGCAAAAGTCTGGTAAGAATCTGGTAAGGCATCAAGAACAGTCTGCACAAGGGAACTGTCAGAAATGACTTCACCTGCAGAAATAAGTTTCTCATTGATATCCTTGACACCTACAAGGAAAGTGTCGATATCATCTTTCTCATGCATAATCTTCGATTCCAGCTCTTTACGTAGCAAAGCAATTTTAGCCTCATTACGGCTTGCATAAAGACCTGCTAGAATATCCCAAGCCTGTTTTGCAAATTTTTCTGAACGAATGTGAAGAACAATGGTGCGCTTCACAGACAACGCAATCAATGCATGAGCCTACGCATTGTTGGGGTATAAAGCCCAATGTGGTCGCCCAGGTAAGTGGGCGGGCCGCCAGGTATGTACACATATTCTTTTGTAAAAACCTAATAAGAACTCACTATGCTCTACACATTACAGTAGAGCGAGTTCACCATATCGTCGTGCTCTTCTTCTCGCACTCTCTCTCGCGACGCACTTCCGCTCGTACTCCTTGAACTGGTATCAGAGCTCAGATCGAGGCTCGGGGCAGCACTGCAGGAGGCTAGAGTCACCAGCTCAGATTGGAGTGAAATTCGACAGGCGAAGACACGGCCCCAAATCCTGTGGGAGAGCCCGAAGGGTAGGGTGTTCTTAGAATTTCATTCTGAGGTCATCTCGGCCACCGTTCGGCTTCGACAAAGGTCTGCACATGCCATTTTCGACTACGTGGTCTCGGCAGGTGCAGATCCGACTCTGCAAATTTGGGGTTTTTGGCCTACGACTGCAGGTGCTGAGGATATCGACACTCCCAGAGTGTTGATTTGTGGCTGTCTACACATCAAAGGACGGCTCACAGTTCTTGGAGGCCTGTCACATACGACACGGGCGCATCTACACACAGACTGTAGGCGACATCCACTAGTTCATCAGGTAGCTTGTGTTTGCTGCTTGATATTCCAGATTTCATCCTGACATTGCAGGTACTTCCACATGGAATGTATTGTCAGAGATGATGTATGTTTGTTGAGGGTTTGCTGGCTGTGAGTCACGCAGCAAACAACCGCCATAGCGGTTACAGCATATAGTGGGAAAATTGTGGATGTATGTCTTTGTGGGAAGTCTATGTACTGTCAGATTTACTGCAGCCTTTGTTGAGGGTCGAGTGAGGTTTTATTGAGCTGGGGGATTCTCGAATGTTGAGATCCTTTCGGTGATATAGGTCTTGGAGCGATCCCTCGAGCACCCTTAGATAGGCAGCTAGGATGTATTGACTGTGAGTTAGACAGTTGGGATTGCATCTTTGCTTTACTGCCGTTGAGGCATTGTCACAGTCTATGCTTACAGGACAGTGACAGAACAGTGAGAGACAGTACAGGTGCAGGACAAGTTTACCCGCAGCTTACAGTGTCAGAGAGACAGTGTTTTTTGGTCTGTTTTTTGAGTACACCAGAGCCATTTTACAAAGGAGACTCTGCCGAAATTTATGCAGAATCTGAAGCTTTCTTGGTTCATTTGACAGGTTGATATTGGTTTAGAGGTCAGTTTACAGGGAAAACTCTGCCGAATTTTTCCCAGGAAAGTAAACCACTGTGAAGCGTAGCTATGGCTGGATCACAGGACACTGCTCTTTACAATATCAAGAAGCTCGATGGAACCAATTTCCCATTGTGGAAGAAGCAGATTTGGCACGTGTTGGTACAAAAGAAGCAGATAAAACCTATAAAGCTCAAGGGGATAAAACCAAAAGATATGGACGAAGATGAATGGAGCGAAATGGATGAATTGGCACTTTCTACCATTATGCTGACTTTGGCAGAAAGCGTTTACTTCAATGTAGCAGACGAGATGTCGGCTTATCAAGCATGGTTAAAGCTGAGTGATCTTTATGAGAAGCAGAGTGCAGCTTCACAGGTATACTAGCTTAAAAAGCTTGTTGACTTGAAGATGAAAGAAGGGACACCTATGTCCAATCATCTGAATGAATTCAACACAATCTATAGTCAGTTGTCAGCTCAAGGTGTCAAGTTTGATGAACTTGTTAGAGCTATGTTCCTGTTTATCACATTGCCGGAAAGTTGGGACACTTTTCGCACAGCTTTGAGTAATTCTGCACCTCCAGATGGTTTGAACATAGCAGGTGTAGAAGGAAGTCTGCTTACTGAAGAAACCAATAGAAAGACAATGGACAAAGGCAAAGGAACAGCCTTAGTTGTCAGGGGAAGGACCAAAGACAAGTACAAAGGTGGAAAGAGGAATCAGTCTCGTAGCAAGTCCCGCAGTGCTAAAGGCAAGAGTGACATAGAATGCTACCATTGTGGCAAGAAGGGTCACATGAAAAGAGACTGCAGAGAATGGAAAGCAGAAAAAGGCAAAGAGAAAGCTGAAGATCATGGTGAGAAGAACAAGTCCTCAGTGAAGATTCAAGAAATAAATGTGACAAACACTGTTGCAGAGGATGATAGTCTAGTGTCAGGAGACATCTACTTCTTGAAGAATACAATGGACTCAGCTCTTCTTACAGCATCTGATGGAAATGCACTGATTGATTGGATTATAGACTCAGGGGCATCACTTCATGTGTCTCCAAACAAGGAGTGGTTTACCTCTTATGTGACCACTAAAGATCATGTTCGGCTAGGCAATGGGCAGACATGTGAGATCTTAGGTGTTGGAGATGTTCAATTGAAGTTTCAGAATGGCTCTTCTTTCACGCTGAAGAATGTGAGACATGTTCCCGCAATTACAAAGAGCTTGATCAGCACAGGTTTACTTGATGATGCTGGCTACGTCACCAGTTTTGGACAGAACATGTGGAAGATATCCAAGGGTTCTATGACAGTAGCACATGGAGTAAAGTCTGGAGGACTTTACATGATTTATGTATCAAATGTCTCTAAAAATGTAATCAATGTAACCGAGCAGCCGAATGTTTCTTTGTGGCATAGCCGGTTAGGACATATGTCCAAGAAGGGAATGGAAATCTTGTCTCGTTCTGGTTATTTGCCTGGATTTTCATTTAATGATTTTGAATTCTGTGAACATTGTCTGTATGGTAAGCAAACACAGCAGCCACATAAGCATAGAAGCAGTAGAAGAGATACACAGTTGGCACTTGGTAATAGTGATTTGTGTGGACCTATGCCTAACCTATCTCTAGGGGGAGCTTCTTACTTTATGACATTTATAGATGATTACTCGAGGAAAGTATGGGTTTACTTTCTCAAGCACAAGGATGAATCGTTTAGTGTTTTCAAAACGTTTGTGACACTTGTGGAGAATCAGAGTGGCAAGAAGCTTAAATGCTTATGCACTGACAATGGTGGAGAGTATGTTTCAAAGGCCTTTCAGGACTTTTGTGAGTCAAAAGGTATAAAACGTGAACTTACTGCTCCTTACAATCCTCCTCAAAATGGTGTTGCTGAGAGGATGAATAGGACCATACAAGAGAAGGTCACAAGTATGTTTTCTAATGCACAGCTGCCAAATGGGTTTTGGGCTGAAGCTGTATCAACAGCTGTTCATCTTGTAAATAGATCTCCTAGCAAGGTTTTGCAGAAGGATTCAGTGCCAGAGATGGTATGGTCAGGCAAGGTGCCCTCATACAAGCATCTCAGAGTCTTTGGCTGTGAGGCATATACTCACGTCGCAAAGGAATTTAGGAACAAACTTGAGCCAAAGAGTAGAAAGTGCATCTTTCTAGGCTATGGTAATTGTGGTGAGATGGGGTACAGACTTTGGGATCCCGAATCCAGAAAGTTTGTCCGCATCAATGATGTTCACTTTAATGAATCCAAATATCATTCTAAACCAGAGAGGGTTGAGGAGATTAGAAGAGTCGTCTTCCAAGAAGATGGACCTGCACGTGCAAGACAAAATGTCAGGGCTCAAGAGGAGCAAGGACATGATAGAGTGGAACCACAGGTTGTGGCTGAGCCTGAGCCACCTATTGTGCGTAGATCTGGACGTGGCACGCGACCTCCTGATAGGTTTGTTCCATCTATGAACTATGTCATGTTGACTGATTGCAATGAGCCTTCATGTTACAAGGAAGCAGTGCAAATGAAGGACTCCGGGAATTGGCAATTGGCCATGCAGTCAGAGATGACATCTCTGCATAAAAACCAGACATGGAAGCTAGTTAAATTACCACGGGGCAAAAAGGCTCTACCCTGTAAATGGGTTTACAGGTATAAGATCACCACTCATGATAGTTAGCCAAAGTACAAAGCAAGGCTTCTTGCCAAGGGCTTTAAGCAAGAACAAGGCATTGACTTTGATGAAGTCTTCTCTCCGGTGGTCAAAATGACTACATTGAGATGCTTTCTTGCATTGGTTGCCATATTAGATTTGGTGTTGCACCAAATGGATGTCAAGACAGCGTTCTTGCATGGTGATTTAGATGTGGAAATTTACATGCAGCAGCCAGAAGGGTTTGTTGAGAAAGGCAAGGAAGATTGGGTATGCCATTTCTTAAAGAGTCTTTATGGCTTAAAACAATCACCGAGGGCATGGTACCATAAATTCCACAAGTTTATGCTTTCTCAAGGCTACAAACGTAGTGAGTTCGATCACTGTCTATATACAAAGAAGGCTAAGGATGGTAGTTGGTTGATCCTTATTTTGTATGTGGATGACATGTTGATTGCTGGCAAGCACTTGGAAGAAATTTCAGCTTTGAAGTCAAAGATGGCAAAATCGTTTGACATGAAAGACATGGGTGAGGCAAGTCATATACTTGGTATGCGCATTGAGAGAGACAGATCAAAGAAGTTGATTTGGTTATCTCAAACAGAGTATATTGACAAGGTTTTGCAACGTTTCAATATGGAGAAGGGAAAGGCATTGAGTGCCATTGCCACCAGATGTGAAACTTAGCAAACAAGATTGTCTTGTGTCTGAGGAAGAACAGGCTGAAATGGATAAGATTCCATATGCGTCTGCAGTGGGTAGTTTGATGTATGCAATGATTGCTACTCGCCCAGACATTGCATTTGCAGTGGGAGTAGTAAGTCGATACATGTCAAACCCAGGCAAGAAACATTGGGAGGCAGTGAAAGGAATATTGAGATACCTGAAAGCTACAAAGAGTATGCGTATATGCTATGGGAGTCAGGAGCTAAGTGTAAAGGGTTTTACAGACTCAGAGTATGCGTATATGCTATGGGAGTCAGGAGCTAAGTGTAAAGGGTTTTACAGACTCAGAGTATGCGTATATGCTATGGGAGTCAGGAGCTAAGTGTAAAGGGTTTTACAGACTCAGATTATGCAGTTGACTTAGACAACCGAAGGTCTACGTCAGGGTATGTCTTTACATTGGCTGTTGGAGCAGTATCATGGCGTTCTAGATTACAAGATTGTGTTACTCATTCTACTACAGAGGCTGAATATGTTGCAGCATCAGAGGCATGCAAAGAATCAATTTGGCTTAATCGACTAGTAACAGATTTGGGAATCAAAGAAGAGATGCCTGTGTTATATTGTGATAGTCAAAGTGCTATATAATTGGCTCGCAATCCAGTTTATCACTCAAAGACAAAGCATGTGGATGTGAAGTATCATTTCATCAGGGAAATGCTCGAGGATAAGCAACTTCAGCTTGTCAAAGTTCACACCACAGAAAATCCTGCTGATCTACTTACAAAAGGACTTCCCTCAGAGAGATTTGCGCATTTTCGCAAGCAGTTAGGTGTAGGGTAGTGCATCACTTCTCTAAATTTCTTGTATATTAGCTTGTATAGTAGCTTCTCTCACACTTAAAGTACCACATTGGACTTTAAGTGGGAGGTTGTTGGGGTATAAAGCCCAATGTGGTCGCCCAGGTAAGTGGGCGGGCCGCTAGGTATGTACACATATTCTTTTGTAAAAACCTAATAAGAACTCACTATGCTCTACACATTATAGTAGAGCGAGTTCACCATATCGTCGTGATCTTCTTCTCGCACTCTCTCTCGCGTTGCACTTCCGCTCGTACTCCTTCACGCATCCTTTACATCCCAATGAGCTTGTTCTGTCGTAGGAAAAACAACTCCAATAGCAGCAATCCTTGCAGCAAGACCTGGAACATCCTCAACATCGCCTACATCTTCAGAACCAGGACGTACATCAATGCCCTGCACAATATTCCAAACGCCCTTTGACACAAGAACATGTTGCATCATATAAGCCCACATAGGGTAATTTTCCCCATCCAACCTGTCCTCAGTAGCAAACATCTTGAACACATCTGTGTTGTTGTCAGCCATGGTAAATGTGAGGAACAATGGTGCGCTTCACAAACAACGCAATCAATGCATGAGCTTGCGCATCCTTTACATCCCAACGAGCTTGTTCTACCGTAGGCAAAACAACTCTAATAGCAGTAATCCTTGTAGCAAGACCTGCAACATCCTCAACGTCGCCTACATCCTTAGAACCAGGACGTACATCAATGCCCTGCATAATATTCCAAATGCCCTTTGACACAAGAACATGTTGCATCATATAAGCCCACATAGGGTATTTGTCCCCATCCAACCTGTCCTCAACAACAAACATCTTGAACACATCTGTGTTGTTGTCAGCCATGGTAAATGTTGCACCTGATGTGAAAACTATCTGAAAATAGGGAAAACGAAGCGGGAACAACACGTGCTATATAGCACAAACCGTAGAAGACTGTAAGGCACATGTTATGCAAAAAACGACACTGACAAAAATTTTGCACAAAATGACGAAATTGCCTGTGCAGACCTGCCTGTAGTGGAAACGGAGGCCGAAATGAGTCCGAATCAGAAATCTGAGCAAACTGAGCTCTACGAGCACAACCGAAATTTTTGTTGACCTGCGAACGCTTGCCAAAGCTCACTGAAATCGAAGAAGAATGAGCTGGAGTAGCTGACGACTAAGCACAGGAGGACGCAACCTGCTCTGATACCAATTGTTGGAATTAGGGTTGCACAGAAACGCACACAGATTGGAGAAGATGAAGGAAGCTCAAGGCACACAATAGAGAGTGTCTTACTTAGTGTGCAATAGAAAGATAGATAGCCCTAGAGTGATGGGCGTATATACAATGCACGGGGGGAAAAAAGAGGGAAAAAATTCCCCGGCGGTTCTATGTGTTCACACACATCACTACCACATGTATATGGTAACATATGCAAGCCACATTTGGAGATTTATGTCATATCCCAAAAATTACGCATGTTGTAATTATGATAACATGGTAAGATTATCTGACGATATCTTATTAAGTTCAAAAATTATCCTTTTGAAGATGCTAGATAGATGTAAGGAACACAACTTAAGGATAGTATGAACCTTGTCAATGCTTACAATGCTACATTAAAGTAAGCAAATGTAAATACTTTTTAAATTAAAATTATTTTTGTCTTATAAGACTAGTTCTCTTTTTATTGTGCACAAATTTAAGTAGTATGCATGCTTAGAATCATGTTTTGATGATGACCATGCTTGCGAAAGCTAAGTCTCCCAGGCACCAAATGGATTAGTCATCCATTCTGGAATGATGTTGTAGGGTAAAAAGGGATCCTCTACCCGCTAAGAAACATAGACTAATGACTAAGGATTTATCTTATCTACCTCATAGTCGAGGACGATTATGATTTCAAGAGAGAGGTAATGTCATAAAATCTAATATCTAACTAACCCAAATGATTTTCTCATATTGAACTGATCATTCAATGTGGGAGAATAAACGGGAACAAGAGTTAGAATATAGATATGTGCTTTTAGATTTATCTTATAGGACCGAAGGCAATGGGTCCAAATGGGAGATGGTCTAGCAAAGAGAAATGCCAGCTAATGGAGCTTAAAAGACCTTAGGGTTAGCTTTATTAAAGACCTCCAAAGGTTAGTGTTAAAAGTCTAGACCTAAGACCTTAGGGTATTTTAGACCTTAGAGTATGTTAGACCTTAGACAAGCTAAGCATGTGCTTGAGGTGCTTGTCGTGCTTGAGCTGACTAAGGTGCTTGAGGTGCTTGTTGTGTTTGATGACTAAGGTGCTTGAGGTGCTTGTCATGCTTTATGACTAAGGTGCTTGGGGTTCATGACTAATGTTCTTAAGGGGTGAGGTGTTCCAAAGTCAACAACATCCCTACACAAGGGGGGGCGAGCCCTACAAGTAGGGGCATGAGAGAGAACACTTACACACACACACACACTCACTTAAGGCAAGCCCAAGACCTAAGAGGCAACAATGACACATGTCAAGCACCCACACATCCTGCCCTCATGTAGTACCTAAAGCCTATTGGTTGACCTTAAAAGGTATCCAATGAGAATTTAGTTTATTAATTGTTTAAGAATTTTTCAAGCCCTCTCTCTCAAAAGGGGAAGGAGGAAACTTGTCCAAATGCTACAATGGTTGTTTGATATGTCTAATGCATGTGATTAGCTAGTCTAGAGGAGGTCCAATCAACTTCAAGCTTGAGCTAGGAAGAGGGGTCGATCCAAGCAAGGAGGGGGGTAGCGTGACCATATAACCTCTCTCTCTCTCTCTCTCTCTCACACACACACACACACTCTCTCTCATTCTCATGGTGTGTTGTGCAAGAACTCCATCTCCATCTCCAAGCTTGAGAAGTTGAGAGCCTACACCAACACTCTTGGCTATGGAATGCAAATCCAACCAAGAGCCATGCTTCAATGCTATGCTAGACATCTTCTTCATCTCCATTACTATGCTAATATGCTATGCTAAGCTTTATGAGTAATGGTATGAGAGGACACTACTTCTTTCTCGTATGTTACTTCTTCTTCCTCTTCCCTTCCCTCACTCCTTGCTAGCTCTCTCCACTTTTGAAGGTATTTGAGGTCTTGGGATTGAGGCCGAAGACAAGTTAAGATAGTTAAGGATATAATCTTGGTGCATGAAGCTTCCCAAATTCATTGCACCAACGAGGTTTCAAGGAACACAAATCTTGTATTGTATCAAGTCTCTCTACATGGGAGAATCTATAATACAAAAACCTTGTGGAGGGGGGACCGGCTCCAGGTAAATCCAATCCTCAACTGTTGTCAAAATTCTCTATCTCTCTCTCTTTTACAAGTATTGTTCATGCCAAGCTAATTAGGTGTAATTTTCATTTTGCTACCTTTGATTCATTGCTCTTCTTATGCTCTTTAAGAATTCTCTTAAAGGAAACGCTCACTATCATGATTCCAATTTCTGCTACAGTCAATGTTATAGCCATATTCCATTACAAGTAACCTATACATTTATTTTCTAGATTCACCAAAATAATTATGACAAGTTGCAAGAAGAACATGACACTTTAGTGTCTTAGGACACTTGAGTGTCCGATTACAGAACTAGTGTTAAAGATTAAGTTGCAGTTCTCTTGAGTCCATTACCTCCCTCAATTGACCTTGTTGTCATGATTTTGGAAGAAAAATACCTTGCACCAACTTTACAACATGCTAGCTCATTAAATGAGGAGAGAGGAAGCAATTGAAGAAGTCAGACTTAAGTGGCTAAAGTGGAGGAGCACTAGTAGCAACAACAGACTCAAGAAGAAAGGACAAGCCAACCTTATAGAATCTGAAGTTGATGAAGATAAAGAAGAATTGAGGAGAAATACACGTTCACACATTATAGAATGATATACATGGATGATTACATGTTCACTATTATATAGTGTTTACAGTTACAATGATATATTGTAGAGGATATGGGTGATCCTTGGCCTCTTCATTGAGTTTGTTTTTGGGATAGCGTAAAATATTGGTCCTAATCATTCATTGTTCGAGGGGAGGTATCTTTAGTCTATGTGATACCATGATCCAATGAGATACCTTTTATAGCCTGTGTGACTTTAATAGCATGTGCGGCACTCGTCTCTATGCAGTTTGTTCACTAGTCCAAAGTCCAAGGGGAGGCTTGTTGGGTATATGGACTTTGGTTGATGGTGTGTATCTTCATGGGTTCAATCCATACTTGAAGGGTTGGTTTGTGGATAATTTGGGGTGCCTCTTAGAGCCAGATTTATTGGTAATACACCCTTGTACCACACTATCTACTTCTACTTAAATATCCCATCATGTACACACTTCAAGTGTCAGTCTACTCAATAATCTAATTCATTTTTAGATTGATACATCTTGTGTATTGTCCATGGATTCTTCATTATGAATGCTATACTCATTAACCCATCATAATCCTTATACACGTTCATCAAAATCACATTAGTTAACCATGAATAAAGTAAAATAGCAACAAAGTGATTAACCATTACATGCCCAGCTACCCCATACACATGCCGATGCTACCCATATACAACATGAAAATCAAGTACCACTTAGTCTATGCTTCAAAACTATTAGGAGAATATCAAGCCAAATTTGATACGGTGATCATTCCAAGCTCCAAAGCTAGCCCCCAAGGAAAACAGCTTAAAGGCTATCACTGCAAAATCGTTCTAAAAGAACTTAAAAGGCTAGACAAGATCCCTAAATAAAAATGATGGGGGCTATCTTGCTTCCTTATGGAGCGATGTGGTAATTGGCCTCTCTGAAATCAAAATATTTCACTAAAACAATAAAGAACAACTGATACAGACCTAGAGACAAAAATAAAACAAACCATGTGTCATGTTTTGCTTTTGAATAAGATTAATTAGTTTCAATGAATGGGGCCTAAAAATAGGAACTCCACCTTGCCTATAGTGTGGAATGGCAAAAAGCATATTCCATTTTAGATACTAGGGTAATCATAAGCTTAGCTACAAAGTCAAAATTGGTGGAATGGGGTAGCAATGTACTACCAAAACTTGCAAGCACTAGAAAGTAACTAATGGATATCTAGAACAACCGATGGGCACAAAATCCCCGCCATTAATGGATGTAAAAATTTTATTGATTGAGTAGCTTGAGTCTTGTTCTTCTAGTGGACTTTAGAGTTCACATGAATCATATGATAATGAAGACAATATTATGGTTGCTTGCTTTGGGTGTTCACTAAACAATATATAAAATTTAACATAAGGGAATATCGTTTCTTGCAGAGTTACATAAAATATACATACATAAGGGTGTTTTTTTTGAAATATTAAAAATTTTGATACATGAGTGGGATATCTTGATCATGAAAATTGTTGGATAAAGGGGCCCACACTCGGAGGCCAATTCTTTAACCATTACACCAGTGTTAGAAAAAAACGGGGTACAATGTATTTTAACCGGCTAAAATCATAAAATCTTGGTTAGATTTTGAGCTTGCCTTGAAAAAAACCGGTTTAGAGTGGCTTTCCAAAGCATGCAAATTCCCTCTCTCTACATGTTCCAAATGGATGGATAGAGAGAGAGAGAGAGAGAGAGAGAGAGAGAGAGAGAGAGAGAGAGTTTTGCGTTCAATAGAGTGTTTTTTCAAAATCTTGCGGGTGAAATATGGTGCTTAGTATCCAAACAACGAGCCTATTTTTCTCATAGACATCAATGAGTTCTTGACTAAAGTCTATGGTTGCTATAGGCCCAACAATTTTCTTTTGAACATACAATTAAGTACAAAAAAAGTGCATTTTTTGCATCCTCGTGACCTATCATTGATGTTTCTATGTTATCATTATTGTTGACCTATTTTTTGCATCCTAGTGACCTATCATCGATGTTTCTATGCATGCACCTATCATTACCACTTTATATGCTTCCATTTTACATATTTAGATTCTTTACTTCCATGTTCAAGAACAAAAAGCATCACAACATGTCTCCTTAAGGTAATTTGGAACATACTTATGAAGTACAAAGATTGCACTAATGAAAAAAAAAAGCTTCCACAATGTGGGCTTCCGTATGGCATATATAAACCTATTAATTTGATGCCAAATTGGAATTGTACGCTTATATTGAATGTACCATATTTTTTGAGTGAAATTTAGCAATTTAAAAAAAATTTAGTATTAAGTTCTCAAAATGAGTCTAATTTTGGTAAAATAAAAAATCACTCCTGTCTTTGTGTTGTTTCCTATAAGGTATTAGGTGCCCCAAAACTCAAGGAAGAAGATTTACATAGTGATCACTCCATAAACACACTCAAAATTGCATTTTTAATACAAAGACACTTCCAAAATATTCTCAAAATGTGAATTTTACTAGCAACTTAAGACAAAGAATTTGTCATAAATGGACCATAGCTTCCAATACATAGACTCTCTATTTTTTTAGAAGCATAACAACACCTTTTGAACTACCTATGCTAGCTATGTAGTAGTTAAGAGGTCACTGAGATAAATGCCAATTTTATGAAAATTGGCTAAAAAGGACACGTTTTTTTGGCTCAGGTTAGTAGGTTTAAAAATCGTTTTCAAATTGAACTCTGGAGATGGAATCAATAGCCCAAACAAATTCACGTTTAGAGATATTTGAAGATATTTACAAGATGAGGAGCGTTTTTTGGCTATTGATTCCATCTCGAGAGTTTGGTTTGAATAACATTTTTTGGCCATTGATTACATCCTATATTGGTACAAAAAAAATCAAGTATTTTAAAATTTAAGGGAAATTTGGGTATCTCCACACATTTTAGGTGTATTTTGGTGATTTTTTCTATATTGAATGGTAATAGTTCACAAAAAAAATGATGAGTCAAGTAGGTGGGCATGAACAATTTTTTTGGGTTGTTTGGAGGGTATCTTAAAAGATACCCTCTTTGATTTCAAGAGGGAAAGTGTGGATAGAGTCGTGTGAGGGTAGGTTGTACGAAATGGTAACACCTCGCAGCAAAGAATGTGATGTACTTGGTTGAAGGAGCTAGGTAAGAGCTTGTGGCAGAAGAGGGATCGATGAAAGGGTAGTTGTTAGATGAGGCACTTCCACGTCGACGAGCAAGTTTTCCATTCCTTTTTTTTATACCCAAAGTCTCATACATTGGGCACCTTGCCCATACAGGCTGCATGAGATGCTGGAATGAAGATAAAGATGGGATGGAATCTCATGATATTCCACCTAATGGGAGGAAGAAAAGCGGATTAGTAGTAGAGAACTCTTTTTACAAAGCAGCATTAAGTTTCTGTGGAAGGATGTGGTCATATGGCACTATTATTTGTAACTCTAATTGGTGTGACTATGCCAAAATTGAAATTTTTGTAAACACCTTGCATAGTCACATATCGCTAAAAAAAACAAAAGGTGTGCATGTGATCGTCCATAAGGCATAAGGACTTCCCTTTAAGGTGTTGCCAATACTTTTGAATCTCATTTCCCCTCGCATGCTCCAAGAAAAGAAAACTTATCTCCTCAAACAGCCTTGGCGGATAGTATTTAAAAACTTATAACTAGACTCATACTAGTGTAAATAATGACCTTGTCACATGCAAAAGGTATAGCTCAAAGTTGCACATTACATCAACTTGGGACTACTCTTAGCTCGAGTATAGCTAATCATCCGAAGACAAATGGACAAATCGAGTGACGTAATCAGGTACTAGAAGATATGCTACAAGCTTGTGTTAGTAAAAAATAGACACATTGGGACGACCATTTTCCAATTTTGGAATTTGCTTACAAAACTACAAAGCATGTTCCACCGGGCTTAGCCCATTTATGCTAATGTAAGGTTATCAATCTCATCTCCAAGGGACATCAGATAAGCCATTGAATGTATACATTTGGCTAAGAATTTCTTAAAGGAACATTTTGATATGTTGAAGATTGCTAAGAGCAATATTAAACAAGATTAGGAATGTTATAAGAATTTTCAAATGAGGAAAATTGTTATGTGTCCTGCATGGAGGGAGAATGGGCCTTTCTCAAGGTTCCAGAGCATTCAGACAGTTTAAAAACTAGGCCCACACCTCAAATTTCCTGTAACATTTAATTGTCTAAATAGCTTGTAAATAGCGGAAAACAACTTAACATAGTGAGCATTTGATTAAGAGCACGTTCCTAATGAGCATAAAAGAGTGCTTGGTTGGAGATAGAAACATTAGCATAACACCTAATTAGTTTGGCATAATAATACCTGAAAGAGGGAGAGAAATAGAACAATTGACAACTATTGAGGACCAGATTTACATGGACCGGTCCCCCCTCCATTAGGCATTTGTATTATAGCTTCTCCCATTAAGAGAGACTTTGTTCAATACAATTCTTTGTGTTCCTTGGTAAAAAACTCGTTGGTGCTATGAAGATGGAAGCTTTATGCACCAAACTTACACGTGATAACACATAACATCAATTCCTCGTTGGTCTCAGACCCAAGACCTCACACACCTTCGAAGATGGTGAGAGCTAGCGGGGTATGAGAGTAGATCTAGAGGAAGAAGGAGTATTCTTACAAGAAAGAAGTATTTCTCCTCACATAATCACTCATAATAGCTTAGCATAGCTTAGTAGTTAGCATGGTAGAGGAGATGAGCATGTAATGGAGCTTGTCTCTTGGTTGGATTTGCATCACAAGCCAAGAGTTTGTTGGTGTAGGTTTCCCTTCTCACAAGCTTGGAGTAGATGAAGAGCTTTCCATTAAAGCTTGAGAAGGAGATAGACTTTCTTTGCTTCACACATGAGCTTGTGTGAGTGTGTGTGGAATAATGCCTTCACAAATCAGCTCCCTCTCTCATCTTGGTCGACCCCTATTGCTGGCTTCCTATTGGCCTGTGAAAAGTTTACCCAATAGTATTTGAGAGGCCCAGTAAAGAGCCTTGTGACAAGTGTCCATCCTTTTTTCCTTTTGTAAAAGCTCAAATAATTAATTTAATTATCTGAATTCCTATTGGACCTTTTAGTCTTCTGGGCAATAGGAATTAAGAAAACCTATGGGCTGCTTAATTCTCATTGGACCTTTTGACTGTCCAATAGTATTTTAGGGAGACTAATTATTATTGGTTGTTTTTTTAAGAATTTGTAAAATAAGAAATTTAGTTTACACTAGCTGAGCCCTCATTGGTCCACGTCTATGTCCATCCAATAGGATTCAGGCAAGAATTGGGGGTTTTCCTGCATGCCTGACATGTGTCCTATTTTCTTTGTGGAAAGGTAAATTGATGTGTGTGTGTGAGAGAGAGAGAGAGTGTGATGTCTCTTTCCCACCTTGCTCACTCTTCTGTCCTTTCCTTGTAGCCACTTTTTTGACTTTAGCATTCAACACTTTAGTCACTAAGAGTAGTTCACATGGCCTAGGACTTTTAGAGTAAAAATTTGGAACTTTAGCCTTGGAAGTATATAATGGAATTAACCTAAGGGCCTTTTAAACTCCACTGGTGCACTTTGCTCTTTAGCAGACCATCCCCATCTGGATCCCCAATTCCCCTCTTTTGGATCCCCTGTTGAGACTGGTCTGGCAGCCTTTTCAATATCCAACCTTTGCTCCCCTTGGTATCTCCCCATATTAAATGATCAGTTTAATATGAGAAAATCATTTGGGAAAGTAGATATTAGGTTTTTATGACATTACCTCTCTCTTGATATCATAGTCGTCCTCGACTATGATATCTTCTCTACCTCATAGTCGTCCTCGACTATGAGGTAGAGAAGATAAAGCCTAATCATTAGTCCGTTTGCTAGCGGGTAGAGGATCCCTATGTTACCCTACGACATCATTCCAGAATGGATGACTAATCCATTTGGTGCTTGAGAGACTTAGCTGCCGCAAGCATGTCTGCGCATTAGTCCGTATCACTCTTCCATAGGAGAGTGACAAGCTCTACTTGATGTTTGGGAGACGTCGTCGCCACAAACATGATTCTAAGCATGCATACTTCTTAATAGTTGTGCACAATAAAGAAAAAGAGAGTCTTATAAGACAAAAACATTGATCATTTAAAACATATATACATTTGCTTACTCTAGGGAATCATTGTAAGCTTTGACAAGGTTTAGGTTATCCTTTAATTGTATCCCTTGCATCCATCGAGCATTTTCAAAAGGATAATTCTTAAACTTAATAAGATACCGTCGGATAATCTTACCGCCTCTCAATACCTTTTCTTCGTGTCAGAGAATGGACTTGGGCTACAATACCTCTTCTTGGTCTTCAATCTCCGGTGAGTGTGCTATGGTTGCTTCTTGGGGTGGCTCTCCTTGGTAAGGCTTTAACAGGCTCACATGCAAAGCATTGTGTACGAGCCAGTGTTTGGGAAAATTGAGCTGATAAGCCGTCTCATTGATTGGCTTAAGAATCTAAAAGGGGCCACAGTACCTTTTTGCTAGTTTAGCATAGTATTTTTGGTGTCCCGTAGGATTCTTGCCCATTGTGTGACTTAATTGAGCCTTGGAAATTTAAGCAAGACCCAATCATTTTCTTTAAAGGTCAGGGCTCTTCTGTGATTGTTAGCAGTAGCCTTTTGCCTTTGCTGTGAGATGGATATAACATCTTTAATCTTTTGGAAATATTCTTGTAGGTCGCGGCTATATTCATCTACAGCGACGATCTTCCCATGTACCTTAAGTAGCAGGGGACTTTTTGATCTTCCCTCAATTACCTCAAAAGGCGCTTTTCCCGTGGATGTATGTACTGTGTTATTGTAAGCATACTCCACTAAAGGTAAGTACTTCTCCCATGGGGACCTTTGATCTACTTTAGTGATATAAGCTTTTAGTAGATCAAGAATTTTTAGGTTAGCTATTTCACTTTGGCCATCCGTTTGCGGGTGATAGGCCAAAGAGAAATTTAGCCTTGTACCTAAATTCTCAAAGAGACCCTTCCAGAAATAGCTGGTCATTCTAGGATCTCTATCCGAAACTATTGACATTGGCAAGCCGTGGTACTTAAATATTTGTGATATAAAGAGGGTTGCCATTTGATGGGCCTTAATAGTCTTTTTGACAAGTATGAAATGCGCTTGTTTGCTAAATTTTTCTACTATTGTCCATATTCCCGTATTCCCATGGATAGACTTAGGCAATCCAAAGATAAAATCCATGGATATGATCTCCTAGGGTGAATGAGGGATTGGCAAAGGTTGAAGCAAACCAGGTTGCTTCCCTCTATCAAACTTAGTCTTTTGGCAAACCACACATTTATACATTACTTTCTCACGTAGTGAGTTAGTAACGCATAGCCTATTACCATAGAGAAGATAACCATCTTGTAGGGTAAATGGTTCCTCTTTCTTCCCTAGTGCAAGGGCTGACATCACATCTTTAAAATTAGGATCGATAGCGTACTCATCTATCATAGAAGATAGATCATTGTGAGTTGATATGGAAACGGCCGTCTTGAGAGTGCATCATATACTTGATTATGCTTGCCAGCAATGTGAGCAATATGAAAATGAAATTGCAAAAGGAAATTTGCCCACCTCATTTGCTTTTCGGAGAGCCTGGTCTGCATCATGAAGTACTTGAGGCTTTGGTGATCCGTCCGCAAAATGAAAGGAGTCCCCAATAAGTAGTGCTTCCACGTGTCTAAAGCATGTAGAATTGCGAGGATTTCCTTTTTATTATGGCTAGAGCTTGCTCAACTGGGTTGAGCCTTCGACTTTCATATGCTATGGCGTGCCCTTCTTGGAGCAAAAAAGCTCCAAGGCAATCACCACAAGCGTCACATTGGACCTCAAATGGCTTTGAGAGATCCGGTAGTGTAAGCACATGTTGAGAGATAAGCTTCTCTTTAAGTTTTTCAAAAGCAGTGTTCTCCTTGGTAGTCCATGCACACTTAACGTTCTTTTTTGTTAGGTCATGCAAGGGTCCTGCTATGAGTGAGAATTTTTCTATGAAGCGTCTATAGTATGACCATATACTTATAAAGCTCCTTAATTCATGCAGATTCTTCGGATTAGGCCATGCTTTAATTACTTCTAACTTTGACGGATCCATTTGGATGCCATCTTTAGAGATAATATGACCTAAATATTGAATCTCTTGTAAGAAAAATTCACTTTTCTTTTGATTTATGTAAACCTTATTCTCTCGTAGAACTTGAAAAATTACATGGAGGTGCTGTTTGTGTTCATCCAAGGAATTGGAGTAGATGATTATATCATCAAAGAACACTCTAGTGTAACTGTGGTGAGGCCTAAAGAGCTTCTCCATCATGCGGTTGAATGTAGCTGGTGCATTGGTCAAGCCAAAAGGCATCACAATGAATTCGTAGAGACCAAACGTAGTGTGAAATGCGGTCTTTACAATGTCTTGATCCACTATCCTTATTTGGTGATAGCCACTTTTTAGGTCAATCCTACTGAAGTAGGTCAATCCTTGTAGCTTATCAAATAGGTCTTCTACCTGTAGAACGGGAAACCTATTTTTGATAGTGATCCTATTTAGTGCTCTATAGTCGACACACATACGATATGTGCCATCTTTCTTTTGCACTAATAAAACTTGTGAACAAAATGGAGATGAACTAGACCTAACCATTCCTTTCTCAATCAACTCATGCACTTGTCGCATAATTTCCTCTTGTTAAGCTTGAGAAACTCGATAAGGAGGTTATTAGGCGGTGAGCTTCTTGGAAGAAGCTCAATTGCATGGTCATCATCGCCTTGTTTTGGAGGCAATTCATTAGGGATGTCGTCAATAAAAACATCTTGGAATTCATTAAGGAAATTAGATAACACTGATTCTTTTTTATTCCCTTTTTTTATTTGACAGAACATTAGGTTCATTTCGAGAGTCTTTTACAAATATCATGTACACGAAAATAGAGCTCTTTATTGACTTATCAAAAGCTTGCTTATGTATAAGAGGTATAGTGTTACCTGACTCGTTAGCATATATGTACATGTCTTTGTCCCTGTACTTAAAGTAAATTTACCTTTCAGGGAACTTGATGTTGGCCGCCATGTGATCAAACCATGGTGCCCCTAGGATTACATCCTCATGCTTAAGGGGAGAGATGAAGAAATCCTCTTTGTCCACATAGCTTTGGATATGAAGCCTCAATTTCTTAGTTAAGGGAGTAACTGGGACTTCTTCTCCCTTGAAGCACCATCACTTGGTAGGGTATTTCCTATCTCAAAGGCTTGGATGCCTAGCTTAGTGGCCAACTCCATGGATATGAAATTGTGAGTAGAGCCATTGTCGAAGAAAATGAAAGCATCATGTTCTCTTACCTTTCCCCAAGCATGGCATAGAGGAGATCCTTTGCGATGAGCATCTTGTTCTTGAACTTCAATTATGGAAGCTCTAGGAGGTTCATTGTGTGTGTTCTTTCGTGGGCAAGCACTATAAGCATGCCCTTGCTCCCCACACTTGAAACAACCGTTATCCTTGCAATAACGCTCTAGCTCTTCAGGAGAGAGCCTATTTTTGCCTTTGTAGACTCCCTTCTCCTTAGCTTTGTTGTTGTTGAAGTTTCCCTTGTGAGACTTTTGGACATGGTCCTTCCCCTTAGGCTCATTATGGTCTTTACTTTCCATGGGCTTAAGATTTTTCTTAGCTCCTTGTTGGAAGTTGATTCGTGAAGCCACCATAGCATGGTGTATGACCGTTGAAATAGTGCGAGGCCTTTGGGAGTTGACATAATCCGCCATATCTTCAGATAAACCCGCACAAAATTGTTGTTTTTGCTCTCCAAAATCTATCTTTTTGTAGACAGTGGCTTTGAGATGTAAATCCCAAAACTTGTCTACGTATTTGTGAATAGATTCGTAGGGAGAGAGCTTCAAGCTTCACCATTCTGTGAATACTTTGTCTTTGGCATCGCTAGCCAAAAACTGCTTCATAATGGAAGCTCTTAAAGCTTTCCATGTTTGTGGAGCTTCACTGTGTGCTTGTAGGCTAGACCACCATTGCTTGGCGGACTTTTGGAGATGCATGGCTACATGACGTATCTTAGAGGACTCTGTGAAGCCCTCATCCTCGAATGCCGCATCAAATTGTTGAATAAAGGCCAAGACTTTGTCTGTAGCACCAAAGGTGCCATTGTAGACCTGTAAGAAAAGAGATACTCTTTCCTCCCTCTTTGAACTGTTTGAGCTTGGATGACCTCTTCCAAGCGGCATAGGATTTCCTATGGCCTCTCCTTTTGAGTTCTTTGGGAGTTGCACCATCACTTCCTTCAGAAGAGGAGGAGGATGATGAAGATGGAGAAGAGGGTGACCTCTTTCTCGCCTTTTTCTTCTCTTACTTCCTTTCTTTCTTATTTGAATTATGGTGAGAAGGACTATGCGATGGTCTTCTCTGTTTAGGGGGTGTTGGAGAGCGTTTTTCCCACTGTCTTCGTGGTGCCATCTCCGCCGAGGTGGTGGGAGATTCACTTCTTTCTTGTTCTTTCGGTGGGGGCTCTTCCTTTGAGATTTGGGCTCTCCTTGGTGAGGGAGTTGCCCCATCAACTTGTAAGCTTTTGGGTCCTTCGTATGGGTCCTCCTCTTCTCTCACCGTAGAGAGCCCTCTTTCAGAAATCTCACTAGGAGATTTCATAGGCACTCCCTCTTCTAGGTGAGGATATTGGAGAATCCCATGGATGCGTAATTGCTGTTGTACTTCACCTTGGAGGGATGGGTTGCCCATGGCTTGTTGAAGCCTAGTAACAAGATAGTTCACAAGCATAGGGGCATCATTAGTAGCTTGCTCATTAGCAAAATCAAAGCCATCAATATTAATTTCACTCTCTCTACTATTGTTAGCCATTCTAACTAAGTTTTAGGTGTAAATTTTTACTTGTACTTTGGCACTTCAAGCCCTAGTTGCTACTCCTCTTTACTTTCAAAGATAAGCGCTCAAGCATCTATACCTGTGGCTTGAAATATCATTAATTGCAAGGAATAGAAGAGAGGGTTTATCATAGCCCAGTCGGCATCGGTTCTTGTCAAGCTTCTAATAGCTCAATAATGGTTAAACCGTAGGCAAGCCCCTTGGGACTCCATTATTAAGACCATTTGCTTTTGATGGTGATACCCCGTTAACTGCACAAACCAGGCACACCTCAAGGATAATAAATCCCTATTCTACTTACCCTCATGCAATTAATAATACCAACCATTTGTAGAAAGCTTGAGGACCTCTCTTCTTGAGCAAGAAAACAGAAACCGATAGCTCTGATACCAATGTAACATTTAATTGTCTAAATAGCTTGTAAATAGCGGAAAACAACTTAACATAGTGAGCATTTCATTAAGAGTAAGTTCCTAATGAGCATAAAATAGTGCTTGGTTGGAGATAGCAACATTAGCATAACACCTAATTAGTTTGGCATAACAATACTTGAAAGAGGGAGAGAAATAGAACAATTGCCAACTATTGAGGACCGGATTTACATGGACCGGTCCCCCCTCCATTAGGCATTTGTATTATAGCTTCTCCCATTAAGAGAGACTTTGTACAATACAATTCTTTGTGTTCCTTGGTAAAAAAACTCGTTGGTGCTATGAAGATGGAAGCTTCATGCACCAAACTTATACGTGATAACACATAACATCAATTCCCCGTTGGTCTCAGACGCAAGACCTCACACACCTTCGGAGATGGTGAGAGCTAGCAGGGTATGAGAGTAGATCTAGAGGAAGAAGGAGTATTCTTACAAGAAAGAAGTATTTGTCCTCACATAATCACTCATAATAACTTAGCATAGCTTAGTAATTAGCATGTTAGAGGAGATGAGCATGCAATGGAGCTTGTCTCTTGGTTGGATTTGCATCACAAGCCAAGAGTTTGTTGGTGTAGGCCTCCCTTCTCACAAGCTTGGAGTAGATGAAGAGCTTTCCATTAAAGCTTGAGAAGGAGATAGACTTTCTTTACTTTACACATGAGCTTGTGTGAGTGTGTGTGGAATAATGCCTTCACAAATCAGCCCCCTCTCTCATCTTGGTCAACCCCTATTGCAATTTACTCATGCTGGCTTCCTATTGGCCCTTGAAAAGCTTAGCCAATAGCATTTGAGCAAGCTCTTTACTCTTGCTAGCTTCTTATTGGCCTGTGAAAAGTTTAGCCAATAGCATTTGAGAGGCCCAGTCTCAAGAGCCTTGTGACAAGTGTCCATCCTTTTTTCCTTTTGTAAAAGCTCAGATAATTAATTTAATTATCTGAATTCCTATTGGACCTTTTAGTCTTCTGGCGAATAGGAATTAAGCAAACATATGGGCTGCTTAATTCTCATTGGACCTTTTGACTGTCCAATAGTATTTTAGGGAAACTAAATCTTATTGGTTGTTTTTTAAAGAATTTATAAAATAAGAACTTTAGTTTAAACTAGCTGAGCCCTCATTGGTCCACCTCTATGTCCATCGAATAGGATTCATGCAAGAATTGGGGGTTTTCCTGCATGCCTAACATGTGTCCTATTTGCTTTGTGGAAAGGTAAACTGCTATGTGTGTGTGTGTGTGTGAGAGAGAGAGAGTGTGTGCTGTCTCTTTCCCACCTTGCTCACTCTTCTATCCTTTCCCTGTAGCCACTTTGTTGACTTTAGCATTCAACACTTTAGTCACTCAGAGTAGTTCCCATGACCTAGGACTTTTAGAGTAAAAATTTGGAACTTTAGCCTTTGGAAGTCTTTAATGGAGTGAAACTTAAGGGTCTTTTAAACTCCACTGGTGCACTTTGCTCTTTAGTAGACCATCCCCATCTGGATCTCCAATTCCCCTCTTTTGGATCCCCTGTTAAGACCGGTCTGGCAGCCTTTTCAATATCCAACCTTTGCTCCCCTTGGTATCTCCCCATATTAAATGATCAATTTAATATGAGAAAATCATTTGGGAAAGTAGATATTAGGTTTTTATGACATTCCCCCTTGGTATTGTGGTGCACTTCAAATTCGTTAGAAGATTGGTGAACCTACTTAAACTTGAACTACCAACACATTCCAAAGTTCACCTTGTCTTTGCCGTCGACCGTCTACCAAAATGGTTAGTGCAAGCAAATAATTTCATTGATTCAAACATTCTAATTGAAATAATTGAGCCACGTGCTCAACCTCATGAGCCCGAAAGGATTCTAGATCACAATAAATTATGAGTACATTATCATGTTCATCAGCAAGTCCTCATCAAGTGGAAAGTCAGACATGAGGAGGGTATCCATTGGGAAAACATTTGTGTGCTTAAGAAGTGCTTTCCTAACTTTTTTTCCCACATTTTTGATAATGAAAACTCTTCTCCAAGGGGGGAGTAATATCATGAAAAATGTAGGACTAAGGGGGGGCATGTCCCTAGGCTTGAGCACTTTGTGGGCTCCCTAAAGGTAGGCTAGGGGTATATAAAAGGGATATGGTTTAGTGGATAAGGAAGGCTTAGTCCCTTGCCCTCTCATACTAGTAGCTTTTATAAAATTTTCTTCCCTTTACTATGGGTTTCAAGGTTAGATAATCTTGATTTTCAACTTTCTCAAGTCTAATGTGAGGAAAACCTTTCTCGAGCACCACTTGAGGTACTCCAAGAGTCCATGATGTGTGTGTGTGTGTGCGTGCATGCGCACGTCTGTGCGCATGTGTGTATGTGTGTGTGTGTACCTACAGATTGTTCCTACAATGTTGATACTCTTGTTCTTTTTCTCTCCCATGTCAAATGATAATACTTCTCTTCTTCTTCTCTTCTCTCCTAGATTGGATGGAATATTTCTCCTGCTCCCCAAAAATGGCCATCAAATTTTCGATCTCTGTCACTAATGGAATTAAATGGGAGGGCATATAACTTATACACATTATTGAGAACTAGCCTTGCTAATTTTGGAGCCTTGCTTGTTGTCTTTGTAGGAATAAATTCACACATCTTGCTCAAGCGGTCTACTATGAACCCAAATAGAGTAATGGCCACAAAATTTCTTAAGTAGACCAACAGTGAAATCCAAAGAGATGCTTTCTTGTTTTCCATTTGGGATCTCTAATGGCTGTAAAATCCTATCAACCTTTAGATGCTCAACTTTTATCGCTTGACATGTTTGGAAATTTATCGCGTACTCATGTATGTCCTTGTGTAAACCTAGCCAGTAAATTTGCCTTCTTAATAGTGTGTATGTCTTACAAATACCACGATAACCTGCACTTGAATTATCGTGACACTCAAAAACAATTTGGCACGTGGTGTCCAAGTCCCTAGGTACACATAGTCTCCCCTTACAGAGTAGATACCCATCTTCAATAGAAAAATTATTCCATCATTGTAGTTATTCTTGTGAGCAAGCAATATTGTGTGTAGAGTTTAGTGATGCACTCATTAGAGTGAGAAGGAATCCTCATTTTTACATGACTCCACACTTGTCTATATAATAAATCATGCTCGCACTTTTCTAGAAGAGAGGCCAAAAATTCACTTGTAATTTTTGTGAAAGAACCAGTAAAAATCTCTGGCATGCAACTTGAAGCATTGGCTACCATGTTGTATCGACCTTTATGGCACCATAAAGAGATCGTATCCTTGAAGGATATCTGCACATCTAGCCTTGCAACCCTTTAAATCAATTTAAACCACTCAATGATCTCATGGGTAAATACAATTCAAACTTTGCACCACTTAAATCATGCCTCCATTTGCGAAGGACGTGAATAATGGCATACAATTCACACTCATGCACAGAGTAATTGAACAAAGCACCATGTAATTTCTTGCTCTCAAAGACAAATGGTCACCCTCTTGAAGTAGTAATATCTTCAAAAGAGTTTTTTAGATCGATGATGTGCAATATGGGAGAAGTAGTTAAAGTGGTCTTAAGCTTATCAAAGCTACTTTTCTTCTTGCAAAGTAAATTGGCAACCTTGAACTTTTAACTAGTCAGTCTCATAGGCACATCTATCTTTGCATAATTCTATTTGACTTTACAAATAATAGCCCAAAAAAAAATAAAAATTTGAAGTTTTTGGGAGGAGGCATTTCAAAAAATAGCCTTTTGCTAAGATCCATCTTAAGACCCTTGTCAGAAACAATATGACCAATATACTGCACCTTTGTGTACATGAAGGTAAATTTTCTCTTCTTGGCATATAAAGTATGCTTCCTAAGAAAAGCAAAGACTTGTCTGAGATTATCTAGATGGGTGAAAGCATGTTAACACAATTTTCGCTATTTCGTTTTCACAATCCACGATATTTTTGCCACTAAATTGAATTTAAAGCTTGGCATACCAAATCTCGATGGTCGTTAAGTGAAAATAAATGGTCGATTTGCCAATTGATGGTCAAGTAAGCCTTGATTTTGTAAACTCGGTGCAACAACTTTGCAATTTTCTCTTCAAAATTTGAATTTGGTTGCCGATTTCCTCGAACCAAAAACTCTGATACCACTGTTGGAGAAGTGATGGGGAGAACGGTTGCTTCCAATTCCAATCTTTCTTGCACATTTCCCTGTCAACCTCTCACCATCTCTCCCACTGTTGGAGAAGTGATGGGAAGAACGGTTGCTTCCAATTCCACTCTTTCTTGCACACTTCCCTGTCAACCTCTCACCATCTCTCCCAATTTCCAAGTACGTGACACCTTACACACACACACACACACACACACACATGCTTGATAATGAAAGAGTGTATGAGAGGAGATGTAGACTTGATCAGCAATTATACAGTATAGCATAACATAGTATAAGAGGGAGAGAGGGAGAATCTTGAAAAGCAATGGCCTAAAGATTGTAGCCCCAAACTTCACAACACGTCTTGTAGAGTTTGGTATTTAATATTTGATATTACTTGTTGGTGCCAAAAATTGGGGGCTCCTCATTTACACTTAGTTCCACTTTAGTTATGAGTAGAGCATATCACTTATTGCATGACCCTCTTAGGGCAAGTTCTCACTATTTTATTTACAAACCAACCATAGTGGATTATTGATAAAAGATCTAAAACACTGTGCAAATATAAAATGGCCGAGGAATTTATTTATTGCCGACTCCTTCTCCTCAACTCCAAAAACTCCAATGTACAAGTCATCAACTCACCGTTATTAAAAATAATTAAGAAAGACACCATAGTAATTACCCATTATGCTCCAGTTATCCCAATTGTAAACTAGTGAGCATTTGACTTAATGCATACCAAAAAACAAAATCAGCTTCATCATAAATATGCTACTGATTTTGTGTATACTTTTTTCAATATGAGACTTAATATCCATAAGCCTCAAAATAGTGCAACAAGAGGAGTGCAAAAGCACTATGTTTTTTTCCAAATGTACAAAGTTGTCACTGCAGAAGTTGAAAAGTTGTCACTGCAGAAGTTGATGGCGATGATGATATGGAATGGGAGATAGCCTCATAATGCTCATATTCGATGAAGTAGACAATATGGTTGGAGTGTTTGAATATAGGGATGATTTGTGATCACATCTTTGTAATTTTTGCTCATTTTTGCAATAGTGCATGATGGAATACAATGTTATGCCCCTCTCTCTCTCTCTCTCTCTCTCTCCCTCTTAAGTTTAACAAAAAGTTTTGCAATTATAGTTAACAATTTGATATAACTAATTGCATTTTTGATATTATAGATAGAAGGAGTGGAGGGGGGAAATGTAGTTTTGAGGTTACAAAAAGTGATCATAACAAAGTTCTACAGAATGACTTAAGATATTGAGTGTACCACTTTGTCTAGTAGGTCATCTATGCAAAACTCAGAACTTCTAAGCTCCAGATTGTTCTGCAAGTGCTTGTTGTTGTTGCGAAGTAGCACCCTTGTCTAGTAGGGGTGCGTACAAGGATGCATATTGTTGAAGCTTTGCCTCTTCTGTCATTGAGCATCACCCCTGGGCTTCCACTAGCTCTGTCTCAAGCTCAAGGATTCAACCACACAACATGTCTGGTGTCTCTCCTTGGCTTGCAAGGTCCTCTGACTCTTCAAAAAATAGAACTACATGGCACTTGCGTGGAGGCAATTAGTTATTTTCATTGTGTGCTGCCACTTTTTTTTGCAATGCATCCACGACCAATGCCACCTGTGTCTAGGCGGTCCGATCAATCCACCTACCTCCCTAGGATGCCATGGAAATAGCATTGTTGTACGAAGTAGATTATTGTTTGGTTGTTGTTTGGCATATATCTCTCTCGTTGTATGAACCTCCATAGAAACACTCGTGCTAGCCCTTTATGCTGCGAATCTGACACCTTCAATGGAGATGTATCTTTTGCATTATTGTTGATTCAAAATAATTGTTGTCACACAAAGTGATTTGGGAAAATCAAAAAGATTGCTGCATTTCTTGAGGCTTAGTGGCTTTCCCTGCAACTTGGATTCATCCTCTTCAATGCTAGCAATATGTGTGAGGTCATCTTTCCCATATCTTGCTTGATCTTCTTTGAATATCGCTTGGGCTTTAGCGTGGTTGAGTTCTTCTTCGATATCTGCAAATCAAGATAACATGTCATTATTAGAGTGCTCAACGATCAAGTCAACATGTCATTACTTATTTAGTTATATCCAACATCATGTTGCAAGACAAAGATAGAATCCCTTATTCAATTACATAATTTACATTTGACACCAGAAGAGAGAGAAAGATCGAATCATAATTTTAGTTTCACATTAGTCCTCAGCCGACTGTCGACCAAAAGTCATTATAATGTTGTAACCCACTCTATGGGCACCGTTTCAACAAAGAGAGAGGTCAAAGGTGCTAGGATGGGTTGTGCGATTAGTTTGCTTTCCATTTTCAAGGTGTGTAAGCACATTGCTCAAATATTCAATCTTGTTTTGCTCTTGGGACACTACCAAGCACTTCAAGAGGTGTTTACAAGTATGGCACATGGAGAAAGCAACCATGCATTTAGTCCAAGAGCGGCGGTTAGTAGATATACACTCAAGGGTGGCCCATGGATAATCTTTCTCGCACTGTTTTTTTGGTTTCTATCTGCAAGTCGCGAAGAGGAGAGAAGTGAAATGTAGTTTTTGTCTTTGTGCATGACCTCGAATCCATAATGCCTCTAGGGGTGAACTATGTAATCATGTTAATGCATAGTGTGAGTTCAAAATGAGGGGTTTTAAAATGCAAAAAATTTAGGCAATTTAGCAGAGACACACTAAAATAAGGGGGTTTTATATTCAATTTTGAAAAAAAAATCCTAAAATAAGGAGTCATTTCATTCATTTAGACATATTAAAAGATGGGTTTTTTTAATACCCCGCAAACGCACGTTATATACGGGGGTACTGAATGGTGACCCCCGAGCATAATGCCTACATAGACACCCTCCTGGCCAAAATGCAGCATCATGTTGCTAGAGTGGAGATCATTGTGGAGGTATTCCTGTGCATGCACAAACTTTAGGGTTCGGATAAGAGAATTCATCATCTATAAAGTGGCTATGTAATCGCAAATGGTAGGCTGACTACCATCTGTAGTGCACTCTTTTATCTATTGCTCTGCATGGCCACCATTTTAGATCATGAAATGAGCATCGAACTCTCTAGATGATGAACAATGGCAAGTGAATAGATAATTCCCCAATGGGCGATGTCCAAAATTGTTGCTTAGTCTTTGACCTACTAATCTACAGTGGGTCCATGCAAGTGCACTTTTAAAATTTTCACGGCATATAGTGGATCTTTGAAGGCAAGATGGGTGACATCCACACACTTCATGTTGTCAGGGATTTTTTGGATGAGCATAAAGCCACTAGGTCATGCCAAAAAGCCTACCAGCTAGCCTCGTGTATATATGTGTACATAGCCCTGCAAGTCTTGGAAGTGACCATGTAAAAATTCATGTACAAAGGTGGGATTTTTCCAAGATTGGGTGCTGGTGTTTTGGGTTATTCAAGTCTCCAAAACATGGTTTAATAAGTATTTTCAGCCATGCTTTATAGCTCATGAATCGGACTTGTACATCAGGAGTTATGAGCATCCGAAGTGGGCGGTCTCAACTTAGAAAGTTTGTAGGTGCATGTGGCAAGGGCAACTGGGCAAACTTGATCATTTCAAATAGAAATGTTGAGGTTTGAGAACTAAAAGTAGTCAAGGACTTGGGCTCCATGCCATGTGTTATAGTGTGTTGTTCGGTGACCAAAGCAGCAAGTTATGCTTTGGGGGAGTTGTCCGAGAAGCTCTCATGCTTTGGGAAAATCTGGAAATTTGTTGGGCACAAGGGGTTTGGGAAGGTTGAGGAGGAAGTGCCATGTGGCAGAGGAATTATCCCACATGAGAAGGAAACAGGGGAGAGTGGGGGGTATATAGGCTAAAGAGGGAGCCCATTACGGGTGTATCAAAGTGAAAGGAGCTCTCAAGGCTTGGATATGGAGGGGCTCGTGGGCTTCATGGGAGTGAAATGGTGCATTTTTTGAGTCCCCACTCAGGTGCATAGATACGTGGCACAAATTTTGGTCCCCGGACACTTGCCCCCACCCTTGGTCAAAGGGTCACCGACACCTCATTTTATGTCAAAACATGAGCTAATTAAAAGATGCCTACCAAGAGAGCCTTGTTGGCTACGAAGAGAGAGAAAATTTTTGGGATAAAAGATAAGAAAGCCCCCCATTTTAATAGCTACAACACCTTCACAACTTCTAGAGAGCTCATTTTTTAGCAAGAAAGAGTACACCCCTGATTTTGAGCGGCCATAACTCTTTCATCCTTCATCTGCTTTTTGCCTATGGATACTCTACAGACATCTCTACGAGACAAGCTTTGTCATGATGTCCTCTGTTTCTTCTAATTTTGAGTGTATTCCATTCTTGAAGGGTTTTTCATAAATTTCTACAGTTATTTATCACAGGTTTTTTCGGCGGTGTATCACACAGTCATGTGTCAAGAGACTGGGTCTCATTACATACGAAAGATCTGGGTTTTGGATTTGACTAGCAAAAAATTCCAAAGTGAAGTGTTTGGGGATGACTAATAATTTGGAAGTTGAAGTCTTTAACATGAAGGCTATAGTAAACTTTCATGTTATGCCAACTGGCTTGGGAACTTTTCCTCTCATTTTGGGACGACCTTGGTTGAGAGCTATTGGTGTTGTGCAAGATTGGGGCAAGGGAACAATCTGTGTGTATGGCAGGAAGGGTGAAAAGAGGGTGTTTGATATGACTACCAAGCAATCCTTGGCATTAGAAGATGTGAATCAAATGATGACTCCAAAGTTACCAGCAGTGATGAAGACAGTTCTAAAGATTCAGAAAGCAGCACCACTTCCAGGTCTAGTGATGAGGGAGAAGTGTTTTTCTTGTTGTTGGACGAGGAGAAGAGGGAAGTGGGTGAAACGTTGCAAGTGTTAGGGAATATAAATGCTTCAAGCCGTTTAGAGAAACTTGAGGAGTTGATGCAGTCTAAACAGGAATTGCCAGCGACGAAGAAAGAATTGATTCAAAATATACTGAGTGCCGATCTGACAGAAGGAGAAAGAAGAGAGTACTTAACAATGTTGGACATATTTTCAAATCTTTTCATCACTTTATATCAAGAATTAAGGGATTTTGTTGGAGATCCTGTGAAGATTGAACTAGTTGAAGAGGCAAAGCCAATACGATAGAAATTAAGAAGCATGGGTAAGGAGCAAATGAATGCTTTAAAGGAAGAATTGGACAAACTATAGGATGCAGGGTTCATTGTGCCAATCGATAATGCTGAATGGGTGAGCCCTGTAGTGGTCACTCCAAAGAAAGATGGGCGTTGGAGAGTTTGTGTTGATTATAAACCATTAAATGCAGTGACCAAGAAAGATCCTTACCCTTTACCTTTCATTGATCAACTTTTAGATGCAATAGCTGGCTTTGAAAGATACAATGTCTGTGATGGTTATTCATGATATTTTCAGCTTATCCTTGCTCTTGAAGACCGGAAAAAGACTATTTTTATCACGCCATGGGGTTGTTTTTGCTTTTGCTGCCTTCCTTTTGGGTTGACAAATGGGCCTAGAGCTTTTGAAAGAAAAGTGGATTGGGTCCTTACCCCGTTCCTTGGGAAGTTTATCAAAGGATTCATAGATGATTTTTGTGTATATAGTTCAAGGAAAGAGCATGTTCAAAAGCTTGAGATGACTTTTGCAAGGTATCAATTGAATCCTAAAAAGTTTCATTTGGCGCAACCAAGGGTGAAGCTTCTTGGACATGTGATTTCAAAAAAATGGGATTGAAGCAGATCCAGAGAAAGTGGAGGCTTTGTTGTTGCTGTCATCTCCAAAAGACACCAGACAGTTGGCCACTTTCATACAAAAGGTCAAGTATTTTTCTCGTTTCATACCTTTGGCATCACAGCTATTGTATCCATTGTAGCAAGCAGTTCCTTGGAGTGGTCTCGTGACTGTGACGATATTTTTGACAAAGTCAAAGAGGTTTTGGGTACACTACCCATTATGCAAGCTCCTGACTGGGAGTTTTATGTTAACCCATAATGGGAGATGATGCCATTGGGGCCATGTTGTTGCAAAAAGGGAAGGAATCTCAATATATGAAGCCTGTTCATTATGCTAGCGGAGTGAAGACTCCTCATGAAAGAGATTACTCTGAAATTGCATTGGTGATGGCTAGAATGGTTTATGCTTGCAGACGATTCACACATTACTTGTTGCAAAAGTTGGTCACCTTTCTCACCAGCTATTCATTGCTTCCTCAGTTGTTCAATAATTTGAATATATCAAAAATAGTAATGAAATGGGTTATTGAACTTCAAGAGTTTCAATTCATCTTTTTGGTGGAAGAGAGTACTCAGGCTACCTTGGCAGATTTACTCACTTATAAAGACACTGTTGTTTTGGTTAAGGAAGAAGTGGTGCGAAAGAAGAAAGTCGAGACTCTTGCCATTTTTTATGCTTCACTATTATATTTTGATGGCTCTTATCAAAGAAGTCATGATGCTGCTTTGGGAGGCATTGTCATTTATGATGCACAAGGAAAACTTGTAAGGAAGCAAGGGCTGAAACTTGATGCAAAAAGTAACAATGAAGCAGAGTACATGGCTCTTGAAGGTGGTCTGCACATCTATTTACAGTTGGGATTTAGACGCTTGCATATCAAAGGAGATGCCTTGTTGGTCATGAAGCAAGTATTGGGAGTATGGAAGATAAGAATCCTAAACTAAAGAATTTATGCTCAAGGTGAAATCGTTGCTCACAAAGTTAAAAGCATGGAGCTTGCAGCATATTGAGAGGTCTCAGAATAAAGAAGCTCATGATGCTGCTAGGAAATGATCACTTGCATTTTTGTGTTGAAGGAAAATGTCCCTTTATATCATGGGAGGGAAGTGTTATCAATGGAGATGGATTTTTTGTTGAAAGCTGTTCTACCTGAAGGTTCACAATCCTCCAAAAAGTATGCTTTTATGAGAAAAGCTAGAAAGTACAAAATGCTTGAGGATGTGCTTTACATGATAGGGAGTGATTTGGTTTTGTGTCGTGTGCCCTGGAAAGAGGAAATACAATATTTTAGAAGAAAATCATGAAGGATCTTGTGGAGGCCATTTTGCATGAAAATCATGTTGCATAAAATTTTGCAAGAGGGCTATGTGTGGCCAAGCATTCAACGGGATGTTAACCATTGGTGTAAGTCTTGTTTGCCTTGCCAGAAGATGGGAAAGAGAATTTTGAAGCCGGAATTACGAAAGACAATTCTAGCTTTTGATGTGTTCAAAAAATGGGGTCTTGATGCTATTGGCCCCTTACCTATGACTAGCAAAAGAAATGCTTACATTTTGACAGCAGTGTATTATTTTTCACAATGGACAGAAGCCAAGGATGTCAAACAGATTACCAGTAAGGAAATGGGAAATTTGTTTATGAGAATATATGCTGCAAATTTGGTGTGCCACTAGAGCTACTTTCTGATAGAGGACTAGGATTTAGAGGGGAGCTATTTGATTTCTTATGCGAGAAGCTCAATATACAACACAAGTATAGTTCTCCTTATTATCCACAATGCAATGGTCTCAATGAGAGGTTCAATGGAGAGTTGGTGAAAATCTTGACAAAGATGACCCAGACACATGGGAAAACTTGGGATTCAGAGTTGCCTTGTGCATTATGGGCCTACAGAACTACTATCAAAATGAGCACAGGATTTTCTCCTCACCACTTGGTTTATAGCAAGAAATCTTTATTGCCAATTGAACCTGATATTCCTGTACTCAAATTGTTGTCATTGGGAGATGAAGAGCGAACAAATACCTGGCAAAAACGACTATTGGATCTACAATGTTTGCAATTGGACAGAGTTTTGGCTTTGAGCTACTATGAAGAAGTGTCAAAGAAGTTTTAGCTAAAAATTAATGAATGCGTAAAGGATAAAGGAATTGAAAAGGGTGATCTGGTGTTGCGATACAATAGTAAGTTGGACAATACCTTTCAGAAAAACTTTCAAATCAAGTGGGAAGGTCCTTTTACTGTTGTAAACAAGTTTGACAATGGCACGTATCAGTTGGCAGATTTGAGTGGTGCACATCATAAATATCCTGTTAATGGTTACAGATTGAAGAAATATATGGCACGTTCGATGACAATTATGATAGATGAAATGCTATCAATGGAGGAAGACGGTGTGAAAACATCTGAGAATGTAATTGAGGTTTTTACAAATGAGCTACAACAGTTGTTCACCCTAAAAACCTCTGCTTGTCATGAATGATCAAGTAGGCTAGGGGGTTTGGCAAGCTATGTGAGGTATTTTTTGGATGAGCATAAAGCCACTAGGTCATGTCAAAAAGCTTGCCCACTAGCCTCTTGTATATATGTGTACATAGCCCTGCATGTCTTGGAAGTGACCATGTAAAAATGGTGTGATTTTTCCAGGCTTGGGTGTTGATGTTTTGGGTTATTCAAGTCTCCAAAACATGGTTTTCAATAATTATTTTCAGTCGTGCTTTATAGCTCGTGAATTGGACTTGTACATCATGAGTTATGAGCATCCGAAGTGGGTGATCTCAACTTAGAAAGTGATTGCAAGTGCATGCGACAAGGGCAACTAGGCCAACTTGATCATTTGAATTAAAAATGCTGAGGTTTAGAATTCTAAAAGTAGCCGAGGACTTGGGCTTCAAGCCGTATGTTACAGTGTGTCATTCGATGACCGGAGCAGCAAGTTATGCTTTGGGAAAGTTGTCTGAGAAGCTCTCCTGCTTTGGGAAAATCTGGAAATTTGTTGGGCGCAAGGGGTTTGGGAAGGTTGAGGAGGAAGTGCCATGTGGCAGGGGAATTATCCCACATGAGAAGGAAAAAGGGGAGAGTGGGGGGTATATAGGCTAAAGGGGGAGCCCATTATGGGTGTATCAAAGTGAAAGGAGCTCTCAAGGCTTGGCTATGGAGGAGCTCGTGGGCTTCATGGGAGTGAAATGGTGCATTTTTTGAGTCCCCACTCAGCAGGACAGGGCGTGGCACAAATTTTGGTTCCCGGACACTTGCCCCCACCCCATTCCCTTAGTCAAAGGGTCACCGACACCTCATTTTATGCCCAAAAATGAGCTAATTAAAAGATGCCTACCAAGAAAGCCTTGTCGGCTAAGAAGAGAGAGAAATTTTTTGGGATAAAAGATAAGAAATCCCCCCATTTTAATAGGTGCAACACCTGCACAACTTCCAGAGAGCTCATTTTTTAGCAAGAAAGAGTACACCCCCGATTTCAAGCGGCCATAACTCTTTCATCCTTTATCTGTTTTTTGCCTATGGATACTCTACAGACATCTCCACGAGATGAGATTTGTCATGATGTCCTTTGTCTCTCCTAATTTTGAGTGTGTTCCATGCTTGAAGGATTTTTTATAAATCTCTACAGGTGTTTTCGACGGTGTAATAGTTCTTCCTTCCGACGATGTGATTCATGAAAGGCTATAGAGGCACTCATTTCTCTTGTTGTTTGCACACTAACAACATGCCCCATCTTCCCTCTCCCAGCCACGGAGAGTGTATGTCGAAGATGATGGTATCTGGTAGAAGGTGTAAAATAGGAGGGAGTTGAAAGAGGTCTAAAGCAGTTGCGGTTGACACAGCAGGCTCTACCCTAGTGATGACTCTTGGGTCCTCAACAACATTAGAAGAATGTTAACCCTCACGACTCACAGACACCCTATCACCTACGAGACGGACATTGTAACCTATGGTGGACATTATATTATTTATTTGGTAGAGTCAGGTACCGGGCTTGTCGGTCCAATAGGAAAAGGGTAAGAGTGATCGCCGATGAGAGGCGCACTCTAACTGGGACATTCAAGGGATTAGTTGGCTAAGCATGGGCGCCCAAGTGTGAATGGGGTGAGCTCATATAAAAGCCAACTAAACCTAAAATTCACTCATTCTCTCATTTGTGCAATGCAAGAAGAGTGCTCTTGCTCCATCTCCTTGTGTACTAGTGTGTGTGTGTGTGTACTTGAGAGTGTGTGTGTGTGTGTGTGTGTGTGTGTGTGTGTGTGTGTGATCGAGCATTGCGGCGACACGACGGCGGTGAAGCGGTTGAGCGCGACGTAGCGGCGTCTCCTTCTTCTTCGCGGCGAGGAATCCTCCACGGCAGGAGCATAGAGCGGTGAGTGACACACCATTGCCCTCTTTTGAGCTTACTAGTTAAGCTAGTTGTGTGCTTGGAGCCGTCTGTGGCTCGCACACAGTGTTAGGCAAGTCCCTTGCTTCGACAGTGCGGCAAGGAGCGCACATTTTTGGCGCCGCTGTCGGGGAATCGCCCTGCACTAAGCCCAAGAGGCACTTTGTGCTTCTTCTATTAGTTGTTTGTAGTAGGAAAGAAGAGGAAGAGGAAGAGGAAGAGGAATGAGTTATTTTTCTGCAAGTTGTTAATTTTTGTATTGTCTGCAAGTTCTGTGATTTCTGCATAATCTTGTGTTTTCTGTTTGCACACAGTCTTTGCACAATTAGTAGTCGTTAGCTTGTTCGCAGTGAATGAGTAAGTAGGTAGACAGTTAGCAATTTCTGTTTGCACACAGTCTGTACACAGTTTTCTGTTAAGGTTTGTATGCACACAGTCTTTGCATAGTAAGGTAGTGAGAGAGGAAGTAGGTGGACAATTAGCTCACTGTCAGTAAGCAGTTAGCACAGATTAGTTAGTGGTTAGCAGCACTGTCAGTAAGCAGTTAGCAGAGTGGTTAACAGATTAGTTAGTGGTTAGCAGCACTGTTAGTAAGTAGATAAGGTAGTGAGATGTGAGTTGTTGACAGAGAGGTTAAGTGGGTGTTAAAAAAAAAAAAAAACCGAAAATATTTAAGCGTGAGTGACTGGGGGGCTATACTAAAATTTTGATCGGGATCGTTTCCCCAAGCCCAAGCCCAAGCCCAGGCCTCAGTCCTCAGTCTTATGATATATACTAGACACACTCTTATATATATACCCTACCCCCTCAAGAAGGAATGAGAGCATGTGGGGCAAGTCCTCCACTCTCCTCCCTTCTCTTCCCACTTGCACCCTTAGACTTTCTAATTTGGGCCTAGTTCCCTACTAGAAATTGACGGTTTTAGGGATTCCGAGGGCATAAAGTGACCAAACAGAGGGCTGTAAAGCACGACACGTCCCTCTGATCGAGACGCTCGTTTTGAGCTATCATACGTTCTATTCTATAGCCGGGTCAGAAAAAAGGGACCAAAAAAAAAAAAAAGACTTGGGTTGCAAAACACCCAAAAATACTAGGTGAGCAGCCTTCACGGGCACTCACTGACACTTCTAGGGAATCCAAGTCATATGAACCTACGCTCTAGACGAGTGTTAGAGCACGAGCATATTGGTAGTGCCTCCATTTACGCGGGCACCCATTATTCCTCCACCCTAGGTTCTGGACCTTCGGCCCGGACTCAAGGTAGCGCGACCCAAGATCCTCATATCGCGTCTAGTGATTCTTCCTCTGACTACGAAGTCATCGAGGGGTATCCTACACCAAACCCTGATAGCTCAAGTCAAGACATGCATGCCATGGGCCCATGGCCTGGGTCCAGCGTGTTTAGCCGCTTAAAAGAGACCCTTAGTAGAGCTACTCGCTTCGAACATGCGGTTAATCAAATAAATGAAGGGAGTGGGGAAGTAAATTCGTCATTCATGCCTAAAATAGACCCTATGCTTCTTGAGAGTGTGCATGTGAATGTTCCATCCACTGCACCTCCTGATCCTTTAGGACTATCTCCCTCTGAGGTTCTACTACGCGATGGTAGGAGTCTTGCCGAAGTACAAGAGATCGAACGCTATATGCAAGCAACAAGGGATAGGGAAATTGAGAACCTACGAAGGCTAGAACAAAGTCGATCCCTGAAAGCAAAGGCTCCTATGACAACAATCATGCCAGCCGAGCAATCGAGTGCTCCCAAGGTAGCAGTCATGGAGGGGCAAGCGATGGGGAGCAATAATGCTTCCACTTCGAGGGAAACCTCCAGCACGCCAGGCCTAGATGGGATATTTCTAAACGAAAATTGGGAGTATGACCTACAAGCAGAAGCTTTAACTGATCGGTACACAGGACACACCTATCATGTGGGTTGGTTAGATGTTCTACAATCCACATCGGGTGCTACTAGCATAGATGAGCAACAACAGAAAGTCTGTGATGTCCTCCATAGGATTGTCGAGTTAGAAAGACAGAACACAGGGATCAACATGCCTTCAACAGGCCTAATGATATTATTGGATACGGGAAAGGCCAACCAACCAACCCTATCACAAATGGAGACTCCCTCAGTGAGCCCCATTGATCCTCCATATGTTGTTTCTCCAGGAGCCTCAATACAATCTGAGCTCACAAGTGGCAGCTTTACCTTCCCAGATCTAGCTCATCTTTCTCTTAATGACACTACGGCTACCATGCATATCCCAGTGGTGAGCATGACAAGAAGTACACCATGGAGTTCATTTGTTAATACTGCGCCGATGCCTAGTAGCACAGTGCCCCCAACTATACCTACATGTATGTATCAATCATGTGCACCTGTCGTACCGCAGCCTCATGTAGCTCCTACACCTCCGATTATTCCAAGAGCTTACAATCCACAATGGCATTATCCAAGCTGTTATACAAGTGAAGCCATGCCATTTAATAATAACATGCCATATCAGGCACCCCCTATGCCTAGGGCCACGCCTGTAAACTTTGGACCACCGTCTGGTACACCACCATACGAAATATGGGACCCAAGAGCCGCGCGTATGCCAAGGACAAGGCCAACTGCCATCTCACATGTTGTTCCAGGAGCACATACACCCATTATACCTGCTCAAATAGGAGATTTGGCAGCATTTTCTCAAATTATCGGTCGCTCTATTGCGGAAAACATGTGTAGTGCACCTGATAGAGAGCCTAGGATCAAGGCAGTTCAAGTGGCTAAGCTCACACAGAAATTCAGTGGAGACGGAGATGCTAGAAAGCATATGGAAGTCTTTGAACATGTGTGCGATTCCTTGGAAGAGCACAATGAGCTACATAAGTGTAAGGCTTTGAGTTTGACCCTAAGTGGAAAGGCTGGAGATTGGTATAGAACCTTAAGAGTAGAAGAGAAAACGATCTACTCTACTCTTAGGAGATTGTTCTTGAAAGAGCACATACGAGAGGGAGTACTTTGGGGTGTAGCCTCTCAGCTCCAGAAAGCCCAACGAGAAGAAGGTGAATCCGTGAGAGACTTCATTAGTCGCCTAAAGAATTTGAATTCTCGATGCAATCCAAACGAGCGATTCAACAACAACCAATTGCTCGATAGATTCATTAGGGGACTACGACATGAAAGTATCTATAATGGCCTAGTCGTTAGAGGTATCACTACTTGGGATGCAGTCACCATGAATGCAATCCAATTGGAGGATAATTTAATGATTGCAGGAGAAAGAGTGTCTGCCGAGCTGAAGTCTAGTAGCTCGCAAGTGTCAGGGCATGAGCCAATGAAGATAAAGCCAATCGTGAAAGAGCAAACGATATCTGAGATGACTTTGGCAGATCTCACCAAGGCCATCCAAGAAAGCCTTAGGGGTAATCGTGCTCCACAAAACACTCATATGTATCCAAGAAGGGAGCAACAATGGTGCTCAATTTGCTTGGGCCCACATACTACGAGTGAATGCCCTACTTTCAGAGTAAAGTTTAACGAGACTTGTAACGCGTGTGGTAGGTATGGCCATCAAGTGAAGGATTGCCTAATGCTTAAACGCATCATGGAAAATAGACCGCCTATAGCTTGGGCAGACTCACCTCGAGTTCCTGCATTGATGCCTACCCCACCCATGGAGCAACAGTTGCCATTACAGCACATGGTCCCTAGAACCCAAAATGTGGTCCAAACCACACCGTTGCCACCTCCAGTGCTAGGACCGCAACCCCCTCATCCAAGAGTTACACCTATGAACCTAATAGGTTGCGAGTCATCAAGTACTTATGTAGATTGCGAAGAGAACATAGACTCTAGTATCACCTATGGAGTCGACATGCTTGACGAGTATCCCATGTACTATATGGAAGACCATTGGGGACAAATCAAACCGGTATATCAAGCTACTGCATTAGCAGCAAAAGGCAAAACATTAATAGTTTTTCCAGGAGACCACCTCTTCAGTGCTACGAATGTGGTGGACCACATCGAGTAGCTGAGTGCCCCATTAGAATGCAAAAGAATGCTGCACTAATGCAAACAAGTCAAGGGAGTGCATTGGCAATGCCAATACTCACTTGTAATCGTTGTGGCATAGATCATTTGATCGCACAGTGTCCTAACAATCCAAACGCACCGAAAATCACACCATTGAACTTAATAGAGATTGTTGATGGGACACCACCAACTATAAACATAGTACCAGTAAACGCACTCACACGATCGATGCTCCAAAAACAAAATTATATTCTTGAGGAAAGAGACACGGCATCAATTGCCCAACCTCAGAAAAAGAAGAAAACACGAAGAAAGAGATCGCAAAAAGCAGCGAAGTCAGACCCCAGCTCAAAGACCAACATAGGGACTGGTGATGACCCCGTATATATGAACGACGCTGAAGAAGATTCTGATTCAGGTGAAACCATGGAGACCAAAACGACCACTAACATAGAAACCAACAAGGAAGATCTTCATGAGCCGCAATGGCTAGGATCCAAAAAGAAGATAGGAACTTACCCAAACCCTACAGAGGAGATTGAGCGAGTCAAGCAATTAAGGAGTTTGGTAGAAGATACCCAAAGGGATCTAGAACCAGCACCTAGGAAGATCCAAATTACAAACACCGTGTTCCCTACGCAACAACAACCTCACCAAGTCCATAGACCCTTGGACATACCTAGTATCATCCAAGAAGAAAGTGACTTAAAGTCATGGGAAAGTGGGCGTACTCACTTCTTGATGGAAAGAATGTTTACAGAGGGACTACCTGATCCTATCGAAGAAATGGAGATCCCATCTTCCCCATGTCAAGGGACTCAAGGCCAAAAGGTGCCGTTAAACATTACCAAATTGATGGATTTCATGTCTTCAGAAGTTAGAACCACCATCATGTCCAAACTATATAAAGACCCCGAGCTAGTCTCAGCACTGCGAGCGTTTCTCCATGGAGAATTACATGCCGGATTACCACAGTTTGCACATATGAACAAACCTGACTCGGTAATGAATGATGAGGAACATTTAGCACCACCATCTGACCTAGCGGGACATGAATCTGTAATTGAAATACCCGTTAACAAGTTGGGGCAATACTTTGAAGGTGATGAATCTAATGCTACTCTACCAATCACTACTAAAGGATTAACTGTAAAGGGGGTCCTTGAAGGTGGTGCGGGAGTTAGCATGGTGACAAAGAGTTGTTGGGAGTCTATGGGGAGACCTCACCTTGAAGCCACAAGCGTAGTGGTAAAAATGGCTAATGGATCTATTGTTACGCCTATTGGAATGCTAAAGGATCTGAGGATCAAGGTCTTGGGACACAAAATAAGGCAGACTTTCATTGTTATGGATTTTTCCAAGCATCCTATGTCATTTGAGATGATCTTAGGGCGTCCATTCATGAGGGAAGCAAAAATGGTGCATGACTGGTCCAAAAACCACGTCTACTTACAATTCCAAGACTCTGTCATTCGAGTTGATCTTTTAAGTGGTCGAACGCATCCTCTAGGAAATAAATTCATCATTGATAATCGATCAGACACAACAATTCACTCAGCTCCATTACAATATTATTACACGTGTAACGAAGACACGGATATTGGGGAGAACTCTCCTTATATGGATATCCTACCCGGAATGGCTGAGTCAGACAATGTCGATTGGGTACACCTAGCGACAACTATAGATACATGGGGAGCTAGAGGAACAACCTGGGTAACACCAGATGGGGAAGAGATACCACACATTGCACCAGTAAACATGTTAGGTGTAGCGCATGTAACATCCGATGATAAGAAAGAGGCACACCTACCCGAGAGTGAAACTGATGATTCCTCAAAGGCTTCAGGCCAATACACATCAGAAACAAAATCTCAGGGAGAAATGGATTCAGAACCTGAGGGAACATCGAGTGAACCAAGTATAGAAACTAAACGCTCAAGGCCTAGTACGACCGTCTATGGTAATTTATATGAGAGTGAAGAAGATACGAGCGAAGACCTATCAGGCGAGTCGAGTTCAAACATTTACCAAAATCAAAACCTTAACAAGAAACAAAGGTCATATAAGAGACGACAATATCGAGAAAATGTGAGAGCTAGGATAAACAAGGAAAGATCTACTGCAGAATGGCTTAGCTATCTAGGGGCATGTGATGCTCATCGAAAGCTAGTAGATGATTGGGGTGAACATCTCCAGAGTGTCATGTGGTGCAGCCCGCGACCCATTGACCTCGCTCAATTGGAGGTTACAGAGCCGAAATTGAGTCGAACTATAAGAAGACGTCAAAACCAAGAGTTAGCAGAACAACAAAAGGAGGCAGAACTAAAAGAAAGGTCTCTGTTAGGACAAGAGCCTGTTGACTTACATATGGCTCCCGAACATTTTAAATCTTATACCACGGGGGAGCGAAAGGTTGTGTATGCCAAAGCCCAATGAATACCTACCAATGGAAGCAGTGGAGTCTATGATGGTCCAGCGGTAGTTAAAGAGATAGAATTAGCAGAACCAGGTGAGGAGTCTAAACCAGTCTTTATTGCTCAAGACCTTACCGAAACTAAAGAGGCTGTACTTAAGGAGCTCCTCAAGGAATACAAGGATATCTTTGCTTGGACATATCATGACATGAAGGGCGTTCCACCTTCTATGGTGCAACATACAATTCCCATGATCAACATTGCTAAACCCGTCCAGCAACGACCCTATCCAATGAATCCTAAGTACGCCAAAATTGTACAAGAGGAGATTGAAAAACTTATCCAATGTGGATTCATATACCCTATTGAGCACTCAGAATGGGTTCCTCCAATAGTCATTGTGCCAAAAAAGAATGGGAAACTAAGAGTGTGCGTGGACCTCAAGAAAGTTAATGCAGCCACTAGGAGATATCATTATCCCTTGCCATATTCAAAACATGTGCTTGAAAGAGTTGCGGGCAAGGAAGCTTATAGCTTTTTAGATGGGTACTCTGGTTACAATCAAATCACAATTGCATTAGAGGACCAAGCTAAAACTGCTTTTATCACAGAGTTTGGAGTGTTTGCATTTCGTGTTATGGCTTTTGGCTTAACAAATGCCCATGCTACATTCCAACGATTAATAAACACTGCGTTTAAAGAATTTCTAAGGGAGTTTTGTGAAGCTTTCCTAGACGACCTTTGTGTTTATTCTTCTTGGGAGAAGCATTTGTTATATCTATGAAAAATATTTGAAAGGTGCAGATTTTATCGCATCTCATTGAACCCTTTCAAATGCCAATTTTGGGTTAAGCATGGAGTCATTCTAGGGCATATAGTGTCCAAGAACGGGATATCCACAGATGAGAGTAAGATTAAAGCCATTGCCGATTTGCCACCACCTACGAACTATAAAGGAGTTCAAAGATTTATGGGCCATGTTGGTTATTATCAAAGGTTTATTTTAAACTTTGCCGAGATAGCGCGTCCATTGTACAAGCTTCTTATCGAGTTTCACTGGACGGAAGAATGTCATCAATCTTATGAGTTATTAAAGAACGCCCTAACAAGTGCTCCAATCCTGCGAACACCTGATTGGAATGTACCTTTTCATGTGCATATTGATGCATCAAACTTTGCTATTGGGTGTGTTCTAACTCAACCAGGAGAACATAAATTGGACTACCCTATTAGCTTTGCAAGTCGCCAATTAAATGATGCCGAGATGAACTACACTACTACAGAGCGCGAAGGTCTAGCTATGATTTACTCAGTAAAGAAATTTCGCTATTACCTTCTTGCTACCAAGTTTGTGTTTTATGTTGATCATCAAGCATTGCTATATTTGGTAAACAAGCCGTGTTCCACAGGTCGAATTACACGATGGTTGTTAATTCTTCTTGAGTTTGACTTCAGCGTTGTTGTGAGGTAATTCTTCTTGAGTTTGACTTCACCGTTGTTGTGAGGCTTGGGAGGAAACATGTCATGGCGGATCATTTATCTCGTATCCCTAATGGCGAAGCTCCTACGGGGGTTGATGATGAATTTCCTGATACTCCTTTGTTCATTGTTGAGACAATGCCTGAATGGAGTGAAAAGATTGTTAACTTCTTAGTTAATGGTTTTCCACCCAAAGAGCTGCGAAAAGATATAGCTCGAAAATTAATCAAGGAATGCGAACCCTATTGCTTACTGGCTGGAACTCTCTATAAGAGAGGAAAAGATGATGTTCTTAGACGATGTGCCTGCGAGGATGAGTATTTATATATTCTACAAGAGGCACACATGGGCATAGCTGGTGGTCACTTTTCAGGAAAGTTGACTGCCCGAAAGATCTTATAGTCAGGCTATTGGTGGTCCACTCTGTTTAAAGATGCATCACTTTTTGCAAAGGGATGTGATGAATGCCAACGCTTCAACAAGCCACAAAGAAGGGATAGGATGCCTCTACATCCCATCAAGGTAACCCAACCATTTGAAAAGTGGGGCTTAGACTTTGTAGGACCGATTAGTCCGGCTGTACATAACACGCAATCACGATATATCATTGTGGCTACCGACTATGTAACCAAATGGGCTGAAGCAAAAGCAACACGAAAGGCGGATGCAAAAACAACAGCTAAGTTCCTCTTTGAGAACATTATCACACGTTTTGGATGCCCCTTTGAACTTGTGAGTGACAATGGAACTCATTTTATAAATGAAGTAATAAAAGAACCCACATCAAACTTCATGATATCTCACCACAAGTCTACACCCTATTATCCCCAAGCAAATGGCCAAGCTGAGAGTACCAACAAAACTCTCATCTCCAGTTTGACAAAGACAGTTGAGGCTCATCGCACTGATGACCTAAAGCTTACATCAACTGTATGGGCTTATCGTACTGCGTATAAAGTTGCTATTAATTTCACACCGTTTAAGATGGTGTATGGCCAAGAAGCAGTTATGCCATGGGAGTTTGTCATTCCTAGTCTTCGAGTAGCTTCTCAAGAAGGTTGGGATGGTAACCCCTTAGTGGAGCGATTATATATCTTGGAAAGGCTAGATGAAGAGAGGCAATTAGCTGTGCGAAATTCTCTAGTGGAGAAGGATAAGAGAAAGAAGTGGTTTGATAGCCATTTAAAGGATAAAGACATCAAGGTTGGTGATAAAGTTCTTATGTACGGGGTACGTAATGAAAAGAAGAAATTGAAATACACTGGTAAGGGACCATATCGAGTGTGTGAAATTTCCCCCACAAGGTAACATTCGTGTGGAGACTCTAGATGGAGTTGAAACCATTGGATTCCTTAATGGGAGTAAATTCAAAAGATATTATGATCCTCTAAGCCAGAAAGAGTTGCCAGCCATCCATCAAAAGAAGGCTGCCAAGGAACAAGCAGAGCTTAGAAAAATCCAAGCAAGAGTTGAGGCTCGAGAATGACAACAACGTCTTAGACGCCAATGAGAGGCTAATCTTGGAATCACGCAAGCATTTTTCGAGGACACAGATGACGACTCATTAGAATCTGAGCCACCCCTTCGATACCCAATTGAGCTAAATAGCCCCTATGGGAAAGTACTATACAATGCCTTATTAGATACGGGAGCTAAACACAATTTGTTATCCTATGAAGTTTGGTGTCAATTAGGGAAACTGACCCTATCCCTGAGTACGATGCAAGTCAAGGGCATTAATAAAAAGAAAAATTCTATTCTTGGAGTCCTTCAGACCCCTGTTGTCTATGACAATGGAAGCATAGTGCAGAGGTTTCTAGTCATGCCCACGGGAGCTATGGAAGGCAACGTAAACTTGGGACGCACGTGGATGTTGGAAACCAAATGCACTATTGATTGGGATACTGGTAGTGTCACGACGCGACCACCGACTCTTACCCCTAGCATTCAAGCAAAGTCACCTACGTTGCAAACTCTAGCAAGGTTGAAGGATAGCCAACATTCACAAGCCAAGGTGGTTAACTCGTCTTTGCCGGCTACCTATGAACCTAGCACTTCAACACTTGTAGTTGCAGCAAGCAGTAATATTGCAAGTACTCAACCTACACGACCTAAGAGTACATATCAATGGGTCCCCAAGGCCTTACTTCCAACTACCTCAACCCTCCCATCCATTCCAAGAAAAAATTTCCCTGGAAAACCAAGAGCGCGCTCTAGGAGAGTCAAGACCAAATCACGATGGATTCCAAAACGACTATTAGAAGCCCAAGGCTACTATGATGGAAATGAGAAAATTTGGGTACCTAAACGTAAAATGTGTCCTTCCCTATCGACAACAAACCCATATGAGTCAAACAGTGTAACGCTAAAGCCAATGGCAGACCGTGGGAAGGGAAAGATCACAGAATGCTACACACCTAGTCCAGAGCTAGTTTGGGCTCCAAGGAAAAACCAATTTATTCCACCTAGCTCATGAAGCTTCTAGCTCCTCATGTAATACATCCCTAGAGGTAAAAGCTTCTACACAACCTCCACCTACAATAGTGGACCTCCATGAAGCTACAAAGGAATCCACACCTTCCAGTGTTCAAGAATCACCTGATGAACCACTTCAAGTTCGATCCTGGGAGAGTACCTTACCACCCTTGCAACTCGACGAGGCACCTAAGGTAATAGAAAACTACTGACAAAAATCTTCACCTATAACAACTTGGAACAACTGGTTTCAAACGGTGACGACATCATTTCAAACGGTATGATCTACCCAAGGAAGGGGGGAGTGTTTGTGGACATCCATTATTCACTTGCTTCCCTCTCAACCTTTCTCCCTGACCTCTTAATCTCCAATCTTAGGGAATGTATATATAAAGCCTTATACTCACAAAAACAAGATAAAAAAGTAAAAGAGCAAGAGCCATAACACAAAATCATAAAAACAAATTATGCACAAGAACACGACCCTTGTAATATTTGCACTCTAACCATCATCTATTTGTGTGTACAGATATGGCTAGTATGCTAGAGTCATCCACTCCTGCCTTGGGTGAGAGGTACCCTCGTTACTTTTCACAAATATTTCACATGGTCTTTCCAATGCTTGCATGTGAATGGGATTTGATAGGTACGCTAGCATGTGAGAGGAATTTTGAGGAGTTAGAATGGCTGATACGTCTCTTGACCACGTCTGATCCATACTTAGTAGAGAGCGTTTCTCCCATTGCACAAGCCTACCCTTTTGACCAAGATGACTATAGGTGTCTAGTGACCTTCTTAGTAAACATGGGCACCTATGATGAAGAAGAAAATTTACAGGACTACACGGATGGCACATATGGTCTCATGGATGATGACTTTGTTTATCTCGACGACGAGGATAGGGGTTTAGCCTTAGGGTTTCCCCCCAACCTCTACAATATCCTATTCCCTTGACTCTCTAGGGGGAGTGCAAATAATTAGGTTAGGGTTCCTTATGTTTTTTGTTGTGTTCAATAAGTGTTGGTACCTTTTCCCACTAATGTGCCTCCTGGAGGTATTCCTTTTGTTTCCTAGTGTGTACAGGAGCGTGTTGCTATTGATAGGATTTGGACCTTCATGGAACCTTTCTCTCGTTCACACTTCAGATCAAGCGCGACCATCAACACAAACAGGTGTTTTTTGTCCATTAGCATTGCCCCTATCTATTTTGCATCCATGTTTGTCTGCTTTAATTGTGATTGGTAGCCTAATATTCACCGCATTTACTTAGTATCAAACATTTAATTCAATGTAATTTTTTGTCATAATCACTTGTCTAGGTTTAAAAATCAAGCAGTCCGACTAAGCTAGTTTGACCAAGCTAGGTGTTAGAAATCTTCTCTTAATACCATGGGGAATGCCTTCCTAATAAGCAATGGTTACTTAGGTTCTTAATCCGATTTAGGCAGCATTGTGTGAAATGTACTAGGGATTTCTAGTGGGCTTGACCCTATTGACCTTTAGCTTAAGTATTATAAAGGGAGTTTACTAGTGTGATGAGCCTGGGGAGGTGTATCAATGGTATATGACCCCCCAAAGTTACAAAATTAAAATGTTAAAAATGAACAACCAAAAAATCAAAGTGCCACATTGTAAAATCTTAAGCTCGAAGAGAAATCTCAGCTTGATTGGGTACTTCACTCACATGTATCGCCTATGGTACTAGAGCCCTAGAGGTTCCCAGTATGGGCGCTTTTCCTTGAAAAGCAAAAAACCCAAGGCATACAAAATAAGCACACACATCAAAATTGAATCACTGTGAAAAGACTTTGGGGGGTCAAAGCAAAGGTAATCAGTCAGGCGATGATTTCATGAGAAATTCCTTTTATTGTAGCTTAACTACAAGGTCCTCTAGGTATAGCCTCTAGTCAGCCCTCAAACATGAAATACTTGGCTCTCGCGATTAAACAACTTAATTAACCAAAGAAAATTAAGAAGCTTACCCATGGTATTAATAGTCGATCTCTAGTGCCTTTCGACCGTTAAGTTAGCGACCCCAAACTTGTTTAATTTTTTACCTTTACATCTGTTTATGCATTTGATTACATTGCAATTTAATGCTTATTGTTGACAAATTGTTTAAAATTCTGTTACCAATCAATTGTCTGCCTAAAATTGCATATGCTTTTTAATCGCTTATGAGAATGCAATTACTGTGCAATGTTGTTTGATTTTGTAGTGACTGAAGAAGGCTAAGGAAATTCATCTCAAATGCTCTTCCACCTCGACCAACGAGCTTCAACTCAATAGCTTCCGAGGACTGAATCTACATCAGGAAGGGGGGCAGGTTAACCCTCACGGCTCACGGACACCCTATCACCTACGAGACGGATGTTGTACCCTACGGTGGACATTGTATTATTTATTTGGTAGAGTCAGGTACCGGGCTTGTTGGTCCAATAGGAAAAGGGTAAGAGTGATCGCCGATGAGAGGCGCACTCTAACTGGGACATTCAAGGGATTAGTTGGCTAAGCATGGGCGCCCAAGTGTGAATGGGGTGAGCTCATATAAAAGCCAACTAAACCTAAAATTCACTCATTCTCTCATTTGTGCAATGCAAGAAGAGTGCTCTTGCTCCATCTCCTTGTGTACTAGTGTGTGTGTGTGTACTTGAGAGAGAGAGTGTGTGTGTGTGATCGAGCATCGCGGCGGCACGACGGCGGTGAAGTGGTTGAGCGCGACGTAGCGGCGTCTCCTTCTTCTTCGCGAAAAGGAATCCTCCAGGGTAGGAGCATAGAGCGGTGAGTGACACACCATTGCCCTCTTTTGAGCTTACTAGTTAAGCTAGTTGTGTGCTTGGAGCCATCTGTGGCTCGCACACAGTGTTAGGCAAGTCCCTTGCTTCGACAGTGCGGCAAGGAGCGCACATTTTTGGGGCTAAGAGAAATTCTAAGCCCACGGAAAACAAGGGTTCCAATGAGCCTAAGGGGAAGGACAATGTCCAAAAGTATCCTAAGGGCAATTCCAACAAAGCTAACGACAAGGGAGTTTACAAAAGCAAAAACAAACTCCCTCCTGAAGAGCTTGAGCGTTATCACAAGGATAACCACTGTTTCAAGTGCGGCAAGCAAGGGCATGCGTACCGCACTTGTCCCCAAAAGAACACCCGCCATGAGCCTCCTAGAGCTACCTTGGTCTGCTTTTATTCTCTTTGACCCTGGTTCTACTCACAATTTCATATCCACAGAGTTGGCCACCAAGCTAGGCATACAAGCCTATGAGATGGGAGATGTCCTACCCGCAAATGGTGCTTTCAAGGGGCAAGAAGCTTCAGTCACTCCCTTAATGGACATTGAGACTTCATGTCCAAAGATATGTGGACAAAGAGGACTTATTTATCTCTCCTCTCAAGCACGAGGATGTAATCCTAGGGGCACCATGGTTTGATTGCATGGCTGCCAATGTTAAATTCCCTGAAAGGAAAATATACTTTAAGTACAGAGAAAACGATATGTGCATAGATGCTAAGGAAATGGGTAACACCATACCCATTGTACATATGCAAGCTTTCAATAAGTCAATAAAGGGCTCTATTTCTGTGTACATGATTTTTTTTAAAGATTCTCAAAATGAACCTAATGCTTTAGCAAAAGAAAATATAAACAACCACAAGGAATTAGAGTTATCCAATTTTCTCATGGGGTTTCAAGATGTCTTTATTGACGACATCCCTTGTGAACTACGTCCTAAACGAGGAAATGATGACCATGCAATTGAAATTCTTCCAGGAAGTTCACCACCTAATAAACCTCCTTATAGAGTTTCTCAAGCTCAACAAGAGGAGATTATGCGGCGAGTGTATGAGTTAGTTGAAAAGGGCATGGTTAGGCCCAGCTCATCTCCATTTTGCTCACATATGTTATTAGTGCAAAAGAAAGACGGCACATATTGTATGTGTGTTGACTATAGAGCACTAAATAGGATCACTATCAAGATTAGGTTTCCCGTTCCATGGGTAGAAGACCTATTTGATAAGCTACAAGGGTCCACCTACTTTAGTAGGATTGACTAAAAAGTGGCTATCATCAAATAAGGATAGTTGATCAAGACATTGTAAAGATCTCATTTCACACTATGTTTGGTCTTTTAAAATACATTTTCATGCCTTTTGGCTTTACGAATTCACCAGCCACATTCAACTGCTTTATGGAGAAGCTATTCAGGCCTCATCGAACCTTTACTGGAGTGTTCTTTGATGATATTATCATCTACTCTAATTCACTAGATGAACACAAGGAACACCTCTAGGTAATATTTCAAGTTCTAAGAGAGAATAAACTTTATGTTAATCGAAAGAAAAGTGAATTTTTCTTGCAAGAGATTCAGTATTTAGGTCACATTATCTCTCAAAATGGCATCCAAATGGATCCATCAAAGTTAGAGGTAATAAAAGGATGGCCTAAACCAAGGAATTATCATGAACTAAGAAGATTTATAGGTATGTGTGCATACTATAGATGCTTCATAGAAAAGTTCTTACAAATTGCGAGACCGTTACATGACCGAACAAAGAAAAACGTTAGGTATACATGGTCTGCCAAGGAGAACAATGCTTTCGAAAAGCTTATCTCTCAACCTGTGCTTACACTACCGGATCTCTCAAAGCCATTTGAGGTCCAATGTGACGCTTGTGGTGATTGCTTTGAAGCAGTTTTGCTCCAAGAAGGGCACGCCATAGACTATGAAAGTTGAAGGCTCGACCTTGTTGAGAAATCTCTAGGCATATATGAAAAGGAACTTCTCGCATTTCTACATGCCTCATGTTTCTATGTAGTACTACTAATAGTGTGACCTAATATAAAATTGTGAACCCTATAGGCCACTGTGAAGTGAGAGGTGTAGCATCATGCCTACTGCACTCCACGAGTCAAACACTAAGTTCTAACCCGTCTCTGTGGTGAGAGATAAACTATCACACCACGCCATTGAGCATCTAGGTTTGTCCGAAGCCTAACCTGAGTAGGCCATATGGCTGCACACCACGAGACGAGGCACTAAATTCTAGACACTTGTGGAGTGAGCCATATGTTTGCACACCATGAAGTGGCCTCAAGGCAACTCTATGGTGAGAGAGAAACTACTACACCACACGAGTTTGGCACAGCACACAAAAATAGGTTACTATTCATCAAACTTGTTTGAGAGATTATACCTAAGTGGTGCTCTTGCTACTGGTGGTGGTTGGGTAGCTCGTAGATTTGTTGGTGGTTGGTACGTTATTGATTGAATGCGGTGGCACTATTTTATAACTACAAATTTTTTGATCGAAAAGATTTTATATAGGTATTTGCGTATTATTCATGATTACATTGAATAATGCCATTTATACGTATCACTTTTGTGATACGGACGTACAAATGTAACCTAGGTGGGACCACCTAAAGCACTCGTCTCGTGCTCATCTAGGTCATCCCACTCTCAAGTTCGAATGAGATGCACTACCTCATTCGCTCTACAAATACTACACACATGCAACTTACCTCATCAAATGCTCTTTCATCGTTCTCTCTCTAAATCTCGAACCTTATGGCAAAGAGGGATCTTGTGAGATCATACTCGTGATTGAGTGACCTGTCAATCTAAGCTCTCAAGCTCTTTATGAAGCTCCCATAGAATCTCCTCTGGTTCATCTCTGATTCAACACTCTATCTCCTTTGCAATAGGGTCAAGAACCATCTTTGCTTGAGTCGCATCTGCCTACTCAAAAGTATATAGACTTTAAAATTAAGAGTCTCTTAACCAAGTAGCAATGATATTTTAAGACTTAGCTACTTGCGTGACCCCATAGCCCGCGAAATACTCATCAGCTTCATGCTCGCTTGACAATAGACCTATTGGAATTAGGGTTGCAGGAAAACACACACAGCTTGGAGAAGACGAAGGAAGCTCAAGCAACACAACGGAGAGTGTTTTTCTTGGTATGCAATGGAAAGATAAATAGCCCTAGAATGATGGGTGTATATACAATGCACGGGGGAAAAAACCTCCTAGTGAGGGAAAAAATACCCCGACAGTCCTAAGTGTGTTCACACACATCACTACCACATGTATATGGTAACAAATCCCCCCTAGAGTGATGCGGTGAATGAGAGCTGGCACATGAGTAAAGGAAAGTGCCATGCTCTGAGGACATGATCAGTCCACAAAGGGGAGTAAGCCCAAAGATTTGCAGAAAGCTTCAAACTTCTCACAAGACAATATCTTTGTGAAAAGATCTTCAATGTTGTCCTGTGTTGGCATATAAGCCAAGCTAATCTCTCCTGTTGAGAGCCTCTCCCTGACATAGTGGTAATGCACCTCAATGTGCTTTGTGTGAGCATGAAAAACTGGGTTCCTCGCAACTGCCAATGCGCTCTAACTGTCAGTGTAGATAGTGTTGGCAGTGTCTTGTCCAACACCCAAATCGGTCATAAGACGTCTGAGCCATACACACTCAACCGTATCTGTGAAGATTGCCATGTACTCAGCCTCACAACTAGAAGTAACCACAATAGGGTGCTTCTTGCTCAACCATGATATACATGAACGGCCAAGCATGAAACAAAAACCACTTGTGGACACTCGTGTGTCAAAACAACCAACCCAATCTGAGTCCGAAAAAGCATGTAAGTCTGGCGGCAATGATCCCTCTTTGGGATAAAACAAGCCAAGATATAAAGTGCCAAACGAGTAGCAGAAATTCCTCTTGACAGCCTACCAATGCTTAGACCCTGGGCAATGCATAAATCTGTTGACGTGTGAGATTGCAAACTAAATATCCGGCCTCGTGTTGCATACATAAATGAGGTAGCCAACAATAGTTTGGTAAAGAGTGACATCAACAGGATCACCAGCATCATGTAGACTCAACTTCAAACCTGTTTCCATGGGAGTGGCAATAGGTTTGCAATCCTCAAGTCCAAACTTACCTAGCAATGTCTCTATGTAACTATTTTGACACAAGGCAATACCACCATCACACTACTTGAACTGCATACCCAAGTAATGATGCAACAGTCCCAAATCTTTCATCTTGAAAGTAGCATTCAAATCAGCCTTAAATTCAGCAATATGTCTCTCATTTGGTCCAGTGATTAGCAAATCATCTACATAAAGAACCACAATGAGAAGTATATCACCCTCACGCTTTACATACAATGTGCTTTCTGTTGGACTGTTATGAAAGCCTCGTTTGACCAAATGAGTGTCAGCCTTCTCATACCAAGCACTAGGAGATTGCTTCAACCCATACAAAGCCTTGTTACATTTGCACACTTTTTCCTCTTGTCCTTTTATGACAAAACCGCGAGGCTACGTTACATAAACTTCCTCAAATATGTCACCATTCAAGAAAGCAGTAACAATGTCTGATTGATGTACATCCCAACCAAAATGAGCTGCCAATGCACATAGAAAACACACAATAGTCATATGACAAGTGGGAGCAAAAGTCTCTTCATAATCTATGTCTTTTTGCTGTGCATAACCCTTTGCAACAAGTCAAACCTTATAGCAATCAATCTCATTATCCGGCTTGCGTTTCAACTTGTAAACCCACTTTGTACCAATGGCCTTTTTGCCAAGAGGCAAGTCACATAAAGTCCATGTGTCATTTTCTATAAGTGCATCATATTGTGATTGCATGGCAACCATCCAATTTTTTCAATTATGTGCTCTATCAAAAGACAAAGGTTCCTCAGCATCATGTAAGCTAGACACATCCAAAGCATAACAATCTGATGCATAAGATGCATGGCCAGAGCCTGAATGATTACAACTAGACAAAGGTGCATCCAATTTACTATCACGCAAAGTGTGCACCTGCCATTTTGGCATACCTCTAGCCTGATCATTTTCAGCCCTTTCCTCATCAAGTACATCATGTACATCTGCATCAGTAATAGGCTGATCTATAACATTTTCAAAAATCCCCATAGGTTGTAATTTGAATTTACATTCAAACTTCCACCATTGAATTTACATTGAAACTTCCACCATAGGTTGTAATTCAAAATTCCTCATTTGAATTTACATTCAAACTTCCACCATTGAAAAGAGTCAATAAACTGTCAGAAATGTCCTGTGAGCTTACATTACTATCTCTAGTACATGACAACAAAGCCTGAACAGAATCTTCCACAAACACAACATCTCGTGAAACCAGAATACGCTTTGTTTGTGGATGATACAACCTGAACCTTTGCTTTCAGCACTATAACCAACAAAAATACATTTGACAGTTTTATCATCCAATTTTTTGCGTTGTGTTTGTGGCACCAAAGCATATGCCAAACAACCAAAAACACGCATGTGCTCAATAGAAGGCTTTCTATCATGCCATGCTTCATATGGATTAATAGACTGCAAAGCTCTCCTAGGACACCTGTTTAGTACATAAGTGGCACACATGACAGTCTTGAGCCAAAACAAATGTGGTAAAGCTTGACTCTTGACCATACATTGTCCCATTTCCGTAAGAGACTTGTTTTTCCTCTCAGCAAAACCATTTTGCTGAGGCGTATACGGCATTGTACATTGGTGTTTTAGCCTACGACTAGCTAGAAATGCATTAAATTCATGAGACATTAGTACATTTTGAGACATTTTCAACCATAGCAAGAAATTGCTTGAAGCACATAAACATTTTGGACTTATCTTTCAATGGATATTCCCATGCATGCCTGGAGTAGTCATCAATTAAAGTCACGAAGTACAAGTAATTTCCCAAGGCCGGAGTTTTCATAGGCCCACAAACATCACTATGCATAAGCTGCAATATGCATGTAGCACGAGCTGACCCATCCTTTGGAAACTCAGCACGGTGCATTTTACCCAAAATACAGCCTTCACAAACATGTTTGATAGGTGCTTCAAGAGGCGGCAAAGAAGCAACCATATCAGATTTCTCCAAATGCAAAAAACTGGCAAAATTCAGTTGCAACCCAAAACCATGACTTCTACACACCATATAAATATTTTGATTCTAACTATGGAAGGTATCCACATATGTTCTAATGGGAGAATCAAAGTTCTAGAGTAGGTAGCAATGGAGGGTAGGAACCAAGAAAAATAGTGAGGGAGTGCCAGTGATGAGGGCCACACAAGGGGCACCCAAAGGGTTCATGATAAAAACCAAGTTGTTATGCTTGTTCTTTTTTCCACGTAAAAACCTTTACCATTGGCACTCTCCATTTTTGTTGTCTATGTGGATTCCAAATGATGTGGAATAAAAAGCGACAACATACACATCATTTGAGTGATGCATCTATCTATTGATTTTAGGTCCCTTCATGCACAACTCCCTCCTTTGCGCCCTCTTCTAGGAAAAAAAAAATCACTAGCCGTGCATCACCACCCGTGATCATGAGGTAAAAATAGTAATGTATGTGTCTCTCTCCCTTGCTCTTGTGTTGTAGTCATGGGGTGAAGCCAAAGGACTCAGCTCAACTCTACCTATGATGGGGTCCACTTACCATTCATCATCTATCCATAGCCTTGTCCACAATAGGGATGATGTCATGAAACCCCCTATCTCTTAAAGTTACACCTCTAATCAAAATCTCGTTTGATCTTGATAGATCAAGACAAAAAGGATTATTGACCATGCATAAGTTAACCAGGTAGGATAAAACTAAAGTCAAACTTCATCATCAACCTTCTTGTACTTACCACTAGATTTTTATATCCTCTAATTCCAATGATGCAAACTTTGATGCCTTTTGAATCATAGCCTAGCTACCACACCACCTCAAAAAAAATAGCAATTCTAGATGATAATGAAAACGTCAAGGACAAGGAGAGTAAAGAGGAGGTGGCTCTTCAAGTAGAAAGCAAGAAAGAAGGGTGATTAGAAGGGCCTCACTCTTCAAGCATTGGGATGACTAATGGAAGTGCTGCCAAGGTGGTTGGGGATAGCATGGAGGCAAATATATGTGCCTTTCCCAACATCCCATTTATTCCAAAGAATGAAAACAACTTGCTTGCATACCACTTGAAGATGGAACATCAACCCACTTAATGTATGACTGGAGAGGAAAGAACGAGTAAAATTTCAACTTCAACATGAAAAAAGATAAGTGCAAGCTCCTCCTCTTTTTATTTATGATATAACACCAGTAGCCTCCTTTCATGCTCAATGTTGTGTGTAAAGAGAGTTGTTGTTGTTGTTGTTGTTGTTGTGTGTGTGTGTGTGTGTGTGTGTGTGTGTGTGTGTGTGTGTGTGTGTGAGAGAGAGAGAGAGAGAGAGAGAGAGAGAGAGAGAGAGAGAATTGATGAAAGATTACCTCTTCTTTGTTCACTTTGAGAGCAAGGAGGCCTTGCTTTACAATTGCCTTAGAAGGGATTTGAAAGTGCATAAGCATGCTTGTCAACAAGGTCTACGCCATGACTTTCCAGAACTCAAGTACGTGTTTGTACATAACCATGAAATCATTGTGGCTCTTCTTGGATCTCTGCATATATTGAAATAAGTAATTTTTTTGGTATTTGTGTGCATACATATAAGGCTTGATTTGCACCAACAACATCCATTTAGCCACATGTTGTCTTGATTTTTCTGCCTTCAAAAACATCCTTCATGTCTTTGCAACAAGATTTCAAAAGCATCAAACACATCATGTGGTCTTTATCTTTGCATATACATAATGACTTGTCTAACTTACACAGTTTTGAATAATTTTCATGTTTTACAATTTCTTGCAAAAGCAAGGGGATACATTAAATGAATTCTATTGTGAGCTGAGATGTGTCATTAGCATGTTGGTTGGGGCAAAAAAACATCATTAGTAGTGTGAGTTGGATGAATTTTAATCTTGTCCTACTGCATATGATTTTTGTAATAAAAAAGTGGAGTCATATGTTGAAGACTTGGGCACACCTCAAAAGAGCTCTATGTCAAATAACATGGAAAAGAAATGTTGGAATTAGGGTTGCAGAGAAACACACACAGCTTGGAGAAGACGAAGGAAGCTCAAGGCACACAATAGAGAGTGTGTTACTTAGTGTGCAATGGAAAGATAGATAGCCCTAGAGTGATGGGCGTATATACAATGCACGGGGGAAAAAACCTCCTAAAGAGGGAAAAAATGCCCCGGTGGTCCTAGTGTGTTCACACACATCACTACCACATGTATATGGTAACAAATCCCCCCTGGAGTGATGCGGTGAACGAGAGCTGGCACATGAGTAAAGGGAAGTGCCATGCCCTGAGGACAGGATCATTCCACAAAGAGGAGTAAGCCCAAAGCTTTGCGGAAAGCTTCAAGCTTCTCACGAGACAATGCTTTTGTGAAAAGATCTGCAAGGTTTTCCTGTGTTGGCACATAAGCCAAGCTGATCTCTCCTGCTGAGAGCCTCTCCCTGACATAGTGGTAATGCACCTCAATGTGCTTTGTGCGAGCATGAAAAACTGGGTTCCTCGCAACTGCCACTGCGCTCTGGCTGTCAGTGTAGATAGTGTTGGCAATGTCCTGTCCAACACCCAAATCATCCATAAGGCGTCTGAGCCATACACACTCAACCGTAGCTGTGAAGACTGACCTGTACTCAGCCTCACAACGCGAAGTGGCCACAGTAGGTTGCTTCTTGCTCAACCATGATATACATGAACTGCCAAGCATGAAACAAAAACCACTTGTGGACACTCACGTTTCAAAACAACCAGCCCAATCTGAGTCCGAAAAAGCATGTAAGTCTGGCGGCAATGATCCCCCCTTGGGATAAAACAAGCCAAGATGTAAAGTGCCACTAAGGTAGCAGAAAATCCTCTTGACAGCCTGCCAATGCTTAGACCCTGGGCTATGCATAAATCTGCTGACTTGTGAGACTGCAAACTGAATATCTGGCCTCGTGTTGCATACATAAATGAGGCATCCAACAACAATTTGGTAAAGAGTGACATTAGAAGGATCACCAGCATCATGTAGACTCAACTTCAAACCTGTTTCCATGGGAGTGGCAATAGGTTTGCAATCCTCAAGTCTAAACTTACATAGCAATGTCTCTATGTAACTTTTCTGACACAAGGCAATACCACCATCACACTGCTTAAACTGTATACCCAAATAATGATGCAAGAGCCCCAAATCTTTCATCTTGAAAGTAGCATTCAAATCAGCCTTAAATTCAGCAATATGTCTCTCATTTGGTCCAGTGATCAGCAAATCATCAACATAAAGAACCACAATGAGAAGTACATCACCCTCACACTTTACATACAATGTTCTTTCTGTTTGACTGTTACGAAAGCCTTGTTTGACGAAATGAGTGTCAGCTTTCTCATACCAAGCACGATGAGATTGCTTCAACCCATACAAAGCCTTGTTACATTTGCACACTTTGTCCTCTTGTCCTTTTATGACAAAACCGCAGTACAAAGTGAGCTTATACAGCCCACAACACAAAAGGCCAGATGCAACAATTTCATCACCAAAACTGAGATCATGAACTGTGCATCTGTCATCCACAAATTTGACTACAAGTCTAAGTCTAGCAAGTGCGGATACAGACAAGGGATTCTTCTTGATCCCAGGTACATAAAGTGCATCAACAAGTGTGAAGGAACTGCCATTAGCAGCAGTGAGCACAATCTTTCCAACTCCTTGAACTGGATAAGAGGCGTTGTTGGCACAAGTGACTGAATTCCCATGAGGAACTGACTTGAGAGAGGTAAACAATTCACGATGTGAGGTAATGTGCTTTGTAGCACCACTATCAAAATACCACACATGTGAATCTCCAGCAACTGACAAGCATGCATCATGGACAGCAGGATTGTAAGTGCACTCTGCGCTGAAAGCCCATTCTACATCAACATCATCATTACAGTCTCCTTTCACAGAAGACTCAACAATGGCTGCATTTGTAGTGGAACCAGCATTTGCAGTGGAACCACCCTCTTTCTTCTTAGCCTCTTTGGCCTTCAACTTAGGACACGACTTGATCAAGTGATCATTGGCTTTACAATAATGGCAACGCATCTTCTTTTTGCCCTTATCACCAGAATTTCCAGACGAAGTATTGCCAACAGAAGCATTAGGAATAGAATTTTTGCCACTCGCAACAAAACCATAAGAAGTGGCTGCATTACTGTTACCACCCTTTCTTTGAGAAGCAATAAAAGCTTGTTCAACTGCAAGCTGCCTAGTCCTGTTTTTTCTGGAAAGTGATTCTTGCAACAGCAATGTGCATAATGCATCAAACTTGACAACTTCAGGATTTCCTTGGGTCATAAGTCTCCAAGTACTAGCAAAAGTCTGGTAAGAATCTGGTAAGGCATCAAGAACAGTCTGCACAAGGGAACTGTCTGAAATGACTTCACCTGTAGAAATAAGTTGCTCATTGATATCCTTGACACTAGCAAGGAAAGTGTCCATGTCATCTTCCTCATGCATAATCTTCGACTCCAGCTCTTTACGCAGCAAAGCAATTTTAGCCTCATTGCGGCTTGCATAAAGACCTGCTAGAATATCCCAAGCCTGTTTTGCAGATTTTGCTGAACGGATGTGAGGAACAATGGTGTGCTTCACAGACAACACAATCAATGCATGAGCTTGCGCATCCTTAACATCCCAACGAGCTTGTTCTGTCGTAGGCAAAACAACTCTAACATTTGCAATCCTTGCAGTAACACCTGCAACATCCTCAACATCGCCTACATCCTCAGAACCAGGACGTACATCAATGCCCTGCACAATGTTCCAGACACCCTTTGACACAATAACATGTTGCATCATATAAGACCACATAGGATAGTTGTCCCCATCCAACCTGTCCTCAGCAGCAAACATCTTGAACACATCTGTGTTGTTGTTGTCAGCCATGGTAAATGTTGCACCTGATGTGAAAATTGCCCGAAAATAGGAGAAACGGAGCGGGAACAACCTGTGCTATATGGCAAAAACCGTAGAAGACTATAATGCACCTATTATGCAGAGAACGGCACTGAAAAAAATTCTGCACAAAATGACGAAATAGCCTGTGCAGAACTGCCTGTAGTGGAAACGGAGGCCAAAATGAGCCCAAATCAAAATTCTGAGCAGACCAAGCTCTTTGAGCTTGTCCAAAATATTCGTCGACTTGCGAACGCTCGCCAAAGCTCACTGAAATCGGAGAAAGTGAGCAGGCGTGTGCTGGAGCAGCTGGCGACTAAGCCCGGGGGGACATGACCTGCTCTGATACCAATTGTTGGAATTAGGGTTGCAAAGAAACACACACAACTTGGAGAAGATGAAGGAATCTCAAGGCACACAATAGAGAGTGTGTTACTTAGTGTGCAATGGAAAGATAGATAGTCCTAGAGTGATGGGCGTATATACAATGCACGGGGGGAAAAACCTCCTAAAGAGGGAAAAAATGCCCCGGCGGTCCTAGTTTGTTCACACACATCACTACCACATGTATATGGTAACAAGAAATCCCTCAAGAAGGGGATGCTTAAAGATCAACTTGCTCCAATGTCTATGAAGGTGGCTACATCCATTGCTTACAATACCTTCAACAAGAATTGCCATGGTCTCCTTCTATAGTCAATCTCTTTGTATCTATGTCAATTCCACTCTGCATGGATTTTGGAAATATCCGTATTGTACTAGTTAATTAGAAGGGTAGACCTACTTAGATCTTGTGCCCAAGCTATGACAATGTGCACAACATCAAGTTTTCAAAATGGTAATGCTTACTTAGCGTGTTTTTGGTTCAATGTGTTTTATTTATAGTATATGAAATAATATCAAATGAGAAATACTCAAGGTCATTATGGTTGCCAACATTGGTTCCCAATACTACTCCTAGTTTTGTGTGCTTAGAGGTAGTTTTTAGTCATATACTTGCAATTGTTGATGCGGTTAAATGATCAAATGGTGGTTGTAAATTGTATGAAAACATTAGAGCATCGAGGAAATATTGAAAATAAAAGAGTTTTGAGCATCAAATCACACATGCAAGAGAATAAGATATCTCTTGCTCCATTCCAATTACGAATGCTACTGAAAATCTCATTTACATAAAATATATTGATCCTCATGGCACTCTTATATAGAAAGGTACAACAACTAGGTGAATTCTACCATGGGGTTTCCTAGCAATCTATCAAGGTCTATGGATTATCCTTCACTAACACTATAAGAGCACTTCAAATCAAAATTTTGAGCAATTTCTACCCACCTAGACTTGAGAGCTAAAAATAGTGGTTGCTCTCACCTAGTGTAGGAAGCAGACATGCTCATAACAACTAGCACTCTTCATGGCATGACCATAGCAATGGAAAAACAAAAAACCCATCTTAGCAAAAAACCATAGTGACATTAACCTACTCGCTTCATCGAGCATTGCTTACAAGTCAAGCCCTTGCATTGTAGCTTTTTTTGCTTTAGGAGGATTTGGAAAAGGATCAAGGCATTCCTTGTGAGATTTTCTTTGGATAGACTTCAAAGTGTTGGCAAAACCCTCGTCAAGCAACTATAGACAGTTACTACAAGGATATGATGGCATGGATGAATTGGACGCCTTCACTTGATGTACCGTTGCTAGCATTTGTGAAGTACATCTCTGAATAGGTTCAAGCAATGATGTGTCACTAGTTGCAATATCAACATAATGTGTCATATTTCAAATGAAATGATTACTCAACAATTAAAAATATAAATCCTTGATTGAGTAAAATCATATTACACTTGAACTTGCAAAATTTCTTAAAGGCATGTTGTACTTGTTGAAGCAAATCTTCAGCACCTGTGAACGCTATGAAAAGGTTCAATAAATAGGAGGGACATAAGTTACTTCAAAGGACATGCATGGATGAAGCTTGTTGTACTCATTGCAAGAGTCATTTTTGGTGGTTGCTAACTCAATATCATCGATGGGACTACAAGGTTCTAGAATTATAGACACATGGATGAAGCTTATTCTACTCACTACAAGAGTTGTTTTTGTTGATCGCTAACTCAAGATCATCAACGAGAATAAGAGGTTTTGGAATTATAGACACAATGCTTCCATTCCTTGTAAATCCATCATCAGTCAATGTGGAATTCACATAAAGAAGCATTTGAAACTTCAATACCATAGACTATTTAACATTAAGGATACATTACCATTGGGAATCACTGCATCATTATATATGCTCATTCCATTGTGCGCAATAGTGTGTACATCTATACCATTGATCATCACCTTCTCATAGGTTTCACTTTAAGGCCCAATCGCACTCACATAGTGCCCATTCAACATTAACATTGAGAACGTAGTACCAATTATTCTGCTTACTCATGCTCAACACCTTTGCACTTTTGGGATCACCATCATTGTGAAACTTCACATATTTATTAGAAATATTTGTAGCATGGGCCAATGAGTTTTTGAGCATATTCATGACTTTGAAATTTTCCTTGAACCTAGCTTGTTTTAGCATCTCTTGGTACCAAAAGTATGAATGGAAAGAGTTGACTATTGCCTTGATCATCCAATCATTTTGATGCCCATGGATTGTCTTATATGCATAGAAATTTGTTCTTGAAGAGATCGTGGTAAGACTCAATGCTACCATTTGTGTCTTGTTTAGCATGTTCCATCATTGTTGAAGCTCAAATCCACATACTTGGTACAAACATTATGCATATAATCACATTAAATATCATTCTAGTGTGAATTCCCAATAACATACAAACCAAAAAGTACTAATCTAGTCTTACCAATTCTGGGGAGCCATGTATCTTTAGAATAATCTATAAAATCGCCTTCACTCTTATATATGTCAATGAAGTCCTTGACCATTTTTTGGGCATGCGATTCATAAGAGTTTATAGAGGGTCTTCCATGCATGTTCATGATTTTTCACAAATGTCTAAACATTTCAGCTCACACTGCCAAATCTTGATGTGAATGGGATTGTGCTAGCTAGGGTGGATGATACACAAACATAGTGCACACAAGTGGGTGGTTGTAGGCTAGATTGTTACTCAAGCGAATTAGGTTCCAAGATAGATTAACTTGGACTCATAAACATGATCTTGAGTAGTTTGCTAACCCGTCACAAGCTCACCATAAGCAAGAGACATTTAATACAAAATTGGAATGATTTTTTATTCATGAAAGGAGCTTTAAGTAGCTCTACAGTCTTGTACCATTACATGTGGAATAATTCCACCTCTTCTCTCATTCACTCATACTCTAGTGACTCTAGGACATAGCTCATACCTCCAAGGGTTTGGACCCGGACAATACACTGAAGATTCTATATCCACTAAGGATGACACATGGTATCCACACAGGATGTCAATACATATCCACAAAGGATGACAGATCCACAAAGGATGACAAAAAGAAAATTCCTCCCCTTGAAGTAGAGAGGCTACAATCTTCAGAGTATGTCATCATAGTAGACAAAGTTGTTCTCGCCTTTATCTTCATTTCTTCTTTGTCCTCCACCATATGAGTTGATCCTCTTATAGGTTTCTTGCCTTTGTAGCTTCTCTTGTTGCTGCCACCACTGCTGCTTTTTCCACTGCTGTTGCCTCCACTTGAGTAGCATCAAGAAGGAGGATACCCCTTCTTACCACATTTGTTGCAAGATTTGTTGGTGTAGCAATCCTTTTCTACATGTCCCATTCTCCCACAATCATAACACTTCTTTACATTTGATGATGAGGATGCGACAAAAGCTCTTGCTGATGATGTTGATGAGCTCTTTTGCTTCTTGTCTTCTTCTTGAAATGAATTGATGACATCCTGTAATGCTGGAGCCGATTCTTTCTCTTCAAGAATGGTGATTAAGTGGTCATAAGAAGACGAAAGTGCACTCAAAATCACGGCCACTTTGTTATCTTTTGGTATATCAAACTTTATGTAAGTAAGATGGGTTATGATTCTTTTAAGTCTATTCACAAGGCTAGCTATGTCCTCTCCTTCATACATTGTGGTTTTGTAAAGTTGTCTTTGAAGTATCACTTTACTTCGTTTAGCTCTAGCCCCCCAAAAAAAATCAAGAACAACCCACGCTTTATGTGCTCTTGTGTATTCATCAATGAAGTGAACATAGTTGTCGTGATGTGTAGTGATAATGATCCCAAGTGCTTGTTCATCCTTTTCTATAGCTTGTGCACTAAATGCCCTAGTACTGCACTCCCTCTTGATCATATAGTGGCGCTTTGACCAAGATTTTACTACTCCCCATAATGTCTTCTTCATCAACAAGTAACTCGTAAGCTTCGTCTGCCAGGTGTGGAACCCTTCCCCATAAAATTTCTCTACACCCTTCTCACTCATTGTGCTAATAGAGGGGTCTTAGCTTAGAAGACTCTCCTAGCCAGTGTCTACCTCTTTACACAAGCACAACTAGAAAATCATCTCCATAAATGTAGATTATGACATACATTGCAAATGGTGCTTGGTTGAAAAAAAAATAGAGTTAATTTCAAGAGAGAGAGAGAGAGAGAGAGAGAGAGAGAGAGAGAGAGAGAGAGAGAGAGAGAGAGAGAGAGAGAATTCCTTTTGTGAAGCTCCTCTTCATCGTCGATGAATCCCCTCTTCACAATAGAGATATGTGCTTTGCTTTGAAATATTTTAAGCCTTGAAGATGCCTTTGAGAGCTTTTGACGAAGCTTTGACAGCTTTGTAAACTCGCCTTTGAATGCTCTTGGAAAGCTTGAATGTTGCTTTGCTTTGAGGGCTCAATGATTTGCCTTGGAGAAGCCGTTTAAGATCAATAAAGCCTTGATGTTTGGCTTTCAATGGATTTGGACCCCTTTTTAAAGTGCTTGAAGGTGTTTTGCTGCAACTTGGTGGGAGCATGCCCTTAAAGGGTCTTAGATGCATTTGGAGATGTCTTTTGAGAAAGCGTGCATGTTAAGGACTAGGGGAGAGCGACTTTGGAGAGAAAAATGGATGTGGGATAGCACCCCTTATTAGGGGTTGTGGACTTTGGAGCATCAAAAGCCCGCCACGGGATAGATCTCTACGGAGCCATGCAATGCGGGCAGGCGGGCATAGGACACTGACCGAGCAATGGGCAGGCACCTTGCGGGCTCCCAAAAAAGTGTTATGCGAGTGAGTCTCCTCCTATGGACCTGCCAAGGAATTATGGCTAGATTTGAGGCCCGCCTTCACGTCCACCCACGTTCCCAAGGTTAAAATTAGGCGGTTTAAGCCCACGGCCCTGCATGCACACACTATCTTTTGTAATGGAAATGGACCATGAACATTGAGGGTGGCGGATTTAAGAAAACTGTAGTGATCATTTTTATGAGAATACTTTGAGAAAATAGAGGGTGCACGTGATTAGTGGTAGCAACATAACCATTATACTTAATTAATATGGCATGAACAATACTTTGCAAGACAGAGAATTAGAGAACTTGACAACAATTGAGGACCGGATTTACATGGAGCCGGTCCCCCCCTCCAAAAGGATTTTGTATTATAGCTTCTCCCTTAAAGAGAGACTTGGTACAATACAAGCTTCTCCCTTAAAGAGAGACTTGGTACAATACAAGCTTTGTGTTCCTTGAGACCTTGATGGTGCAATGAAAATAGAGACCTTCATGCACCACAATTATACTCGTAACTTAGCTAAATGAAAGCATTAACTTGTCCCCGGCCTTAGTCCCAAGGCCTCAAACACCTTCAAAGGTGGAGAGAGCTATCATGGAATGAGGGTAGGGAAGAGGAAGTAGAAGTATTCTTACAAGAAAGAAATAGTGTCCTCTCATACCATTACTCATAGATCTTAGCATAGCATAGTAGCATAGTAATGGAGATGAAGAAGATGGCTAGCATAGCATTAAAGTATGGCTCTTGGTTGGATTTGCATTCCATAGCCAAGAGTTGTTGGTGTAGGCTATCAACTTCTCAAGCTTGGAGAAGGAGATGGAGTTCTTGCACTTTCACCAAGTGAGAATGAGAGCATGTGAGTGTGTGTGAGAGAGAGTATACCCCCAAGCACACCCCCAGCTTGCTTTGGTCCAGCCCTCCTTGTAGCTCATCCTTGAATTTGATTGTACCCTTGCAAGCCTAGCCAATCACATGCTTAGTGCATATCAAGCAACAAGGGTAACATTTGGACAAGTTTCCTCCTTACCCCTTTGAGAGAGAGCGCTTGCTAATGCCTAGATGATTATTTAGATAAACTAAATCCTCATTGGACCCCTTTAGAGGTCAGCCAATAGGTTTTAGGCACTACATGAGGGCAGTATGTGGAGGTGCTTGACATGTATCCTTGTTGCCTCTTAGGTCTTGGGCTTGCCTTGAGTGAGTGTGCGTGTGTTCTCTCTCATGCCCCTAGCTTTAGGGCTCGCCCCCCTTCTTGTAGGGATCATGTTGACTTTGGAACACCTCACCCCCTTGAGCACCTTAGTCATGAAGCCCCTCAAGAACCTTAGTCATAAAACATGACAAGCACCTCAAGCACCTTAATCATCAAGCATGACAAGCACCTCAAGCACATTAGTTAGCAAGCATGACAAGCACCTCAAGCACCTTAGTTAGCAAGTACAACAAGCACCTCAAGCTTGGGCCGGGTTCCCACCTGGGTTCCCACCTCAAGCTTAGACCTAGCTAGGCATAAGGACTTTTGACGCTAACCTTTGGAGGTCTTTAATGAATCTAACCCTAAGGTCTTTCAAGCTCCATTAGCTAGCATTGATCTTTGACAGACCATCTCTCATTTGGACCCATTGACTTTGGTCTCATGCTAAGATAGATCCGTAAGAACATGTCTATATTCTAACTCTTGTTCCCATTTATTCTCCCACATTAATGATCAATTTAATATGAGAAAATCATTTGGGTTAGTTAGATATTAGATTTTATGACATTACCTCTCTCTTATAATCATAGTCGTCCTCGACTATGAGGTAGAGGAGATAAAGCCTTAGTCATTAGTGTATGTTTCTTAGCGAGTAGAGATCCCTTTTTACCCTACGACATCATTTCAGAATGTATGACTAATCCATTTGGTGCTTGGGAGACTTAGCTACCGCAAGCATGTGTGCTCTTGAGTCCCTATCATATTCCCAAAGTAGAGTGACAAATTCTACTTGGTGTTTGAGAGACGTCGTCCATGATTCCAAGCATGCATAGTACTTAAATTTGTGCACAATAAAAAGAGAACTAGTCTTATAAGACAAAAACATTGATCATTTAAAAGAAACATTTACATTTGCTTACTCTATTGTAGCATTGTAAGCATTGACAAGGTTCATAGTATCCTTAAGTTGTGTTCCTTGCATCCATCTAGCATCTTCAAGGGGATAATTTTTGAACTTAATAAGATATCGTCGGATAATTTTACCATGTCTTAGTACCTTGTCTTCAAGTCAAAGAATCGATTTGGGTTGAAGCACCTCTTCTTGATCTTCGATCTTGGGCAGGTCCTCAATTATTGGTTCTTGTGGTAGCTCTCCTTTGTAAGGCTTAAGTAGGCACACATGAAAAGCATTGTGAATGAGCCAATGGTTGGGAAACTTGAGTTAATAGGCCATCTCATTGATTGGTTTTAGGATTTGAAAAGGACCATAGTATCTTTTTGCTAGTTTATCATAATACTTTTGGTGGCCCATATGATTTTTGCTCGTAGTCTACCTCAATCGAGCCTTGGGAAATTTGAGTAGGACCCAATCATCTTCTTTGAAAGCTAAGGCCCTTTTGTGCTTGTTAGAATCAACCTTTTGTCTTTGCTGCGAGATGGATATAGCCTCCTTCAAACGTGCATGCCATAGTTTTGCATCTGAAACATCCCTTGAATCTGCAACTGCATTTGCAAAATTTTATCCACACTTGTCATACAAAGTGAGCTTATACAGCCCATGACACAAAAGGCCAGATGCAACAATTTCATCACCAAAACTGAGATCATGAATTGTACATCTGTCATCCACAAATTTGAATACGAGACCAAGTCTAGCAAGTGCAGATATAGACAAAAGGTTCTTTTTTATCCCACGTACATACACTGCATCAACAAGTGTGAAAGAACTCCCATTTGCAGCAGTAAGCACAATATTTCCAACTCCTTGAACATGATAAGAGGCATTGTTGGCACAAGTGGCTGAATTCCAATGAGGGACAGACTCGAGAGAGGTGAACAATTCACGATGTGAGGTAATGTGCTTTGTAGCACCACTATCGAAATGCCACACATGTGAATCTGCAACGACTGGCATGCATGCATCATGGACATCAGGATTATAGGTACACTCTGCACTAAAAGCCCATTCTGCATCAACATCAACATCACAGTCTCCTTTCACAGAAGACTCAACAATAGCTGCATTTGTAATGGAACTAGCATTTGCATTGGAACCACTCTCTTTCTTCTTAGCCTCTTTGGCCTTCAGCTTAGGACATTGCTTGATCAAGTGATCATTATCTTTACAGTAATGGAAACACATATTCTTTTTGTCCTTATCACCACAATTTCCAGACGAACTTTTGCCAACAAAAGTATTAGGAACAAGTGATTTTCCACTCGCAGAAGAACCATAAGAAGTGGTTGCATTGTTGTTACCACCTTTTCTTTGAGCATCAATAAAGACATGTTCAACTGCACGATGTCTAGTCCTGTTTTTTTTTGGAAAGTGACTCTTGCAATAGCAATGTACATAATGTATCAAACTTGACAACTTCAGGATTTCCTTGGGTCATAAGTCTCCAAGTACTAGCAAAAGTCTGGTAGGAATCTGGCAAGGCATCAAGAACAGTATGCACAAGGGAACGGTCAGAAATGACTACACCTGCAGAAATAAGTTGCTCATTGATATCCTTGACACCGGCCACAAGGAAAGTGTCCATATCATCTTCCTCATGCATAATCTTCAACTCTAGCTCTTTACGCTGCAATGCAATTTTAGCCTCCTTGCGACTTGCATGAAGGCCAGCCAGAACATCCCAAGCCTGTTTGGCAAATTTTGTTGAACTAATGTGGAGAGTAATAGTATGCTTCATAGACAACGCAATCGATGCATGAGCCTGCGCATCTTTTACATCCCAAGGAGCTTAATCAGCTGTAGGCAAAACAACTCTAAAAGCAACAATCCTTGCAGCAATACCTACAATATCCTCAACATCGCTTGCATCCTCAGAACCAGGATGTACATCAATGCCTTGCACAATATTCCAGACACCCTTTGACACAAGAACATGTTGCATCATATAAGCCCACATAGGGTAATTGTCCCCATCCAATCTGTCCTCAGCAGCAAACATCTTGAACACATCTGTGTTGATGTCAGCCATGGAAAATGCATGCACCTGATGTGAAAACTGCCTGAAATGAGGAGAAAGTGAGTGAGATTAGTACGTGCTATATAGCACAACCCACAATAGACTGTATGGGACCTGTTATGCAGTAATTGGCACTGACAAAAATTATGCATAAAATGACGAAATTGCCTATGCAGACCTGGTTGTAGTGGAAACTGAGGCCAAAATGAGCCCGAATAAAAAATTTGAGTAGACTGAGCTCTTCGGTCTCCTGAAATTTTAATCAACCTGCGAACGCTCACCAAAGCTCGTTGAAAACTGAGAAAATGAGTAGGGGTGTTCTAGCGATGCTAGCGACTAAGCCCAAGAGGACGTAACCTGGTCTGATACCAATTGTTGGAATTAGGATTGCAGGAAAACACACACAACTTGGAGAAGACGAAGGAAGCTCAAGGCACACAATAGAGAGTGTTGTGCAATGGAAAGATAGATCGCCCTAAAATGATGGATTTATACATTGCACGGGGGGAAAAACCTCCTAGTGAGGGAAAAAATGCCCTAGTGGTCCTAAGTGTGTTCACACACATCACTACCACATGATTATGGTAACAAGCCCAACTTCTCCAATTTCATAGTGCTCAAGCGGTTTCAAATCTTCGTGTGTACAAAAGAGTACATGCTCCAATTGCGTACAAGCACCAGCTAAGCAGTCTTATGAACATTTACATGAGCTATAGGAACAAAAAAACATCCAAGCGTAGAACGTGCTATGAAGTTTAAGTGAGCTATTAGAATAATTGTGAGAGAATCTGATCACTCTATCAAGCAGTGTCCTAAGTTAAAGGCCAAAGAGGCTAAGAAGAAAGAGGCTGGTTCCACTAGTAATGCTAGTTCCACTACAAATGTAGTTATTGTTGAGTCTTCTGTGAAAGGAGACTGTGATATTGATGTTGATGCAGAATGGGCTTTTAGTGCTGAGTGTACCTATAATCCTGCTATCCATGATGCATGCATGTCAGTTGTTGCAGATTCACATGTGTGGTATTTTGACAGTGCTGCTACGAAGCACATTACCTCGCATCATGATTTTCTCACCTCTCTTGAGTCTGTCCCTCATGGGAATTCAATTATTCAATTCATAAGGGCACTGCATTTGTCATGCATATTAACCGAGGCATTGCTTCCAACAGCTCTTGACTGACAATATCATCGTGAATTTCCTTGCTCATTTAATGTCTTGCATGGTGCCTCTTGCCTTCAAGATATAAGCATACATGATTCCATTTGGAGAGTTGTCCTCTCTTTGCATCTACTGAAAATAACCAGCACCTTTAGCCTTCAAAAGGGTTTTAGGCCAATGCTAGTGGGAACGTGCCTAGCCTTAGCTGCCATGTCAACATCATGGGCATCTGCTACCACCTGACAGCAAACTGTCGCCATTTTCAACCTTCAATATCATGACTATTCGGACTCCAATTGACATGCCTTCAACTCCTATGAACTTCACTTGCCGCATAGAACTCATACAAACCATGGAAATGCTGTAAAATCTTTAGATGGCACACTAACCAAGGCGACCAATCTGGCACAGAACTGGCTCCTCGATGAAACTTAAACTGAGAGTATCTTGGCAACCATCCATCGGCTCTCCATAATAGCCATAATGTCATCCTACCTACAATTCATAAATTTCAAAGTTAAGACTTTAAAAAAATACAACATCCAAGGATCACAATCGGAACCAAAATATAGTACCAGGCGCATTGATTTACCACTCCGATGGCAAAGAGGTACATGTTGCTATGTGTTGCATCATCTGCATAAATAGATGATACACAAGTCCAAGAATAGACCCCTCCATGTTTGTCACACACAAGAGAATGTAGATAGGCTAGATAGCCACTTCCAAGGAGTGCACCTCTACCCAAAATCTCTCATCAAGCACCCTTCTTTGTATGTACTTGGTAGGCTAAGTTTGTGCATGGTGCATCAACCTCCACTTATGGTCCACAATAGTCTGCAATAGTGGATCCCTCAACCTATAAAGCCTCTGAAGTACTAGGTTCATGTATGCAAACCTAGTCTTCAAGGGACGCACCATGTCTAGTGTGTTGTGACTCCTGAATTTGGAAAGTGCCTAATGTTTCTTGTTGAAGAAAGTAGTAATTTTGCCACATCAAAAACAGCAGGTTGCACCCAAGACAACTTGCCAATATCCTCCATGAGCAAGTCAAGGCAATTTGCAGCACATGGAGTCCAAACTATGCAAGGGAACTTCGTCTCAACCATCTTCCCAATGGCCTTGCAGTTAGACACATTGTTTGTGACAACCTGCAAAATCAGGAAGTACATACCAAGGCACAAGAGGAAACAAGGATGTTGATAATGTGGCACCTACGAATACTATCACTCCACCCGTCAAAGATGATAGTACAACCAAACTGTTGCCATCCCGCTTTCACTAGGACCAATGCTCTGTCTCATTGCTCATCTAACATGGATATGCACATCTTTTGATAGTCCAAGCCACTCTAGTAATCCATGGGGCTAACTTGTGCAATGGCTCAAACCATCGCGTCCATTACTCTATCCAAGCCACTCCAGTAATCCATGGCGCTAACTTGTGCAATGGCTCAGATCATTTTCTTCCATTACTTTGTCCACAAGACATTAAATCGTTGCAGAGACGAAAAATAAATAGCTCCTCAAGACGTCATCATGCACAACGTGCTTCGGGCCTACTCTACACAAGTTCTCCCCCTCCCCTCTTCATTGCAAGCGGACTGCAGTCAACTGGTGAGCTTCACTACCCACTATGCAACTTTGTGTGTGTGTGTGTGTGTGTGTGTGTGTGTGTGTGTGTGTGTGTGTGTGTGTGTGAGAGAGAGAGAGAGAGAGAGAGAGAGAGAGAGAGAATGTGAGTGAGATAGGAAAAGCATGCATGTAAGCCATGCACAATTGCATGCCAAAAATCTCCACTCCTCTCCCCTCTTCCTGAGCTCTGATACCATTAGAGGGTAGGGGACTGAGCCTTCCTTCTACACCCAACCGCATCCCTTTCATATACCTCTAGCCTTCCTTTAGGGAACCACCGAACTGCTCAAGCGTAGCGGTGGCGCGGTCCTACCCTTGGCATGCCACAGTATTTCCAATTTTCATCTTAAACTTGGCCAAGGTGCATCCCATTAAGATTAGATTAGAAGAATGTCTTTAGCATTAGGAGATTTTGGAGGTCTTTTGGAGAGCCTTTTAGAAGAGAGTGGAAAAAGCGCTCCTCCAATGAAAGAAGAGTTTACATTACGTAGAAACATAGATTGATATTAAGAAAAATATAAAAAAGGTGTCAGTGGTCCTTGAAAACGGACACCTTTTCATTCAATGCGAATGTCTTTTTCATGAGGTAGGCGACACTCATTTAATATGGCTTTCGTCATCATTGAAATTTTAAAAAAATCACAAAACTGTCAATTGGTGTTGGAATTTGAAGCTTTTGACACCGCCAATGCATCCGGAACATCCAAAAACCTAAAAAATGCCTATCTACTTGTCTTGATCTGACACCCAGAGAAATCGTCAAAAAACCCCTAAATAGGGGATTTTCGATCATGGCGCGTGAGGGACCGTCTGGAGATGACCCTCTACGCGCCGTGATCCAAATTCTTTATTTTTTGCCTCACGGCGCGCGGAGGGCCATTTGGAATTTTCCAGATGGTCCCCGCGCGCCGTGAGGCAAAATCTCCTTTTTAGGGGTATTTTAACAATTTCTCCCTCTCTGGCTGTCAGATTGAGGCAAGTAGATAGACATAGTTTTAGGTTTTTGGTCATTTTGGACGCATTGGCAGTATCAAAAACTTTAAGTTCTAACACCACCTGATAATTTTGTGATTTTTTAAATTTCAATGATGACGAAAGCTATATTGAATGAGCGTCGTGTATTTCATGAAAACGACATACGCATTGAATGAAAAAGTGACCGTTTTCAAGGAATTTTGAAAAGTTAGGTTCACTTTTCAGAGTGTTCAGTTGTCCTTTTGGACGTACGCAACAAATGCAAGTATATTTTAAGAACATTTTCTAGAGAGAGAAATAGAATTTCTTAGAAGGCCCTCCAAATGACCTCTGAAATCTCCTACTGGACTACCAGACGCATCAAGAAACTAAATTGATACTATGGTGTGTCGAATGAGAGACAAGAACTAGACCAGACTGAGTGTGTCCTCTCTCTAGAAAAGCATCTCCTTATATCAGGATTCAAGTACTTACAAGGGCGTTTGTTGGGGCTTGTCTGACCAAGCACCTACACACCACCACATTATTTAAATCTTAATTGCCACAAAGCTAAGACTATTTCTATGTCAAAGAGATGCACTTCCCAATTTGCCCCTTTGGATAGTGCCAACAAAAGTTATTCTTGCGCACATATTCTTTTGGAGAAATGTAACATGCAACCCCAAGTGCAAACAATTTTGAGTGTCAAGCACTGGTTGAAAGATGAAAGAGGGTCAAAACAAGCCATGTCTTCAACTCATCCTCTTGATAAGTCAGTGGTCACGCAATGCATAGTTATCAGTTACTTTTTGAAACAATTGTGCCTCATCCATGGTCACACATGCACGACATATTTGTCTTATGCAACTATGCAAGGCTTTTGTAACTAGCAGATTTTGGCATAGTTGCATTAGTAACATACTATTGATAACCGATGCATGCACGACCACATAAGAAGTAAACCACATAACTTGTATGACCTTTCTTAGCATGTATCTACTACTTATCCATGGCATGGGTTGAGCACTTTATATGACCCAAAAAATCCTCATACTTGGGCTCTGCTGGTGACACGCACCACATAAGAAGTACACCACAAAACTCCTTAAGGCACAGAAGAGAGGGTAAAAGCTCTTGTTGAAAAAGACGAGTGTCAAATGAATGTTGCTTGTGATAAATACCTCACATCTTGATCCAAAATTTTTCATTGCAACCCCTAGATTTAACCCTTTAATTAGCCTATAATTTAGGCCTCATTTATAGCCATCGAATACCAATGGGGGTCAATTCTCTCTCTCTCTCTCTCTCTCTCTCTCTCTCTCTCTCTCACATCATCGTCATTAAGAAATTTTTAAGACTCCCTATCTACTATTATCCTCTGAATCACTCAAGGGCAGCTTGCCAGCAAATTTTTTATCTCTGATTGAACTCTGCAAGACACTAAAAAATGATGCTGAGTCGAGCAAAAATCAAAAGATCAAGCACACGATCAATAAACAATCTCATCTAAAGTCAATGGGCTTTTACATGCCATCCACTCCTCTGCTGCAATATATATTTTGAGATGGGCTCCCATCAACTCATATCATTATAGGGTTATTAGGTGTCAAAACAATACAAAGATTAATCTCATGGGTTGACCTTCTAATCTCGTGCATGATTCAAGACATCCCAAACTTGACTTGTCCACTCTATGACTAGTCTTATGAACACATGCCTCTATGCATGAAGGCTCCTAGTTTTGCTCCTTATTTTAGCCATAATTAAACAAATTCTAGCCTCTGTTCAATTAAGCTAATCAAGGTTTTTGTACTAGTTCAGTCAAACCTCTTTGAGAAAGCAGGAATGTCACATTCATATCCCCCACATTGCCCCACTTAAGAGAAATTATGTGAGCCGTGGTGTCCATGAGTGGCATCCATGTAGGTAGCTGGGTTTTATGCATTCTTGTGAATGTGAGGGCGCTGATAGGACCGCCAGTACTTATTGCAGAAGCCGCTAGTGCTCAAGACCTTAATATGGTAGCTCCTTTGATGGTGGAATTGGGGTTGCACTGGTCATTGTGAGCCCCATTGTTGGCTTTCTCATATATGGTTGCAGCAATGCATAGAGGAGTAGCTTGCAAGTATGAGACTACATCAATTTAGCCCGAAGCTGAAGAAATTAGCATGTACAGATGAAGAAATCGAACTGCCCTCCTCATCTCACCTTGGGCTTCGGCAGTTTTCCTACAAGGAGCTCAAACTAGCCACACAAAACTTCGACAAATCGCAGCTGCTTGGATCCGGCGGATATGGCAGTGTTTTTAGAGGGACACAGCAAGACAATGAGGTCGACGGATTTGCTAAGATCAGATGCCTCTGCTGTAATATCAAATTAGAAAGAAGGAAGGCCAACATCACCTCTAGTTTTAGGCATCAGCTAGTGGCTGTAAAGTGCATCTCCATTCAAACAAAAGGGGGTTTTAGAGGCTTTATTGCAGAGCTTTCTGCTATCAGCAATTTGAGGCACTGCAATTTGGTCCGACTCCGAGGATGGGGAGAGGGCAAGGGCTGGCTATTTCTTGTCTACGACTATATGCCCCATGGGAGCTTGGACAGCTTTCTCTATAATGATCGAGCGTGCGTAGCCCTCAACTGGGCCAAACGCTTCAATATCTGTTTGGGTCTAGGCTCTGCTTTGCTTTATCTTCATGAGGAGTGCGAAGGAGTTGTTCTGCATAGAGATGTCAAGCCTAGTAATGTGCTGTTAGATGAGAATTTCAATGCTAAGCTCACAGATTTTGGTCTTTCCAGGCTGTTGAAGCCATTAATTTCTGGACATGAGTCAATGATAGTGGCAGGCACTAGAGGGTACATAGCACCTGAAATCTGTCGCACGGGTAGGACAACGAAGCAATCAGATGTGTTTGCTTTTGGGGCAGTGCTGGCAGAGCTCACAACCGGGAGAAAGCCATTGGACAGGCGCGTGCAGCAACATTATGACGAAAACGTGCGGCATGTGGATTGGATGTGGGATTTGCATAGCCAGGGCAGGCTTATAGAAGCAGCAGATGGGAGGCTGGATGGTAATTTTGACATTGATCAAATGGCAAGGGTGATGGCCATAGCGTTGGCATGCTCTCATCCAGATCCGAAGCTGCGGCCTTCCATTCGTAATGCCTTGAATGCCATGTCTGGATGCAGCCCCCTTCCTTCCATACCCACCCTCAGACCCCTTACCGAGTTAAACCCCCTATTAAGCGAGTCAGATGCCCCTATCTTATGTAGCAGTTTTGATGCCTCCCATACACAGTTTGAGTGATGATAAGATTCAACAACCATATATATTCTCCCCTTCTACACCATCCCAGTATTGATGGCACAACGCCGCTGGCCTTCCTTTGTCTATGAGTACTTATAGAGCCCTTTTCTTCAAACTCTCAGTTAAAAATTCTCCTCTTCAGCTGTTGGCTTTAGCTATTTTTAGGGTTTAGGAATCCTCTTACTTTCCCAACATCCAAGTCAAGATTAGATGGATTGTAGCAGTACTGAAGCTTAGGCTTCGCATCATGTGCATATTATAGAAAGAGCTTTCTGTCTCAAGATTGCAAATTTGAAAGGAACCAAAATTAAATAGTCCTTGCAAACGGAACCCGAAGATGCATATGTTTCAAGAAGATCATAAGGCACAGGACACCACAGATCAGTTTCATAATATGTGACATCTACATCTTCTTATTTGTCTCCTTGGTACATGCTAACAAGGGCTGAACTGCATCTTCCACAAAGACATCTTGACTAATCAAGATATGCTTCGATTGCAGATAATACAATGACCAGTGCGCTCACATATACCGGTTTGTAGTGTAAATTTCCGAGTTGAAAAGTGAAAAATGCCGGTTGTAATTCCATATTGAACCTCGATTGTCAATGCTAAAAAATGGGCATTTTAGTTATAAACCCAGGCAGACACCCTAGATTTCCACATAAATCCTGGTTGTCTGACAGCTTTTGCCCATTAAAAACATGGCCAAGAAAATGGGTTCTTTTTAACAATTGTGTGACCAAAAGCTATCACCATGTGGACTCTTGAAGTACCATGCATATACTTAGGATTGGCTTGTAAACTCCTTAGATTTCTATTGAGGTTGCAGTTTCAACAACAAGATTGTAAAGAACTTATATTAGGTCAATCAAGTAAATAAAAGAATGCCAAGGATCACTTCAAATTCCTTGTTAGGAAACGACACATAAAACTCTGCACTCTGCCAATGGGATTGTAACCAAGTGCTTGGCCAGTGGCAAAGTGTATTTGGGGCCTGGGGGTTTCTATAGACCCAAGCATGACCGGTAGTGAAGTCTAAATTATATCAAACCCAAAAAGAGAAGCTTAGAGTATTTAGTTACAAAGCCAGAGGGGTGCTATATGACGTTGCCTACTTCAAAGATGCAATAGGTGTCTGCGCATTAGTCCTATCATCTTCCATACTAGAGTGACAAGCTCCATTTCACGACTTGTCAACACACCTCCATTTCACGACTTGTCTCTCATATTTACCAAATGAGACTACATGGGAGTGCTCTATACAAATCACCGTATGGCAAAGGCCATAACTTGTATGTTTTGTAATTTAATGATGCGTGTGCGCCAAGATCTCTCTTGCAAATGTTGTTAGACCACACTAGAGAAAATGCACTAGAGGTGCATGAGCCAAGTTCAGGTAACGTGAAGTGTATCAATCAAGGGTTCCCAAAGTTTTTGTCACTCACTAGGAGCACGTAAGACAGACTTAAGTCTTAGCCACCACATTTTCCTGCTAAGGGTTGTCGCAGTCGAGGTTTGTCGAATGAATGACCTTGGTCCAAAGAGCAGCTGTTACAGTTGGACAGCCCTGATATCAAGAAGCCAAAGTTGAACCCAAGCTTTTTTCTGACCAAACTTATGAGGTATAGCAATTCATCATGCATGATCTCTCTCATCAAGCTGCTTACACTTATAAGGTATAGCAATTCATCATGCTAAAACAGGATGCAAAAACAGGACAAATAAACCGCAGTCACTACCACCTTTATCATAAGAGGCAAAACCTTTTGAGCCCACTCATCCCCCCATCGAGAACTTGAACCAGAAGCTACAGCTCCGCACTGCAGCTCACTTAAGAGCTTGCAATTATGAGGAAAACCTTTGAATAACTCCTGCAAAGAGGTTCGCATGAAAAAAGGTCATGAATAAAAACCCTTCTCAATGCAATCTTTGAATACCTGTTCTAATAAAGAATATGCAAAGTAGGATTGTGAAAATTCTCTTCTGTTGAACCCATGCATTATGCTGACATACAGGTGGTCCTGAGCGATCAAGCCAGGTGTCAAGGGCCTCTGCCTCATTGTACAAATAGTGGGTGACATGCGGGCTATATCTCACACCTACCAAAAATTGGTTTGCTAGCTGTGATGATGTCTCAAACAAAAGACCATTTTCGCCATCCCTTACAAGCTCATTTGATACTACAAGTAAAAGAATACACAGTTAGTATATCAAGATGAAGTACCATGACAAACAGAGATTCGAATGCTTCACATGACGACAGAAGACTACCATGAGTATGAAACAGCACAAACGGGCAGACCCCATCCAAACATGTCCACTACCTGAAGCACGATGAAGAAGTAAATAAACTGCATGAGGCACAACCTATATTACCCACATACTTGGATGAATCCAGGAGAAACCCTTTACCCTTAAAAGGGAAGTGCAAGAGATAGACTAATGGCAGTCATCCACCTCCATCAAATATCTCACTAGTGGACCAAATACTATGAGGTTCCCACATATCTCACCAGTGGGCATAGAATTAGGCATCAATATATGCTCCCATCCCCCCCAACCCCCAACCCCACCCTCAGGCATACGTGCACATGAGCGTCAATTGATACAAAGGTCTGTGAACTGACTGTCTTGTTATATTAATTTTTCTTATCTAATGTGTCGTTCAGTGCTAGGCTTTCTTAAGGATATTCCACCTTGCACCTATGGAGCCTTGACAAAAACACGATTTAAACGGGCATACAAACCACCAAAGTTTGAAACAGTTAACACACTATCAATTAGTCATAGCTATCTTACTTTCATAGGAAGATCTAGCCCTGAAGATGACGTATGCAAACAAACTCCAAGATCTGCTGAGCCTGCATACAAAAAGCATTAGGTCACTTTCAACGTTCCAGACGTAGCTAGTAGCCACTAGATTTTTAAGATCAACATTCTTTTTCCTGCATTCTTATCTGCACAATGCAGTACCTGTCTGAAAACACACCTCCACTTACCAACATCTTACCAAGTAGAAGAGGATAATCCCTGGCTGACACCCACATGGTCTGAAATGAGACACGACTAAGTCGTAATTTCTTCATCTTTTTCTCATACTCCTCCTTCAAGGGTCCCTTTCCTTACCATCAAGGAAAGAGTCAAATTCTACTTCTCAGAATATTACATTAAACAAACAGCCTACTATCAACACAAGTACTTGAACAAAGGCAAAGAGAAACCGGTTACAATTACATGAATGGATGGAAAGGGATCATTGGCTATTATTGCTTCAGAATCGATGCCTATCAAATAATCTTCGCCTAGGAGGGCATTAACACGACGATCATAGAGCACAGCTGCTTCTAGAAGCTTATTAAAATCTTCATCAGCTGTCCTGAAAAACAAAAAAGGAAAATCAAAAACCCTTATAGAGGCAATGCCTGATGAATAAAGAAAAACATGTTTTAACAACTACAAACTAATGAAAGTTACAGCTCATCTAATTGGTGTCTTCCAACAGACTGTAGAGTTAAATAATGTTCCCAAATTCCCTAATATTTTGTTACCATTGATGATGCATTGCTGAAACTGAAGAGCTTGCGAAGTGTTATATAGTCCCTACACCTTTACCAAATGCAAATTGTGAGGTTGAACACTATGCAAGAACACTCATAAATCAGCACAAAAGCCGTAGACTTACTTTCATCCACAAACTAGAATACAAGGACACTGCTTAAATCAGTACAGAAGCCCTAGACAAAGAAACTTTTAAGTGGTTGATAGACCTACCAGCTCGTACTGTTTATGATGAGGGCCGGCCTATTTCACTTTAACATGACCTTGGTTGGGTCCGACATTTGTATATCACTTTCAGAATAGGGTGAGCTTCTTGTAAAGAGAGTAGAGTTTACGTGGTCATCACCCACCATTAAACCAGAATGACCCTTGATATGGTGCAAGCCCAGCCTGAGGAAAAGCTGCAAACAAGCATTTTAAGTAAGAAGTAACCATGAGACAACAGAAAACAACCCACCTCATGTCTCTCCTTGATTGACGTAGGATGGAAGTGACCCGGCGCTCGATCGTACAAAACAGTGGCCCTGCCCATTCATACAGCCAAGCAGAAAAAAGACAGTAAAGACCTTCACTGCAGCCAAACAAAGAAGATCAATGCTTACTGTATGCCCCAGTTTTGTGCAAGCTCTTGCTGCATAGCCTTGGTAACACAGATATGGCCATGTCCGGACTTCTCAAACTTTCTCTCATACCTGACAAAAATTTCAAAAAGTCAATAGCAGACAATGTAGAGAAGCCTTTGGAAAGAACCAACAGACAATAGGGTACACACTAAAAGTGCTAGACTATGGATGCAATATCCTTATTTGAAGCGGGTATTAGACTCCGCCAAAAGGAAACTGTAAGCTCTAAACTTCTTAGAAAGCCTTGATGATAGCAATAAGTTTATCTAGCTAATTGTTAAACTGCATCTGCCTCAAGAAAACTGATAGGCACCTGCAAGAACTATTCTTGCATGCTCATAAATAATTCACTTCAGTTGGAACCCCTCTACTTACCATGAATACATCTTTACAAGTGGATGCCTTGTACCAAGAGACATGCCAAGAAGTGTGTATCCAAAATTATGCCAATCAATGATTTTCTAAGCCAGCAAGCCCATCCGACAACCGTGAATGTTGGTATTGAAGGAGGATTCTGATATGCAATACAACATATATCAGGACAAGCATTCATAATTGTAACCTCATGAGAGTCGTCACAGCAGCACAATAATTTGAACTCGACAAATTGTTCCAGTAAGATGTACTGTTTCAATTAATGAGATTATAATTTCAAACAAAAACCACATACAATCATGATGTCACCTTTCAAAAAATCAGATAGATCATAGTACATACAAAAAGGATACTCTTTATTTGAGTTGGGTGCAGGTAAACAACAAAAGCCCTATTATTTCTGGCAGAAGAGTTCACCCTCGACCTTATTGGCTCTATCCCTAAGTTGGATAAAATTTATGGCAGTTTCGATTAAAACCTCCACTAACCATCCTCCATATAAAAAAACTGGCTAGTCTTCATCTTACATGCCCAGATTGACATAGGATGGAGCTAGTCAGCTTGATGCACTTCCCTAAGCATATAGATGTGCACCCATTCCCCCTAGAGATAGAGCTCCCTGCCCCCCCCCCCCCAAATAAGACCATGTTATGTGGCAACATTAGAGGCCTCTTGTCATTACAATCATGTTGTGTTTTTGCTTTCTAAAATGAATAGTACAAGTACCAACCAAGGTCCTTGGTGTACCTGATGTGCAAGCAGATATTTTAAAAGGGGACTGTGAAACCACCCACAATGGTAGTCTAGGGTACCCTATCTGTAGACAAATACATGTGAAGAATGTTGGGAGACTACCAACAATGGTACTTACAATACCTAATTTACAAATATGTTCCATGCATGGTGCTTTAAGTACCTAATCTACACACATTGTAGAATATGCACTAAAAACCCATGATTGGTACTTTGAGACTACTTGGATACCCCCTTTAAGTACCTGAGTGGTGGGAGATTACCAACAATGGTACTTAAAGTACTGTTAGAAGCTGGACACACCCTATCGAAATTGATTGGTCGGCAGATTATCATTTTTTTGTAATTATTCATTTATTGAGAAAACCCGACATTTCACCTTGTAAATATTGGGGTTTACAGAAGTTTCCAGATTGTATCCCAGTTTTGACATTTAGATTGAGTAGATGGTTAATTTGGAACTTTAGGATTTAAGAATTGTAAGGTATTTATACCACTTTTTGACCTTAATGAAAAAACCTTTTGTCATTTTTGAAAAAAAGTTTGGAAGTCTGTGAGTGAGCGTACTGTGTACGAGAGAGAGAGAGAGTGAGAGAGAGTGAGAGCTTCATCTTGACGCTACGTGTGCACCGATGGTCGGAATTGTTGAGATGTCGAGCCTTACATCTTGACCTGGCATCCACTACGGGTCTTGGCCGCTTACGGCATTTACTCACTGGTGCGTTAGGTGACCGACACGGAGGATCTCTGCCAGTGATTCTACAGCTGGACTACACTTATAGTGCCAACCTAATATGCTTCTAGCGAGTTCACACTTAGTGACCGCACGCATGTACATATGTGCTACTTTTCAGCTTTAGCACTTAGTCATTTTGTACTCTCTTTTCTGTGAAGAAGAAGAAGAAGCTTTCCATCTCTGTGTGCTTTGTGCTTGTCTTGTGTAGCTCTTTTGCATCCTCATTCTTTACATGGTATCAGAGCCTGGTGAAGGCAAGAGAGGCTAAGAGAGGCTAAGAGAGCAAGAGCATCACAATCTCTTCGTTCGCAATCGCACAAGTTTCTGAACAGGTCTCCAAAGTGCAGTACACAGAGATTTACTGTACAAGTACAGTGGTTGTATGTACGCTTGATTGTGGACACTCGTTGAGTGTAGAAAGCGTTACAGGTACCACGATAGCAGGTTCAGCAGATTTGTAGGTTTTTGCAGATTGCAGCTATTTTGTCTTAGTGCTTCAAGATGTCTGACGGTTTCAGTCAGATTGTTACTGAGAAGCTTGAGAAAAATAACTACCCTGCATGGAAGTTCAGAATAACAAATTTCCTAAAAGGAAAAGGTTATTGGGACTATGTAGAAGGAGACAATGAAAAGGAACCAGAGATTCCCGAGGCAAATGCTACAACAGAACAAATGAAAGCTTTGAGGGACTGGCAACAAGGCCAGAGCAAAGTGATGTATTGGCTTTCTATGAGCATCACAGATGGCATGATGGGCTATCTACAGGATGCTGAAACCCCCGCCATTGCATGGAAAAACTTAGGCAGAATGTTCGAGGTGAACACTAAGGCCAGGAAGCTTCAACTAAAGTCGGAGCTAAATCGGGTTAAGAGGAACAACCTCTCCATCAATGATTATGCTTTGAAGATCAAGAGTATCATTGAGGCTCTTGGATCTATTAAAGTCTTAGTGGAAGATGATGACATTGTCCGTGCATGCTTGGATGGTTTAGGAGATGAGTATGTACATTTCAGGTCTTCCATGAATACAAAAGACGACATCCCCGTGCTCCAAGATTTGATTTCTATGCTTATTCTGGAGGAGAAGAACCTTGACACATCTTCTTCTCATGGCAGAAATAATTCTTAACAGGCCTTCTATTCTAACTCCAATAGAGGTAGAGGTAGAGGTCGTGGTCGAGGCCCAAGGGGTTGCAAGGGCCAATTTCTGGAAGGTCAATCAAATCAAAACAATACAGGTGGCAGGGGAAACCAGTCTCAAGGCAGGGGGAGTCAAAGAGGTTGTGGTGCAGGATCAAGCAGGCAGCAACATACTCCAGATAGCAGAGAATGTTGGACTTGTGGTGAAAGAGGTCACAGGTCACGTGACTGTCCAAAGGGAAAAGCAAGTGGAAAGAGAGAGCAGGAAAACTATGCATCTACTAGCAGAGATGCAGATGACAGCAAAAACGAGCGCATGGTTGTTATGCAGCATGTAATGAATACAATGACTGCAAAGAATTCCACCCAAGATGATGTTTGGTATGTGGATTCAGGTGCCTCTAATCACATGACGTCTCGTGGAGAGTGGTTTAGAGATATGCGCAAACCAAATGTGTCAGGCTATGTGCAGACAGGAGATGACACAGCTCACCCCATTGCTCATGTAGGGGACATACCTCTAAATACGAAGAGTGGGAAATCAAAGTACTTAGCAGATGTACTTCATGTCCCAAACATTACAAAGAATCTTGTTTCTGTTGGAAAAATGGTTGAGTAGGGTTTGCAGGTTCGCTTCAATCCAAATGGCTGTTATGTAGAAGATTTCCAGAATGGCTGTAAGCTAATCACAGAGGGCAAATGTGTGGGCAGAATGTTTACGCTGAATGTAGACATGCCTGAGGTAAAAGCTACATTATTTGCACAGGGCACAGGTATTGTGGCTGATGTTGACATTTGACACAAACGCATTGGCCATGTCAATGAGCAGAGATTACGCAGTATGCAATCAAAACAGATTATAAAAGGTTTGCCCAAATTCAAGGTGGATGGTATGCATAAAGTGTGTGCAGCATGCCAGTTTGGAAAACACTCAAAGGGCTCATTTCCACATGAGCGCAATGTATGTAAAAATCCACTTGAGGTGGTGCACACAGATGTTTGGGGTCCAACCGATACTGCAAGTATACATGGTTGCAGGTATTATGTCTCTTTCATTCATGACCATACAAGGAAAGTATGGGTCTACTTCATGAGTAACAAAAGTGAAGTGTTTGGTCACTTTCAAGACTTCAAAGTCATGATTGAGAAGGAGGCAGATATGCAAATCAAGACATTGAGGTCAAATGGAGGGGGAGAGTACTTCTCCAATGATTTTTCAGATTTTCTGCGAATGCATGGTATATGCAGGCAGTTTACATGCAGATATACTCCACAACAGAACGGGGTCGCAGAAAGGAAAAACAGGCACATTGCAAAGGTTGCACGTGCATTGATGAATGAGAAGAACATGCCTCATCATTTCTGGGCTGAAGCCGTAAATACAGCTGTGTACATTATGAACAGGACACCTACAGCTGTGGTGCATGATGTAACACCAGAGGAAAAGTTTACAGATACAAAGCCTGATTTGGCACACTTGAAAGTGTTTGGCTGCATAGCTTACGTGCATGTACCAGATGAGTTGCGTAGAAAATTGGATCCTAAAGCAGAGAAATGTATTCTTGTGCGATATTCCCTTCAACAAAAGGGGTACAGGTGCTACAATCCTACTACACGAGAATTACGAGTGAGCAGAGATGTAGTCTTTGATGAGATGAGCAGCTGGTACAGTAATGCACATGGCACTATTGGGGCTGATGTAAAAGATGATGTGGTTGTACAAAATGTGAGGCCACAGTCACAGGTTTTGAGTCGACCACAAGAGTCCTCTTCTCGTGGCTCTGTTGAGAAACCATGGAACGGTAGACTACGTACGCAGGTTACTCTACCAACAGGTACAGGGAATGTATCACGAAAAGAAAAGGAAAAGGTTGATGAACCTCCCTTTATGGCTGATGCCACTACAAGAGGCTATTCATATTAGCGACGCTCACACAGCGACGCTCAAAAAAAAAAATCCCGGCGTCGCTATGAGCGACGCTCATAGCGACGCCGGCTGGGCTAAAAAAATAACAGAGAGCGCCCAAAAACTCAGATCTCAGATCTGAGTTTTTCGGCGCCCTCATGCAAGGAGCAGGTAACGCTCTCCCTCTCTCCCTCTCTCTCTCTCTCTCTTTCTTCTTCACACACACACACACACACACACACACGAGGAGAGGAAGGAGAGCCAGGTATGCTCCTTCCCTCTCCTCACTCTCATGTTCCCTTCTCCTCTTTCTCTCTCCCTCTCTCTCTCTCTCTCACACACACACACACATAGTGTTTTTGAGAGAGAGAGAGAGAGAGAGAGAGAGAGAGAGAGAAAGAGTACAAACATAAACAAAAACGCACACACACATACATAAACAAAGAATGCACACACACATTGAGAGAGGAAAAGAGAGAGAGAGCATGCATAAACAAAAAACGCACACATTGAGAGAGGAAAAGAGAGAGAGAACATGCATAAACAAAAAACGCACACATTGAGAGAGGAAAAGAGAGAGAGAAAACATGCATAAACAAAAAAACGCACACATTGAGAGAGAAAGAGAGAGAGACTAATTTAACGTCGTAGGAAACTAATTAAAATTAAAAGACCTAAAGATCTAGCCGACGAGGAGTTGAACTCAAGACCTATTATTCAAGAGGGAAATGGCATAACCAATCTATCATACTTGCCATGGGTGATAGAAAGGTTATACCATTTATCTCTTTTTATTGGCACACATATCCACACACGCTGTCGAGAAATTTGCGGTCTTGCCAGGAAAGCACCGGGCTTATGGCTGTGAGAGTTTGTGAGAGAACTCGACAAAAACTATATGAAGGAGTTAAACCATAGATGCCATGAAGACTAGGGTTTGGAAAGAAGTACAATCAAAGAAGCCCACCCATTCTCTCTTGCACTCACACACACAAAGAAAGAACACAAAAGAGAATGTCAAAACAACACAAAGATGAAAACATCAAGGCTATGGTCATATCGTATCATGGGTAGTATGAAAGGGTTAGTAGATGAGTTAATGGCATTCAATCTTGGCTGACCAAATAGGCTACGAATTGTTCTTTGGAATTGTAGTTTTGTGTTTACCATAATATATATATTTTGTCTAGTGATTGGGATTAATTGTGTGTACAAATCCTTGTGTGTACAAATCCTCTTGGTTCATAGCAAGATAACTACGCTTACGTCAAAAGAAAAGTTATAGTCTATGAGAGGTAGTATGATGGGATCCGGTGATAGAAGTATTTCATTAAGCCTTTCTGAGCCAAAGAGAAACACTATACGTTGTTGAAAGTGTATTTTACGGCTAATCCATACGTTAATTCTAATAGATCGTACAGAGTGAAAGCGATAGAAATGATCATCATGTGGGTTATTCATCTAGGATAGTATGTGAGAAATGTAGATATGAGAGAAGTGAAAAGATGAGAAGTTTCCCTCCCAAGCCCTATTCTTGTCCGTAGGCAATAAGGATACTACGGGGAGAGATATACCTGTAGAAAAGAGAACCTAGAATTTCCAGAGAGGATGAATTACTAAGAATAAGAGAGATAGGTTTGCTTAAGGAGATGAGATTAGATACATATATATATGTTGGATTAGAGATGAAAAAGAAAACAACAAGAAATCAAGAAAACATCAATGTAGAACACATCTTACTTGACAAACCCTTCGGCACCATTATTGATGGAGAGAGAAGAAGAGTGGATAATTCCACTTTGATTGATACACCAAGTGCAAGACCTTCTTTGATTAGTGTTGATCTTCCAAGGTTAGTTTGTTGCAAGAATGGCTAGTCTTCTTCTAGGAAAAAGTGTAGGCTTGGGCTTATGTTAATGGCTAAGTACAATTAGGCGTTACTACTCACTCCCTCATGAATTCCTCTCATCAATGGCTTGAATGCTTGAGTTCCTTCCAAGGAAGAAGAGATCCCCTTTTATAGGTGAAGGGAACCCCCAAGGGTTTACACAAGAAGAGAGGAGCCAGTGTGAACAGGAATTGGAAAAGTTGGAAATGAGCTGCCCCTACATGATGTGGGCAGACTGGGGTCCAGTATTTTGATCATATCTCCTCAACCGTGGCTCCAAATAAAAAAGTAAAAATATGGGCAAAAACTTCAGCTCATTAGCTACGATTTTCATTTTAAAATCGTTTTCCAATTCGGATTGGAACCTTGTGTAAAAAAATCATCAAAATAGGGTCCATTTATGGCAGCAAAAGTCTTCATGTGGTCTCCTTAGCCTAAACTTTCATTTAATTCCAAAGGACACCTCATGCCATATGAAAGCATGACATTGCTCCTTGACAAAGTTTTGTAGTCATGCTTGCAATAATGCATTACAATAAGTGTATCTTTGAAATCATGCCACCTGGTGTCCCACTAGGATTTGATTCTCTCCTAGTAGCTATTTAAAAAGAAATATAAGAAAAGTATAAAAAATACATAGAATATATATATATATTGGAGTTTACCCTAGATATAGGATCTAGCTAGGGTGTGAGATGATAATGAAATAGTAGAAATAAATAATCAATGCTTTTTGCCCCAAGTTAAAGAGGCGGAGCTATTGATGCTTTTCCCATAGTATTTTCTGATGGTAAAGTAAGGATATGTTACCCTTGAGAAAAATAATAGGATGAGATAGAAGGCTTATTATTATACTTAAATATGCATATGTACACTATAGGAAATATAATTATGTATCTAAAAAAAAACAAGATAACTCTTGTAGCATGCGTTCCCACTATGTACGTGTCACAGCACGACAACGCGCACACACACACAAGAAGAAGAGAGTTATAACGTCGTAGGAAACTATCCTAAAAGAAGTTAAAGATTAGGTTAGATGTAGACTTACGTTAAATTAGATTTAGGTTTATTTAAGTTAAATTAGATTAGATTTAGGTTTATTTGTAGTTAGATTTACGTTTATTTACGCTAGATTTAGATTTACGTTATATTAGATTAGATTTAGGTCTCCATAGACTACGATGCCTGCATGAAGCGGGTGAAGAAAGCCCTCAATGGAATATAGGGTATTGCTGCCTTCACTCGTGGTGGGCTCCGTCGATCCAAAAGTACTGGTGAAATGTCTTCAGAAGATAGGGAAGAAGGTGGATCTTCAGGGCGGCAAGAGTCACTACATCCTCGATAATGACCATCTAGACAACCTCTAGTCATTCAACAGCAACTTCAAAGTTAGTAACAAGAGCAAGAACGGTCCAAAGGGCCAATTGCTGTCGTCAGATGTGGATGGAGATGAGGCAGCGTCACCGCCGGAAGTTAACTCTCACATCTTTAGTGATGAGAATGCCAACTCTTGCCGAGTTATGTGAAAAATTATGTGTTAAATCAGTTTTAAGGTTCTTATAATCCTTGTTAGTTTAGTTCTTTGTTTTTAATATAACATAATTTACGTTAGATTTAGCTTTATGTTATATTAGATTAGACTTAGGTTTATTTAGGTTTACCCACACACACACACACAAACACACACATACACAAGAAGAAGAGAGTTTTAACGTCGTAGGAAACTATCCCAAAAGACGTTAAAGATTAGGTTAGATGTAGACTTATGTTAAATTAGATTTAGGTTTATTTTTAGTTAGATTTACGTTTATTTAGATTTACGCTTATTTACGTTAGATCGAGTCCACGCAAGAATTACTTACGGTTTAGGGTTTAGAGTTAGACGAACAGTGAAAAGATGTTAAGATGCTGTGAAGTGCTACAGCTAGAGAAGAGGCAAAGGGGTTTTGTCCACTACATGCAGTATCATGTAGACGTGGGTCTGTAGATTTCTTGTACCCACAAATATAGGTATTGACCAATAAAGACGAGATTATAACTCGGTGGTTCTGATCTCCGTGCACCTCTAGACCGAGGTGTGCGGGGATTGGACATGACTAGAGAATGTGAGGTAGAGAGAGAGAGAGAGAGAGAGAGAGAGAGAGAGAGAGAGAGAGAGAGATAAGACGAAGAATGCCAATAGAATATTAAATTTGTTGTCCAGGTTATAAGATTTTTATCCTCATTATGAGTAGTGACGAGGATGTGGGACCGTCCAACCGAAACACCTATCTCTCAACGAGGGTCTTATGTCCTTGTAATCAATGCAAGCATGCTGTGCGACGGACAAGACGTGTTTCTTTGCAGCACGTTCGCGAATTTGGCGAGTTCGATCCATCTATTGTAGATCGTGTTGTTGCCAATTATAACTCGTCGGACTCTGACGCTGGCCAACAAGCAGCAATCTTGCAACCCAATAGACGTGTTCGCAGGCGCTTTGGTCAAGCAGCATATGTGAGGCCACAAGATGTAGCCTCTGACAGCTCGGGGGATGATCATGCAGAGCACACTCCCAACAAGGCAATGTTTGAGCCCGAGATTGATGAAATGATCGAGACGATCATGGATTCAGAAAGGCTTATCTATGATGATATGAAAAGTGAAGCCGATACGCCATTGTATAATGGAGCACGTATGTCTAGATTGAAAGCACTCCTGGTTCTTCTCAACATGCAGGCAAAGTTTGGATGGAGTGACACTAGCGTCACAGCGCTTTTCAGGTGATCTATTACAATTAGTTTACTTTAATAAAACTCTAAATGTATAATGATCTGATAGATTTTCACACGACTGTATCGTATTTTTATGTTGTGTAGATTGCTTAAAGAGCACATACTACCAGCTGACAATGTGATGCCAGATTCCCGAGATGAAGCAAGAAAGATTTTGCGAAACTTGGGGATGGATTACAATTCTATCCACGCTTGTCCTAATGACTACATTCTTTTCAGAGGGGAATACATAGACATGGAGAAGTGTCCGAAATGTGATTCCGAAAGATATCGAGTAGATCTCCACGGGACAAAAATTCCACAAAAGGTTTTGCGACATTTTCCTCTGCTTCCTCGCATCAAGCATTTCTTCGAATGTAAGTCCATGGCCGCCCTAGCATCATGGCATGAGGAGAATAAATCTTCGGATGGTGTGCTACGAATTCCTACAGATTGCGCAGCCTGGAAACATATAGATGGAACATGGTCGGATTTTGCCAGGGAAGCTCAAAATTTGTACTTAGGCCTGGCTATGGATGGCGTAAATCCATTTGGTCAAAGATCAACATCCTACAGTGTATGGCCCGTTGTCATCGTCAACTACAACATTCCCCCGTGGTTGACTACGAAGAAGGGGCACCTATGGCTAAGCTTGATTGTGCCAGGGCGATATAAAGTGGAGAATATGGATGTGTATCTTCGTCCACTATTGGAGGAGCTACAACAATTGTGGATTGGCATAGAGGTGGTGGATATGAGCCGACACACAGGACGACGGAATGATTTGATCAGAGGCATTCTAATGTGGACCATGCATGACTATCCAGGGCTAACAGAATGCTCAGGTGATCTATTGACACTCCTCACTCAGACACTGTAAATCTTGTTTTTTCCCATAGTTGATCTATTATCATGTGTATACATGCAGGGCTTCAAACAAGCGGATACAGAGCATGTGTCACATGTGGACCTAGAGTGAATGCACGTAGGGCGTCCTCACTGAAGAAGAAAATCTATGAAGGTCATCAAGTGTATCTTCCAGAGAATTATGTGTTAAGCGACGGCTTTTTGGGAAGAGAGCCACCAAGGATGTCTGCACAAGCATGGTTAGAGCAGAAGGAGATGTGTGATGATGGATTGCCTCCAGGGATGAAGAGACTATCTCTATGGTACGAGTTATGCGAGGATGAGAGAGAGATCTCTTAAAGCCACAAATATTGTACTTGAACAATTTTGCTCCGTGTTGTAAAAGCTCTGGCTCTCGAAGTACCTTCCATGGTGTATAACGCTCTTTTCTACTCGCGCTCACATCTTTTGATTGAAAATTCTGAGTTTTCGACTTGCCTCTTCTATCACTCAATTCATTGAGTCATTGTATTTATATGCGTCATTACGTCATTGTATTTAATGGTCTTTGTGTCATTGTCTACTCTATTCATTCAATATTAAGTTTAAATATTCGTGTGTTTAATGCAGGTATGGATGATGAGGAGTTTCTTTCTTCTTTGTCACCGCAGCAGAGACAGTGGTACGTGGAGCGTCATCTCTCTGGCGCATCATCGCGCGTTCCTACTCCATCCGCATCTCCCTCTCTTTCGGAGCATTCGGCGTGCTCCGAAGCTTCGGCGTCGACGAGACGAGCTTCACACTCGTCTAGACACCGGCGCTCTAGTGGTGGCGGTGGCGGTTGTTGTGGGGATTCCGCCGCCGATGCCTCCACACCACCTCGTGTTCGACGAGACTCTTTACCCTCCCCTTCTTTGCCCGCCCCCACACCAGCCACAGCATCGCCATCTACGCTAGGTTTTGTGCGGCTGACTGTTCCTAGCAGCTACACACCTCTACCTACTCCGCCAAGAGCCACCCCACTCGACACTCCTCGCTTCGGGGCCCAGACGCCGGTGGAGACACCTGACGTCCGTACCCCCATCGACACGCCGCTAGAGACCCCTACCGGGACACCCAGGTTCACGCGTCACCGGCCAGAGGGCTTGCCTTACTCCGTCGACTTCAGCGGCGGCATCATCGTGGATGATGACGGCAAGAAGGTGATCTCGCGCATGCGTGGTCTTTGCTCTCAGCTGTTTAGACACTACATACTAAACAAATGGAGTGAAGTACCAAGTGATTTAAAAAACAGAGTCATCAGCATACTTCATGATGAGTTTCCCGTTCCAACACGGGATCAGCGATTCAATGAAGACCTGATGAAGATTCGAATGCGCGAATACTGCAAACACAAGCGTTCCGAAGTGCAAAAAGCAATCAAGCATGGGTGGAACAGGCCAGATTGGCTGGCCAAAGAAGATTGGAAGAATGCGAAGAAAGCAGCGCGCAAGAATCCCGACAAGTGGAAGCAACAAAAGGATGCAGCCAGAGCGCGAGTAGAGGCAGGGAGCTCGCACCACTTAGGGAGCGGTGGATGGGCATCATTTGAGGCCGATTTTGTAAGTGTTTTCGCATTGCTCTTTATGTTCGATAGTTTAGGGTTTATGAGTTTTTAATTCTAACATAATGAAATCTTTATATGTTTTGACAGTGGTCGATGACAGGACGTGATCCCACACCGTACGAGCGCGAGTACGCAGGCAGAAAGGGCTTAAACGCCCTGATGGACATTCTCAGTTCTCGTGGCGGCATGGTTAGTATTAGGGTTTACTCTTTTCTATTTTTTGTATTGTTTTATAAATGTCGTTATATGTTTATACTTACTGAAAGCTGTCTTATTGTCTTTTTTTGCAGAATCCGACAGATACGCCGCTTGGACGCGATGAGACGTCTGACTAGACGACGTCAGTTTAGCCGTAGCTAGATAGCATTAGTTTAGGGTTTCTCATAGCTTATGTATCATGAGATGGATTTTATACGTCTTTTTGAACCATGTATATTATTACATTTGTCACCGCAATTCATTTTGCCAATCAATTCTTTATGCCTATGATGTTGTACAATTGTCATATTACATTTGCCAATCAATTCATTTTGCCTATGATGTGTACAATTGTCAATTTTACGCTTGTCAATTTTGCAAACAATGCGTCTTGTGGGTGACTATTTTGGGTCTATTATCTACCCTTGCACTTTTTTTAAAAAGTGAATCAAGTACAATATGCTTGATGGGTGGCAGGGCATTCAATGCCCTGTCACCAAAAAGAAAAATTCTCGGGCGTCGCTATAACCGTCGCTATTTATGGCTCTGTAGCATCGCTATAGACTTCTATGTAAACGTCGCTATGACAGTCGCTATGAGCGTCGCTATATAGCGACGCATATAGCGACGCTCTCGTAGCGACGCTATTAGCGACGCCGGGGGTTATAAAAACCCAGTGTATTTCTGTCGCTAACAGCGTCACAAGAGCACACAACCTCTTGTAGTGTGCATCATCAGGTTTTTCACATGTAGACATGGATTCAGATGGTTCTGAACAAAGTCTTGATGAGGAATTTGGAATTCCGGCTGTCAGGACACCTGGTGTAAGGAAAGTACAAGAAGATGCTAGAGGGCAAAGGAGTGACCCAGGACCGCGCAGATCTAATAGAGTCAGAAATCCAGTTCAGAAATTGACTTATGATGGGTATCTAGCACATCACCAAGCCTACATGGCTAAGGTGATACAGGATGTGGAGCCCACATGTTTTGAGGATGCAGTTGGAAATGTGTATTGGGATGATGCAATGAATGAAGAGATGGCTGCATTGGAAGCAAACGACACATGGGAGTTGGTGTCATTGCCAAGTGGCAAGAAAGCTATTGGCTGTAAATGGGTGTATAAAACCAAGCATAAGGCTGATGGTAACATTGAGTCACAAGGCAAGGTTGGTCGCAAAGGGTTATGCACAGACGTATGGCATAGACTATGAGGAGACCTTTGCTCCAGTGGCAAAGATGACGACTGTGAGAGCTGTCATAGCAGTGGCTGCATCTAGAGGATGGATTATGCATCAAATGGATGTAAAGAATGCCTTCTTGAATGGTGAGTTGCAAGAGGAAGTGTATATGGATCAGCCACCTGGTTATGTCGATCCAGGTTACCCAGATTATGTATGCAGACTTCTCAAAGCTTTGTATGGTTTGAAGCAGGGCTCTAGAGCATGGTATGACAGGATTGCCAAGTATCTTGTCAGTATTGGTTTTAGGAGAGCTCATGCTGATCATTCACTCTATGTACGTGAGAGTGATGTGGGGATTGTGGTCATTACCATATATGTAAATGACCTTATTATTGTTGGTGACAATGCTATGGATATTGACCATGTGAAGGGTCTTCTCAAATAGGAGTTTGAAATGAAAGATTTAGGCGAGTTGCGCTACTTTCTTGGCATTGAGGTGATCAGGAATCCAGAGGGTGTATGGCTATCACAGAGATAGTATGCTTTGGACATGTTGTCAAAGTATGGTATGGCTAATTGTAAGCCAATTTCTATTCCCTTGGATGTGAACGCAAAGCTGAGTGCAGAGAAGGGTGATGTTGTTGAGGATGTCAATATGTACAGGAAGATGGTGGGTAGTCTAATCTACTTGACTATCACGAGGCCAGACTTGAGCTACACAGTAAGCTTGGAGATTCAGTTCATGCAGCTTCCGAGGAAGCCACATTTGGATGGAGTACGACGCACACTTAGGTATGTGCAAGGGACTCTTGACTACGCATTGTTCTATGCAGCAGATGTGCCATTAGCATTGTATGGGTATACAAATGCAGATTGGGCAGGTAGCATTGTTGATAGGAGATCTACGAGTGGCTTCATGTTCTCTTTTGGGAGTGCTGCTGTTACTTGGAGCAGCAAAAAGCAGCCTACGGTTGCTTTATCGAGCACAGAGGCCAAGTACAAAGGTGCAGCAGTTGCGGTGTGCGAGGTAGCTTGGCTACGCACATTACTTGAGGACTTGGGAGTGCAGGTGGACCAGCAGATTGTCATCCATTGTGACAACCTCAGCAGCATGCAGTTGGCTAGGAACCCAATGTTCCATGCCAGGAGCAAGCACATAGAGGTCCATTACCACTACGTTCGAGAGCGAGTGTTGGCGGGTGACATCGACTTGGTCTACGTCAGCACAGAGGAGAAGATAGCGGATATCTTTACCAAGGCCTTCGGAGCTGAGAAGCTTCGACGTTTTCGGACTATGCTTGGACTCTGCGACATGCAGAGCTCGAGGGGGAGTGTTGAGATGTCGAGCTCTACATCTTGAGCTGGCGTCCACTACAGGTCTTGGCCGCTTACGGCATTTACTCACTGGCGCGTTAGGTGACCGACACGGAGGATCTCTGCCAGTGATTCTACAGCTGGACTACACTTATAGTGCCAGCCTAGTATGCTTCTAGCGAGTTCACACTTAGTGACCGCTCGCATGTACATATGTGCTACTTTTCAGCTTTAGCACTTAGTCATTTTGTACTCTCTTTTCTGTGAAAAAGAAGAAGAAGCTTTCCATCTCTGTGTGCTTTGTGCTTGTCTTGTGTAGCTCTCTTGCATCCTCATTCTTTACAGGAATCGAGTGCGGAGAAGTGCAGCGTGTTGCCCCCGACGAGAGCTACGCGTCGATAACTACATTGCGCGCGTACAATCCGGTTTTGCGAACTCCATCTACGAGCTTCATCTGGTGATTCGGTGAGCATACGTTGTCTGATTTTGCATTGCAGCATATCCACGCATTCACATTGAGTAGAGCTACACATTAGGCACTTTAGATTTCGGAAACGAAGACCTGAAAATTTCGGCCAGACATCCTACGTGATTTTGCACCAGGTGTTTTGGGTTGGAGCTTTGGTTCATAGACCTTAGGGAGAGTGACCTATTGGTGTTAGTAGGGTCTCCTTTAAGTTCTGTGGTGTTTTGAGATTGTTTGATGGGTGTTCAGCTCTAGGAAGCGTTATAGGAAGTTTCCTCTTATGCACTCCTGAAGGCTGTGACTTAGACATTGGACAGAGACCTCTGTAGGAATTAGTTAGGAGTCGGTTGAGTGTAGATTGACACCCTATGCTTGCTTCCACACACCTGCGGGTCGAGCTTCGTCCTTAGCTGACAAATCTTGTTAGGTGAGTTCTCGCTGTGCTGACGTCCGTCGCGGCATATCTGTCCAACATTGGCGCCGCTGCCGGGGACGAAAACCTTACGTAGGTGACCGAGACTAGTCCTTGAGGATAGGGACTCTTCGGCTTGCCAAGAGCTCCTTTTACATTTAGATAGGATCAGAGGGTGGAGGACTCTCTAGGTCTTAGAGGAAGTTTAGGGAGCGTGTATCTGGCCTAGATCCTTCGACTTAGGTAGATTTAGGTAGACTGAGATAGTTTTAGATATTAGTTGAGTTCTTGAGTAGGAGTTGGAGTGGTAGAAGCGGTGAGAGGAGAGCTTGAGAGTCCAGAGAGGCCAGGAAGCAACCAAAACACCATTATCACCATTTCACATGATGAGTAGGAATAGAGTAAGTAGGACATCATGATTCAGGATCTAAAGCACTTCATGCATGTATACTTGCTTGGGAGATTCATCACAAGGTTGTAAAAGATGCAAAAGTGTGTTTGAAAACTGAAGTAAAGTCCAAAAGTTACTGTGAGTGTTTCTGATAGAGCTGCAGAGCATCAGGAGCATTTATGTCAGGAAAAAAATTAATTTTAAGCTAGGAGACATCTTACGCGTAGAATGTCTACGGGTTAATCTGGTGGAAATTTTGAAATTTTGAGTAGACCAATGTGTTTAGAAGGTGGGGTTTACCCTATTTTCACCTGGAAAGTGGAAATTTGACCATATCTTGACAAGATAAGGCCAGATAGACTGAAATTGCCAGACATCCTATCCAAATTGTGCCAAGGCATTATTTCAAGACTAAAACCATAGGATAGCTGCATGAGCATGATCTGCATGATATATTGAGTGACTGAGAGAGGTTTCATCTCATTTGGGTGAGAAAATTGGGTTTTAAGCAAACTTTAGCACTTTTGACTGAAAAAGACAAGAACAGCTAAAATTGGGGACTTTTGAAATCCAAACCAAAATCTAAGCATACTACTGGGTTACTGACATCAAGGGGAAGCTGTGGGTCAAGTCTGGGGTCAAACAAGCCAAAAAGACATCCTACACATAGGATGTCATCTGTGTGATTTTGCACTCCAAACTTAATTTTGAGCATACCAAAGTGATCAGCACCTCAAGGGGAGCCTGTGCTTTGAATTTGAAGCCATTCTGATGAACAAGACATCCTACACGTAGGATGTTCAAAGCAAGAAATTGAAGCCAGATACCGACTGTGGGCATAGTAGGGTGTTGTATAGCCTGAGGCAAGCCTCTTAGTCAATTTTGGTCCAATTTGGAGTTGATTAAACTGATTAAGATTAGCAGTAGGTTGTCAAAACAGATTTTTGATCCATTGACCAGCTTATAGGTGTCCAAATCAAAAAGTAAAAATAGCTGTGGACTCAGCACATCAAGGGGAATCCATAGTGCAAGAATCTAGGCAAATCAGAGCAGGAGACATCCTACGCGTAGGATGTCTACTGAAGAGAAAATTTGACCGGGCTTAGACAATGAGGTTCCATTTGGCTTAAGGATTTCAGAACTTCTTTCAGAAGTGAATTTGGACCTTGTTTGACCATTTGACAGAGCAAAGACTGAATTCAGACTTTTTCACATAAATTGATCAACATCCGAGGGAAGTACAGTTCCAGATTAGCATACCTAATCCAGAACATCAGTAGTGTATAAAATACAGTAGTGATTGAAATTAACTCTCCAATTATACCAATCATTACTAAAATCACCTCTAGCAGTTAAATGCTTTGTTCGATTGCCGAAATTAAATGCTTGTGTACAGGTATATTCAGCAGGAAAGCAAGAAGTTGTGCGGAGACTGATCCATTGCCAGAGGAGTGGTTGGATTTGTGATAAATTGCATTGATAATTTTGATGAATTTAAGATCAGGAAGGTACATTTTTAGAGACCAAAAGGTGACAGGTGACCAAGGTAGCTTAGTGTCCACCGAGGAGAGTGTAACTCAGGCAAGGCTAGATCCACTAGCACCGATTATTGAGGAAGGTAGTGATACTGACACTTCATCAGACAAATCCTTCTTCGTGATGGGTAATCAACAGCCAGGAGGTTTCACCTATGAAACGGACCAATGCAAGGAGGAAGCACCTCCCTAAATCCTTTGAATGATTCCAAGTTCACTGTGATCTTCTTAGAAAGAACAAACTCGAGGGGCGCCCTAGTCTATTCTGACTATCGAGGACGCAAGTGCATTTGTATTGAAGAAAGACCGGCTCAGAGATTGGAGATAATTCGAGGCTATGATGATGGAGATAGATTTCGAGACAAAAAGGGGAACCACTATTTGATAGTTAGTAACCCTGAGGATTACAACAGATATGGAGATAACGTGGCGAAAGAGAAAATGGTTTCAGAAACTCAAGAACCGTCACCAAACATTGATCGACTAGGAGCAATTTTTATGTATGATAAGAAAACAACCAGGGTTTCAACTTATTATGAGAACGTGGTAATCTACAAGCACGAGAGCGAGGGAATAGTCTCTTACTTTCGCTGCAAAGAACCATACTTAACCGAGTTAAGCAAAGACAAGGTTCTTTACTTGTTCTCTTATGAAACTGCTATAGGGAAGGATATAGTTTTTGTTGATAGGTACGGGCGGGAATACCAACGTATTCTCCCAGAGGAGGTAGAAAAGACAACAATTCTAGGAGCATCAACATATGCCCCCGACGAAGTGCCAAGAGCCACCTACACCCCTAGAAAGTCGACAAATCCCTTTTCAGAGGAGTATGACGTGACCTCACATTCTACCCGCCGACCGCAGACATTCAACAACCAAAACCAACCAGCAACTCAGCCATCATTGCAGGCATGGCTTCGACAGAGTGCAACATTGGAGCAAGACCGAAATCGAGATGGTTATCAAGCCGCACGAGGGCTAAGGGATTTGCAAGAACAACCACTCTATTCAAGGTATCAAGGAGAGAGTAAGCCAAAGACTCAAGGGTCAACAGAGCCTGGAAGACCACCCATAGAACAATTTCGAAGAGATGAACCATCTCTTGCAAGAACTGTTAGAAATTATGGCTTAGGAGCACCATTGGGAGAGGAACCAGCCTACTATAGAAGACCAGAGGAGGTATATCGATTGGGACGGGGAGATCCAATGATGAGATTTGTAGACCATCCTAGTATTAGACCTTCTCAAGTGCAAAAATGGGTAAACAAGAAATACATAGGAAACAGAGATCCAAGAGATCATTTAGCTGCCTTTGTGCGTGTAATTAGAGCAGAAGAGGTGTTAGATTTCCCTACCCAATTTGCAGGGTTTGGACTAACCCTAGAGGATGACGCTGCTACTTGGTTTGACTCTGTGGAGCATAGAGACTTTGAGTCTATGGAGGAGGTGTTTGACAAGTTTATCGAGGAATTCTCACAAAGAGGGATAGCTCATAATACCGTCTCACAAATCCATAAATTCAAACAGAAAGACGGGGAATCTGTGCAAAAGACAGCCCTAAGACTAAAAAGATATGCTAAGTTTTGTCTTGTGGAAGAACTGCCAACTCAATCCAGACTTATGCTTATATTTATCCAAGGATTAAGGAATGCAGATCTCCAAAAGGACTTACATATGAAGAGGAGCACGACGTTGAATGAGTGAACCAAGGAGGCTCTTTACCTTGTAGACAATTGTGCGGTCTACAAAGAGGGTGAGTTCAAGGATCTTGACGACGATTCATCTTCACAACAAAGTGGAAGCAAGTCTTCTAAGACAACACCGAAAGGAGAAGTAGCTGTAAACCAGGAGCAGCTTGTAGAGGAAGTGCTAAAAAAGATTAACTTGTACGCCAAACCAAAGGCTAACAGCCCAAGTGGTGTGCTATTGAACAAAAATAGACAAACCATGGGACGAAGGAATGTTATTATAACAAGGGATATGTGAGAGAGAGACCTTACGCTCCCCAAGCTCAGGTAGCTTCTCCTCAAGTTCCACCGATGCCTAGATATCAAGCATGCAACCTACTAGGACCTGTAGGTGTAGAAAGACCACAACCAGTGTAAAGACCACAACCAGTGTTGGGGCAACAACCACCCCTACCAGGATTACGACCAGTCGGTATAAGATACACACCAACAGTAACCGAATTAGAAGAGAAGGCTTTGGTGCCTATGCATGCATATTACGAAGATCCCAATGGATATGCAGCAAACCCTGTCTATTATCCACCGGAAGAACCCTCGACACCAGAACCATGGAGCATGATAGGAAATACAAGACCACCAACAGCTGCACAGGCAGCAAGAGAAGGAAGATATAGCTTAGATGAACGAACATTGTTGTTCATAGCCAACGGAGGCATGGGAGACAGAGACATGCATACCAACAAAAAGGAGCTCAAGGAGCACCTCAACAGCCTAAAGGATCCTGCTACAAGTGTGGTGGAGACCATTGTCTAAGAGACTGTCCTCATGATAAAATCATTAGAGTCAACGCATATTGCACCGAGTGTGGAGTTACTCATTTGATTTCTGATTGCCCTAAGAACCCGAGCAAGGGAGAAAAAACTACCTTGAACATGCTGGAAGCAGTGCCTTCCAGTGGAGGGTCAGAAAATGAAACAATCATACCTATTCAGGCGGTGACACGAGCCCAAGCTCAAAGAATGACGAACAAACCCATAATTGAAGAGCCAAAAACCGATGTCCCAAGTTCAGAAACAAAAAATTAGAGAAGCACTTGAAAAGCTAGAAAGGCGCGTATGAAAGCCAGGAAAGAACGAGAGCAAACAGCTCTATCCGAGGAGTTAAAACACACAAAGGATAGATTAGAGCAGTTAGAGGATCTAGCTAGCCTAAGCTCACACACCGCGGCAACCATAGCACCCAAGGAAATAGTAGAACCCAAAAGTGCAGGATCAGGGGGATCAGTACTGGCAGACAAGGTAAATGAGCAGTTGGATGCACTTCTAAAAGCTTACGAAGCCAGACTCAAAAAGAACCAAACCCAAGAGCAAAGATGGATGACTTATCCATATGCTGAGATAGAAAAACAGAGGTTGGAAATGTGTAGAAAGATGATTGAAACAGCTCAATCTTTGATGGAAAACCCGCTTGGTAAACCTGCAAATTGGCATGAAGTACCAGCTCCAACCCCTATCCAACCAGCTTTAGAGGAACAAGTAGAAACGAAGGAAAGACTCACGAATACCTATGAGTCTAAGGGAGAACCTATCATAGTGCCAAATACAACAGATGAGGCAAGTGATGGGTTCCAGCCTAAAACATTGGCAGAAATGGATAAGGACTGTAACGGTCTAGATGATCTGTGGAAGCAAATCCGTGAGGCCAACGAAGCTAACAAGGTGAGTAACCACATGAACAACACAAAAAAAGAGAATAATGAGACCTTACCTCCTATTGAAGAATTTGAGGCAAGGTCACAAATGAACTTTGATATACATTCACAAGGGGGAGACCATGGATCAATTAGTTTGGGGCACAGCCAACCAGACTCGCTGAAAACTCTACCCTCTTACCTAGGAAAGTATGAAGCCAAATCTAAAGTGAGAGCAATCCCATACTTTCTTCTAACAAAGTGATGGATTCACAAGGGTTGATTGAGTTATTGTCCACCCCGGTGGCATGCACAATCACATTAGCCGAACTCCTAAGGTTACGACAAAACAGGTGGACCACAGTAGGCAAATGCCTAGAAAAATTTGGAGTGAAAGACACCACCTTGAAGCTTCAGGAAGGGATCAGAGAATTGGACAGGCCTCAACTAAATACTAGGCCAGTAGCATTAAACAAAGTTGGAGAGTATTGCAAGGTAGAAGATGGAAACACCACGCTACCAGTAGAATTCCAAGGAGTAGTTTCCAAAGCTATTCTTGACAGTGGAGTAGGGGTTGCTATAGCCACCAAGGAAATCTGGAAAAAATGGGAAAAACCAGCTGTAAGAGCTACCAAAATGAAATTGCAATTGGCAGATGGGTTCATGGAGAAGCCTCTAGGACTATTAGAAAAAGTGATTGTCACTTCGTACGGAATCGAGTATGAGCATACATTTGCAATAGTCGATTTCGACAAAAAGAACAATTACGAGATCATTTTGGGAAGACCATTCATGAGACAATTGAAGATGGTACAGGATTAGGGTTATGACCACATATTCCTCAAACATGGTGAGACAACAACCAAAATACACTTGAAAGACCATAGTTACAAGGATGTGAACCAGACACCAGTGGAAGAGTTTGATTCAGCTACAGTCTAGGATCAGAACTCCCAGCATGGTTAGGGCAACAAAAAGAGCTATGGATGTGTGGAGCTTCACATTGTGGGAGCTTGAAAAGAGAAGAATGCATCTTAGAAAGAGCGATTGAGGACAAGGATTACATTCCGAAATCTTTTCCTAAAGATGCCTTGGAACCTCTAGAATGGGAACACATACTAGCAACATTGGACGTCTGTACCATTACAGATAGTCCAACAACAAAACTTTGCGACAAGGATGGCTATGATGTGCTACCCTACTACATGGTAAGCATTATACCAAGAGGATATGAGATGGTAGAACCACCAGAACAAGAAGAGTTTTATAACTCCTCTGAACATCTAGAGGTAAACAACGATGCAAATAATGAGTGTTCTGTAACATTTAATGGCCTAATAACTTGTGTGTAGCGGAAATTAGCATGAACATAGTGGGCATTTCATTAGAATAGATTCCTAATGAGAATTACAAGAGTGCTTGGGTGGAGAGAGCAACAAAAAGCATAACACCTAGTTAGATAGCATCAACAATACTTTCAAAAGAGAGAGAAATTAAGCTATTGACAACAGTTGAGGACCGGATTTGCATGGAGCTGGTCCCCCCTCCAAAAGGCTTTGTATTATGGGTTCTCCCATCAAGAGAGGCATTGTGCAATACAATTCTTTGTGTTCCTTCAAGACTAGCTAGTGCAATGAAGATGAAAGCTTCATGCACTAAGCAAAACACTTAGCAAACACAACATTAATTGTCCCCGGTCTCAGACCCAAGACCTCACACACCTTCGAAGATGGTGAGAGCTAGCAGGGTATGAGAGTAGATTGAGAGGAAGAAGGAGTATCTTACGAGAAAGATGTACATCTCCTCACATAATCACTCATATTAGCATAGCTTAGCTTAGATATTAGCATGGTAGAGGAGATGAGCATGCATTGAAGCTTGGCTCTTGGTTGGATTTGCATCCACATGCCAAGAGTGTGTTGATGTAGGATTCTATCTCACAAGCTTGGAGTAGGTGATGAGCTCTCCATTAAAGCTTGGGAAGAGATAGTCTTGTCTTTCTTCACACATGAGATTGTGTGTGAGTGTGTGTGATAATGCCTTGCAAAAATCAGTCCCCTCTCTCTCTCTTGGGCGAGCCCTCTTGCTATTTGCTCTTGTAGGCTCCCCATTGGACCTCCCCAGGGCTAGCCTATCACAATTAAGTAGCATAAGTGATAGCCTTCTGACATGTGTCCCCCTTTCCCCTTTTGTGAGAGCTTTAGGTAATTTAATAGTCAAACTAAACTCTCAGGCAAGCCATTGGGCTGTTGAATGCTCATTGGACCCCTTGGGAGACTGTCCAATAGTCTTCTAGAAGACTTAATTCTCATTGGTTCTTTTATTAAGTGTTTTTAAATTAATTAAACTAGATTTACTCTAGTCTAATTCTCATTGGTCCACCTCCAAGGCCATCCAATCGGAATTGGGTACACCTTGTGGGCATGTGGCCTAGGGAGCTGACATGTGTCCCTCATTCCCTTTGTGTAAAGGGAGCTTGTGTGTGTGTGTGTGTGTGTGTGGCTTTCTCCCTCATCCCCTAGAAGAAAGGCTTGCCCCCTCCTATGTAGGGATTTGAAAAGACTTTTTGGTCACACACAAAGCATCCAATTTCCCCTAGGGTTGACCTTTGGACACAACCTTTGAATTTTGGGACCTTAGCATTTTGGAAGTCTTAATGGGCTGAACCTTAGGGTCTTTTTAGCCCATTGTTGCACATGGCTCTTTTGTAGATGGCCCCCCCTTTGGATCCCTATTTTCCCTCCTTTGGATCCCTACTGTGGCCGGTCTGCTAGCTTAACCAATATTCTAGCTTTTTCTCCTCTGGCACTTTCCCATATTAAATGATCAGTTTAACATGAGAAAATCATTTAGGAGAATTAGATATTGATTATTATGACATTACCTCTCTGTTGAAATCATAGTCGTCCTCGACTATGGTGTAGAGAAGATAAAGCATATTCATGAGTCCTTTTCTTAGCGGGTAGAGGATCCCTATGTTACCCTATGACATCATTCCACAATGGATGACTAGTCCATTTGGCGCTTGATAGCCTGAGGCTGCCACAAGAATGTCTGCACATTAGTCCTATCAATCTTCCATAGTAGAGTGACAAGCTCTACTTGTTGTTTGGGAGATGTCATCTCCGCAAACTTGATCTAAGCATGCATACTACTTCATTTTTGTGCACAATAAAGAAAAAGAGAGTCTTATAAGACAAAAAACTTTGTTCATTTTTAACATTTTGTACATTTGCTTACTCTTGGGAAGCATTGTAAGCATTGACAAGGTTTAGATTATCCTTTAATTGTATGCCTTGCATCCATCTAGCATCTTCAAAAGGATAATTCTTAAACTTAATAAGATATCGTCGGATAGTCTTACCGCCTCTTAATACCTTGTCTTCATGTCGGAGAATGGACTCGGGCTGCAACACCTCCTCTTGGTCCTCGATCTCCGGTGGGTCTTCAATAGTTGGTTCTTGAGGTGGCTCTCCTTTGTAAGGCTTTAATAGGCTCACATGGAAAGCATTGTGTATGAGCCAATGATTGGGCAACTTGAGTTGATAGGCCATCTCATTGATCAGCCTAAGAATCTGGAAGGGACCATAGTACCTTTTTGCTAGTTTAGCATAGTACTTTTGGTGGCCCGTAGGATTCTTGCCCGTCGTGTGCCTTAATCGAGCCTTAGGAAACTTTAATAAGACCCAATCATTTTCTTTAAAGGTTTGGGCTCTTCTGTGCTTGTCAGCAACAGCCTTTTTCCTTTGCTGTAAGATAGAGATAGCATCCTTAATCTTTTGAAAAGATTCTTGTAGGTCTCGGCTATACTCATCTGCAGCGAAGATCTTCCCATGTACCTTAAGTAGCAAGGGACTTTTTGATCTTCCCTCAATTACCTCGAAAGGTGCTTTTCCCGTGGAAGTATGTACAATGTTATTGTAAGCATACTCCACTAAGGGTAAGTACTTCTCCCATTGGGATCTTTGATCTACTTCCGTTACATAGGCTTTTAGTAGATCGAGAATTGTTAGGTTAGCTATTTCACTTTGGCCATCCGTTTGTGGATGATAGGCCAAAGAGAAGTTTAGCCTTGTTCCTAAATTCTCAAAGAGACCCTTCCAGAAATTACTGGTCATTCTAGGATCTCTATCCGACACTATAGACATTGGCAAGCCATGGTACTTGAAAATTTGTGAAATGAAGAGGGTTGCCATTTGATGGGCTTTGATAGTCTTTTTGACAGGTATAAAATGAGCTTGTTTACTGAACCTGTCTACTATCATCCATATTCCCGTATTCCCATGGATAGACTTAGGCAATCCAAAGATAAAATCCATGGATATGCTCTCCTATGTTGAATTAGGGATTGGCAAGGGTTGGAGCAATCCAAGTTGCTTCCCTCTATCAAATTTTGTCTTTTGGCATACCACACATTAAGAAACATACTCTTGTATGTTCACTTTCATGGTAGGCCAATAGAAATATGTTTCAAGAAAAGAGAAACCTCCCTTCTTGAGCAAGAAAAGAGAAACCTTGTGCTCTGATACCAATGTAACATTTAATGGCCTAATAACTTGTGTGTAGCGGAAATTAGCATGAACATAGTGGGCATTTCATTAGAATAGATTCCTAATGAGAATTACAAGAGTGCTTGGGTGGAGAGAGCAACAAAAAGCATAACACCTAGTTAGATAGCATCAACAATACTTTCAAAAGAGAGAGAAATTAAGCTATTGACAATAGTTGAGGACCGGATTTTCATGGAGCCGGTCCCCCCTCCAAAAGGCTTTGTATTATGGGTTCTCCCATCAAGAGAGACATTGTACAATACAATTCTTTGTGTTCCTTCAAGACTAGCTAGTGCAATGAAGATGAAAGCTTCATGCACTAAGCAAAAAACTTAGCAAACACAACATTAATTGTCCCCGGTCTCAGACCCAAGACCTCACACACCTTCGAAGATGGTGAGAGCTAGCAGGGTATGAGAGTAGATTGAGAGGAAGAAGGAGTATCTTATGAGAAAGATGTACATCTCCTCACATAATCACTCATATTAGCATAGCTTAGCTTAGTAATTAGCATGGTAGAGGAGATGAGCATGCATTGAAGCTTGGCTCTTGGTTGGATTTGCATCCACATGCCAAGAGTGTGTTGATGTAGGCTTCTATCTCACAAGCTTGGAGTAGGTGATGAGCTCTCCATTAAAGCTTGGGAAGAGATAGTCTTCTCTTTCTTCACACATGAGATTATTTGAGTGTGTGTGTGTGATAATGCCTTGCAAAAATCATCCCCCTCTCTCTCTTGGGCTAGCCCTCTTGCTATTTGCTCTTGCAGGCTCCCCATTGGACCTCCCCGGGCTAGCCTATCACAATTAAGTAGCATAAGTGATAGCCTTCTGACATGTGTCCCCCTTTCCCCTTTTGTGAGAGATTTAGGTAATTTAATAGTTAAACTAAACTCTCATTGGACCCCTTTGTCTCCTGGCCAATAGGAATCAAGCACGCCATTGGGCTGCTAAATGCTCATTGGACCCCTTGGGAGACTGTCAATAGTCTTCTAGAGGACTTAATTTTCATTGGTTCTTTTATTAAGTGTTTTTAAATTAATTAAACTAGATTTACTCTAGTCTAATTCTCATTGGTCCACCTCCAAGGCCATCCAATAGGAATTGGATACACCTTGTGGGCATCTGGCCTAGGGAGCTGACATGTGTCCCTCATTCCCTTTGTGTAAAGGGAGCTTGTGTGTGTGTGTGTGTGTGTGTGTGTGTGTGTGTGGATTTCTCTCTCATCCCCTAGAAGAAAGGCTCGCCCCCTCCTATGTAGGGATTTGAAAATACTTTTTGGTCACACACAAAGCATCCAATTTCCCCTAGGGTTGACCTTTGGACACAACCTTTGAATTTTGGAACCTTAGCATTTTGGAAGTCTTAATGGGATGAACCTTAGGGTCTTTTTAGCCCATTGTTGCACATGGCTCTTTTGTAGATGGCCCCCCCTTTGGATCCCTATTTTCCCTCCTTTGGATCCCTATTGTGGCCAGTCTGCTAGCTTAACCAATATTCTAGCTTTTTCTCCCCTGGCACTTCCCCATATTAAATGATCAGTTTAACATGAGAAAATCATTTAGGAGAATTAGATATTGATTATTATGACATGTTCAAACAACTCAAGTGAGTGTGGGGCGAAAGCAGAGAATATCAAGTTTTATGATTTTTCTAATCAGCACCCTAGACGCCAAGAACGCTATAGGAGGAAACTAGCAGGAAACAAAGCGAGAGAGAACCTGATGCCTAGGATAAGAGGTAAAACTCACTATCTGATGCTTGTAAAAGCACGGGATTGTGTAAAAGATCAAATATCAGGAAGATTCTCAAAAGTTCGAAGGGAAAGAACGCAAGAGGAAAAAAGACAAGTACGAAAAGCTAAAACAGAAACAAAATCACCAAAATCTCGAAAATAAAAAAAAGAAATAACGAAAGACAAAGAGTGGACCAAACTGGAGCGTAAACAGAAATACCAAGAACTGAAACGGTCTTTACGAGAGATATGGATTACTGAGGAAGATAGTGATGGTAAAGGGGAGTCAGACAAAGAAAACATGAATGTACCATCACACTATCGGAAATTCACCATCCAGGACAAAAAAATCATAATGACACCACCAGTCAGGGAAAGAACAAACCAGGAATCTTATGATGGGCCGGAAAATGCAAAAAAGATACACCTTGCGGAACCAGGTGAGAAGCCTCAAACGATCTATATCGCAACCGATTTAGAGCCTGAATAGGAAGAACGGCTAACACAACTTCTCAAGAAGTATAAAGATGTGTTTGCATGGTCCTATAAAGACCTCAAAGGATGTGATCCATCGATATGCCAACATACAATTCCTTTGAAATCAGATGCAAAACCTAGCAAACAGCGTCCTTATACATATAATTACACATTTGCTAAAAGAATCAAAGAGGAGATTGACAAGCTGATGGAAGCTGAATTCATCTATGAAATCGAGCATACAGATTGGGTGTCACCCATTGTGGTAGTCCCCAAAAAGAACGGAAAACTGCGAGTATGTGTAAACCTCAAAAAGGTAAATGCAGCCACCATAAGGGATAATTATCCCTTGCCAATCACAGAACATGTACTTGAGAGGGTGGCCGGGAAACGGGCTTATTCCTTTCTAGATGGGTTTTCAGGATACAACCAATTGGCAATTGCAATGGAGGATCAACACAAAATAGCATTTGCCACAGAATGGGGAATTTATGTGTATCGAGTTATGCCATTTGGCTTAACTAATGCCCCAGCTACCTTTCAAAGGTTAATGACACACACGTTCAAAGAATACCTGAGAATATTCTTAGAAATATACATGGATGATCTTTGTGTACACTCTCTTCTACGAGAGGGACATATTGACCATTTGCAAAAAGTATTTGAAAAATGTAGGACATATCGAATCTGTCTTAACCCGGAAAAGTGCATTTTCATGGTTAGGCAAGGCCTCATCTTAGGACACATTGTCTCAAGAAATGGCATAACCACTGACCTACACAAAGTCAAAGTCATAGTAGACCTACCCAGGCCTACTAATGCGAAACAAGTGAAATCCTTCATGGGACGCTGTGGGTATTATCGAAGATTCATATATATGTATGCAGTCATCGCACAACCCATTATGAAAAATATGAACCCTCTAGAGGCCCTTTGGGATTAAGGTTAATTAGAGGCCAGCCAATGAGAGGGTTAATTTTATTTGCGAGTTAATCAATTCGTGTTTTTTTGCTACAGGTGATGCTTTTTTGAGTTTATAGAAGCATGGATTCCACTCATATGTATGCTCTCTAAGGTGGCATTGTGGTATGTTAAATAAGTACCGAGGGAAGGAGAGAGAAGAAGGATTAGACGGAGAGAGAAAAACATACTTGTGAAATAGAGATAGGATCGGGGTGTGAGAGTACCGACAACGAGAGAGAGAGAGAGAGAGAGAGAGAGAGAGAGAGAGAGAGAGAGAGAGAGAGAGAGAGAGAGAGAGAGAGAGAGAGAGCCTGAGAGTGGGAGATGAGGGGGAGAGAGGAAAGATAGGTTCAAAATGAAAAAAGTCCGGCTAAAGTTTGGGCAAGAAGGTTCTCAAGCCGGTTCAAATTATTTCATTTAGTAACTTGATATAGAATTGTTTATGTGTTGGTTTAATGTATATATTTTATAAATATCCTACATTTTAATTGAAATGAAAGTGGAGTTAAGTAAAAGTGGAGTTTTGTTGTGAAGAAGGAGGTTGTGTGCACGTTTTCTACTCACATGTGTGTGTGTGTGTGTGTGTGTGTGTGAGAGAGAGAGAGAGAGAGAGAGAGAGAGAGAGAGTGGGAGATGAGGGGGAGAGAGGAAAGATAGATTCAAAATGAAAAAAGTCCGGCTCAAGTTTGGGCAAGAAGGTTCTCAAGCCGGTTCAAATTATTTCATTTAGTATCTTGGGATAGAATTCTTTATGTGTTGGTTTAATTTATATATTTTATAAATATCCCACATTTTAATTGAGATGAAAGTGGAGTTTTGTTGTGAAGAAGGAGGTTGTGTGCACGTTTTCTACTCACGTGTGTGTGTGTGTGTGTGTGTGTGTGAGAGAGAGAGAGAGAGAGAGAGAGAGAGAGAGAGAGAGAGAGAGAGAGAGAGAGTTTTCATGTTCATATGCGTGTGAAAAGGTTCCAAAGCCGGGTCCACAAATAATGTTTTCCGAGCCCTTAGAGAGGCAGTTTGTGGTGGTTACTCATTGCACTATTATATGCCTATAGTATTCATAGAAGAATAATAATCATAGTGTTTCCCGAGCCCTTAGAGAGGCAATTAGTGTTGTCTACTCATTGCACTTTTAGATGATTATAAATCTTATAGGGGAATAATAATCGTAGTGACAAATCATGCATATTTTATTGCACACCCCACTTTAAAAGTTAGTGGTGGAGTAGTAGACGATTATAATATTCATATTGACAAATCATGCATATATTATTGCACGCTCCAATTTAGCAGTTAGCATATGCTGCGTGGGACCCCTCATGTCACTAACACATGCTACTCTTCCATCACTATCAATGATTTTTGAGAGCATGGTGCTTTAGCCTATATAAATGTTACAAGGCAAGCACCATATGCTGCACAAGTGAATCGGAGGTGCTAATCAAGAGAGATTTTTTCATTTTCCCTATACTTATACAATGCCTATAGGATATGCTAGTACTGGTAATGAGGTAGTTGCAAAAATCCATGAAGAGCTTCACAAACTCCCCCCTAACGCACCCCTTGAAGAAAAGAAGACGTTTACACAAAGAGAGCGTGACACAAATAAGGCGATCCGGATGTTCAACCACCTTAATCGCGCTCGCAAAACCGGAGACCAGGAACTCAATGATGGCTTTGAGACAATGCGAGAAGCTCTGGGCAAGTGGGAGACATGGGGGTACATAGATAGCTCTCGAAGGGCCGCTTTACAGGCGGAGATTGACCATTTGCTTGTCTGCAAACGCACAATCAACCTGGTCGACATCTCTGTCTCTAATGTGGTAGAAGATTGAGGCAAGATTTAAATAATTATGCACTAAATAATATAGTTAAATAAATATGCACTAGCACATGATAAATTGTACTAGTGTGTGTGTGTGTGTGCAGGTTTGATTCCCTACGTAATCATGTAAACAAATTATTTTAATTATATGATGCTTATTTTAACTATATGATGGTGTTCCACTCTTCAGTTCCTTGGCGAGAATAATTCATATGTCTCTGTCTGACTTATTATTATTGAAGTAGCTGTGATACTTTTAATCGGCCTGGTCTACTAACACATCCTCAAGATTTGTCATAATTTAGGGTATTGTTGATATCTTGTAGCTAAACTGAACCGTCAAATGTAACTACAAGCTGTTTGAAAGCCAAAAATGTAAAGAAAATCTATGTGAGTTTTTTATATAATGCAAGAAAAAGATGAGCATGTCTTTAGTATTTACCCTACTTTTAGTAGAATATACTTTCCTGTCCATGTAGGTGTTGTTGCAAACAAGGATGAATGCCTAATAAGCCAATTTGAAACTAGGAATCTAAAAAATATTGATGGTTGTACTTGTTTGGGCGAAGACCTCAAAGTAATGAAACACTCATAGACTCTTGCATATAAAATAGTAATTAAGAACACTTTACTGAGTTGAAGAACTGCATACGTACATAAACACACACGTATAAATAACTATATATATTGTATAAACAAGTACTTAAAAACACTTTACCGAGTTGAAGATCTCCTTACGTACATAAACACACACATATAAATAAATAAATAAAAAGATATAAATAAATAAATAAAAAGATATTATATATATAATATAAATATTATATATAAAACTATATATATTCTTAGACCGACAGTGTAAAGAAATACTGACAAGCAAATGAAATTTTGACAGCATAACAACGTGAAAAATAAAAATAAAACCATTCCATACTTGCTTCTGTGAAAGCTTGCCTAACTTTTGTTAAGCTTTCCTATTCTATACTTGCTTCCGTGAAGCTTGCCTAACTTTTGTGTATACATGAAACCATGATTATGTTTCTAAACATGAACAAAAAGCATGATTATATTCACAAGCAATCAAAATTTCGACAGCATAACGGTGCGAAAATACAAAAAAAAAATCCATTCCATAATTGCTTCCGTGAAGCTTGACTAACTTTTCTGTATACGTGAAATCATGATTATGTTTTCAAACATGAACAAAAAGCATGATGATATTGATAAGCAATCAAAATTTCGGTAGCATAATGGTATGAAAATTCAAACTAAAAAAATTCCCATTCCATACTTGCTTCCGTGCAGCAGCGAATGCTCACGGGAAGAAGAAATTACATAAGCAAAAAAGCATATGTTGTTATATTACTTTGGTAAATCCAAAGCTCTCAACAAACTTCTATCTAGTATAATAAATATGAAATCATGGCTGAATTGATAAGGACGATCAACACCAACAACATGTCTTCAGTAATACCAAAAAAGTGGCACCCAAACACCATGGTCACACGTCGTTCCATAAAAATCACAAACTAGAAAAAATGATAGATAATACCAATGTTGATGTCAATCAAGGGCAATGTGATCCGGGCTCATATTGTTGCCAATCAGTCTCCTCATCGCTATCTGCATCAACTGCTGAAATAGCACGTACACATGGAGCCTTGAAGCGTGAAAGATGTTGATGGAAGACCTCTGGATCACTATCTATGCAGAGACAGTGTCTAGACAACTCAACGTAAACATTGCCCAAGCCACCATATCCAGAAAACATATCAACAATGTAGGTGTGCTCCGCAGTAAATGTCCGCACAAGCCAACTAAAAAAAGCAAAAAATATGCGTATTTTTACTTTATGTAACATAGTCCAATAACGCATAGTAGGAAGCATATATTCTTACCGAAAGAAGTCAAGGCTACGCTCGGCGGCACCTCTAAGAGCGTGTCCTCCAATGTACTCTCCGTCGACGCGCTCCACCAGTATTCCGGACTTGGCATCGAAAGAGTTGTTGTCCACGCTCTCTCCATCTCGTCGATCGTAGATAGGACGTTGACCCTTACGATAAAACAATCCTAGCAATAGTGTTTCCACCTACAAATTACAACTAGAATGTGATCTAATTGAAGAAAACTACAAACATGCTTTTCAATCAACAAATAAATTTACTTACTCTCTCAATCTCAATGGTCTTTCGCACATAACCATCGGGGATCAAAATAAGGATGGTGTGCATCATTTTGAATCCCATCTCGATGGCATGGCTAGACACAATGCCAAAGTGATTAGTGGAGCTTAGGGTGATGCACCACCCATTGTCTGCCACATACTTTGAAGCTATTACGGCCACTTTCTTACTTAATTTTCGAGAGAATTGATTCCATGGAGGGACCTGCATAATATGCATTGTTAATTTAATTAAAGTTCCAAAACTATCATAGACTGTCCATTGTGGTTTTGAAGGATGCATACCTCATTCTCTGAAAAATTTTCAACTTTAAAGTTTGTTGGAAAATCCGCAAACAAAAGAGAGGCCACTTCATTGCTCTTTTCCCCATCAACATGGGCTAAATGAAGAAAATCCAAGATCCTGCATACGATCAAATAAATGTATTTCAAACATTCACAACACACACCACACATAGTTAGTCTTTCTTTTCACATGTGTTTACCATTTCTCATCATCGAGAGAAATTTTGTAAACATCTAGCATGTTCCCAATAACGTTCACATCACAATCTATGGAAGGCACTGCATAATCAGAAAATAAAATATTTCATCAAGAATTGTTGAGTAGAAAGAAAGTGACAGCTAGATATCTATACAAGCAAGTTTACCTGTGGAGCCTTGAGCACCTTTTTGGTTCTTTTTGGGAGACTTCTTGGGCTTCTTGGATCTAACAAAATCCAATCGTTTCTTTATAGAGGAGATTGTACTATTGTTTACTCTTTTCGAAGAGGTGGCTTTCTTGGAAGCTGAGCCAATCTCCTCAATACCATTTTCATTTCTTTCAAGAACGTGCTCTAAAGCAAACAAAAATATATTTCTCACAAACATAATCTAAATAGTATGAGCACTTGAACAATTTTGTAGTTTTTATAAATGCCAAAAATAACCTTTATATAAGTTCCCTTCATCACGTGGGTAGGTGCCTCGAGTGTAATCTAGCCACCAAGGGCAATACTCAATTTCCCAAGCAATCAAACCATAATCTCTCATCCATAGTGGATACATACACTGCTCACAAGAGAGGTCCCTCCAACTTTCAATAGCAATTGGCAACTTCTCCAACAAAGTTTGATCGTAAAGCTGAATTAGCCATCTACATAAAATGCAGTTAACTTTATTTGAGCTCCTTTCCTAAGTGACTTATTTATTATACAAACTCTAAGTAAAAAATAGAATAACAACCATAAAGATATCAATTGTATTACCTGAATAATACTCTCCTTGAAGATTCCATAAGCTCTAGAATTTTTTCATCCGACTCTTTTGTGTTGAGCTTACTCCAAAGCTCCACAAAATCTTTATCAATGTGGTCCCTCAATTGGTGATGAAACCATGCTTCAAAGCCCTCCGGCATTTCTTCAATCATTTTCCCTTTGATCCTCAAGCATTGCTTCAAGATACTTCCCCAATACCACTCTTTACGCAAGTACATTCTAAATTTCATTGCACTAATATAACGCTCAGAAGTAACATCATCTACACGGCAATGCATCAAAGAGTGCAATATTTCCTTTTTCCTATAGAGCAAACAATAAACAAACCATAAATGCATTGATTCATTTGATGATTTCATGTGTATTTTTTATCCAAAAATTATTACCTCTCTGGTGATATTTTAGGAGTTGCCAAAGAGTGGACTTTGTCTCTTGTAAGGCCCACTTGATCCTTTTCTCTTATCCAATTGAAGTTAAATAATAAAGAGAAGAACCCTTGGCCATTGGCGGGGTTGGCAATGGCCAACATCTATGTTACATTAGCACGAGATCAAATCAAATCAATTTTTCAATCAAATATATCAAATTCAAATGACATGTCAACTTACAATTTTGTAGAAATTCAAACATAAACGGGGAGAAGAGAAAGTGTTTACCTTATAAGCTCTTTCTTTGAATATTTTTTCTACTCTTCCTCGAGCAACCATTTCCTTTTCTGGCAGTGAAATCGAGGGATCATTGATCTCTTGCATCTCTTTGATAAGAGACAAGTCAAAGTCTTCCTTTTGTAGAGCAAATGAAAAAAAAAAAGTAAGATTTTACAAAATAATGTCAAGCTTTAGAAATTACATAAAAAGTGTACTTTAAGGCAAAAAAATATACCTTCCATATGAGCATTGCTAATAAAAGAGCAGGAGCGTTGTACCAACTCCCTTTAGATGCCTTCCTCTCACAAGCAAGCTCTACCTCTATCCATCGAATCCAATCTTGGGGAAAGTCTTTCATTAAAGAATCTTTGCTTGCCACAGCCAGTTTTTGGAACAAGAAGATCTCCTGCCCAAAATTTATGCTCACAGTGGTTCTGCCAATCCTAAACCACAATATCTTAAATTAAATGGCAGTAGAATGACATCGATAAAGTAATAGCAATAACGTTCAAAACAACAAATGTGCTTACTCATTTTGAGAGCGCAAAGCTAGCATAAGCTCCCCCTCTGCACTTCTATCAACAAAGACAAATTTACATTTCACATAACAATGTCTCCACTTTATCATTGAAAATTCTACAACAACAAAAAAGAAAATTAGAAAGCAAAGAGTAATACAAGTCAACTTTACATTAAACAAAAAAGAAATCACTTACGTGTTTTTATTAAGCGCATCCAAGTTTTCAAACGGTGATTACCATCCCAAACGATAAATTTTTTTCCCCTTAAGTCTTCCCACTCAAGGGGAAGGGAATTATCAAAATCATCGCTTATTTCTCGCCAAATAGGCCCCCATTCATCTTTGTCTAAGTCGGAAACATAATGTTGATCATGGCCTGGCTTCTTAAATGACACAAGAAATGGAGCTCCAAGCACACTGTATCCAGAAATCTCAAACCTTTTCACCAAGCCCTCAGTGCCTGGACCCACCGCTCTAATGGCTTCATTTTCCATCAATCTACAAAGAGGAATTCGAGGAGGTTCCCCACCTCTCTTTACAATAAAACCCTCTACGATCTCCTCTAATATTAGACCATGAACATCCTTTCCAAATACTGTTGGATGATCGGGAGGTTTAGCAACAATTGTTGTTGCTTCAGACACGCTGTGAGCCACCAATTCACCTTGTGTAGCATGAATATCTATGAACACCTCTTCTTCATGCACATCACTCAATATATCCTCTTCTTCATGCACATCACCCAAAATATCCTCCTTTCGATGGACATTGGAAGAAGCAATGGAAGATCGTGCATTGGCCCTATGCCCTATAGTGCCAGACCTTAATGTGTATCCTACTCCTACAAGCAAAAAACAATAAGAACACAAATAGTTTCGGGAGTATGATGAGACAAAAGAAAAGAAAACAAATAGCTTAATGTATTTGAACTTACTTTGAGAGATACCTGTCTTGCCACGTTTGGATGGTGTACGAGCCATAATCTATTAACCACAAACAACAAAAAGCAATGACAATACAAATATAAAATTCTAAATTTCGGCAGCATAACGGCGTAAAATGCAAACTAAAAAAAAAAACCATTCTCAACTTGCTCATGGCAAGGAAAAATACAAATCCACTTTGACATTTGTATACCTCTTCTCTACAACGACCTGTTCTTACATCATTGTAATTGTTACTGTAAGTGTGTATGCAAGTGTGTTAAAGTGTGTGAATGCAAGTGTTTATATGTGTGTGTGTGTGTGTGTGGATGTATGCATGATTGTGTATGTGAATGTAAGTGTAATATGTGTGTGTCTTTATGCATGATTGTGTATGTGTTTGTGCTATGTATGCAAGTGTGTTGATGTTGTGAATGCAAGTGTTTATATATGTGTATGTGTGTATGTATGCAAGTGTGTTGATGTTGTGAATGCAAGTGTTTATATATGTGGGTGTATGTATGTATGTATGTGTGTGTATGCAAGTGGAGGTGTGCATGATTATGTGTGTGTGAATGTAAGTGTAATATGTGTGTGTATGCAAGTGTGTTGATGTTGTGAATAAAAGTGTTTATATATGTGTATGTGTGTATATGCTTGACAATACAAATATAAAATTCTAAATTTCGGCAGCATAACGGCGTAAAATGCAAATTACAAAAAAAACCATTCTCAACTTGCTCATGGCAAGGAAAAATACAAATCCACTTTGACATTTGTATACCTCTTCTCTACAACGACCTGTTCTTACATCATTGTAATTGTTACTCTAAGTGTGTTTAATATGTGTGTATGAAAGTGTGTTGATGTGTGTGAATGCAAGTGTTTATGTGTGTGTGTGTGGATGTATGCATGATTGTGTGTGTGTGTGTGTGTGTGAATGTAAGTGTAATATGTGTGTGTCTGTATGCATGATTGTGTGTGTGTTTGTGCTATGTATGCAAGTGTGTTGATGTTGTGAATGCAAGTGTTTATATGTGTATGTGTGTATGTATGCAAGTGTGTTGATGTTGTGAATGCAAGTGTTTATATATGTGGGTGTATGTATGTATGTATGTGTGTGTATGCAAGTGTAATGTGTGTGCGTATATATGACTGTGTGTGTGTTTGTGCTATGTGTGCAAGTGTTTTGATGTGTGTGTATCACTGTGTGTGTGTGTGAGTGTGTGTGTGTGTGTGTGTGTGTGTGTGTGTGTGTGCTTACCTGGACACGCTCGCCCGATCCACCGGAGGAGGTCCAATGGAAGCTCCATTGGAGCTCCTCCATGCCTTGAAAGGCATGGTGAGAAAGCAGCGCGCACGCTGCCCTCTCACCATGCCTTTCAAGGCATGGAGGAGCTCCAATGGAGCTCCATTGGAGCTCCATTGGACCTCCTCCGGTGGATCGGGTGAGCGTGCGCAGGTAAGCGCACACACACACACACACACAGTACCTTGTCTTCTCTTACTCCTTCTTCTTCACAGCAAAACTCCACTTTCTCTTCACTCCACTTTCATCTCCTTCTTCACAGAAAAACTTCACTTTCACTTCACTCCACTTCAATCTCAATTTAAACTCCATTTAAACTTCACTCCACTTTCATCTCAACTACTACTTTTTTCACACACACCATATATTACAAAAATGATATTGTGGTATAAACACTCACACACACACACATTCATTTATATATATATATATGTATATACACACACAAAATGGATTCATATATATAGTTTTACTAAAAAAATACTATGTACACACACACAACCATATATTTAAAAAAAATGATTGTATGTGTGTGTGTATAAAAAACGTAGCATTCTTAAAGTTAAGTCATGCACACACACACACACAAAATGTAAAAACTATGTGCACAGTTAAATATCTTATGTGCACATACACTCAACTTAAATATCTTAACTTAAAAAAATGCACATACACTCAACTTAAAAATATCTTAACTTAAACTATGTGCACATACACTTAACTTAAATATCTTGACTTAATAAAATGTTACGTTGTTTACACACACCCACAAAATCATTTATACACACGCACAGTAATGTATATAACTTAACTAAAATAATTATATATACACACTACCAAAAACACACACACATATATATAAAATGGCAAGATGGAATCATATATATAACTTAACTAAAAAAATTGCTACGTTTTTTATACAAAGTCAGTCATATAGAATGTTACGTTTTTTATACACACACTCACACAATCATATATATATATATATGATTGTGTGTGTGTATATATATATATACACACACACACACACACACACACATACACAAAAGATGAAGACACTATTAGACTTCATTAAATGCAGTCCTTGAACCACCATTTAGAAATTAAATGGCCCCTCAAATTTGATGACATATTCCACTGCACATACATTCAAAACCGTCATATATTAAATGCACTTCTTCAATTATGATTTTCATTATTCTTTGAGCCGTCACAAGATCTTATGCAACTGTCTTTTCGTCTACCTACCAATCTTTCACTTTCATTAACCTTCACATCTTTCATTAACTTTCACCAGTTTCATTAAACTTCACTTTATCTTTAACTTTCATTAACCTTCACCACCTTCACTTAATCCACCACAGTTTTCTCGCATCTCCACCCTGTAATCTGTTGCTTGAGAGAATATGTCCAACATGAAAGTAACAATAACTTGGAAGGTTGGTGGTCAGATAGTCAACCGCGACATTCAGTTGAAGGGAAACTCATTGTTGCTTAGTGCTTACTATTTGCAGAGTTTGCTGCCTCCATCTTGCCATTTTCAGTCACTATCTGCTCTTATTGAAAGTGATTGTGGCCTAACAAAATTCTTGCTACAACCACAGTGGGATATAGAAGGTCATCAGCATTTCTTAATAGATGGTTCTTTTTCGAGCTTGTTTGAGATGCTTCATTCACACACATTTATACAGGTATCTGACAATGAGAAAGGAAATGACAAAGAGATATCTGAAGATGTTTTAAGCATTGTGCATCTTGAAAGTAGTGGTGACGATATAGGACAGCTCAAAACTCAGTCAATCGTCATTTGGATTCAACAAAATCCAGGGGCAAAAAAGTTAAATGATCTGTTAACATTATGTGGAGCTCCTTTGCAAGTTGCTGAACTTCCACAACATTATGATGGAAATTTGTGTTTTGAGTTACCTGCGACTCAGGATAAAACAAAATGAATGATAGGGATGGAACAACGCTTTGATGGTCACTTGTGGACTCGCCCATCTGTGACAACCATGGCAATAGCATGCACAATTCGTCGAAGCCACTGTTTGGGATTCATGCAGTGTAATTATTCAACGTGTCCTCATTATATTAAGAAACAAGAATTCAATAGTAGAGATTTTCATGGATATTTGGACAGACAAGTGAAAAAGGACTACCTTGCAATGAAAGAGAATACAACAATAACTTGTCATTATTGTCAGAAGGTTGTTACTTGTGTTGCCGCTTGTCCCTGCAAAATCTATTATGTTTTGCCTAGAGATGGTACAATGTCGCGACTGGCAATACATGTTGGTAAACATTGTCATAATGTTAAGGCAGGAACCTCTAGGGCTGCTATTTCAAGAGTGCGGAAACTGGTAGGTGCAGTACTAAAAATAGAAAAGGGTGGCCCAAGAAAAATTCAAATGTTGGTGGCTCAACAACTTGTTCTTCACTCCTTGATTGGTGAGGAAGCTGAAGCTACATCCGATGTACAATTCAATGATTTTTTGGAAGAAATGATGCCACTGGTTCAAACCAAAGGGTAAGAAAACTCAATTTTATTCCTTGAATTTGTTAATTTTTTAACTATTATAAATTTAGCCTTCTTGTGATGCATCGTGTAGGTTTTCTTCAATTGTTTCAAAGGAGAGAAAGAGTCAAGGTGCTGTTATTGGGGATGGATATGATAATATTTTATTGCTTCAAAAAAAGTGCATGTTTCCTTTTTTTCATGGGAGTAGATTTCCTGGACAGGGTGAAGAGGATGACAAGTGCTTCCTATTTAAAATGTCCACTAAAGGACCAGGTTCTGGGATTGATCTAGTAAATCGGATGAAAAGAACTGAAACTGGTGACTTGAGAAATGCGTGGGTACATTTTGATTTTACCCATAGAATAGATGGATGGGCAACAATGTCATGCTCAGTTTATGTATTTAAATATCTCGTATTTTTTTATCATTAAATAAAAGAAGATGTGTGAAAATGTTTATGTTGAATATCTTGCAGCATACGATCACTACAAATAATTGCTATATGTGAAACAAAAGAGGAGGATGCAAAGACTCAAGTTATTTTTTGGGAGAGCCTTAATTCAACAATGGAAAAGTACGGACATGGTGCAGCTGACTTTGCAGGTTTTATGTCTGATGAAGCTCGTGCAAATTGGAATGCTATTCGAACAGTCTTCAATGGCGGGCCAGATAATATCATGGAGGGACGTGAACGATCATGCCTATTTCATTGGGAGCAGAGTCTCCACAAATATGCTAAAAAGTGGATACCTCAACATCTAACAAATCAACACAATGATATGTGTGAGGACTGGAGAGCTTGTAAGACCATTGTGCTTGCATCTCAAAAGGCGCTTTCAATTCAAAAGTGGTGGAGACAACATCTATCTACAGAGAGCATCACAAGAGTGAGTAGATGGTTTAAATGGTGGGAGCAACGAATTTCACACTGGGGAGGAATTGGAACAGATGTAAGTACCTTTATGACAATCTATATTTTTAGAAAAAAATCTTTTCATACATGAAATTTATAAATTTTAATTCATGTTTTTTTGCATTTCATAGGGTGGTCTAAGTCCGTGGGAGCGGGCACAAATTCCCAATGTTAATTTATCAGAAAGTGTACATGCCAGTTGGTTAGCAGGTGAAGGTGGAAAGGGAAAAATATCCTTGTATGATGCATGTGTAACAGATGTTATAAACTCATATATTCAATGTGCAAAGCGTTTCGGATATACTACTGGGCGTTATATAGGAACGGGTCCCACAATGGAGACCTTGCTTTCTCGAGTTGAATCTCAGCAAACTCCAACTCCAACCAACGTGGCCCATCTATTACACGAGGCTGTTGCAGGGACTCCCATGTATGCGCAGCCAATTTTGCATGGAGACAAAGAAACAGTACAACGCAAAAAGAGGGGCAGAACAAGAACAAGTAGCTCCCATCGGCCGGAATATATCATGGAATCTAAGCAACGAAACCATCGCGATCGACCAAAAAAAATCAAGTTTGATACCCAAGGACCAGGTATTTCTAACATTCTGCTGCAAATTAGTGACAGTGATGATGATATTGGATCTCAAAAAGAAACAACCACACCTTTGTCATCTAAAACAAACAATGTGTTTGAGAGTGATGTGCCACGCACTCAGTGGGCCCTCAAGAGAATGCCCATTCAAAGTCAAAGAAAATGTTTTGGAACAGTAGGGAGAAAAAATTGTGACAATATCTTGCATAGTCGCTCAATTGGTCTTGTTGCTCCATGTATATGGTCCGAAAGAATGTTCAAGGGTAAAACAATCGAGCAATGGTTATGGTTTTGTAATCATGATATTTTGCATACCCAATCAATCAAAAGACAAGTCAAAGATTTACCTCCTGCTCCAAATGTTTAGCCAGTAGCAAGAGGGACAGATATCTCCACACAGGAACTTGCCGCGCTGCATCAGAGTGGATTTCGGACAGAGAATTCAATGGTAAATCCACAACCTCTTGCTCGCGACTGCAAAGGAGGTGGTGGCAGCTCGAGGAAGAAAAAGTGGAGGCATGGAATCTCTAAAGAGACCATGAAGAAATTGGAAGCATGTAATAGTATGACAATTATATTTTTGGATGAAGTGAAAAGGTCTCAAGAGCATGTAATTTTCCGAGTTCTCACTGAAAATAGTTATGAGATTCATATAAAACAGAGTCCAGCATGCACGTGTCCGGATTTTCAGAAGTGAGAGAATACCAACAAATCCTTTTTGGCATGCAAACATATGTACTATGTGTACACAAAAGTGCTCGGACTTGAACCTAAGGAGTACATGATTATTCATCAGCCAACCCTCTCACCAATGGACATCGCTTTTATTCTTGGACAACCAAGGATGATTTCTCCCTCCATTTAATTACAACTGGTTTGGTATGCTTCTTTCACTCAACTAGAATATTGATCTATGATATGAAAGTGTTTTTCTGTATTTATTTTGGTTTATTATACTTGTGATTATTTATCTTGAAAAAACATTGTTTATGCAGCAAAGGATTTCAAATTTCAAGCAAAAGATATGAAGCATCTTGCAAGCTATTTGGGAGCAAATTACTTGCCTTTTAGAGTGACCATTACATTTATGGCGACTATCCTTTTTTGTACTCTAATTTTGATCTTATCCTGTGGTAGTTTTGCGAATGTACTTACATCCTCAAACTTATGTTGTTTCAAAAAGCAATTGCTTGGGAAAAATAGTATTGTCTCTATCTGGCATTATTTTTGACTTCATCACATTTATATATGCTGTGGATTATATTTAACTCTGAAATTAGTGTTGTCTCTATTCTGTATGATTTTTTACTTTATCGCATGTTTATATGCTGTGGATTATTTGACTCTGATCACATGCGTTGCGAGCATATTTGACTCTAATGGCATGAGTTGTGAAATGGTGATTTTATTTGTTTACATTTTTTCCGTCGTTATGCCCTCTCGGTCTCTCTCTCTCTCTCTCTCTCTCTCTCTCTCTCTCTCTCTCTCTCTCTCTGCGTAGTGATATACAACTCTATGATTTTACTTTCTCTCTCTAGAAGAGAAGTCACTCTCTCTCTCTCAAGGATTTATGATCTTTTCTTCCAATGGTAACTCGCATAAATACTATCTCTCTAGAATTTATACTTTCTCTCTCCGTCAACCACACATATATGGAGTCTTATGACGATTGAAAATTACATTAAATAGATACTTTATACTATGACACATATTTGGTTTAAAAAACTCTAAAGATTGCTAAAATTGTCAAAAAAACTTGAAATGAAAAACTCACAAATGTTAAATCCCCCCAATGAGAAGAGGGTGGTGGACACACTCTATGCCCTAAAAAATGTAGGGGGACAAAGTAGTCTTACACTTCTTAAATGGGCTCTTACTTAGTGAGAAGGGGGGGGGGGGGGGGGGGGGGGGGGTGGGCCATATGGAACCTCCAACTTCCCTCCTTTTTTATCCGGTTTTGAAAAAGTCCCAAAAATTTGAAATTTTTCAAAAATTTCAAAACTCAAATTTCATCTTCTGAAAACCCTCCTAAAACTATTTTATGGTCAAAAAAGCATTTTTTGATCTCAAAAAGTCAAAACGTGCATCCAAAAATCCTAAAATTCAATTTAAAAAAAAAACTTTTATAAAATCTTTTTTTGCTATCTAGAGCTCCCCCAAAAGTAGTTATTAGGCAAAAAGTGATTTTCTCTCTCTAGAACCCCTTTTCCAACCCCTCCTTGGTTGCAACCATCACACTCATCCTCTACTCCAACACTCTCTCTCTACACCATCTCCATTGCTGCAGCAAGGAAGCTCCTCTCTCCTCCACTACCACCTTCCATTGCCACACCAAGCAAGGGTTATCCACCTTCTCCTCCCAGTGCCACACCAAGCAAGGGTTGTCCACCTTCTCCTCCCATTGCCACAAGGGTTAACCACTTTCTCATATCACTTTATCCCACCTACATTGTAGCAACAAGCAAGGTTCTCCTCCTCCTCCTAGTTTGCTTTGCTCAACCATGGCCAACTCTACTTCGCAAAGGCGGCCAAAGGATGAGGTCACAGCACTTGCATGCCACAACACTAGAGGTGTAGATGATGAGTGGGTGCCACAAGAGTTCACCAAAGGTGCTTGGGTATACATGCAACCATCTGCTGTTGGCCCTCATCGTGTGTGGAATCGTGCAAACTTGGATCTTCATTGGACAGGAAAGCTCCTTGGCTTCAAGAACCGCAAAGACAAGGGGACCGTAGCCATTGTGCAACATGTTTTCTCAATGTCAACCATGCACTTGCAACAACCACCTCGATTTCCAACACATTGTAAGTACATGTTTTGAGAATACAAAGGTAGGTGTGAAATCACAGTGTAATGTTATTATGGATTCATACTTAACATTTGTCATGCATTTATAGTCATATTTCCATCCACGTTGGTGGAGGAGCAACCACTACATAGTCTCTCCGGCACATTCAATGCTATACATGCAGATATTGGAGCAATAATGTTCCCACATCTTTGCCCAACCAAACTGGTTCAAAGAAGGATTTTCTTCTATTCTCACTCCTATATTGTCCCTACTTCTACACAAGCATTTGGAACGCTTGAACCCATCAAAGTAACTTCCTTATTAAGTATGGAGTGGCCGGTCCCAGATTTGTGGTCGGTAGCATCTTTCAAGCAAAAGATGATAATGGATGTCCAAAACTCTTTGAAATACTCTAAAGCTTCTAGGTCTGTGGGCTTGAGTTGGTGTTTGCCTATTCATTGTTTTGTGCACATTTTTAAAGAGTTTGGATTTGTGGAGACTACCACAATGCTTGTATGTAAAGATGCGCATTACGAGGAATTAGGAAGGCTTTTAGAAGAGGACTGGGGTTTTGTGGAGGGCATGCACAACGGGGACCGGTACCGTTGTAAGGTTGGAGCTTCAGGTATTGGAATGCGCTATTTGAAATCCCGCACCTCCTTGTACATACGATTTCACTATGATCGTTGGATGTGCAAGCTTGGACTGTGGACTCCCTTACAAAGTGTAGACAGCGCTATTGCAAGCTTTGACATTGCAGTGAAGATGCCCAACGATGCTTTGGAGGCAGTCCAAGTGAACAAGCATTGGACTCTCAGTAATGTTCGAGAACATTTGGTTATTATGGGTTTTGAGGCCCTTCAACAAGCACAATTTCGTTTACAAGGTCACAAGGTGAGAATCCTTCCACCACATTTTCAATACATCATGGTTTGTCGATCATTAGATGCTTATTGTAATGAATGTCCGCAGATTGGGAAGAGAATGGAAGACAAATTGAAGGTCGAGGAGGACTGGGGGATAGATGGAACTATGCTATCGATCTCATAACTTTGTAACTCTTGAAATTTTCATATTGATCGCCACTGTAATCAACATGATTTGCTTTGGCAAATCATGCCTTTGAATATAATTTTTTGCATTGGGATGAGAAATCATTTTTGGTGAAAGTGCCATTTTTTATGTCTTAAAAAAAGGGTCCATTATAAAAGGGGGGCCACCTAACTCATTCACTATTTTCACTTTTGCAACTCTTGAGCTCCTCCACTCTCTATCCACACCCCAGGCTAGACATGGATGCTGCCACAGCCTCTGCATGTGCAACCGATGCAGGCCATTACTTGGACGAGCAAGCCCCTGGGGTGTCAGCGCTCAAGAAGCGCAAGTTGGGGGTGGAGTACCTTTCTCGGCTCGCAACATTTATCTTCTTGGTGAGCGAGGAACCTGATTTGGAGGAGCTCCGCTTACCACACCTTCAAGTTGGGTCCTTTATCAAGGACACCAAGGAGCAGCAAGTTATCCCCATGAACCCTACAGCGGAAGGAAAAGCACACCGGCTCGAGTACCCTAGGGATCTTGAGGAAGTGGTTGAGAAATCCATAGTTGCGGCTGGCCCTAGTGACACTCGAGTGCCACTACCACTGACGGATGTGGCAATCCCAGAGGTAGAAATCAACCGCTTCTCCTCAGTGTTAGTGGATGGGGAGGAGTATGTGTTCCTGCATGATTTGGAAAAAGCATTTGGCCTGCGCATGGATGAATGCTTAAGTGTGCTATGCAACAGCAGCAAATGTCCCTTAGACAATACTCCAGATGCCCTAGAAATCAAGCTCTTGCCAGATGGGGACTCTGTTGTTGACACTATTGCAGTTGTATGTGCGGAGGTCCTGGCAGCAAAGCAGTTGCACGTGGCTGATGAAGATTTCCAAGCCACGCAAGCCAAGGTTGAGGCTGCTAGGATGCCTATGCCATTATGCGACCTCCCATCTGATGATCCAAAGATTGTATCTGTGGTGCATGGGAGCATTGACTTGGATGCAAAGGGCAACAGGGAGGAGGACGACAAGGAGCGGGAGGTAAACTGTGTATCCTAATTTTCATGTTACTATTTTATCCTTCATTGTCTTTTTTCTTTACCTTGATCGGTTTATGACAGGATGTTGTGGAGGTTGATGATTTTGCTGCAAGGACGGGTGGCAAGCGGACGGGCTTTGGACCTCAAGCTTCCCTTGCGCATTACCTAGGAAAACTCCCCCCTGGCGATGTGGCCATTATCCATAATGAATTTACTCCCCAAGCCCATTTTATGACTTGGTCGTTAAAATCTTTGAGCAAGTTTTTGTGTTTGAGCACCATTGCTCAAACTGCGCATCAAGTGTTCCTAGTGCGTAGATCCCTTGTATGCACAGCGTTTGGCACTGGCTTTCGTGGTAAAGTGCTTGCCCAGATAGGGATACATGCTTCCATTGGCTCAACTGACCCAAATGCCATAACGCAGTCCCTCTTGACTGGGGAGTTGCCTTACGCGCAAAATAGGCACCAAGAAATGGTCAAAAAAATTATGAACTCCTGAGATACATGATGTAAAATCACCGTACTGGAAGGAATAAAAAATATTTGAAATTGTCTCTCTATATTGCAAATTCTTTTGAATCTGATTTGTCAATCTTGAAAATTGTTTCAATTGATGATATGAATTGTTTTTTGATTGGTGACTTTGTTATTTCAAGTTCTGTATGTAATTGCAGTCAATTTCAGTATATTTGTGCTTTTTAAGTACCCTAGGGGGTAGATTAGCCTATAAGGGGCAAAAAAATGCATGGCCACAAGGACGCGCAAATGGCCCATCCATCAGTTTTGGATGGGCCATTTGCGCGCCCTTGTGGCCAGGCATTTTTTTGCCCCTTATAAGCCAATCTACCCCCTAGGGTACTTAAAAAGCACAAATATACTGCAATGGATTGGTTTTGCATCATTCATTTAAATGTACCCTTTTTATGGAAATTCCAGCATATGTTCAGACTCAAGGACACTAGAAAAGCTGAAATCAATTATGAAATGAATTTTCCAGCACACTATCACCTGCTTTAGCTCTACCTAGTACACCCCTCCACCAAAAAGTCCAATTGCATTGGACATTTGAAAAATCCAAATTAATGTTGCATAGACACTTGGTTTCACAATATGTTATTTGTTTTGATATCCTATAAGGAATTCAAAGCTTGAAATGACCAAAAAAAGGTGTCCACAAGGATCCATGTAAAATATTGATGCAAAACCAATAGGTTTTAGTAAATTTGTGCATTTTAAGTACCCTTGGGGGTAGATAAGCCTAAAAGAGGCAGAAAAAGGCCTGGCCACAAGGGCGCGCAAATGGCCCATCCATCAGTTTTGGATGGGCTATTTTCGCGCCCTTGTGGCCATGCATTTTTTTGCCCCTTATAAGCCAATCTACCCCCTAGGGTACTTAAAAAGCACAAATATATTGCAATGGATTGTTTTTGCATCATTCATTTAAATGCACCCTTTTTATAGCAATTCCAGCATATGTTCAGACTAAAGGACACTAGAAAAGCTGAAATCAATTATGAAATGAATTTTCTAGCACACTATCACCTACTTTAGCTCTACCTAGTACACCCCTTTACCAAAAATTCCAATTACATTGGACATTTGAAAAATCCAAATTAATGTTGCATAGACACTTGGTATCACAATATGTTATTTGTTTTGATATCCTATAAGGAATTAAAAGCTTGAAATGACCAAAAAAAGGTGTCCACAAGGATCCATATAAAATATTGATGCAAAACCAATAGGTTTAGTAAATTTGTGCATTTTAAGTACCCTTGGGGGTAGATAAGCCTAAAAGGGGCAGAAAAAGGCATGGCCACAAGGGCGCGTAAATGGCCCATCCATCAGTTTTGGATGGGCCATTTGCCCGCCCTTGTGGCCAGGCTTTTTTTGGCCCCTTATAGGCTTATCTACCCCCAAGGATACTTAAAATGCACAAATTTACTGAAATTGACTGCAATTACATACATAACTTGAAATTACAAAGATAATAGACAGAGTAGAAACAACTGTTGATCATATTGTCATTGGAAAGTCAAATCATTACAAAGATAAGGGTGTGCAATACAAAAAGAGGGGTAACTTCGGCTAATGTTAGAAGTATCGTCGCAATTGACGTGCAAGCTGCATATCTTTTGGCTGTATTGTCACTCGCTTTGCATGAATGGCGCATAGGTTGGTATCTTCCAACACCGAAATGATGTGGGCCTCTGCAGCTTCTTGAATAGCCTCTAGCGCTATTGCTTGCATTCTATACTGATTTCCATAGCTTTGAAGCACCTCCTTCACAGTGCAAGCAAAGGGGGCGCGTCGAATCAAGAGCTCCGTCGTCTTATGGTAGTGGCGGATTTCTACAAATGTCCTTGCTATTTTTAGGCGCCGCTGCGGTTGTCTTGGGGGCACTTGCACATTTGCTGGCGGGCGGCGTTTAGGCTTCTTGAAAAACTTACACTTGCGCCTATTTACATGCTTAGGGGCTGGTTCTGTAGCCTCTTCTGATTCTTCTTCTTCCCTTGGTTGTCGATCTTGTCGTGTGGGGAGAGCTCCCTGGCCTTGAGGCAATGTCTTCCCCCCAACGGCCACCCGGTGTGTGTGTGGTATTTTTTCTCACAGCCATGGTGGCTCACTATCTGATTCGGGTGTCTATATGGACCACCCGAGTCCTGGATGGTCCTGCTTGTGATTGGGGGCGTGACGGCTGCTCCCTATCGGACTCTGATGTTTGCTTGCCCTTTGCTTCTCTCCAGCGCTGGGCACATTGCTTCATTCTCTTTCTAGGTGTTATATCTTGAGGAGGTGGAGATTCAACAGTCCTTGATGACTCTCGTGCCCTACCACCATGCCCACTACCAGAAGAGTTCCTGGAATGGCCAGGTGTTCGTGGCCGTTTTCTTGTGCCTTTAAGCCATGACGGCTTCTCACATCCTTGGAGGGTGTTTTTGCTGGCAGTCGGATGCTCTTTCGCGGTTTGTTTGGTGCGCGCCATTTCGTTGGTAAGAGCTCACCTGTTCTTAAGAAATGAGTGATTTATGAGAGCATGCAATATTTATAAGGGCCCATTTAAAAAGGGCCCTGTTCACACTAATTTTTTTAAAAGAAGTATTATTTTTTAAATAAACATGTCGCTAAGAGTTGGACCCTGCGTTCACGTTTAGTGACTCGCGCAGTATCCACTTTGATCCTTGTCGCACTCTGCATCGCCGCCATGCAGCATGCTTGGTGGGACCTTGCGACATTTGCCACTTGTTGCTATGCTCTTGACGACTCCATTTGCGCACTTCAATAGCAATCTTGGATTATCGCACACGCTCCATTGTGAGCTTACGAGCAAATGTTGTGCGAAAAAACCAGTTGAACATCTCCTCCAAATAATTGGATTGCACCATTCCACCACCATGTCGAGTATTTTTGAAGTACACTCCCCTTGCTCGATAATGGGACTTCTCCATTCCTTGAGTGCTAAAAATTTCAAGCGATCCATACTTGTGCATAAAAAATGCACCATGCGCAAACAAGATATGTTGTTCACATGAGTAAACGATCCACATTATTAAATAAAAACAATCCCTTGTAATGAATACACCATGAATGACTTACCATGTAATGTGTGATGTTATTTTCACCCCAAGAAAGGGTGAAGACCTTGGTAAAATCCGCCAAAGCTTCTTGAAATGATTGACATTGTTCTTCTGTTGTGCTGTTAAGGCCAATAAGCTTGACCATTTTATCAAAATGGGCCCAAACTTGCTTGCGCTTGTTTGCAAGCTCGCCATTTGAATCATTGTCAGTAGTAGCTTTGCATAACTCCTTCCAAAGCTCCCAAAGGTTACCTGCCTGCTGGTTGGAGCTGTTTTGAGCATCATATCGACTTGGCTTTCCTTGGGAAACTCTCTTCAAAAAGTGTCTAGCTTTTTGTCCACTCATTGACACTTATTGAGCAATTTCATGGGCCTCTCTTGTGTTCTTTGCAGCAACTATAGACACATTTCCACCCTGACAGCCAATGGAATTCAAAAGTACCTCCACTCTTTCGATCGCTTCCTGAGACTTTTCCAACGGTTTCATTGTGAAAGCATAGTCAATGTGGAGCTTCAATAGCCTATCAAAAATGCGCATGAATGCGTGTAATGTACAAAAATGTACATTCGATAGAGGAAATCGAAAGATTGGATTCCAAGCGTGGTCCTTTTGATCACGGTCTGGGGCATTGAGCATGGGACATCTCAGAATAGACGCTTCCCATTCTCTACCTTCATCTCCGATATCACGACAATCTAACCCTTGTTCTCCATGCCCTTGCCATGGAAGCATGTAACCGGCCTTTGCAGTGCTCTTATGTGATTTTTGTCCATTAGGTTTGTACCCTCGAGTGCAAAATGGACAAGGCATGAGAGAAGAAGCCCCTTGTTTGCATCCAAGAAAACACTTTATGGTCTTCAAATCCCCACCTAAGTGCCACTCCACATCATGACTACCAAAGCCCTCAATCTCCAACTTTTGACCTGCAATTTGGGAGTGTATTACTTCTGTGATCCATGGAGTTCTCTCAAAAATCCATGAAAGTACTCCATTGGTCTCTTTGGGCACCTCAATAGCACCCAACCACCAAATGTCTTTCTCTGATTGCACGCTAAAAGATAGGGTGGGATATGGCTCGACTGAATCCCTTCGCTTGGTTTGCAGAAGGGACTCGTTCATTATAGTGACACTTAGCCTCTCTAACCTTCGGCCTTTCACTATTTGACACTCATCGAGTTTCAGCACAAAAGCGACTTTTGTGCCAAGCACTACAAAATAAATAGTGCTAAGACCTTAAACTTCAGCGTCTATGATAAGAATAATACCAAAGAAAAAAGTAAAGTGTGTCACCTTCTTCAGGTAACTCGTAAAATCTAAGCATGACTTCTTGAAGCCTTCTAAGATCCACGAAAATATTGTTCCACATTGTGTAAGGAAAGCCCTTCTCCGAAGTTCTTATGGATTGTTTCTTACCTTTTCCCCTTGTCTTTGTTGCGCACGAAGCATAAAGGGAAGTTGGCATTGTGTCCTCAATGTGTAGGTATGTCCCAATGCCGGAGAACACATCTTCGTTTGTGGCCTTCTTTGTGAGCTTGACCTTGTGAGGAACGAGAAATAGGTTTTCCACAATGCCATGTTCTTTGAGGGCATCCTTTAGGAGTTGAAAAATAGCCTGATAGGCTTTGGTGCTGATTCCAGCATCATCACAAGCTTGTTGAACATCATCATCACTAACCACATTTCTTAATTTATGCATAAGGTCCTTGGTGACTGCATCCTTAATGTGCTTACCTCCAGGTGATTGTAAGATAGAAATCACGTCCTCGGTATTGAGACAACTAGTGAGAAGGTTGACTCGATTATCTTGGCTTGTTCCACCGCATGCCTCCTGGATGAAGTTTCTAGCAACAAATAAACATAAATGTTAGAAAATAGTGTGAAGTAAGAATGCATCATGCAAGTAAAGACCAAATCACCTTGTGGCTGTAACTCGTCGTTTGCGTGCTCCTCCGGAATGTGCAAGAGTTTCAATGGATGAATACGGGCGTTTGCGTTCCCTTGCACCAAGGGGTGTTTTTTTCAAGTATGTGATGGTGTTGGTAAGCTTCTGGATGTGGGACTCCTTTTCTTGCATTTGTTGTTCAAGACTTTTAACTACCCTCTCCGAAGAGGCAACACTCTCTTGTAATGCCATCAGCTTGAGGTGAAGAGCTTGACATTCGTGCATCCACATATGCAAAGAAGCACCTGCACCCATACACAGCCGCTTGCAATAGCTTAACAAGCTTGCTTCTCCCCTCCCAAGAAATTGAAGAAATGTGGAAAGGCTATTAAATGGTGGATGGAAGCGGCTTATAGGATCGTAAGGGTACAAATGGCCATCCACCCAAATGTCAACATTGGTCTCACAAGCAGTGCGACGTTCCTGTGATGACCTTTGATCACCCTCACTAGTGGTCTTCGGTGCAAATGCCGTGGGTAAGCGAATATGTAAGCTTTTGGTGTGCGGAGTATGTGGTGGTGGAAGCAAACCATTTGTGATGTCCGTGAGCACCATGGAAGCTGTTGCGTGAGGAAGCAAATGATGAAAAGATAGAGGGGGAAGGGTAGAGAGGCCGAGCAGGATGGGAGGAGAGAAGGAGGGAGGGGGGGGAGGGAGAGATTGGGGAGGAGGAGGAAGGTAGGGGCAGAGAGGGAGAGGAGAGGGAGAGGGAGAGAGGAGGGAGGAGGGAGGAGAGAGGAGGGAGGAGGAGAGAACAAAATGTTTATTACTTTTTGGGGGAAAAGATTTTTGAAAAAATGGACTTTCTAAGCTTCTGGGTCAAAAAATGATTTTTGGATATGTATATATGTTGGGAGGGAGTTTTAAGTAAAAAATAAATAAAAATAAATAATTTTTTTTAAAGTCAAATTTTGACTCTTTTTGACCCACGGAATTGCTGATGTGGACACACCCCTATGCTTCCTTCACTTTAAAAAAAGCTAGAGAGAGAAAGCAACCCTTTAGGTCCACATCCTACATTTGTCTAAAAAAAAGGCTAGAAAATCCTACTCAAAACTACCTTCTTCAATGCCCTTGCCCCCTAAACCCCACACAACATTAGCCTTAATCCCTAAAAATTAGGATTTCTTACAAGGCCCATGCAAGGTTCATATTTCTCTTAATGCTCTGTATCGTTTGCTAGTCAATTTCGACTGGACCGAGGAGTGTGAAACTTCATTCCAAAAGCTGAAGGAAAACCTTGTATCAGCACCTGTACTTAAAGCACCGGATTGGGAAAAGATATTCCATGTTCACATTGATGCTTCTGCATATGCAATCGGAAGTATTCTGGCTCAACCTGGAGACGGAACAATGGATTTTCCAGTTTGTTATGCCAGCCGACAGTTAAACAGTGCGGAAAAGAACTACACAACCATCGAAAGAGAGGGGTTAGGAATGATTTATACTATAAAGAAATTTCGTCATTATTTGCTCGCAAACAAATTTGTGTTCTTCACAGATCATCAAGCTCTTTTATATCTGGTGAATAAACCATGCAATACAGGAAGAATTGTACGTTGGTTTATTATATTGCTAGAGTTTGATTTCACAGTAGTAGTCAAAAAGGGTAAAACCCATCTACGGGCGGATCATCTTTCAAGGATACAGAATGGGGAAGCTCCTGAAGGAGTGGATGATGACATACCAAATGCTTATCTTTTCAATATTGAAATGATACCAAATGGTCTCAGGAAATTGTTAGCATTCTTTCCTTTGGAGGTAGGTTTGATAACACGGAAGACAGATCCAAACAAAAAACAATTCGACAAACAAAAAACTTCCAGTTGATTGCAGGACGGCTGTATCATCTAGGATCGAACTAAATTCTACGATTATGTATAAATCCGAAAGAATTCGAGTGCTTCCTTGAAGAAGCGCATGTCCAGGATTGTGCATTTCATTGTTCAACAGTGAAAACACACCAGAGACTGAAACAGTTAGGGGTTTATGGGCCAACTATGTATGCGGACACACATGCTTATGTTACCAATTGTACTATATGTAGTGCCAAACGACCAGTGGATCACGCGACATTGTTTCAGGTAAACTTTGCACCTGCATGGAGTCAATATATCATTGATTTCTTAACCACAAGGATGTTTCCTGAAAACATAACAAGAGCGTGGAAAAGGGCTATAGAGCTGGAGGCTCGTGACTTTCAGTTAATTGGGAACCAACTCTATACGCAAGGAAAGGACAATCAACTTAGAATCTGTGCAAGTGAAAGTGAAAGAACATGCACATAGCGGAATAAGTGGAGGCCATTTTTCAGGCGATAAGACGGAAAAAATTGTCTTAATCGCAAGAATATGGTGGCTTACATTACATATGGATGCTGAAGAGTTTGTAAAGGGTTGTGACGCTTGTTAGTGCACCAAGGTGCCGATAAAGAGAGATGAGATGCCACTACGGCCGATGATGGGAGCAAGGGCATTTGCAAAATGGGGCATTGATTTTGTGGGGCCTATTTCACCCCCTGCATATCGCACCCATACCCAATATATTATTGTGGCTACGGACTATCTCACAAAATGGGCGAAAGCCAAGGCAACACAAAAAGCAGATGCACGGACCACTGCACAATTTTTGTGTGAGAATGATTTTGTATGATACGGTTTACCAATAGAAATTGTCAGTGATCGTGGAACACATTTTCTTAATGAAGTCATTGAATATCTGCTAGAGGAATTTATGGTCATACATAGGAAATTTGCTCCATACCATCCACAGGCAAATGGACAAGCTGAGGCCACAAATAAAACACTATGCATGATTCTCACTAAAACTGTGTCAGAGTCAAGAACAGATTGGGATCAGCAGCTACACTCAACACTATGGGCATACAGGGTAGCTTACAAAACATCGATAGGAACGACACCGTACAACATGGTGTTTGGCCTAAATGCTATATTACCCGTAGAGTTTTTAATTCCAACTCTACGAGTAGCAGAATGCCTAGAATGGACAAGGCATGAACTCTCTTAAAAAATAGATGATCTTGAAAAGCTAGATGAACTCCACTTGAGAGCTGTAGCTTCAATCTATGCTAAAAAGAGAAGACAAAAAGAGTTTTTTGACAAGCATGTGTGCACGAAAGAGTTCAAAACTGGTGATTATGTACTTTTTTATACTTTGAAGCAACATGCAAGAAACTTAAAAAGCGTGGGATGGGACCCTTTGTGATTAGTGATCTATCACAAAGCGGAGCTGTCAAGCTTGCTACATTAGCACGTGAAGAAATGCCAAATTGGATTAGTGGGTGTCGATTGAAGAAATATCATTTACCACTAATGCACGATATGCTTCAACAAATCCATCAAGGAAAACAACGAATGAAGGAGAAGCAGAGGGTAAGAGAAGAAGCTCAAGCAAAAGCAAAAGAACGCATTGCAAAAAGAAGACTTTTGCGACAACAACAACAATGTGGAGCACCATTGCGAATCAATGCCATCTGACTAACGAATTTTGATGAAGACACAGTGGAGCCAATAATTGCAGTCAAAGTGGGTAGCAATCAAGTTGAATTGATGGCATTGCTTGATTCTGGAGCTCAAGAAAATTTAATCTCTTATAGATTATACAAACAGCTCAAGCCCACAAGTCAACTTCATCCTACTCCACAAGTGCTGGAAAGTAGTACATCACACTCGTTGAAAACATTGGGCTGGACTATATTGCATGTACAAGTACATCAATATATTTACCCACACAAATTTTATGTAGTCAAGGATGAAAGCACACAACACCCAATGTTGTTGGGACAACCTTGGCAAAAAGAGTACAATGTGCAGATAGATTGGAATGCGAATGCAGTCAAAATTCAGCATGCACAAGAACAACAGGTAATAGCCTTTGCTCAGCAACCCCGGAATAATCAGCTGCCAGCAATGCAATCACTGGAAAAAGAGCCAAAAGCAAGGGTGCCACCAAAGAACAACATGACACCCAAGGCTAACAAACAGGAAACTACCAACCATGCTCACTACATACATACGAAGTCACCAACCACAGTAAAAAGATCGAGGTTACCAAAACAAGTATGGATGCGGAAAGATAGAAATGACATGGCAGACAGAAACCAACACAACGGAAGGATTCAACATAAGCCGATAGTTCAAACAAACACCAAGGGCATAAAACAAATATGGATCCCAAAGAAAATGCTCAACAATAACTCAAATGCGACTCGCATTTGGATTCCAAAAACAAAGCAAAAGGAACTCCCTTCAGTACAAGCAACATCGGCAGGCAGGCAGCTACATTTGCAACCGGAAAATCGACTTATGTGGATGCCACGAAGCAACAAAACAGTGGCAACCAAGGAAGTAGCAAGAAACCTACAAAAACCGGCAAAAACAAGCTACCAATGGAAAGCAAAAGAGATAAGGTCAACGGCCAATTTCACCAAGACAATTCTCTCCAAAGATTTTAACTATGGCCATATCAACAGTAGAGGCAAAGCCAGCGACTTTCACAAGAAAGACAATCAAACAAAGAGCAGTAGAGTTACAGCTATTACTTGCAAAGAAAACGGGAAACCTCGACGGCGAATGCCAATAAGCATCTTGCTTATACCCTTCTCTTACACAGCATTAATTTTTCCATGCATTGACCGAGTATGCATAAAATAGGGCCACATTAATCAGCCAAGCATTAGTATAAATTTTTCAACCTATGCACGGCACATACTCCGAGGCGATACCTTGTCGTCCAGGAGGACTCCGGCTAGGAGGGGGGGAGGCATTCTCAAATGCGGACCCAATGGCAGAAAGAGCAAAAAAGGGCATGTTTTTCGACTATTTTTAAGGGTTGTTGTTTGATTGCCAAATTTTCTGGACTAACCCAAGTACATATGCCCTTATACAGCATGAATCTACAGGTATATGGGGCCAAACGCCAAATCAAGCCCCTAGGTGTGTGTATATAAGTAAAAATAGACATTTTTCAGGCAAAATATTGGTAAAACGGAGAAATTGCATATGAGTGTATATAATGTTTTGCGGTGATGTTTTTGATTTATTGTGATTTTTGGGGATTTTTGGGGTTTGATTTGCTATTTTTCTTTTAATTTTGCTAATTTTTGGCAGAAAAAATTCAAAAATACAAAAAGCAGGTGAAAAACGGTCGTAATGAAAAACAAAAAATATGGGGATGATCAGTGACTATAGGACAACCTATGGTACAGTGAAGGTGCAATTATGAGACTGGAGCGGAAAGCGTGTTTTGGCCAGATTTTGATCGAAATGCCAAATTTCTGGTAAACAGGGCAAATGGAGTCCAAATCAAGAAATTTTTGAGCCTAAACCGCATCTCGCAAGAAGTTGGGAGCACATGTCAAATTTCATGAAAAGCGGTTCGGGGACCCCCATTATAAGAATTCTATTGACCTTTGAGAGAGAGATTCTGCCACCTAGAGCAAGCGGAACTTCCAGTAGCTTCTACGATGCGCACAACTACCCGACGGGCTTCAGACATGAGAGGATCTATGGCAGCCGCAAAGTCACCGGTAAAGAAGAAGAGGATGACCATAAAGGATTATTTGGAAGAAGTAGAGCCCTTCGTTATACCAGAAGGAACTCTAAAGCGAACCAGCACATGGATCCAAGAAGATCTGCTAGAGTCAAATGATCTAAATATTTACCAAGGCGTGTTCAAAGACACCGAAGGAAATGTGATAGAGCTACCAATGCTACCAAAAGAGCTCAATGAGTTCATCAGAAGCAAGATGGCAGAGTATCTGGAAAAGATTGATCTCCACAATTATTTTGAAGCAGTGTCGACAGGTATTGACATAAAAAGAGTATGGGAATTTGTGACGACAATCAAAGAAGATGGAGTGGCCCGAGTTACAGATCTGCAGAGCAAGCCAAGCACGGAGATTCTAATCACAGAGAGAGTAGTGACAGCTGCACTAGACCTCTCCAACAAAGGGGATAGTGTAACCAAAATAAGAGACGAAGTAAAGGTGTACACTGAAAAGAAAGGCAACTATACCTTTGAAGACATTGCCAACCCCAAAGTGGCAATCATGAGTCAGTTGTACAATCAGTATTTCCATATGTTACAAAGCGGCCACAAAAGTACAGAATGCCGCCTGTAGCAATTGCCACACCATTCACTTGGGCAATGCAGAAGAGCAAGCCGAAGGTAATCAATTATGCAGCTTATGTTACATGATAATCTGGTGAAGATGGGCAACAAGAACCCCACATACATCGTGCCAGGTGAGCTAATCACGAAGGTGATTTATGGGGCATTGCACGCCAAGGGAAGATGACCCGATCGTCCATCACAGAACGACTGGCTGAGGCTCAAGGAAGATAAGGAAGAGGAACAGCCCAAAGCACCAAGGGTGGCAACCCGTTTGAAACGCCGGTTAGAAACCGTGCAAGAAGAGCAGCCAAAGCTGAAGAAGGGAAAGAAGGAATCTGTCTAAGTGCCAGTAAAAGAGACGAAATCACAGAAAGCGGCACGGCTAGAGCGGCTGATGGAAAGTTTCAGGGCCGAAAGAGCCCTCAAAGGAGATTTGCATGAACTTTGGAAGCCGTCTCTAGAAGCAATGTCGGGATCATCCCAAAGGGTGCACAGAGACAGATTCAACGACTACATTAAGAATTTTGAGATTCTGGATGCCACATCCGAAAATATCCCACATGTACAATTTACAGAAGCGGAAGTGGAGCAAGTTCGACGCAACTGCTAGAGGAGCAAGAAGGCCAAGAGAGATAAAGGAAGACAAAGGCGGATAGGGATTTCAAGAAAAAGTCGACAACTCCACCGTCGAGCCCTGATTCCAGCCCACCACCCTCACCACCTCCTCGTAGCCCTCCACAAACTCAACAAAAAGAGGAGCAAGACAGACCTGAAGATCAAGAGGAGTCAAGGGAAGAACAGAGCCAAGAGCAAGAAACAAAAGAAGAAGCTAAGCCTAAAAGTGAGCAGCCAGAGCCAAATGAAGCAAGGTATAACACATTTCTAGACCTACTGGCTACCGGATATACAAAAGAAGAGGCTGCCACAGTGCATTCGACTTGGCAAGCACGAGGCCCAAAGAGCAAATGCAGAGCCTGCAGTTGGTGGAGCTAAAGGAGATGGCCACTGATATAGTGGACCTACACCCGCCCACCAATGTCTGGGATGTGGTGATGACCAAGCTAACCGGGCTAAGAGCACAATCAATGGCCTCAAAAATTGAAATGGCAACTCTTAAATCCACTGAAGTGCAGATAAAGCTTGAAGTCGACACTTTACAAAAACAAAGCCAAAGGCAGATAGAGAGAGAGAGAGAGAGAGAGAGAGAGAGAGAGAGAGAGAGAGAGAGAGAGAGAGAGAGACAGAGCTGCAAGCCAGTCTGGCAAAGGCATTGCAAAGATGCCAGGAAATGGAAAGAGAAAATCAGGAAGCAGCTCAAAGACTGCAAGGAGCCGAAGAGGAATATAGGCAACTCAGCAAATCATTGACAGATGCAGAGAGGGAAAGGGATAACCTAACCCTACAACTTGTTGAGGAGTCCAAGGAAGTTGAGGCCATGCAAAATGCCAAAGAGAAGGCAGAAATAAAGCAGGAGGCCAGCCAGGATGAAGTCCTTAAGCTCAAGGACCAGCTTAAAGTTAAAGATCAAACCATCCAGCGGCTACGGGCATCTCCTGCCAGAGTTAGAGCTACTAGCTCGACTCACACCACTACAGAGAGCCAGATCTATGAAGAACAGATGAAAAAGCTCCAGAAGGAGTTGACCTTAGAGAAGAAGGAGTCGGTGGTTATGCAAACACGCATGCAAGATGAGCTAGAAAATATCAAGAGAAATCTCGAGGAGGCGGAGAAGATCAACCCCGATTTGAACGACCTCCTCGTGAACATGGGAGAAGAAGATGAAGCAGAGAAACAAACACTCCAAAAGTAGATAGAAGAGCTGAGAGGACAGCAGACAGAAGAGCAAGCAAGCACAGGGCCAGCAGCCATGGAAGGCATAGACCTAGAGAATGTGGCAGATCCTGTGGACACACCCATGCAAGAGGAAATCCTAGTAGGACCCTCTCAAGAGCCACAAGATCTGACACAAGAAGAGGAAGAGAAGTTGCGCAAGGCCATAGAAGAAGAAATCAGAGAAACGGCTAAGGAAGCCTTGGAATGGGAGCATAGGGTTTTTAAATCCATGACCATTTAGAAGATCGACGCCAGCAACCTTCGACATGAATGGCTCCAGCCCTCTCTCCCATATCCTTTGCTAAAGTACGAAGCCGCCACCATCAACAAGAGAATCAGAGAAGAGCCAATAGTGCCACTCTACACAGCAGATATCTCCCAGCCTGAAGGGGCAAAGTTGATAGTCGACTCCCAGCGACTCCCAGGTGGAGAAAGGCATGGCAGACGAAGTATCCATAGTACCTAATCCATTTGGTAGAGTCACCCAAAATCATCAGAGATAACCTAAGCTTCTGCCCTCTACCAAGGATGCGGACGTGGAAGGCCCAGGAGATACTACAAAGAAGCCAATCCACTTGGCTAAACTATTCGAAGCTGCCAGGCCTGAAGGCAAGCGAGAGAATAAGTGTTCAATACATGGTGAAAACCCTAACGGACGCCATCAAATTGTTCACTGGCTCGCCTGACCTTTCTTGCATAATGATGAGGAAGATCTGCAAAACCCTTTTGGCAGTCTTCGAGACGTTCAAACCGGGCCAGGCGACAGACAATATCTTCTTCTTTCAAGATACTTACAGATGTGCATATGATCTGTCTGGTCAGCCTTCCAAGGAGGTGATACATGCATTGTATCAAAGGATCATGTTTCTGCCATCCTATCACCTCTAGGACTTTGAAGAAGCTTTCTACACCGGCTTCTTCACCATCAACACTGATATATTTGGCCCAACACTACTGGATTTACATGCAAGATACGAGTCGCTGCTCAAGATGCGAGAAACCATAAGATGAAGAAGCAGCTCAATAGCCATGTCGGGGACGACATGAGCAAGGAGGGGGGGAGTATTAGAAGCTGGACACACCCTACGAAAATTGACTGGTCAGCAGATTATCATTTTTTGTTATTATTCATTTATTGAGAAAACCCGACATTTCACCTTGTAAATATTAGGGCTTACAGAAGTTTCCAGATTGTATCCCAGTTTTGACATTTAGATTGAGTAGATGGTTAATTTGGAACTTTAGGGTTTGAGAATTGTAAGGTATTTATACCACTTTTTGACCTTAATGAAAAAACCTTTTGTCATTTTTGAAAACAAATTTGGAAGTCTGTGAGTGAGCGTACTGTGTACGAGAGAGAGAGAGAGAGAGAGAGAGAGAGAGAGAGAGAGAGAGAGAGAGAGAGAGAGAGAGAGAGAGAGAGAGAGAGAGAGAGAGAGAGATTCATCTTGACGCTACGTGTGCACCGATGGTCGGAATCGAGTGTGGAGAAGTGCAGCGTGTTGCCCCCGACAAGAGCTATGCGCCGAAAACTATATTGCGCCCGTACGGTCCGGTTTTGTGAGCTCCATCTACGAGATTCATCTGGTGATTCGGTGAGCATACGTTGTTCGATTTTGCATTGCAGCATATCCACGCGTTCACATTGAGTAGAGCTACACATTAGGCACTTTAGATTTTGGAAACGAAGACTTGCAAATTTTGGCCAGATATCCTACGTGATTTTGCACCGAGTGTTTTGGGTTGGGGTTTTGGTTCATAGACCTTAGGGAGAGCGACCTATTGGTGTTAGTAGGTTTTCCTTCAAGTTCTATGGTGTTTCAAGATTGTTTGATGGGTGTTCGGCTCTAGGAAGCGTTATAGCAAGTTTCCTCTTATGCACTCTTGAAGTTTGTGACTTAGACATTGGGCAGAGACCTCTATAGGAATTAGTTAGGAGTCGGTCGAGTGTAGATTGACACCTTATGCTTGCTTCCACGCGCCTGTGGGTCGAGCTTCGTCCTTAGCTGACAAATCTTGTTAGGTGAGTTCTCGCTGTGCTCACGTCCGTCGTGGCGTATCCGTCTAACAAGTACTAAATTTATAGATATGTCACATGCATGGTACTTTAAGTACCTAATCTGCACACATTGTAGAATATGCACTAGAAACCTGTGATTGGTACTTTGAGACTACTTGGATACCCCCTTTAAGTACCTGATGTCTCTAAAGTCAGAGTGTCTTGAACAGATACTAAGAACATAGACAAGGAAAGGCGCCTCCCCAAGCTGCTTCCTACACAAACACAGCCTTCTCTCCTCTGCAATGTTTCTTGTGATTCTCTGCAAGAGGGCTGACAAATGCAAGAAAATTCAAGGGATTCGCCACATTAAAAACGCATCCAAGAGTCTCTTGATCCTTTTTATAGAGAAAGAGAGGGCCTCCCACCCCTTACCAACATGAAAACACTACTGCATGTGCCTTATATGCTCACTAAAAATCAGCACTTTGATATCATGTGAGAAGTGAAAGTGGAAGAGAGAGAGATAAACACACCACACATGGACTATAGGAAGAGAAAAATAAGATCAATCAGGAGGCTACATCTGTGATTAGGTGTTTTTAGAGGACTCGGGTACAACAAACAGTAATTGCAGCAAAACAATTGTTTATTAGGCTCAAAGATACAAAGACCTACAACATCGTTGGTGTGCTATTGTACACATTTTCATAAATCTCTAGAGATAATTTGAACTTGTGTGGCTCATCATGCAAGGCTTCCAAAGGTATCTTGATGGGTTGAACCAAGTGCGATGCAAACAACAATTTTGGCTGGTCAAGAGGTAAACATCCTTGGTGCCATCAACTAGCTCATAATAGTAACCCTCAACCAAATGGAAATTTGGAAAAATGCAATTGTCCCAAGGATATCTTAGAGCTCGTGTTGATTTTTATTTCTCCTTTGAGCACCTTAAGAGGTAGAAGTCTACTTCGTCTTCGTTTGTATTTGTGGCAAAGTTGTCATCTACATGCAGAGCATCACTAACTGCATCATGATGTCCACCATACATAGGAAAATATTATTCTTCATTGTCACTTGGCTGATCACTTTCTTCATCACTGTTGTCAAAGGGTTCAATAGTGATGTATTGCCAATTTTCAAAATGTGTGTTGTTAAGGCATCACCTCCAATGTTGTGACATACAAAACTGACAAAAACATGATAGATCTCTATAGCAAAGTGCACACCTGTCATGCCTAGAGTGTCCATTTACACAATGAAATGAGCGTGACCCTTTGACTCAGTTGCAATTCCATTTCCTCTCCCTCGTCACATCAGTTGTTGCTGCTGCTTTGACGCCCCAAAAAAATTAATTCACCTTTGATTGGGTGTTTGCATCATGAAATTTATGTTTCAAGAAACTAACCACATCCTTGGAACACTTTATGTGCCATGCATCAGGTTTCAATTGCTCATGTGTTATAGCCCTTTTGACAATTGCACCGGCCCCATCATGCTCTCCTTTGCCATGGCCCGATGCAAAGAAACTCCATAGCATCTCAATGCCATTCAAAGAGTAGTACATAGATCAATGACACGTCTCAAAGGATATAAAAAAACAAAAAATTTGAAATCGTGTTCAAGAGATCAAAGAAGTTAAAATACCTTGACATAAAGAAAAATGGCATGGATGCCTTGAATTGAGTAGAACATCCATCTGACTAGACTTAACGTCACTTCAAGGAGTTGAATCCTTACTCATATAGCCACACACTATGCCATTGCATGCAATGCTGCACAAACAATGTGTCATGCCCTTTGTCATCATTAGAGATGTAAAAATGTATACACTTTAACACCCTTCGGTGACCTCATCTCAAACATAGGTGACGTTCACCAAGATTGTGACTTGTGAAGAGTACTAATCATTGATTGGATTTCATTTTTCTCCTTGAAAGAGTAATTCTCACAAAATTCTATAACAAAGACTACCATGTCTCTAGGAAACATTCGAATGTAGTCTTTGAATTGTTGAGATTGGCACCTGGCAATAAAATTGTATATGATGTAGGTGGTTAGATGCTATTTGCACATTCCATTTTCTTGTGTGAGGTCCCCAACCCGCCTATACCGAGATCAGGATGGGATCCTTGACAGGTTTCTAGGTCTGATAAAAATCAGAGTCTCTAAACAAGAAAAATCCAAGGAATAAACCTGTACCATTGACAATGGCTTGGGATTATAGCCTTAGAAGCAAACCTAGTCCTGTCTCGCAGCGGAAACAAGACAACATATTCAAATGGCCTACAAAAAAAAAAAAATCTTATTCCGGCCCTATAACTTCATCATTTAGATTATGGTTCCCTTAGCCAACGCTTTTTTCCCCCTAACATATGTGAGGGCACAGCGTTGGTGGATTCCTCTTCCAAGTGAAGAAGTTTCTAAAACGTTTTAGTGCGCGGGAATGGATAGTTACCTGACTAATTAGGTCCACCCGTCCATGATTGACAACCTTAGTCAATCCCCACTTACCACCCCGCACTCACACAAGATTCATTTATCTTATTATCACATTGTTTTAACATTTAAAATAATGGTTTCTTTTAACGTTCCATCATAGTAATTCCTTGAAGGCAGCATTGAAAGCATTCTTTTAGAAAACATACATCTTTAAACTTAAGACAGGGTACTATCAATCAAAACATTGTCCATAATAACCATGACCAGTACTCTTCTTGTCTCAAGACCACCTAAGGGTGAAAAACGGCACCCATTCCTTATTCAAATCCGGAGTGGATAAACCCCCACCCAAGATTCCGGGTGCCCATACACCAAACCAGTTGCCCATACAACCGGGTGGCTCCCCTAGGATAAAAAACGGTATCCTAACTTATGTAGAAACATCAAGACATGACACGGAGTAGAAACTCATCGTTCATAGGGGTAACCGACTTATCCGTGGCTAGAAAGCTAATCATTATCATCAATTTATACTAAGGAGTCGGAGGTGTCTTGAGACAAGCTGTCTTAAGGATGATCAATCATATCTTTCATATTTCAACTAGTTTTAACCCAAACAATTCTTTCCTACATTATAAACAAATGCACATTGGAAGTTACCTTCCGTTTTCAGCCATTTATCCTTCCTAACTTTACGTATGCAATGCTAACTTAAAAATGAACTTAAACTATAAAAAAATTAATTGAATAATGTGAAACCCACCTTGGACTGCTCAGACATCTGCTGCTGGGATGGAGCCTGCAAACGTTCCTCAGTCGGCCTATGGCTAGGCCTAGCCTCATGGTCATTAGTGGCTTTGTTTCGCTTGTTGCTAACATCCTCTTCCTCAGTAAGAGGATTTCCCCTGGTTCTCTTTGGAGCCATGTCAGCAACCTTATAAAAAGACTTAATCCATTAGAAGTTTAATTGAATAATCTTCTTTTTCCTTGTTTACCCAAAAATAAGGATTTTTGGAGTAAGTATGTATCTTTAATAGTCAATTTGATGAGATATTCCTCCTGTAACTTATTTATGCTATGAGTAATTTCCCATAATTACCATTTAATTTGGGAAGTCCTTTAACTAGGTTTCTCCTTCGTCTATCTTCCATTTTAACCTTAGTAAATTATAAATTTCTATCCGCTAATGGGTTACTCTCCCTAAATTGTAATTGAATATGTTATATCTTTAGTAATTTTTATAAATTTGATTAATAACCTTTTCCTCCTATACTTATGATCTAAATTAGGTAGAATTTTACTGATAGTTTTTTATTATACCATCCATTTATGCTCAAGTGATTTTTCCAACCTTCAATAGTGATTTTGGACCTCGGGTATTTATTTGGTATTTAGGTAAATTCATTTATTAATTTCCCTTGTCTATTTTATATGCAAAATCGGCTACTTTTATTAAAGATAAATACGTAAACTATTTATCTGAGGTTGGAGTATTTACTACGGGTTTCTCAAGGTGTATTCTATCTTTGGTATTTATATCAATGGTTTTTGGAATAATTTACTATATTCTCCCTTTTATTTTTTCCTAAAAATAATGTAATTGTACTAGGATAATTAGGAAAACTAATTATCTAAGGGTACCATAATTATCACGGTTTCCCTAAGGTGTATCTAACCTTTGATAAATAACTAAAAGCAATCTAAATCAATTTATTAATTTTTCTCTTTTAATATGTCATAAACATAGAGTATTTCTACTAAAGTAATCAGGTAAATTAATTATGTGAGTTTGACATAATTATCACTAATTTTCTAACATGTGATTAACCTCTGATAAATAACTCAAACCAATTGAAATCATTTTACTAATTTCTCCCTTTTAATTTGTCCTAAAAATTGAGTATTTCTACTAAAGTAATTAGATAAATTAACTATCTGAGTTAGATATAACTATCACGGGTTTCCTAACATGTAATTAACCTCTGATAAATAACTCAAAGCAATTGGAATCAATTTACTAATTTCCCCCTTTTAATTTATCCTAAAAATAGAGTATTTTTGCTAAAGTAATTAGATAAATTACTTATCTGAGCTTCTCCTAATTATCAAAGGTTTTTTAACATGTAATTAACCTCTGATAAATAACTCAATTCAATTTGAATCTATTTGCTAATTTCCCCTATTTAATTTGTCCTAAAAAATAGAGTATTTCCACTAAAGTAATTAGATAAAGTAATTATTTGCACTTCTCCTACTTTTCATAGGTTTTTGAACATGTATTTAATGTCTGATAAATAGATCAATTGAATTTGAATCCATTTGCTAATTTCCCCTATTTAATTTGTCCTAAAAACATAGTATTTCTACTAAAGTAATTAGATAAATTAATTATTTGAGCTTTTTCTAATTATCACGGGTTTCCTAACACATAATTAACCACTGATAAATAACTCAAAGATTTTGAAATTAATTTACTAATTTTCCCTATTTAATTTGTCTTGAAAATAGAGTAATTCCGCTAAATTAATTAAGTAAATTAATTATCTGAGCTTCTCTTAATTATCATGGGTTCCTTAACATATAGTTAACCATTGATAAATAGCTCAAGGTATTTTGAATCAATTTGATTATTTTCCCCTTTAATTTTCTCTAAAAAACAGTGTAATTATGCCTAATTAATTAGGAAAAAGCTCACACTCACGTTCTACATGCCAATAGGGCCTCACGGGCCAGCTTTTATACCCCTACCTTCAAACCTAGATCGGCGCATATGGGATTTTTTCCGCCACGTGGCGCCCTTATGGGGGTCACCGTCCAAACTTCTCCCTTTAAAAAAAAAAAAGTCCATTTGATGCAAGAAATCCTCTTCAGTTGCACATCCTGCTATTTATGGCTCGGAACTCCGGTTCCCAATACGCAAAGCTCGGTTTTCATGATGTCGAATTCAAACTCATCCAACCTCACCGCATTTCACAATGCCCCGAGCCCTTGAACCGAGGCCGTAAAAATGCCAATGTTTCATCTACAATGAACTTTGGATAACTGCACCCAATCTTCTGACCTCAATATCTTTCTGCTCCGGACTCTGTTTGATGTGTAGTCAATCCGTACTAGCTCCATATGATGCACCCTGCTCTAGAACCTTGCCGCAACTCAAAAGACGCAAGATTGCACAATTCCCCATGTGGTTAGGTGGGCACTAACCTAGCCCCTGGTAAAATTTCAACAGGCCATAACTTGCAATCCGTGGCTCCTATCTGCAACCTAAAAAGACGGGTAGGCTCCATAATTCGAGCACTACACACCTATACCCTGACTTGCACTTGGACCACCTATCCCCATCTGCCTTGTCCGACAAGAATCTGCAACACATTGAACATTCAACCTTCAGTAACTAGGGCTTTGTAGCTTGGTTTGATGAGCCGTTTGGACCTGCTTCTTCAGCACTTCAATCTCTTTATTCCTGGACCCAAGACTGCACCTCGCATTTCCTTCAATTGCTCCCCAAATTAGCCCCTTATGAAGCCTTCCTTGGCCTATAAACCGCATCAATCATACATTCCCGTTCCCACTTGTCAACCCACCATCTTCCTAGCTGCTCCAACCTTTTGCCATGCTGCTTCTAGCCTGCACATATCTGCCCATGCCATCTTCTATGGTCGACACACTTTGGCTGTACCAACGTGCATCCTAGGTCTATATGAAATTCCATAGTTCCAACAGGCATGATCGAAAAGTCTTGACCTACAACCCCATTTTCATAACTAACAGAAGTGTGCGAAATACCAAAAAATTGTAGTTCTTTTCTTGTTGACACCCTTGACTTGGATAGTACTCCTAGATAGGGATGGCTTTCCCAACTGACACCACACCCCATATGACAACATATCATATTTAGCACTTGTGTCTAACAAGGTGTTATATAGCACTTTATCATAGGTTCTATTTAGTTCAATAGGGTATCGTAGAGGTGTCTCAGAGTCCAACCAACCATCCTCTGTTTCAATGTGGAATGCATGTGTAACTCCAAGGTTGGCCTTTCGTTGGCGTCTTATGCGTTGTTGTCGCTCCTTAGCCTCAAATTGAGCTTGTATCTTCTTCAATTATGTTTGTGCTTTGGCTGCCTTTTTTTTATGGATGGCAAGTAGCTCCTCTTGGCTTAAAGAATCACAGTATCTTTTCAATTTTCTGCCATTGAGGAATCCAATGGTTTCAATTCCATCAAGAGTCTCCACACGAATGGTACCTTGTGGGGTGATTTCACATACTCTATATGGTCCTTTTCCCGCATATTTCAACTTTTTTTTCTTGTTTCGCACTCCATACATAAGGACTTTATCAACAACATTGATATCTTTGTTCTTTAGATGACAGTCAAACCATTTCTTCCTCCTAGATTTGTCCACAAGTGCATTTTGCATAGCCAATTGATTTTCCTTTCAAGGATATATAAACACTCAACTAAAGGGTTACCATACCAACCTTCTTGTGAAGCTACGTGTAGACTAGGAATTACAAACTCCCATGGCATAACTGCTTCTTGGCCATATACCATTTTGAATGGTGTACAATTAATAGCCACTTTGTAAGAAGTACGATAAGCCCATAGAGCTAATGTTAGCTTCGAATCCCAATCTATGCGATGAGATTCTACTATTTTGGTTAAGATAAAAATTAAGGTCTTGTTAGTGCTCTCAGCTTGTCCATTTGCTTGTGGATAAAAAGGCGTGGACTTATGGTGGGATGTCATGAAGTTTGTCATGAGTTCCTTTATCACTCCATTATAATTTGAGTACCATTGTCACTCACAATCTCAAAGGGACAACCAAATCTTGTAATAATATTCTCAAAGAGAAATTCAAAACTTGTCAATTGACCTTGCATCCGCCTTGCGTGTCGCCCTGGCTTCTGCCCACTTTGTCACATAGTCAGTGGCAATGATAATATATCGAGATTGAGTGTTGCGAGTTACCAGACTAATTGGGCCTACAAAGTCTAAACCCCATTTTTCAAATGATTGAGACACTTTAACAGGATGTAAGGGCATCTTATCCTTTTGTTGTATGATCTTGTAATGTTGGCATTCATCACATCCTTTTTGCAAAAAGTGATGTATCCTTAAATAAGGTAACCTAGAGGATGTGCTCAACCAATTACAAGATCCACTCGAATGACAAAATCTTGGAATTGCAAGTAGACATGGTTTTTAGACTAGTCATACACCATTTTTTCTTCCCTCATGAAAGGACGCACGTCCTAAGATCATCTCAAATGACATAGTGTGCTTTGGAGAAATCCATAACAATGAAGGTATTCCTTATTTTGTGTCCAAAGACCTTGATCTTGAGATCTTCTAGAATCCCAATAGGTTTAACAATAGTCCCATTGACCATCTTTACTACTATGTTTGTGGTCCAAAGGTGAGGTCTTCCCATAGTCTCCCAACAATTTTTAGTCACAATGCTGACCCCAATGCCACCATCAAGGATTCCCTTCACAATTAATCCCTTGGTAGTGATTGGTATGGCTGCAATGGATTCATCACCCTCAGATTATTATCCCAACTTGTTAACATGTATTTCTACAACAGAGTTCTCATCTAGGTTGGGTTCTGGATCTAAGTGTTCCTCCTATATTGGCATCTCCCAAGCTCCATCCATCTATGCAATTGTGGTAGCCTGACTTTCAGTTCTCCATTGAGGAAATCTTAAAGAGCTAAGAATAGCTCGGGGTCTCCATATAGTTTGGACATGATGGTGGTCCCAACTTCTAAAGCCATGAAATCCATCAATTTGGCAATATTTAATGGCACCTTTTGGGCTTCAGTCCCTTGACCTGGGGAAGTCGGGATCTCCATTTCTTCGATAGGGTCAGGTAGTCCCTTTGTAAACATTCTTTCCAGCAAGAAGTGAGTACGTCCACTTTCCCATGACTTTAAGTCACTTTCTTCTTGGATGACACTAGGTATGGCTAGGGGTCTATGGAACACTGTATCTGTAATCTGGATCTTCCTAGGTGTTGGCTCTAGATCCCTTTGGGTCTCTTCTATCAAACTCCTTAATTTCTTGACTCACTCGATCTCCTCTGTAGGGTTTTGGTAAGTTCCTATCTTCTTCTTGGGTCCTGGCCATTGTGGCTCATGACGATCTTCCTTGTTGGTTTCTTTCCTAGTGGTCGTCTTGGTCTCCATGGTTTCACATGAATCAGATTGGGCAATTGATGCATGCCTCTTTCCTCAAGAATATAATTTTGTTTTTGGAGCATCGATCGTGTGAGTACATTTACTGGTACCATAGGTGTACTTTGTGATGGCTCCTTGGTAACCTTAATCAAGTTTAATGGCATGATCTTCGGCGCATTTGGATTATTCAAACATCGAGCAATCAAATGATCTATGCCACATCAATTACACACGAGTATCGGCATTGTAGACGTGCTCACTTGATTGGTTTGCATTAGTCTAGCATTCTTTTGTAGCCTAATAGGACACTCGGCTACACGATGTGGACCTCACACTCACAACATTAAAGAGGTGGTCTCTTGGCAGTGTAATTGATATTTTGGCCTCTTGCAGTAAGAGCAGCTACATGATAGACAGGTTTGACTTGTCCCCAATAGTCCTCCATGTAGTATTGTGGACTTTCTTCAAGTGCATCAATCCCATAGGCAATATTAGGGTCTATATCTTCCTCATGACCTTCCAAAAAAGCAATAGATGAGTCACAACCCAGTTGGTTCACAGAAGTGATTCTCGGATGTGGTGGTTGTGGTCCTAGTGCTGGAGGTGGTAAGGGTGTTGTTTGAACAACATTTTTGGCCCCAGGGACCATGTGTTGTGGCGTTTGTTCAAGAGGTGGGGCCGGCATCAATGCAGACACTCGAGGTGTCTCCGTCCATGCTAAGGTTGGTCTACTGGCCATCATGCACTTAAATACTATGCAATCCTTAGCTTGATGACCATACCTCCCACAGGCATTGCAGTTCCCATTAAATTTTACTCTAAACATAGGGCATTCATTGGTACTATGTGGGCCATAGAAAAGTGAGCACCATTGTTGCTCCCTTCTTGGATACATATGGTTGTTTTGCAAAGCATAGTTGTCTCTAAGACTCTCTTGATTGGCCTTGGTGAGATCTCCTAAAGTCATCTCATGTATCTTTGGCTCCTTAGCAATAGGCTTTAGGGTCATTGGTTGATGCCTCGATGCTTGCGAGCTAGTAGATTTATTCTCAATAGACACTCTTTCTCCTTGAATCATTAAATTATCCTCCAATTGAATCGCATTGGTGGTGACTGCTTCCCAATTGGTGATACCTCTATTGACTAGGCCATTATAGATATCCTCATGCCGTAATACCCTAATGAATCTATCAAGAAATTGATTATTATTGAAGTGCTCATTTGGATCACAATGAGAATTCAAATGCTTCAAGCAACTAATAAAGTCTCTGATGGACTCTCCTTCCTCTTGTTGGGCTTTCTGAAGTTGAGATGATACACCCCAAAGCACTCCCTCTTGTATGTATTCTTTCAAGAATAATCTCCTAAGAGTAGGGTAAATCATTTTTTCTTCCACCCTTAGGGTTCTATACCAATCCCCATCCTTCCCACTTAAGGTTATGCTTAAGGCACTACTCTTATGCAAGTCATTGTATTCTCCTAGAGAATCGTATATTTGTTCAAACACTTTAATATGCTTTCTCACATCCCTATCTCCACTAAATTTTTGTATGAGATTGGCTATTTGTACTGCCCTACTTCTAGGCTCTCTATCAGGCGTGTTACACATATTCTCAGCAATAGATCGACTGATAGCTTGAGCAAATGTTTCCAAGTCACTTAAGTGAACAGGCACCATGGGTAAAGGCGCTCTAGAGACTACATTTGGAGTAGGTATTGGCATTGGGCTTGGTGCATAGGATGCCCTTGGGTTCCAAGTTTGGTATGATGTTGTGCCATGTGGCGGCCCAAAGTTCACATGTGTGGCCCTATGCATAGCAGACATCGGTGGATGTGACATGCTAATGCTAGCCGATATGGTCCCATTGAAATAAGAGCTTGGGTGTTGTGGTTGTGGAGCATAAGTTATTGAAACAATGGGAGGGGTAGGAGCTATGGTGTATATGATTGATACACAATTGTAGGTACTGTTGTAGGCATTGAGCTACCATGTAGCGGTGCTTTACTAACAAAAGAGGTCCATGGTGAGTTTCTTGGAATGCCCATCACTGGGTAGGCATGGTAGCATCAAGACAAAGATGAGCTAGACTTGTAAAGGTAAAGCTATCACTTGTGGGCTCAAATTGTACTGAGACCCCTGGAAAAACAACAAATGGAGGATCCATTGGACTTATCGAGGAGTCTCTATTTGCAATAAAGTTGGTTTCTTAGCCTTTCTTGGATCCAAGAATCTCATGAGACCCATTGAAGGCATGTGGATCCCCTTGTTTTGTCTCTCTAGCTCAATAACCCTATGGATGACCTCACAAACCCTTTGTTGTTGATCCTCTACACAAGTACCACCCATTGTGGATTGTAGGATATCTAACCAACCCACATGATAGGTGTGACCTGTGTATAGGTCGCTTAAAGTTTCTGTTTGTAGTTTATACTCCCAGTTTTTGTTTAGAAATGCTCAATCAGGATTGAGGTGCTAAGGGTGTCCTTTGAACTAGATGCAATGTGGCTCTATGGGTTGACCCTTAGTGGTTGCTAATTTAGGAGCATTCGTTTGCTTTCCTAGCATGGATGTTGACATAGGGTCTTTTGCTTTTAGCTCTCTTCATTGTTCTGTCCTACGTAAGCTCTTGATTTCATTTTCCCTAGCCGCAATGATATACCGCTCAACCTCTTGCACTTCGGCAAAGGCTTCTACCATAAAGTAATATAACCTCAGAGGGGAATAGCTTTGAAGAGTCAAGAGGTGCAGTAAATGGAGTATTCACGTGCACATTCTCCAAGAGCATGGGGTCTACGTTGGTCATGAATGGCAAATTTACTTCCCCACCCCCCTCATTTACATCGTTACCTCCATGTTCGGAGCAAGTGGCTCTACTAAAGGTTTCCTTCAAGTGGCTAAGCACGCTCGGCACGAACTGTGGGCCCATGGAATGCATGTCTTGGCTTGAGCTATTGAGATTAGGCATTGGGTAACCCTCTATGACGGGGTAGTGCGAAAGAGTCACTAGATACAATATGTGGGTCCTAAGTGGTACTGCCTTGGATTCTTGTTGAGGGCCTAGAGCCTAAGCTAGAGGAATAATGAGTGCCTGCATAAATGGAGACACTCTCTATGTGCTAGTTCTCTAGCACACGGCCTGAGTGTAGGTACATGTAACCTCAACACTCTAAAGGTGTTGGTGAGTGCCCGTGAAGGCCGCTCACCTAGTCTTGTAGGTGTTTACAACCCAAATTTTTGTTATTTTTGGTCCCTTTTTTAACCAAGCCATGTGAATATGGCTTGTGATAGCTCAAAAGGAGAGTCTTGGTAGGGGGACATGTTGTGCTTTACAACCCCCGATCGATTACGTATAGCCCTCTAAATCCTAAAACTAGTCTTTTCCTAGGTGGGACGATGGCTAGCTTTAGTAAGTCCAAAGGGTGAGTATGAAGGGGATGGTGGAGGACTTGAGGAAATTGTCCCACATGCCCTCTCTTCACTTGAGGTCCTAGTCTTTATATATAAAGTGGTGTGTATAGTATATCATAGGACTAAGGCTTGGTTTTGGGCTTGGGCTTGGCCTTGGGGAAAGATCCCGATCCCTGAAAGGCCAGAGGGAAGATAGACATGCGAGTAACCACCCAACCATACCTATATATAGGACCTTGGCCCTCTTGATCTTAGATATATAGTGCCCATGTACCGCATGTATATCAGTTGGCCCTTGGCCAAGACCATGCCCTCCTATAGTCCTACCCTTGTCATGACATTACTCCCCCCTTGAAGAAGCGTTTTCGTCTGTGAAAACAAAAGTGGTAGGATCTTCATAAGAACACTAATGTTTTCCACAATGGTATCCCTCATGGATCTAGCTATTTGTTTGACCAAAACACGGGTCAGTAGGAGGTCCAATGAAATCAAGAATAACATCTTGATTTTTCACATTGTTGTCCATTTGCAATCATCTTGTGTTACTGGCTCCAATCCAATCATAGTGTGTAGACTCCGTTGAGAACGCACATGAGCATGAATGCACACTGAAAGAGTACCTCTTTTCACTTTCCATGAAAGTAACTTGCTGACATAACTCATTAGCCAAGTGTGAGTCCTTGACTTGTTCTCAAATTTCATCAGTAAACAACCCCACCATAACTAGTGTTCAAGGTTGAGAACCTCACTTATACATGAAGAGACTAAAACTAGTCACAAAGATGCTTTAACTGATGGTAAGCAAACTCCAAGTAGAGAAATAAATGCTTACTAATTGGATTGCTTGGTGCTAATGTACGCACTTTGCACATCCTTCAGCACAAGATTACACTTTGTAATCTGCATATCCCCTTGGAAAACTGACAGTAGTGAGGTGTGTTTCCCCCACGGTTTACATACAGTCTTCCTAGATGACTGGTAAACGGGGATCACAATATCAGACAACATTGCTGAGAATCAACAATGTCTTGAATAACCACAGTGGTTAGCTTGAAAGATCCACAAGCACCCAAACTGAGCCATGACCTCTATTGGTTATTGGTAGACCCCAAAAGGAATCTCATAGAGATATTGCACGTAGAGAGAAAATGCGCAAGTAATGTGATGGATATTCATGCCGCTCCAAATCAGCCTTTGCTAAAACTAGGACCGATAACACCTAGTGTACATGTATTTAGCAAAAAACAGATCCGAACCTATATATCTATGATCATCCTTGCCAATACTTATGGCGAATGTGATGCTCCTAGCACACATTAAAGAGGAATGTAAATAGTTCTCAAAAGAAACTAAATACTTTCAGCTGCAATCATTTGCAAGCCGTGCTGAAACATTTGAACCATAATAGAAGGTGAAACAATAATCGCTTCTAGGTACAAACAATGAAACCTTTTCATTAACAACTCATAGCCTTGTTATATGCATAAACAACCATCTGTATTGCTGTTTAGTTGCACTTGTACCTTAACAAGTCATTCTAAGTATTCGACATTTCTTGGCAACCGAAATTGCTCCTGATACGTGTGCTGAAAATGGAATAGAATGCAGATTTGAATAGCACCTAGGGACTTTGTCGCGACACATACTTGAAATAGTGGTCGCCAGTGTCAATCCCAGAGACTCATATTCTCCACATGTGGAATATATCTCATGTATGTATGTTTTTTTAATAAAAAGAACATCCTCGAAGTACAAGATATACTTGTGAGTGGAGGTAATTGTAAACACTCTACGACTGGAGTGAGAGGGACCCTCATTAGCCTTGCTCCACACTGGCTAAACTTAACTCCTTAAGCTCCTAGACCATGTTGCATCACATGTGAAAACATGTTCTAAATAAACCCTACAAGTGGGTCTAGAACTGCATAATGCAGAAAATTATGTTGGACACTACAACCCAAATTCTTGGCTCTTACATGACCTTGTCATTTCTCTTAAGAGAAAAAATGGAGGATAGCATAGTTTGTGCCTCCTACGCGGAAAAAGAAAATAGAAGGAAACAAAATCAAATCAGATGCATACTTAGAGGTTTAACATAGAGCATCTGCTCAAATTTTTGCCTGCAAATGCCTATGAGCACGAACTGAAAATTAGTGAATTGCTATTAGCATTGCACATGTAATGGTGGGTGTTGCCTTTGCAATCCAAACCCCTTGGTGAAAATCAACATTGTATAACCCCTTGGTTAAAATCTACATTATCAAACCCCTTGGTCAGACTTTGCAAGAAAACTGCCCAACTAGCAGCCGACCCTTGGCCTATGTCCATGACCCCTCTTGGGCTTGCTTGTGGCTTGAAATTCCTTTGGAAGTGGAAATGTTTCCACTACCCTGTGGTAGTCTGTGGACTTCTTTCCTTGAAAATGCAAGTGTGAAGGTTCCAAGAATTGATCATCAACTCTTACAAAGTGCTTTAGTAATCATGAGCTGGGTCTTACCATAAAAATGTACTCATATAGGCACTCTTAGTGCTATAGAATAAAGAGGATATCCACTCAAGTTTGAATTGATTTCACAACTGGATCTTCTCTATAACAAAAAATGCATAATCTTGGGTTGTTTGTGAACAGCCATGTTGGCAAAAATGTTGGCTTTGTTTGTAAACAGCCATGCTGTCAAAAACGATGGCTTGACCTATACACCGTAGTAGGGATAAGCCCTTACGAGTTTAAGACGTTCAAAAACTCAACTTGATCACCACACGTACCATATGTAGTGCTAAATTACGCCAAAAAAATCGGGAATGGCAAGACGCTTGCTTGTCCATTAAAATCGATGGGTACTCAACTAGATAGAGTTTTTCGATCTTGTAAGCAATCACTTAAGGATTAAAAAGAGATGGCTCTGTTACCATATACATGTGGTAGTGATGTGTGTGAACACACTAGGACCGCCGGGGCATTTTTTACCTCTTTAGAAGGTTTTTTCCCCCGTGCATTGTATATACGCCCATCACTCTAGGGCTATCTATCTTTCCATTGCACACTAAGTAATACACTCTCTATTGTGTGCCTTGAGCTTCCTTCGTCTTCTCCAAGTTGTGTGTGTTTCTCTGCAACCCTAATTCCAACAATTGGTATCAGAGCAGGTCACGTCCTCCCGGGCTTAGTCGCCAGCTGCTCCAGCACATGCCTGCTCACCTTCTCCGATTTCAGTGAGCTTTGGCGAGCGTTCGCAGGTCGACAAAAATTTTGGGAGAACTCGAAGAGCTTGGTCTGCTCAGATTTTTGATTTGGGCTCATTTCGGCCTTCGTTTCTACTACAGGCAGTACCGCACAGGCTATTTCGTCATTTTGTGCAGAATTTCTGTCAGTGCTGTTTTCTGTATAACAGGTGCCTTACAGTCTTCTACGGTTTGTGCTATATAGCACAGGTTGTTCCCGCTCCGTTTCACCTATTTTCGGGCAGTTTTCACATCAGGTGCAACATTTACCATGGCTGACAACAACAAGACAGATGTGTTCAAGATGTTTGCTGTTGAGGACAGGTTGGATGGGGACAACTACCCTATGTGGTCTTATATGATGCAACATGTTCTTATGTCAAAGGGTGTCTGGAACATTGTGCAGGGCATTGATGTACGTCCTAGTTCTGAGGATGTAGGCGATGTTGAGGATGTTGCAGGTCTTGCTGCAAGGATTGCAGCTGTTAGAGTTGTTTTGCCTACGGCAGAACAAGCTCGTTGGGATGTTAAGGATGCGCAGGCTCATGCATTGATTGCGTTGTCTGTGAAGCGCACCATTGTTCCTCACATCCATTCAACAAAATCAGCAAAACAGGCTTGGGATATTTTAGCAGGTCTTTATGCAAGCCGCAATGAGGCTAAAATTGCTTTGCTGCGTAAAGAGCTGGAGTCGAAGATTATGCATGAGGAAGATGATATGGACACTTTCCTTGCTAGTGTCAAGGATATCAATGAGCAGCTTATTTTTGCAGGTGAAGTCATTTCAGACAGTTCCCTTGTGCAGACTGTTCTTGATGCCTTACCAAATTCCTACCAGACTTTTGCTAGTACTTGGAGACTTATGACCCAAGGAAATCCAGAAGTTGTCAAGTTTGATGCATTATGCACATTGCTGTTGCAAGAGTCACTGTCCAGGAAAAACAGGACTAGACAGCGTGCAGTTGAACAGGCTTTTATTGCTTCTCAAAGAAAGGGTGGTAACAACAATGCAGCCACTTCTTATGGTTCTGCTGCGAGTGGCAAAAATTATGTTCCTAATGCTTCTGCTGGCAGTACTTCGTCTGGCAATTCTGGTGATAAGGGCAATAAGAAGATGCGTTGCGATTATTCTAAAGCCAATGATCACTTGATCAAGTCGTGTCCTAAGTTGAAGGCCAAAGAGGCTAAGAAGAAAGAGGGTGGTTCCAATGGAAATGCTGGTTCCACTACAAATGCAGCCATTGTCGAGTCTTCTGTGAAAGGAGACTGTGTTGCTAATGTTGATGCAGAATGGGCTTTTAGTGCAGAGTGCACTTACAATCTTGTTGTCCATGATGCATGCTTGTCAGTTGCTGCAGATTCACATGTGTGGTATTTCGACAGTGGTGCTACAAAGCACATTATCTCTCATCGTGAATTGTTTACCTCTCTCGAGTCTGTCCCTCATGGGAATTCAGTCACTTGTGCCAACAACGCCTCTTATCTAGCTCAGGGAGTTGGAAAGATTGTGCTCACTACTGCTAATGGCAGTTCCTTCACACTTGTTGATGCACTTTATGTACCTGGGATCAAGAAGAATCTCTTGTCTGTATCCGTACTTGCTAGACTTGGACTTGTAGTCAAATTTGTGGATGACAGATGTACAGTTCATGATCTCAGTTTTGGTGATGAAATTGTTGCATTTGGGCTTTTGTGCCGTGGGCTGTATAAGCTCACTTTGTATGACAAGTGTGGACAAAATTTTGCAAATACTGTTGCAGATTCAAGGGCTATTTCAGATGCAAAACTTTGGCATGCACGTTTTGGTCATCTGAATTTTGCCAGTTTGCTGCGTTTGCAAAAATCTGACATGGTTGCTTCTTTGCCACCTCTTGAAGCACCTGTCAAACATGTTTGTGAAGGCTGTATTTTTGGTAAGATGCAGCGTTCTAAGTTTCCAAAGGATGGTTCAGTTCGGGCCACATGCAGGTTGCAGCTTGTGCATAGTGATGTTTGTGGGCCCATGCAAACTCCGTCCTTGGGCAATTACCTGTACTTCATGACTTTCATTGATGATTACTCCAGGCATGCATGGGTATTTCCGCTTAAAGCAAAGTCCGAAGTTTTTATGTGCTTCAAACAATTTCTAGCTATGGTTGAAAATGTCTCGAAATGTACTATGGGCACCCTCCGTTCCGATCGAGGGGGGGAGTATATGTCTCATGAATTTAAGGCATTTCTGGCTAGTCGTGGGATAAAACACCAATGTACAGTGCCTTATACACCTCAGCAAAATGGTGTTGTTGAGAGGAAAAACAGGTCACTGATGGAAATGGCACGATGTATGGTCAAAAGTCAAGCTTTATCGCATTCTTTTTGGCTTGAGGCCATTATGTGTGCCACTTATGTACTTAACAGGTGTCTTACGAAAGCTTTGCAGTCTATTACTCCATATGAAGCATGGCATGATAGAAAACCTTCTATTGAGCACATGCCTGTTTTTGGCTGTTTGGCATATGCTTTGGTGCCACAAGTGCAGCGCAGAAAATTGGATGATAAGGCTGTCAAATGTATTCTTGTTGGTTATAGTGCTGAAAGCAAAGGTTACAGGTTGTATCATCCACAAACAAAACGTATTCTGGTTTCTCGGGATGTAGTGTTTGTGGAAGATTCTGTTCAGTCCTTGTTGTCATGTACTAGAGATAGTAATGTAAGCTCACAGGACATTTATGACACTTTGTTGCCTATGGGGGTTTTTGAAAATGTTTTAGATCAGCCTATTACTGATGCAGATGTGCATGATGTACTTGATGAGGAAAGGGCTGAAAATGAGTAGGCTAGAGGTAGGCTAGAGGTATGCCAAAATGGCTTGTGCAGACTTTGCGTGACAGTAAATTGGATGCACCTTTGTCTAGTCGTACTCGTTCAGGCTCTCGCCATGCATCTTATGCATCACATTGTTATGATTTGGCTGTGTCTACTTTGCATGATGTTGAGGAGCCTCTGTCTTTTGATGAAGCACAGAATTCAAAAAATTAGATGGCTGCCATGCAATCAGAATATGATGCACTTATAGAAAATGACACATGGACTTTATGTGATTTGCCTCCATAAGGCTCGACTTGTTGCAAAGGGTTATGCACAGCAAAAAGCCATAGATTATGAAGAGACTTTTGCTCCCACTTGTCGTATGACTACTGTGCGTTTTCTATGTGCATTGGCAGCTCATTTTGGTTGGGATGTACATCAATCAGACATTGTTACTGCTTTCTTGAATGGTGACATATTTGAGGAAGTTTATGTAACGCAGCCTCGCGGTTTTGTCATAAAAGGACAAGAGGACAAAGTGTGCAAATGTAACAAGGCTTTGTATGGGTTGAAGCAATCTCCTCATGCTTGGTATGAGAAATCTGACACTCATTTGGTCAAACAAGGCTTTCGTAACAGTCCAACAGAAAGCACATTGTATGTAAAGCGTGAGGGTGATGTATTTCTCATCGTGGTTCTTTATGTTGATGATTTGCTGATCACTGGACCAAATGAGAGACATATTGCTGAATTTAAGGCTGATTTGAATGCTACTTTCAAGATGAAATATTTGGGGCTGTTGCATCATTATTTGGGCATACAGTTTAAGCAGTGTGATGGTGGTATTGCCTTGTGTCAGAAAAGTTACATAGAGACATTGCTATGTAAGTTTGGACTTGAGGATTGCTAGCCTATTGCCACTCCCATGGAAACAGGTTTGAAGTTGAGTCTACATGATGCTGGCGATCCTGCTGATGTCACTCTTTACCAAACTACTGTTGGTTGCCTCATTTATGTATGCAACACAAGGCCGGATATTCAGTTTGCAGTCTCACAAGTTAGTAGATTTATGCATAGCCCAGGGTCTAAGCATTGGCAGGCTGTCAAGAGAATTTTCCGCTACCTTAGTGGCACTTTACATCTTGGCTTGTTTTATCCCAAGGGGGGATCATTGCCGCCAGACTTACATGCTTTTTCGGACTCAGATTGGGCTGGTTGTTTTGACACGCGAGTGTCCACAAGTGGTTTTTGTTTCACGCTTGGCAGTTCATGTATATCATGGTTGAGCAAGAATCAACCTACTGTGGCCACTTCGAGTTGTGAGGCTGAGTACAGGGCAGTCTTCACAGCTACGGTTAAGTGTGTATGGCTTAGATGCCTTATGGCTGATTTGGGTGTTGGACAGGACACTGCCAACACTATCTACACTGACAGTCAGAGCGCATTGGCAGTTGCGAGGAACCCAGTTTTTCATGCTCACACAAAGCACATTGAGGTGCATTACCACTATGTAAGGAGAGGCTCTCAGCAGGAGAGATCAGCTTGGCTTATGTGCCAACACAGGACAACCTTGCAGATCTTTTCACAAAGGCATTGTCTCATGATAAGCTTGAAGCTTTCCGCAAAGCTTTGGGCTTACTCCCCTTTGTGGACTAATCCCGTCCTCAGGGCATGGAACTTCCCTTTACTCATGTGCCAGCTCTCGTTCACCGCATCACTCCAGGGGGGATTTGTTACCATATACATGTGGTAGTGATGTGTGTGAACACACTAGGACCGCCGGGGCATTTTTTCCCTCTTTAGGAGGTTTTTTCCCCCGTGCATTGTATATACGCTCATCACTCTAGGGCTATCTATCTTTCCATTGCACACTAAGTAATACACTCTCTATTGTGTGCCTTGAGCTTCCTTCGTCTTCTCCAAGCTGTGTGTGTTTCTCTGCAACCCTAATTCCAATAGTCTCTTATACTTTCCAAAATAGGGTGGCAATAGATGGCTCATAGCCCTTCTTGTTACCGTATTGACATAGAAAGATTTCATGAAAATCATGCCTAGTTTGACTTTTCCCGGATAGAAGTTGAGAAGAGAGAGAGAGAGAGAGAGAGAGGGATAATGCTAGGCTGAGGAAAACCCCTTATTCAAATGGTATTTATGCCCCGTGCATATGACACCATGCATACCATGTCTATGTCTGAGCTTAGACTAGAAGCATACAACCACACGCCCTTGTAGAGAGAGGCTGAGCTTATCCTATAAGCGTACAACTGTGTACTTGTACCATGCTGTCAAAATAAGTAATATCTAATTCTCCTAAATGATTTTCTCATGTTAAACTAATCATTTAATATGGGGAAGTGATAGGGGAGAAAACATTAGAATACTGGTTATGCTAGCAGACCAGCCACAATAGGGATCCAAAGGAGGGAAAATAGGGATTCAAAGGGGGGGGATCTGCAAAAGAGAAATGTGCCACAATGGGCTTTAAAGACCCTAAGGTTCATCCCATTAAGACTTCCAAAAATGCTAAGGTTCCAAAATTCAAAGGTTATGTCCAAAGATCAAACACTAGGAAAATTGGATGGTTTGTGTGTGCTCAAAAAGTCTTCAGAGAATCCTACATAGGAGGGGGCGAGCCCTGAAAGTAGGGGATGAGAGAGCAACACACACATACACACTCACAAGCCTCCTTTACACAAAGGGAATGAGGACACATGTCAGCTCCCTAGCCTAGATGCCCACAAGGTGTACTCAATTCCTATTGGATGGCCATGGAGGTGGACCAATGAGAAGTAGGCTATAGTAAATCTAGTTTAATTAATGTAAACACACTTAATAAGATAACCAATAAGAATTAAGCTCTCTAGAAGACTATTGGACAGTCTCCCGAGGGGTCCAATGAGCATTCAGCAGCCCAATGGCTTGCCTGATTCCTATTGGACAGGAGACAAAGGGGTCCAATGAGAGTTCAGTTGCATTAATTAATTACATAAACCTCTCACAAAAGGGGAAAGGGGGACACATTTCAGAAATCTATCACTTATATTGCTTAAATTTCATTGCCTAAGCTGCTGGGAGAGGTCCAATGGGGTGTGGGCATTAGTATTTTGCATGAGGCATAGACCAAGAGAGAGAGAGGGGGCTGAATTTCTCAAGGAATTATTGCATACACACTCACACAATCTCATGTGTGAAGCAAGAAGACTCTCTCTATGTCTCCTTCTGAAGCTTTAATGGAAAGCTTCTCACCTACTCCAAGCTTGTGAGAAGGGAGGCCTACACCAACAACTCTTGTCTTTGTGATGCAAATCCAACCAAGAGCCAAGATTCAATGCATGCTCATCTCCTCTACCATTCTAATTACTAAGCTAAGCTATGCTAATATGAGTGATTATGTGGGGAGATGTACATCTTTCTCATAAGACTACTCCTTCCTCTCAATCTACTGTCATACCCCGCTAGCTCTCACCATCTTTAAAGGTGTGTGAGGTTTTGGGTCTGAGACCGTGAGGTAATTGATGTTGCATTTAATAAGTGTTTTGCTTAGTGCTTGAAGTTTCCATCTTCATTGCACTAGCTACTATTGAAGGAACACAAAGAATTGTATTGTAAAATGTCTCTATTGATGGGAGAAACCATAATACAAAGCCTTTTGGAGGGGGGCCAGCTCCATGTAAATCCGGTCCTCAACTGTTGTCAATAGCTTAATTTGTCTCTCTTTTGAAGTATTGTTCATGCTATCTAATTAGGTGTTATAATTTTTTGTCGCTCTCTCCACCCAAGCACTCTTGCTATTCTCATTAGGAATCTATTCTAATGAAATACTCACTATGTTCATGCTATTTTCCACTACATACAAGTTACTTGGCCATTAAATGTTACATTGGTATCAGAGCACAAGGTTTCTCTTTTCTTGCTCAAGAAGGGAGGTCCTCAAGTTAGCTATAAATGGTTAGTATTATTAATTGCAATTGAGTAAGTAGAATAGGGATTTTTCAGCCTTGCACTGCGCCTGCCTTCATGCAGATAACGGGGCATCCCTGTTGATATCTATGGTATGGGCTTGCCTACGGCTTATTAACCACTATTGAGCTATTAGAAGCTTGACAAGAGCCAGTGCTATTTTAGTGTTGAACAACCCTCTCTTCTATTCCTTGCAATTAATGGTATTCAAGCCACGGGTACAGTAGCTTGAGTGCTTTTTCTAAAGGGGTAAAGAGGAGTAGCAACTAGGGCTTGAAGTGCCAAAGTACACCTAAAAATTTTACACCTAAAAGTTGTTAGAATGGCCCACAATAGTAAAGAGAGTGAAATTAATGCTGATAACTTTGATTTTGCTAATGAGCAGGCTACTAATGATGCCCCTATGCTTGTTAACTATCTTGTTTCTAGGCTTCATCAAGCCATGGGCAATCCATCCCTCCAAAGTGAAGTGCAACGGCAGCTTCGTGCTCATGGGATTCTCCAAGCTCCCCACCATGATGAGAGAGTACCTACAAAGCCTCCTTGTGAGACTCCTAAAACAGGCCTCTCTCCGATTCGGGGAGAAGAAGAGGATCCATACGAAGGGCTCAAAAATTTGCTTCTTGATGATGCATCTCCTTCTCAAAGGAGAACTCAAGAGCCTCCACCAAAGGAACGAGAAAGAAGTGTCTCCTGCTACCTTAATGGAGATGGATCCATGAAGACGGCGCACTAAATGCTCTCCATCACCTCCAAAATGGAGAAGACCATTGCACACTTCTCCACACCATAATTCAAAGAGGGATGACAAAAATCAAGAGAAGAAAAAGGCGAGAAAGAGGACACCCTCTCCTCCATTTTCTTCATCCTCTTCCTCTTATGAAAGTGATGGTGAAGACAAAGAAGATCAAGGCAAGAAAGAGGCCACTCTCTTCTCCATCTTCCTCAAATTCTTCATCTTCCAAAGACAGTGATGGTGCAACTTTTGAACCATCAAAAAGAAGAGGCCATAGGAAATCCTATGCCGCGTGGAAGAGGTCATCCAAGCTCAAGAAGTTCAAAGAGGGAGGAAAGAGAATCTCTTTCCTTACCTACGATGACACTTTTGGTGCTACAGATAAAGTCTTGGCCTTTATCCAACAATTCGATGTGACGTTTGGAGATGGGGGCTTCATGGAGTCCTCTAAGCTACGCCATGTAGCTATGCACTTTCAAAAGTCCTCCAGGCAATGGTCGTCTAGCCTACGGGCCAATGGTGAAGCTCCACAAACATGGAAAGCTTTAAGAGCTTCAATTATGAAGCAGTTTTTGGCCATCGATGCCAAAGACAAAGTACTCGCCAAATGGAAAAGCTTGAAGCTCTTTCCCTACGTATCCATTCACAAATATGTAGACAAGTTTTGGGACTTACATCACAAAGCCACTGTCTTCAAAAGGATGGATTTTGGAGAGCAAAAGCAACAATTTTGTGCGGTCTTAACTGGAGAAAAGGTGGAGTATGTCAACTCCCAAAAGCCACGCACCATATTGGCGGTTATACACCATACTATGGTGTCTTATTGAATCAATTTCCAAATAGGGGCTAAAAGAAATTCTAAGCCCATAGAAAACAAGGGCTCCAATGAGCCTAAGGGGAAGGACAATGTCCAAAAGTCTCCTAAGGGCAATTCCAACAAAGCTAAGGAGAAGGGAGTTTACAAAGGCAAAAACAAACTCTCTCTTGAAGAGCTTGAGTGTTATCGCAAGGATAACCGATGTTTCAAGTGCCAAGAGCAAGGACATGCGTACCGTGCTTGTCCCCAAAAGAACACCCGCAATGAGCCTCCTAGAGCTACCTTGGTCAAAATCCATGAAGAGGAAGCTCACCACAAAGGATCTCCTCTATGCCATGCTGGGGGAAAGGTAAGAGAACATGATGCTTTTATTCTCTTTGAAACTGGTTCTACTCACAATTTCATATCCACAGAGTTGGCCACCAAGCTAGGCATCCAAGCCTATCCTACCCACAGATGGTGAGGTTGAAGTTGCCATGGTAACTTGATTCTTTTGGCTTTTATATGTTGACAAGAAAGACATTGTCTCACATAGAGAAGTATGTCTCCTTTTTATTCCGGACCAAAAATAATTCCTCCTGACAGCATGAAGAGTCTTAGCATAACCTGGATGTCCTGATGTAGGGTTGTCGTGTGCTTCATACAGAATAGTCTTCTTTAAAGCTGGGTCTCTGGGTACATAGAGCCTATGTCTGAATTAAAGACATCCTCCCATAAGAGAGTAATCTTTAGCTTCAGGCATCTTATTCTGTTGGACTAATGATACCATACGTTGGTATTCTGGATCTACCAAAGATGCTTCTTTAATTCTATCCCAGATAGGGTTATTTGGAATAGAGATAGCTCCGAGAAAAGATTTTTGGCTAAGTCCATCTGCAACGGCATTTTCCTTCCCTGGTCTATACTTTATGTCAAGGTCATATTCTTGTAATATTTCTATCCATCGCCGCTGTCGCATATTGAGAATAGGTTGAGTAAAAATCCATTTTAAGCTCTTGTGGTTTGTGACTAGCTGAAACTTACGTCCGAGAAGATAATGTCTCCACAACTTCAGCGCATGTATAACCGCTAAAAGTTCCAAATCGTGAGTAGGATAATTCTTCTCATGATCAGCTTTCGTGAAGTATACGCCACCGGTCTTCCTTCTTGAGTAAGAACTCCGCCGAAAGCAAATTTGCTAGCATCGGTCGCTACTTCAAATTCCTTACTGAAATCTGGAAGCTTTAAGATAGGATCTGAGACCAAGAATTCTTTTAGCTTAGCAAAACTAGACTCGTGCTCGGTCTTCCATTTGATCCTCATTCCTTTCTTCAGGAGTTTCGTCAAGGGTGCAACAATACGTGCATAGTCCTTGACAAAAATCCTGTACCATCCCGTTATCCCAAGAAATCCTCTTACTTCGCTAATGGTGGATGGTTGAGGCCAATCAACGATATCCTTGAATTTATCTGGGTCCGCTGAAATCCCTTTGGCCGATATGATAAATCCAAGATAATTGACCTTTGGTGAGCAGAAGGTACACTTGCTCGCTTTAGCGTAAATTTGGTGTTCTCGAAGAAGATCAAGTACTTTGCGAACATGTTCTTCATGATCTTCCTCGTTCTTAGAATAGATTAAAATGTCATCAAAGAAAACCAAGACAAAATTGTCCAGATAAGGTCTGAAAATATCTTGCATAATTTGATTGAAGCTTGCAGGAGCATTTGTTAGACCTAGTGTTGAAAGCTGTCTTTGGAATATCTGATTCCTTGATCCTGATTTGGTAATATCATGACCTTAGATCAATCTTTGTAAACATTTTGGTGCCATGGAGTCTGTCCAAGAGTTCGTCAATCCTTGGAATTGGATACTTGTTTTTGACAGTTACCTGGTTCAGTCCACAGTAATCTATGCATAGCCTTAAGGTCCCATCCTTCTTCTTCTAAAAAAGAACTGGTGCACCCCAAGGAGAAGTACTGGGCCGAATGAATCCTTGTTCAATGAGTTGCCTAGGTTGTTCCTTGAGTTCTATGGCCTCTGGAAGTGACATTTTATAAGGTTGCTTTGAGATAGGTTCACATCCAGGGATAGTCTCAATCTCATGGTCTACCTCTCTATGTGGTGGAAGATTCGTAAGGTCTTCAGGAAATACATCATCATTCTCCCTCATGCCCCTTTCTCAGTCCCTTCAAAAGTCTGTTGGCCTTAACTAGAGTAGCCTTAGGTCTTCCATTTTCCCCCTGGATTAAGACTTCATCACCCAAGTTATCTGTAAAGGTAAAGTTCCCTTGTGCACAATGAATGTGGGCCTGATTTTTCTTTAGACAGTCTATCCCTAGTATCCCATCAAAGAATCTTAAAGGTAGGGTTCTAAATTGGGCAGAGGTTGGGTGTCCCCCTAGATCAAATTTGATTACACCTGTAGAGTGTTGAGATACTACTTCCTTGCCGTTTGCTAACTCTACAACTAGTTTGCTTGTTGGATACTTATCTAGCTTTAGCTTCCTCATGCATCTAGGTGAAAGAAATGAAAGAGTACTACCACAATCTAAAGGGAAGTTAAGTTGTTCACCTCTGAGAGATCCTGGCGTATGAATGACTGCGTATTGCTCGCAACCACTGGGGTTGTCAATTGTAGCATGCAAAGTTGCTCTATCCTCCGCCTCACCTCCCACAGTTGGTTGTACCACTGTGGCATTTACCCTGGCGGTAGCTCCACGCCCTCGCCCTCTGTTTACCCTGGCGGTAGCTCCACGCCCTCGCCCTCTGTTGTACCACTGTGGCATTTACCATGGCGGTAGCTCCACGCCCTCGCCCTCTGTTTACCCTTCCACGTCCTCCTCTTCCATTAGGTTTACCTTGCCCATAGACATTTAGAGGTATGGCATTCGCGCTGGTTGCTTGAGTCTTCTTGGGGCATTTAGATCGGTAATGCCCAAATTCGTTGCACTCATAACAACGTACATTTGGACATTCCATAATTGCGGTAGTGGCTACTATTGGGCGTTGTTCGTATGCTTGATTGGTTGGTCTATTATTCCAAAAAAATTTCCTTGCCCTCTTTGCCAAATGATTCCTCCTATTCTGATTGACCTTCTGAATTTATACCCCGTTATCTCAAATGACGGTTCTGATGGTAAACCTGGTGGCCACTAAATCTATAGCGGAAGAAAACAAAGTGGTTTAAGGGATCAACTAGCGGACGAGCTCTCATCACCAAGTGAATTGAGTCGAGCCTACTAGCAACGAGATCTAGTTCCACCCCGCAGGGGAAAGCATGTCTAACCAATTATCGGTCCTAAGACTCACCTTCCAGAAGGAGAGAAGTCTCGAGTGCCTTTTTCTCCATTGCTTTTAGAGGCACGTACACTTGGGACTTCACTGCTTTTGGTGCAATGAGCAATTCTAGCGTCATATACTGTACTATGGGGACAGAGAGTTTCCGATCAATCGGGACCACCCTTCTCATAGGCATCGACAACCTGAGCCAAGCCCCCACTTTCCACCCCCACACTCACACTTCTTTGTGTGTCCTAATTACTACCACAATGGTTGTTCAACATATAAGTTCCTTGATTAAGTTCCGATTCACAAGATTCGTTAGGACAACCCTTAAAACAGTTTTACAAAGCGGCACCAAAACAATCTTTCTAGTAAAAATTCACTCAAAACTCATTTCATTAAAAATTCCAATGTTCTGGAGGCACGAAATCCCCCAGCGAGTGTTAACTCCACCCGTTGTCACCTAGTTGCCCATACAACTAGACTTGTCCACCGCATAAAAAGCACGACATGGACATCCCACCGCAAAGAACGCAAGTCATGGGTATCCACCGCAAAGAACACAAGTCGTGGATAGAGGCCCTAAGCTAGTAACTCTAACTACTGTGAAATCTTCACGAGCCACCCCCTGTGATCAAGAGGGGGATCAGAACTAAATCAACATTGGAATTGAAAATGAACTGGCCGAGGTAAATTTCCCTAGCAAACAATCTTTCCAACTTCAGACAGTATATCCCAAAAACATTCTTTCCTACTTGAATAAAAAAATACAGTTAATTTAAATGCCGTGGTCTCTATTGGATTTCCAACATGTTTGGGGATATGTTTCCTTCCTACCTTATCGATGCAATTTCAATTATACAATACTTGAATTGAATTTTGACCTACCTCAACGATCTCCTCGTCGTTACTTCTGGCCGGTGCTTGCTCGTCCATGGGAGCTTTCCCCTTTCAGTTAGAGTAGCTCGTGCCAACCTCACGGTCGTGAGATCCACCGAAACGAGTTCTCTTTGTTGGGGCCATTTTATACTTACTACTTTAAATTGATAAATTCAGGAAAAGAAGAACTAGTGTTCAAGAATATCATGACAACCAACATGACAAGATTAGTCTCAACGAGCAATTTCTCTTATGCGAGAGGATTAGATTTACTTCAAGACATGGAAATCGTTCATAGCTACATCAAATTTAGGATAGCATCTCACTTGTTCTTATGGGAACTGACCTGGAAATTAATTACTCGTCCTAGATAATTAACTCTTGCTTAATTAGAGTACTAGAGATGAATTAGGCATAATAATTGCTTCACTAATACAATGCAGAATTACCATGTGCATAGGTGAAAGAGTTTCCTTTCTAGAGATAACCATAGGGAATTAATTTCTCTAATTACACCTTAATCATGTGTAATTTGAATTTAAACTTAGCTAATTGATCATTATGAAATGATAGATTGAATTTGGTCGTTTAACCACATTTGCTAGATGTTGGTTTAATTCCATCACTGTGATGGCTAGTGGTTAAATCATTTCTGCTAATCATGCATTAATTTATGATTAGGAGAGTTTAATTACTTGCATAATTGATAATTGAGATTAAGATTATGCAATAGGCTAATCATATAGTGAATTAGAGAGTAGATTAGCTAGGATTATGCTTAATACAAGCGGGATTAAGAGAATGATAGAGAGAATTGCAGCAGAAGCACAAAAATTAACTTTGATTACCGTAGGTTGGGCTGAATTTTACTTGATTTGCTGATCCAACGGATTTCTTGAGGCGAGAATTTGGCAGCACTTCCGTCCTTTGATCCTCCTCTAAAAGTTGTGTGTGCCGGCAGCACCTCCCCAATGTATGTGTGTGTAGGAGTGTGTGTGTGTGTGTGTGTGTGTGTGCTGAGTATGTGTGTGTGAGCATATGAGTGCTTGTGTGTGTGTGAGCATGTCCTTATATAGTGCCCATCCTCATGCAGGTCGATTTCTACTGCTATATGCATCTAAGTGAGCAACGTAGTCTTGCATGGGAAGTTGAGTGCATGCCCAGCAAGGTGTCCAATTAACTTAGACTAACTGACTCTCACACTCTCTCTCAAGCATGGCGAGCCTCCCACAAGTCCCTAGAGGTGTGACGGCGCCCTCTAACTGCTAAAGCAAGCTCCCAGTGGCCTGGGACTTGTTCCCACACAGCCCTTGAGCCCCGATGCTCCCCGCACAACATTAGGAAAAATTAATTTTAACCTAAGACGGGTAATTCAAATCAGACTTTAATGCTGAAACTCGATGTACTAAGCTGGAGCTAAGGTGCATAATCCCGAGTACGTGCCATATTTAGTAGCCCCCGGTGTCCGGAAATGCATTTTTTCAAATTCGGGGTACGGGTGCAGTTTGTCGAGACGGTCAGAACTAGACAGGTAGGGTGACCAAAAACTTACTATTTTTGGAAATTTTCACAAAAACTATTTTATTTCATTTTTGAAAGCTCTATAAGATTCTAAACATCATGGCACCGCGACAGATTTAGAAAAATGCCAAAAATAGTAACTTTTTGCAGTAAGGTTATTTTGTGATACAAGGGTGCTCTTTAGCTCGGGGTCAGAGATCTTAGAAATGGCATGCCATAGCCTATGAAAATTGAAGGCTCGACCCTGTTAAGCAATATCTAGGCATATCTCAAAAGGAACTCCTCGCAGTTCTACATGCCTTAGACTCATGGAAGCACTATTTATTGGGGACTGCTTTTATTCTCGAACGTATCACCAAAGTCTTAAGTACTTCATGACGCAGACCAAGCTCTCCGACAAGCAAATGAGGTGGGCAAATTTCCTTTCGCAATTTCATTTTCATATTGATCACATTGCTGCCAAGCATAATCAAGTAGCCAATTCACTCTCAAGACGGCAGAGAGTGAATGCGATTTCCATAGCAGTTCACAATGATCTATCTTCTATGATAGATGAGTATGCTATTGATCCTAATTTTAGACATGTGATTTCAGCCCTTGCATTTAGGGAAGAAAGAGGAACCATTTACTTTACAAGATGGTTATCTTATCTATGGCAATAGACTATGAGCTACTAACTCACTACGTGAGAAAGTAATTAATGAATCTCATGTCCTCCTTATGCAGGGCATAGAGGGATTCAGTCTACCCAAAAGGGGATCGAAACATATTTCTACTAGCTTACCATGAAAGCAAACATACAAGAGTATGTTTCTAAATGTGTGGTATGCCAAAAGACGAAGTTTGATAGAGGGAAGCAACCTGGATTGCTTCAACCTTTGCCAATCCCTAATTCACCATGGGAGAGCATATCCATGGATTTTATCTTTGAATTGCCTAAGTCTATCCATGTAAAATACGGGAATATGGACGATAGTAGACAGGTTCAATAAACAAGCTCATTTTATACCTATCAAAAAGACTATCAAAGCCCATCAAATGGCAACCCTCTTCATTTCACAAATCTTCAAGTACCATGCCTTGCCAATGTCCATAGTGTCGCATAAAGATCCTAGAATGACCAGTAATTTTTGGAAGGATCTCTTTGAGAATTTAGGGACAAGGCTAACCTTCTCTTCGGCCTATCACCCGCAAACGGATGGCCAAAGTGGAATAGCTAACCTAACAATTCTTGATCTACTAGAAGCCTATGTAACGAAAGTAGATCAAAGATCCCAATGGGAGAAGTACTTAACCTTAGTGGAGTATGCCTACAATAACAATGTACATACTTCCAAAGGAAAATCACCTTTGAAGGTAATTGAGGGAAGATCAAAAAGTCCCGTGCTACTTAAGGTACATGAGAAGATCTTCCTTGCAGATGAGTATAGCCCAGATCTACAAGAATCTTTCCAAAATATTAAGGATGCTATCTCTATCTCACAACAAAGGCAAAAGTCTACTGCTGATAAGCACAGAAGAGCCCAAGCCTTTAAAGAAAATTATTGGGTCTTACTTAAATTTCACAAGGCTTGATTAAGACACACAACGGGAAAGAATCCTACGGGACACCAAAAGTACTATGCTAAGTTAGCAAAAAGGTACTATGGTCCCTTCCAGATTCTTAGGCCAATCAATGAGATAACCTATTAACTCAAGCTGTCTAGCCATTGGCTCATACACAATGCTTTCCATGTGAGCCTACTAAATCCTTACAAAGGAGAGCCATCTCAAAAACCACCTATTGAAGAACCACCGGAGATCGAGGACCAAGAAGAGGTGTTGCAGCCCGAGTCCATTCTCTGACATGAAGACAAGGTATTAAGAGGCGGTAACACTATCCAATGATATTGAGGCGGTCCGGGGCGGGCAACAAGAAGAGCGGCCTCTAAACACCCTTCGAGGCTCCCGTGCTGCTCAATTGGGGCTGGGGCAAGCACAATCAGAGACAACAACAACCCACATCCAGAAACCAAACAAGAAAAGGGACACCACCTAGTTGTAGATGCGAACTAGGACGCACGTGGTATCTCCTTGTACTCAAACGCACAAAGAGAGGGGAATGCAAGATAGCCACACACACCAAACACAAACATTCACCACGCCAGAGAGAGGTAAAGAGCACAAATCAACTTGAGCAACTCAATCTTAGCCTTAAAGACTACATGCACACAAAGCTTGATAGAGAGACAACACAAAACTTGACCTTGTTGCCAATACACAAATTGTCTTAGGGTCACGGGAGCCCTCTCACCGAGCACCCTCTTACAATTGACCTTTTAGGCAAACAATTCAACAAGCCCTCAAACCACCAAGCATGAAATGGCACAACAAACTTCGAGGACAATATACCTTCAACCACCTGATGAGCCAACTTATCAAGTCAATTTGGAGAGAAGAGTCGTAGTTGCAGCATACAATTGCACCCAAAACTATGAATCTTATTCATGGACAAGAGTAGGCTACAAGTGTGATTGCAGAGTATAGTATCACTCCACTCCTCTAGATGGCATAACTAACTTCAAGCTTCTCCATGCACCTATGTGTAGTGATGGAATATAGCACTCACAATGCACACACTCTACACAACTAGGCTTGAAGAGTGGTGTGTTATGTGTTGAGAGTGGTGTGGTGTAGTGTGATCATGTGTTGATTTACAAGGGAGAGAAGGGCTCTATTTATAGGTTTTAGAAGTCCCAATTTAGATTAGGCCTAATCAAGTTTATTTGAAGGAATAAAAGATTATGCATATTTTTATTTTTTTTTAATGAGGGTGGGTCTCTCTTGCCCTTTGAGTCACATGGATGTGGGCTCAAGGGAAGAAAATTATTGAGGATGAAAGGAGAGAGGATCGAGTGAATAATTTGGGAGTGCCTACTCTACTAGAGGGTGCATTTTACAATAAGGTTAGTGGTTAGTAGTTAGTAATTATCACTAAAAAATATTTACAAAATCATTCACCAAATGGTGAGATATATGATGAGAAAAGTTAGAGAAGGGATGAGCTTGTAAAGAGAGGTTGAAGCTTTGGAGAAGTTGACATTCACCTCTTTACAGCACCGGAAGAAGAAGCAGTCAGCATGGCGAAGTAGCGCGTGTCGATGAAGCTATGTTATCTTCAAACCTTGGAAAATTCATGATAAAAGTCTTCATTTGTGGAGGTTATCCTTGGATTTTTTCTGATTTTTGAAGTTCTTTACAAAGCTTAAGAGAGTATGGTAATATGGACATATATGTAGGGAGAAAGGGGGACACATAGGGTGTAGAAATGGAGGATGAAGGCTATGGAGGTGTGAGAGATGTGGAAATGGTGAAGAGGGTGAATTAGGACATGGGAGTTGCAGGTTTGGGAGTGGGAAGGAGAGGGAGGAGTGTGTGTGAAACAGGAAAATGATAAAGTGGAAGAGAGAGTGTGGCTGCATAGCATGGGAAAACTGGGGTCCACCAATAAAATCATAACTCACAGCTCGTAGCTCAAAAAAATATAAAAACATTTGAGGTGAAAGTTCAGGTCACGAGCTTCAACTTTTGTTTGTATCACCTTTTCAAATTCGGGGAGCATGTGATCTTTAAAAATTCAGCAAAACCGACTGTTTTTTCCACTGCACAAGGTCCTTGTGAGGTCCTTCTTTGGATGATTCTTTTGAATACCTCCAAGAGTGAGCTCCCCATGGTGCATGCATGCATTCCACATACCCTTGACCTTATTTGGTAGGTCTATAATTGAAGATATTGTTGAGATCATGATATAAATGAATAGTACAACTAAAAAAATCAAATATTGAGGGGTCTAAAAATTATGTACATGTCAAATATAAATAATATAGGTGGAAAAAATATAAAGGGGTCAAAATAAATCTCTCTCGTTATAAGTCTACCATAGAAAGATGAATATTTTTTGTTGTCGAATTATGAGAGTAATAGAGAATAGATGTAGAAAGGAAAAAATCACAATAGTGAAAAAATATACACATAAATAGAACTAGTTTTTTTGGATTTTTGTTGGGATGGAGTTACACCAAAAATAAGATAAGCTTGCATGAAATTATTTTTATATGGAATAAAGAGTATGCAAAATGGTAAGAAAAAATGTGGTAATGGTGAGTCAATGTACATAGCATAAATAGCACACACCTAAGTATAAATATTTAAATAAATACCAAAATAATTATGAAAAATCCTTTTATTTAGGCCCTATATACAATGAAATATTTACACACAAATGGGCCATAATATACTTATATTTTTTATTTTTTTGGCTCAACTAGCCCAATGACTAGCTAATTAAGGGTTTTTAAGAAGATATGGGAAAAGTCCCCTAACTCACACACGCCTATGTACAGTGAAATGGTAGGGATATCCAAAATGTTTGAGTGATTTGATAGGGTGAGGTAGCTTACTATGGCAATTATGGAAAGCTGAAAAACGGCTATCTTTAGCCCCCCCCCCTTAGATAATGGTACATTCATGTACCATTTATCCAATCATACAACATGTAGATTGTGTAACGTCTGTCTTTGTCTGCTCTCATCTTTGAAGAACCTTTTTTGTATAATTAAAAACCTTGTGTGATATGGAAGGTTCTCAGATCCAATAGCAGGATGTAATGAAGTGACGGAGTAAACATCCTCCATTGAGAAAGTTTCCATAAGCACCCCCAGGATCAAAGATCTTGAAATATCTTTCCGAAAGAGAGATGTATGGTATGGAATCACTTACTGATTTTGGTCGAAGAAACTTGTAGATTTTATTGTTGTCCATCATTGCATCTATCACTATGAATGTGATATAAAAGATTGGTTGATCTTCCTCCTGTGTAAAGTTGATATATCTGCTACGATCTTCAAGAGCTTGTATGAGCAAATTCCTGAACTGTAGCTCATAAAATTCATTCAACCTGGGTAGGCTGATCAAGTCAAAAATTCTATGAACTTCATGATTTATGAAAGCTTGATCCATGCTTCCAACCGCTATTGGAAGATATTGCAAATAGTTTACCACATAAGTAGATAATAGATGAAGGTTTCTATTGCTTCCAACACATTGGAAGAGAATAGATTTTGGTACTGATTGATGAAATATCCACATGTAGCAATCAACAAGTTTTTCATCTATGATGAAGACCAGAAGCATCACAATGTGTGATCTCCATACACCAAAGAACCAAATGTAGAAGGTTTGGAAACATCTGTTCATCACCAAGTATTCATGTCCTCTTCCACTTAAGAAGGTATGGTACCCCCAATGAAAGGTATATATGAAGAGGGGAGAAGTTGACCTTGAAGAGGTGAAACCCAATGTGAAGATGATTGGGGCTTCAAAATCTTGGATTTTCTTGCTAAGAGATTGTCCCATGAATGAAGAGCCACCCACTAAAACACCATTGGAGAGAATGATACCCTTCTGACAGTTTCCTTTTATGATTTTATTTTTTACTACTCTCCCATGTTCTTCATCCCCTTCTAAGCCCCCCCTTTGGCAAGGTTGTAACTCCTCACATTGTACCACCTCAAAGGTTGATGGATTACTATTTGATTTTGTGAAAACTTTGGCTTCTTGCATAATAGGTTCCTCCATGCTTAACATACATGGGTCATACCAATGCTTTTCAACATCCTCAAATACTTCTTGAAGATTATCCTCACATGGATTCAACTCACACTCTTCTACTTTGTTTTGGAGTTGGCATTCCATGTACACAATCATCTCTTTATGATCAATGTGGTCCATGATCTCCCCACCTATGATTTCATCTTCTTCTTCACTCTCTTCTTTTAGACAAGATACACTCTCAGAACATTCCATAAGATCAAGGTTACCTTCAAGGTCTTCATTCTCCATAGAGTCATGTTGCACAAAAGCTTCGTCTGCTCGGAATAGAAATTGATCCTCTGCCAAAAGGTTGGATGTATCCATTATTGAATCATCAATGCCATTTGAGATATCTTGTGTCGATTTTTGCATGCTTGTGATAAAGGTAGAAGAAAGAGATTCCACATTTGAATTTTGGCCACACACTTTAGCACTTGAATAATCAGTTGGCATGTAAGTAACTTCTTCAACATTTGTCGGAGTAGAAGGAGACAAGTATGGCAAAGGAGATGACTCCTTAATAGAAACACTTTCATGATGGTTGGTTCTGCCAGCATGATGGAAACCATTTTTGATGTAGAAGTACTTGTGAAACTTCCTTCGGGCAATAGCGACCGCTTCTTCAAAGGTAGAGGGTCCACTAACAAGTAACCTTAGTCTTTAGGAAAGGAGACAAACCCGAAATAAATTGCTCCATTTTTACATAATCTAGAAATGTAGAGCTAAACCCATATCCTCCCCATTGACGAGAAAAAATATCTTCATAAGCATAGTAGTCTTCACCATGTTGTTGAAGTCTCCCTAATGAAGCCCATGCTTTCTCCGTTGTTGGAAATTTAGAGAATCTGGTCTTCAAAGCTTTGAAAATTTGGGTATACCCATCTTCAATCTGAGAAGACATACTCCAAAACCATTGCTTAGCGTTGCCTCTAAGGCATAGCAATAGAAAATCCCCTCTTTCAATGTCATCCTTTTTACCAAGGATACGACAAACCATTCTAAAATCAGCAAGAAAATCATCAACATCTTCTTCTAGATTTCCGAAGAAGATTGGGATATCATCAAAGGTATAGCGTGTCATAGTCTCTCAATGCTAGAACCACACAAAGATTAGTTCCAAACAATTATTTTCTCTCATGACATCAACTAACTACACAAAGTTTTGAAAGGTCTCATGAATTCTAGATTCTTATGTCAAAATGTTTTTTTCCCTTTCTCATGTTATGCTAATCCAAACCATATTCTAGATCGATTTTTGTTGCATTGAAATTAAACTCAGTCATACAAGTTTTCATGATTCATATAATCTTCTTGATTATGCTAAATTCAAGCATTCATGCAATACAACAACAATAAGCACAAAGTCATTCCTCAGTGGGGGCACCAATTTGACGCGGTCCGGGGCGGGCAACAAGAAGAGAGGCCTCTAAACACCCTTCGAGGCTCCCATGCTGCTCAATTGGGGCTGGGGCAAGCACAATCAGAGACAACAACAACCCACATCCAGAAACCAAACAAGAAAAGGGGCACCACCTAGTTGTAGATGCGAACTAGGACGCACGTGATATCTCCTTGTACTCAAACGCACAAAGAGAGGGGAATGCAAGATATCTCCTTGTACTCAAACGCACAAAGAGAGGGGAATGCAAAATAGCCACACACACCAAACACAAACATTCACCACGCCAGAGAGAGGTAAAGAGCACAAATCAACTTGAGCAACTCAATCTTAGCCTTAAAGACTAGATGCACACAAAGCTTGATAGAGAGACAACACAAAACTTGACCTTGTTGCCAATACACAAATTGTCTTAGGGTCACGGGAGCCCTCTCACCGAGCACCCTCTTACAATTGACCTTTTAGGCAAACAATTCAACAAGCCCTCAAACCACCAAGCATGAAATGGCACAACAAACGTCGAGGAAAATATACCTTCAACCACCTGATGAGCCAACTTATCAAGTCAATTTGGAGAGAAGAGTCGTAGTTGCAGCATACAATTGCACCCAAAACTATGAATCTTATTCATGGACAAGAGTAGGCTACAAGTGTGATTGCAGAGTATAGTATCACTCCACTCCTCTAGATGGCATAACTAACTTCAAGCTTCTCCATGCACCTATGTGTAGTGATGGAATATAGCATTCACAATGTACACACTCTACACAACTAGGCTTGAAGAGTGGTGTGTTATGTGTTGAGAGTGGTGTGGTGTAGTGTGATTATGTGTTGATTTACAAGGGAGAGAAGGGCTCTATTTATAGGTTTTAGAAGTCCCGATTTGGATTAGGCCTAATCAAGTTTATTTGAAGGAATAAAAGATTATGCATATTTTTATTTTTATTTTAATGAGGGTGGGTCTCTCTTGCCCTTTGAGTCACATGGATGTGGTCTCAAGGAAAGAAAATTATTGAGGATGAAAGGAGAGAGGATGAAAGGAGAGAGGTTGAGTTTTATAAGACTCTCTTTTTCTTTATTGTGCACAAAAATGAAGTAGTACGCATGCTTAGATCATGTTTGCGGAGACAACGTCTCCCAAACACCACGTAGAGCTTGTCACTCTACTATAGAAGATTGATAGGACTAATGTGCAGACATGCTTGCGGCAGCTTAGGCTGTCAAGCACCAAATGGACTAGTCATCCATTCTGGAACGATGTCGTAGGGTAACATAGGGATCCTCTACCCGCTAGAAAAAGGACTAATGAATAGGCTTTATCTTCTCTATCCCATAGTCAAGGACGACTATGATTTCAAGAGAGAGGTAATTTCATGATAACTAATATCTAATTCTCCTAAATGATTTTCATATGTTAAATTGATCATTTAATATGGGGAAGTGCCAAGGTAGAAAAAGCTAGAATATTGGTTAAGCTAGTAGACCGGCCATAGTAGGGATCCAAAGGAGGGAAAATAGGGATCCAAAGGGGGGGGCATCTCCAAAGGAGCAATGTGCAACAATGGGCTTTAAATACCCTAAGGTTCAGCCCATTAAGTCTTCCAAAATGCTAAGGTTCCAAAATTCAAAGGTTATGTCCAAAGGTCAAACACTAGGAAATTGGATGCTTTGTGTGTGCTCAAAAAGTCTTCAAAGAATCCTACATAGGAGGGGGCGAGCCTTGGAAGTAGGGGATGAGAGAGAAGCACACACACACACACACACACACACACACACACACACACACACACACACACACACTCACAAGCCTCCTTTACACAAAGGGAATGAGGGACACATTTCAGCTCCCTAGCCCAGATGCCCACAAGGTGTACTCAATTCCTATTGGATGGCTATGGAGGTGAACAAATGAGAATCAGGATAGAGTAAATCTAGTTTAATTGATTTAAAAACACTTAATAAAAGAACCAATAAGAATTAAGCTCTCTAGAAGACTATTGGACAGTCTCCCCATCGGTCCAATGAGCATTCAACAACCCAATGGCTTGCGTGATTCCTATTGGCCAGGAGACAAAGGGGTCCAATGAGAGTCTAGTTGCATTAATTAATTACCTAAATCTCTCACAAAAGGGGAAAGGGGGACACATGTCAGAAGGCTATCACACTTATGCTGCTTAAATTTCATTGGCTAAGCTGGGAGAGGTCCAATGGGGTGTGAGCATGAGTATTTTGCATGAGGGGTCGACCAAGAGAGAGAGAGAGAGGGGGGGGGGGGGGGGGGGGGCTGAATTTATCAAGGCATTTTTGCATACACACTCACACAATCTCATATGTGAAGCAAGAATACTCTCTCTCTCTCTCTCTCTCTCTCTCTCTCTCTCTCTCTCTCTCCTTCTCAAGCTTTAATGGAAAGCTTATCACCTACTCCAAGCTTGTGAGAAGGGAGGCCTACACCAACAACTCTTGGCTTTGTGATGCAAATCCAACCAAGAGCCAAGCTTCAATTCATGATCATCTCCTCTACCATGCTAATTACTAAGCTAAGCTATGCTAATATGAGTGATTATGTGAGGAGATGTACATCTTTCTGGTAAGACTACTCCTTCTTCCTCTCAATCTACTCTCATACCCCTCTAGCTCTCACCATCTTTCAAGTTGTGTGATGTTAGGCCAAGGGCCACCATGGAGTCAAGGAACTGCTCGCCAAGGGCGGCCAATGGCCAGCTGCTCAGTGGAGAAGGGATCCTAGGGCTAGGAGGCTATAAAAGGGAGGTTGGGTGGAGGATTTGGACATGACAGTTCCTAGGGAATTTCACTGGTATCAGAGCTATGGAGGAGGGGGAAGGACTCTCTCTCTCTCTCTCTCTCTCTCTCTCTCTCTCTCTCTCTCTCTCTCTCTCTCTCTCTCTCTCTCTCAGCGTGAAGCATGGCCTCCACCTCTCCGGATTCTTCTCTCTTTTCCAACTTCTTGATGAATAGGACGTGCATGTCTCGGATGATCATGCAGCCGTGGTGTGCAAGGAGGCTAAGCAGGCGGTCAGGTCCAGTAGAATTTGGTAGCGGCCGTGTGCAGGTGCTCTTGGAGCGGGTGTTTAAGGCATAGACATTCAGAATAGACAAAGCACAAAAATCAGAATGGAACTGGAATTGGAACAGAACACAGAAATTGACAACATACTAAATCCATCGTAACTTCCGCCTTCGCCTTCCCAAGAAGATATTGATCATCGACAGTTACATATTTTGATAAGACTAATGGGAAACGCCCTTTCCCAAGAACACCCCTTGGAATCCCAAAAGTACAAAAGTTCACATTCCAACTTCCACTAAGTAAAAACATCCCAAAATTCCTAAGCTTAACACCTGGCACAGCCCGGTGGCTAGAGCCATAGGCTGACCTGGACCCACAATCCCTTGATCAAACAACCTGCTCCCCAACATCTCCTTCTACTTCTGCCTTTTCTGTTGCAACATCCAAATTCACCTGCTTTTCCCCCTCTGCTTCCACCTGCTTTTCCACTTATGAATTCGCTGCTCCTGCTACAATCCGATCTGGTCTCAAAACATCAATGCTCAACTCTGTTGTCCACTTACTCAGTCCCCCTGCATTTACTTCAATCTCCTTACTTTTTTCCTTCAATTGCTGCATCTCTACCACTAATTTCTCATTTTCCACCTTTAGTTCCTCATTCTCCCTCCTAACACTTTCTTTTCCTGCCATCTGAAACCAATTTTTGAATTTGTCCGCGTCGACACCTCCATGTGTTCCCTCCATAGCCTGTAGCTTTATTCCACATCTCTTGTGTATACTCCAACACTTCCTGCTTCAGAATATCCGCATCCGAATCTGCAACCAAAATACCTGTCATTCCCTGGTTTTGCAATGCGGCTTTCTCCATATCTATCAACGGAGTCAATCTATTAATCAGGCAAATATTCTCAGTCGTCAACTCAGCCACTTTATCTCCCAGTTCTTTGAATTGGTCATCCACTACAGCTTTTAGTCCGTCTGCCCACTTAGTAAAATCCTCAGCTACACTTAGAACTTCCGCATTTCTCGCCAAAGCCTCTTCTGTAATCCGTCTAACTTCCTCCTGCAGTCTTTCTTTATCTGATCTCTCCTGAAGTAACTGCATCCGAACTTTCTGCATTTCCCACTCCAAGATAGCACTGCATTTATGCTCCATTTTCTCAACTTCCATCACCCACAGAGCTGCATCTTGATTCTGCATAAACTCATTCAGTTGAGTCAAATTGTTAGCTGCTTCTTCCACATAAAAAATTCCCTTTTGCCCATAACTGTCACTGCTCCCTGCTTTTACTTTGAAACTTTCCAGAGCAGTCTTCTCAACACCTCCTCACATTCCTTTCATGTACATCGTTACCTTCTTTCCCTTGGACTCCGATTTCTTTGATTTTGATTCCATTGTGAAACTGTTCGGCTTTGATTCTGATTCTTCCAAACCCTTCCAAGACACTTTGAAAGGTGATTTACCTTTTTCAACTCTTGGAGAGCCCAACAACAATTTCCTTCTCTTACTTCCATATGATATTACCTCTTCTTTAGCCACATCTACCACTAGTGTCTTCAAACCTGTTTCTATTGTCGGAACCTTCAAAACATACTTGAAATTGTAGCCAAATAAGGTGCTACTCTGCCCAATGCTGGTGTTCGACGTCGATCTCTTTTTCCAGTTAACTGCATCTGATCATACAGAACTGATGCCCAATACACTTTAATACCTCTCTCCACCTGAAACAAAGGAGAAAAAGCCTCCTTGGACATGTAGGCAGTCTTTTGGAGGATACACACTTTTTCCAAATACCAAAACAAATTTGAAGCTCTGTTTCCACCCACATTCTTCACCATGTAGTATGCCTTCGTGCCTACCGGATTTCCAAATTCCCCTTTCATCTGGGAATTTGTCAACTTCCTCGTCTTAGCTGGCACAGTTAGACAGGGAACCTTGAAGACTTTGGACACCAACTTTGGTGTCAAGGGCACATCTGTTGTAATCATTCCATCACTTTCCTTTATCATATTCCATTGCTGCTCAGCGAATTCATTTTCTGCCCACGTATCCCAATGTAGACATGAAAATTCATACAGACCTATACACTTTAACCATACCTGGGTTTCCGCTTCATTAGGGTCAAACGCTGCCACCGCCATCTCCACGCTACCCTAATCACTCAGAGATTCAGCCTCATCGCTTTCCACCTCGATTGGCTCTTCCTGTTGCCGCGCTTTGAACAACTCCTCCATCGTCGTCTTCATCGACCTAGTATTTGGCATCGCTTCTGACGCATCCTCTTGCATACCCGCCATGAGCTTGCCCTTAATATTCTCTGAAAATATTTCACCCTTCTCACCCGACTTAACACTCACTAAACTGCGACACTCACCCACTTGGATTTGATCCTCAACTCCTCTCACCACCTTACTCTTATGATGATGAAAATTCTCCTCGATTCGAGCACACCATGCATTATTCACCAAAAAATTATTCTTCCTTAAGTGAGTCACATCAGCACTAAGCGAATTTTCTGCCTTAAAATGAGTACCCCCACTTATTAGTACCTCTGTACCCTTTTGTTCAATTCCACTCCTCCAACTTTCCACTCTCGAGACTTCAAATCCGATAGTCCGATTTCCGACTTCCAATCCGCAATCCGGATTCCGAATCCCAAATCCCTTCACAAGTTTTGAATTGCTAGAACAAATTGCCAATTCTGCCTCTGAACATTCCACTGCAACTCCCAGAACACCAACTGTCAACAATTTACTGCCAAAATCCTCAGCCCTATTGACCATCCACTTGAGAACCTCAGGCACTTTTCCAAAAAATTTCTTCAATCTGAATACATTCACAGGTTTCACAATCTTTGTTCCAAAGACATCTTTCAACAAAAATGTTCCTTGACCCTTTTCTGATTCAATCTGATAAGGTCCCAAATATCTCAGCTTCAACTTACCTGGATGTGGTCCTAATTTAGAATTGTACAACATCACCCAATCCCCTTTCTGAAAAATTTTGAATTTCACCTGCCTAGACATCCATGCTTGTCTCCTCTTCTGCCCAATTTCCACCAAATAGGCACTCTGAATTCTATCCTCTTCCAATTTAAGCAGTTCCTTCTGTCTATAAGATATTGATTCCTCTGGACTTAACTTATACTGAATTGACAACCTCAAACTTGGAATTACATATTCCATTGGCACCACATCTTCTATCCCAAAGACCAATTTGAAAGGTGTCATTCCAGTCGCCACCTTAAAAGCTGTCCGAAAAGCCCATAGTGCTGAATCCAACTTGTCATCCCAATCCGATTTGTTTTCTGACACAATCTTCTTCAAAATTCTCACCAACACTTTATTAGAGCTTTCTGCCTGCCCATTTGCTTGAGGATGATATGGGGTAGATTTCTTATGCAAAATCATGTGTCTGGATGTCAACTCATGAATCACAGAATTCAAAAAATGTGTTCCCTGATCCGACACCAACTCAATAGGACATCCAAATCTTGTCATAATGTTTTTATATAGAAACCTTGCTACACTTGCTGCTTTATTATCTCTAAAAGCCACTGCTTCCACCCATTTGTTAGCATAATCTGTTGCAATAAGAATATATCTGGAACCTGTCCTCTTTGCCCTTGGTTTTATTGGGCCTACAAAATCCATTCCCCACTTCTAAAATGGTTCTAATGGCAATACTGGATGATCCTACATCCTGTCCCCTTGTGTAGGCTGCCCCATCTTCTGACATTGAACACATTCCTTGGCAAAACTATGTGCATCCTTCAATAACAAAGGCCACCAAAGTCCAACTTTAAAATTTTCCGACCTGTAATTTCCCCTGAGAAATGTCCTCCAGCTGATCCCCCCTGAGAAATGGCAACACTGCTTTTTGCTCTTCATCCGGAACACATCGTCGTATAATCTGATCTGCTCCTCTTCTATATAATGCTCTAGCTATAATTAGAAATGGTCTGCTCCTCAATGCAAACTTCTTCCTCTAATCTGGAGACATTGTCGAAGGTAAAACTCCATCTGTCAGAAACCGAACCATCTAATCATACCAATTGTCAAAAAATTGTCCTTCCACTCGGAACAAATCCGCATCAGGCAATTTATCCGATACTCCTGGTAATTCCTCCGTATGTTCCAATCTGCTGAGGTAATCTGCCACTGCATGCTGTGTTCCTGGAGTATGAACAACTATGTAATCAAATTCTTGCAACATGAGCATCCACCTTGCTAATCTGCCTTTCAGTTTTGGCTTCTTTACTATAAACAATAAAGCCTAATAATCCACATGAAAAAGCACTTTTGTTCCCTAACAGATAATGTCGGAATTTTTCCAAAGCAAAAATCATTCCCAAAGCTTCCCTTTTCGTAACTGTGTAATTCTTCTTCGGTGCTCTCAACATTCTACTAGCATAATAAATTGGTCTGAACCATCCCTTAATCTTCTCTTGCATTAAAACAACTCCTACTGCCACGTCGGAAGCATCAACATACACATGAAATGGCAATTCCAAATTTGGTGGTTGAAGTATAGGTGAAACTACCAACATCTTCTTGATTATCTGAAAAGCCTTCTCTTGAGCTTCTCCCCAAACAAATTCCACTTCCTTCTTAGTCAAATGACTAAGTGGTGCGCTCACATCCGCCAAATACCGTAAATACCTACCATGCCATTTGATATGTCCAACAAACCGCATCACTGCCTTCATTTTCCGGAGCTACAGCTTTCTGAATGGCACTAATTTTGTCCCCATCAATCGACATTCCTTCTTGAAAGATGACATGTCCCAACAATTTTCCCTTCTGTACTTCTATTGCACACTTCTGGGGATTAAGTGACATAGGAAACATCCTACATCTTTCAGAACACTTCCTCAAATATTCCAGATGCTTGACTTTTTCCCCAAAACTGAAAAATCATCCATAAAAATCCTCATGAAATCTGTCAAATGTGGCTCAAAAGTTTTAAAAGCTGCCTTCAAAAACGATCGTGGTCCATTCTTCAATCCAAAGCTCATCACTATATATGCAAAAGCTCCCCATTTTGTGATAAAAGCTGTTTTTTCAATATCCTCCTCAGCCATTGGTATTTGATTGTACCCTCAAAATCCGTCAAGAAAAGTGTACATCTCATGTCCCGCTACATCATCCAGAACTAAATCAATAAAAGGTAATGGAAATGGATCTGCAACTGTTGCTGCATTCAATTTTCTGTAATCCACACAAACCCTTAACTTCCCCGACTTCTTGGGTACCACTACAATGGGTGAAAACCATTCCGCTTGATCCACTCGCACTATAAACCCTGCATTCAGCAATTTATCCAATTCCTCTTTCACCTGCTTGGCATAATTTGGATTCATCCTGTATCTTTGCTGAATCACTGGAACAACATCCAATTTCAAATTTATATGATGCTTATACACTTGAGGATCCATGCCTTTCAAATCAGAATAATCCCATGCAAAGACATCAATATACTCCAACAATAATTCCTTCAAGTCCTCCTTGAAGCCTTCTTCCAAATGAACACTAACTCTTACCATCCTTGGATGATCCTCTGTCCCCAAATTCAGATCCTGTAAATAATCCTCCTTAACTCGAGAAACTTTCTTTATCATCTTATCATATAGAGCTTCCGCTCTTTGAATTGCCTCCTTTGGCTCCAATTCTGAATCCTCTATCACAGTTTCCTCTCGGATTTTCATCTCTTCTAAATTTTCCTGTTCCACACCATCTGTATTCCCCTGCAACTGATCAATTCCCAAACTGTTCTCTTTTTCTACATATTTGTCAATGATCCGCTCCACATCCACCTCAAATACGGGAACAAATGTTGGATTTGCTGCTAGGAAATATGCTTCTTCATCATCCTCCAATCCTTCAGACATGTTAATTGCTTGTGCCAACATTGGCTTCGTCTCTTCTGACAATTTCTTCTTTGGCCCCATTGATAATGTAACTTCTCTCCTTCCTTTCTTAACCGTCACTTCATTCTTTCCCCAATCCTGTTTCAGCTTAACCGTGCGAAACCATGGCCTCCCCAACAACATAGAATATGTATTTTTTGAATCCTTCATCTTGATGACTACAAAGTTTACCATAAACTGCAATCCATGAATGATAATTCCTTGCCTCCTTAACATCCCCACTGGTTGAACTCTACTCTCATCAGCCATACGCACTTGAAATGGAGCTGGTTCCAACCTGACATCTTGCATCCTTAGAAATTCCGATTCCGAAAGTATGTTGACCCCTGATCCACCATCCAATAGAACATCGGAAAATTTACGGTTATTAAATTCCAATGACAGTGTTGGTACTAAAGAATCCACATCCTCTGGGCTAATCTGACAACTTTGAACTGTCTGCTGCACCTCCTTCATACTCGGAACCGTCTTTGTCCTCCTCATCACTGTATATAGTCTATCTCTGAAAATTGGAACTAATGACAATAACTGATCCAAGGTAAAATGTATAGAGGAATTAGTTAACTCTTCAAACAAAGCATCCATCCTTTCTCTTTCCTTCTCCTCCTTTTTTACTCCTTTCTCCTTCGATTTAAGCTTGCTCTGTTGTTGATCCTTTTCCATCAAATCTTCAACTACTTCATCCCGAATCTCCTTCTGCTCCTCCCAATCTAGTGGAGGTTTCAACCTTGCGTTGGACCTTGTTGTCACTAATACATCTACTTCCTCTTGCAAACAATTAGAACAATCACATTCCGGCTGACAATCCATAGCGACTTCATTCACCCCTTGATCTTGAAACGATTCTACTACTATCAGACTGCTGTCAGGCTCTTTGTTTGCTTCAGCTGACTGTGCTGGTTGTGCTGGCAACTGCGGCACTGGCCCTCTTGGCTGTTGATGATTCCCCCCTTGATAATTCCAAACCGGCTGATCCATCCTTGTGGTTGTGGCTGCCAATTCTGCCACCGCTGCTGCTGATCCCAATTTCCCTCCCATGGGGGTCTTGAATTCTGCCATCCTCCAAATGTCGGTCCTCCTCTCGAATTGAAATTTCCTCTAAATGGTGGTCCCCCTTGATTAAATTGTGGTCTCCACCCTGAATACGATTGTTGCCTTTGCCATCCTTGATTATTGAACATCCTCTGCCTTCCTCCTATCTATGGAAACACCCCATGAGTTTGAGGTCCTTGTTGCTGCAACTTCTGCTGAATCCTTTCTGGTACAACACCTCTGAAATTCGGATTAAACCAACATTCCTTTGTCCAATGCCCATCCTTAACACAAATTTCACAATGAGGGGTTTTTTATTCCACAACTTTCTGCACTCCCAACTTCTTCAATTTCTTTGCTACCAATTTTTCCACTCTATCCTCTTTCTCTTTAGACTTTTTCTTCGACTTCTTCTTGCTTTCCTTCTTCTTATCCTCATCTTCTTCTGAATCCGAATCCTCACTGGAATCCTCTTCACTATCAGAATCCGTTTCCGTATCTAAATCAGTATCAGTTTCCGAATCCGAATCGCTGTCCGAATCCGAATTATCTGACCTCTTTCTTTTTCTTCGACCTACTTTTCTTCTTTTCTTTAGATGACCTCTTGGCTGCTTTCCCATGAGAGACCCCAAACCTTTTCTCTTCTCTTTGAGCTATTTCCACTAATGCTTGTACTCCACCTACAACATCAACTCTAGCAACAACATTCTTCAATTCCTTCCTTAATCCATTCAAAAAATATCCAGCAAGCATTTCATCAGTTGGCCTTTCTTGAGCAAACAACCTTCGCAAATATTGGTTAAACTTTTGTGCGTAATCCTCAACAAACATTTTCCTTTGTTTCACTTCCCTAAGCTTGGTCAACACATCATGTGGAGTCTTTTCCTTTCTAAACCTGTTCAAAAATGCTACTTTCAAACCATCATAATCGGCAAAATGACCTGCTGGAAAATTACTAAACCACTTCATAGCCTTCCCATCCAAAGTAGCCTCAAACTGACGCATCTTAGCCTGGGCATCGTACATTCCAGCAAATCCTCTGGCCTTCCATCTTGTCTCGTATTTAGATATGTAGCAATCGGGGTCTTCTTTCGAATTTCCCAAAAATGTCCACAATTTGACGCACATATCTTGCCTAGCCACCGCCATATTTGTAGGTCCACCTGTTTGTACATGATTTCCTGCACTGGTACTTCCCAACGGATCAAAAATCAATCTCCTTCTCGCCACTAATGCATGTTGAATAACTCCTGTAACATTTAATGGCCTAATAACTTGTGTGTAGCGGAAATGAGCATGAACATAGTGGGCATTTCATTAGAATAGATTCCTAATGAGAATTACAAGAGTGCTTTAGGTAAGAGAGCAACAAAAATCATAACACCTAGTTAGATAGCATCGACAATACTTTCAAAAGAGAGAGAAATTAAGCTAATGACAACAGTTGAGGACCGGATTGCCGGTCCCCCCTCCAAAAGGCTTTGTATTATGGTTTATCCCATCAAGAGAGACATTGTACAATACAATTCTTTGTGTTCCTTCAAGACTAGCTAGTGTAATGAAGATGAAAGCTTCATGCACTAAGCAAAACACTTAGCAAACACAACTTGAATTATCCCCGTTCTCAGACCCAAGACCTCACACACCTTCAAAGATGGTGAGAGCTAGCAGGGTATGAGAGTAGATTGAGAGGAAGAAGGAGTATATTATGAGAAAGATGTACATCTCCTCACATAATCACTCATATTAGCATAGCTTAGCTTAGTAATTAGCTTGGTAGAGGAGATGAGTATGCATTGAAGCTTGGCTCTTGGTTGGATTTGCATCCACATGCCAAGAGTGTGTTGATATAGGCTTCTATCTCACAAGCTTGGAGTAGGTGATGAGCTCTCCATTAAATCTTGGGAAGAGATAGTCTTCTCTTTCTTCACACATGAGATTGTGTGAGTGTGTGTGTGTGTGTGATAATGCCTTGCAAAAATCAGCCCCCTCTCTCTCTCGGGCGAGCCCTCTTGCTATTTGCTCTTGTTGAGCCCTCATTGGCTCTCCCCAAGTCAAGCCAATGACTATTAAGCAGCATTAGTGATAGGCTTCTGACATGTGTCCCCCTTTCCCCTTTTGTGAGAGCTTTAGGTAATTAAATAATTAAACTAAACTCTCATTGGACCCCTTTGCCTCCTGGCCAATAGGAATCAGGCAAGCCATTGGGCTCCTAAATGCTCATTGGACCCCTTGTGAGACTGCCCAATAGTCTTCTAGGAGACTTAATTCTCATTGGTTTCTTTTATTAAATGTTTTTTAAATTAATTAAACTAGATTTACTCTAGCTTAATTCTCATTGGTCCACTTCAAGGGTCATCCAATAGAAACTGGGCACACCTTGTGGGCATCTGGCCTAGGGAGCTGACATGTGTCCCTCATTCCCTTTGTGTAAAGGGAGCCTGTGTGTGTGTGTGTGTGGCTTTCTCTCTCATCCCCTAGAAGAAGGGCTCGCCCCCTCCCATGTAGGGATATGTGTTGACTTTGGAGAGCACACAAAGCATCCAATTCCCCCTAAGCTTTAACCCTTTGGACACAACCTTTGAATTTTGGAACCTTAGCATTTTGGAAGTCTTAATGGGCTGAACCTTAGGGTCTTTTTAGCCCATTGTTGCACATGGCTCTTTTGCAGATGGCCCCCCCTTTGGATCCCTATTTTACCTCCTTTGGATCCCTATTGTGGCCGGCCTGCTAGCTTAACCAATATTCTAGCCTTTTCTCTCCTGGCACTTCCCCACATTAAATGATCAGTTTAATATGAGAAAATCATTTAGGGGAATTAGATATTGATTATTATGACAACTGCAACCACAAACAACCACGGAAATATATCCTGTTCTTCATTCGATACTTCCTCTTCCCATCTATCACTTAGATAATCCTTTGTGCCATCCAAATCCTCCACAGTATCATCTGAATCTTCCCCTATAGAAACTCGGTGCATCTCAGGATAATGCAAAATTCCCTGCAGTTCCGAACGCTGACCATCTCGCCCATACAACAGCCGAAACCGCCTAGCCACTGACCTTGTCCAATACGAGAATATATCCTCTTCCGCTTCCTCCAGAGTGCAACCAACTACCCATACCAACTCACACTATTCTGAACATCCTCCCTCCATTGCTACAACACTCACTCCTACAAGAGAAACTTGAATCCATCCATCCTACATCACACTTACACCGTGATTGCCAAGTGTTTAAGGCATAGACATTCAGAATAGACAAAGCATAGAAATTAGAATGGAACTGGAACTGGAACAGAACACAGAAATTGACAACACACTAAATCCGCCATAACTTCCGCCTTCACATTCCCAAGAAGATACTCATCGACAATTACATATTTCGATAAGACTAATGGGCAACGCCCTTTCCCAAGAACACCCCTTGGAATCCCAAAAGTACAAAAGTTCACATTCCAACTTCCACTAAGTAAAAACATCCCAAAATTCCTAAGCTTAACAGTGGGAGAGAACCAATTTTTGACGTGTTCAAAATCCTGCACAGGTGTCTTCAACGGGGTCGCGGCTCCAAGGAATGAAACTCTCGTCCTTGCGACGTCTCATAAAGAGCAACAGAGTGCATGGCACTGTTTCTTCTTCCTCGTGCTACTCTGCAGTAGGCCACCGCCATAGTTTATTTCTTCTTTTTACACTTCGGGCCGCCCATGGTCACACAGTGGCCAATTTTTAGGGTTCTAAGGGTGCATGTCCACCCCAAGCACACACCCAGCAGTCGTAGCATTAGCAACCCCTGGCATGTGCACAACTATGGATGCAGATAGGCCATAAGGCATCCAAGGTGCAGGGTTTTTCCATGGTGGGCTAGAACACAAGTGCCTTGCATCGCATGTTCCCTTTGGTTTTTGGCGTGGTGATCTTCGAGCATATCAGGGGCCGCCATGAGCACCGTCCTCATTGTCGGTCTGTTGTGAAATTGTACACATCTTTACCACTCAATCAAAGAAAACGAGACTCTCGAATTTCAAAGAATGATGTTGGGACCAAGGCGGATTGCGAATGCTAGCATTCCCAATTGGGAAGCCAATTGCAAATGCTAGCATGGAGCAATCCCGACAAAGAGATTACGACAAGGATGATGCTACTGATTGATTCAAGACGCGTTGATTAAGGTAAATTAAGAGTGTTGTTATCAAAATTTCGTGTGAGCAAGGCTTATCACAGGTATACAACACCAAGCAAGGCAGCAATCGGCAAGGATACAACCTACGATAGATCAAGGCATGTGCTTAATAAGGCATGCATAGTTTTTTTTTCAGTTTGTTTGGCAAAATACTCCAAACCATGCTGCATATTTCTATCAAGCAACAAAGGTAAGTGCACTTTAAGCACTCCAAGCACAAGCACGGCTTGTGAAAATTCTCATAAGCACTCAAATTTTGTTGCATACATTGATGGCAAGGGCCAATTTTTTAGTACCTCAAGGAGACAGGCATGGACTTGTTGAAGGCAGCAAGTTGCTCGGCATGGCCGACTCCTTGTCACTGTTTCTACACGCTCACAGAGGATGTTTACCACACAATACTGGTTAATTTCAATTGAAATTGATCGACACGGTCGATACATTTTGTCATAATATGTGCAACCACATCCGTTGGCTCTCAACACAAACATATTTATATGAAGCAAGGCTTCAATTTACGACTCTTGCATTGAGATTTTTCCCGTTTGGGGTATGCTATAGGCACACGTCTTTGGGAAATTTCTCCATATGCCTACAGGATATTGCAGGCCAAGTTTCTCTCGCGCAACAGAGATGGTTATGATCTACATTTGAGCAAACTTTTCCTTTGACATCTCCAGCCAACTGATTCCAGCAAGATGACCAAGTTAGATCATGTTCAGTATTGTTTATTTCTCCTTGTTTATACATTTACATTGGAAACTACTGACTTTGTGCAAAGCACAGTGCTTTGACAATTTCACATGAAGAAAGGCTTCTCCCTTGTGACAAGGTACTCCCCAATGACTTGGCATTAAGGACAGTGGCACACAAGTTTGGGGACCTGGCAAAATAGGGAATATCACTCACAAAATCCCTACCAGTACATCTGTGCAAGGCACTTATGGTTTTGCCTCTCACGTTTGAGGCCATCATTTTTGCAAAGGGCTTAAAATTTTGCATGCATGGCATGCTAGCTAGGTAGATTCAATTCTACCACCTCATGCAATATGCTTCCGCTATAACCCAAGACACTTTGTCACGGACAAGATAAGTTCTGGATTGTTTAACATGATTTTTTGGTTACTGTCAATGCACAACAACACTAAAAGGAACCTAAATCTAATACCTAATTCATCGGCAAAGTGCCATACTTTAGTCATTTTTGTACTGTCACGATCCCCTACATTGTAGGTGGGGCAAGATGTGACTTGTGTTTTTTGTTACCTCTCTCGATGAGAGTGTTTTACAGTCAAATTGTTGCATGCTTATAGGATAACATGCACGCTATGCATAAGATGCACACGAGCATGGGTGCAGTATATACAAGGTAGTAACTTAAGGAAAGTTCCTCAGCGCAGCATTCTCTCTCTCTCTCTTTCTTATTCTCTCAAAGAATAGTGAAAACTTTCTAAGAAGCTTTTGAACATGTTTGTTTGAGAGTCAGCCTGAGCCAAGGTGCTCTAACTCTCAGCTAGAAATAGGGCAAGATGCCATCTAAATTAGTCTTCATCGGTTTGTTGATTGAACAGTAATTGCCGTAAGGGCTATAAACCACACACACTGGCTAACAGTCATTATCATCTCTTGGGTAAGACCCAACTATTGGCATTCCTCGGGTGATTGTTCGTAAGATCAAACAAATCTTCCTAGTGGAGTACACATCGAACACATCGACGTTAATGGACAAGCAAGAGTCTTTTCATTACGGATGTTTAGGGTGTCATTTTTGCACTACATGTTTTTAGTACGACGTTCAAGTTGAGTTTTTGATCATCTTAAACTCACATCAGCTGATCTATACCACGGAGTCTAGAGGCAGCAAATAGTTGAGACAGCATGGTTGTTCATACAAGCTAGGCATCTCACTTGTGTGGATCTCTTGCTCTCTATAGCACTATGAGGGTCTATGGCATCACAGTTTTGAGGTACGACCCAACAGATGTTTATTAAATCACCCATAGGCATTGAGGATCACAGTTTGATCTATCCCACTTGTACTTTCATGGAAAGAAGTCCGCATTCTAGGGGGTAGTGGAAAAATTTAACTTGATTCCAATCATTTTTATACACGGTTGACTATGTTGGTTGCTGTTACTTGCTAGTTGAGCAGTTTTTACAAAGGGTCTTACCAAGGGGTTTGACTACATAGATTCTAACCAACGGGTTTGAATTGCAAAGGCAACACCCAGGGTTTCTAGTGCAATGTTGCTTGGTTTTTTCTGAGGTGGGCGACATGCTCCTCTGCATTTGAATACAGGTAAGTGACCATTAAGTTCAAATCTCCACATACGCATCTATTGATTTGGTGTTATTCCATTTGAATACGGGTAAGTGACCATTAAATTCAAATCTCCACGTACGCATCTATTGATTTGGTGTTATTCCATTTCTTAGTATGCTTTGCTTGGTTTCTCCAAGTCGTATAAATCTGCTTGAATATTTTTGAGCCGTGCCAAGGGCATGTCGGAACAAAGTATTTTGGGCCGTAGTGTCCAATATACATTATGTTGTTATGAACCCACTTGTCGGGTTCGATTTGGCACATGTTGTCACATGGGATACAACATGGTCTAGGAACTCAAGGAGTTCAATTTAGCCAATGTGGAGCAATGATAATGAGGGTCCCTCTCACTCTTGTCGTAGAGTGTTTTGCAGTTACCTCCACACAAGTACATCTTGTACTTGATAGATGTCGCTTTTTTGGCCATCCTTATTTGATACATATTCCAGATGTGGAGAATACGAGTCTCTAGGACTGACACTAGCGCCTAATTCCTAATGATGTGTTGCAACGGCGTCTCTACGTGCTGGTCGCATCCATTTATTAGACCATTGGAGCACACCATATCAGGAACAATTTCAGTGGCTAGAAATTATCGGGTACTAAGTACAAACTTTTTTTGATTACAAGTGCTGTGAAAACACCTTAATGGAGGGTCGTTTCTACATATATCCAAGTATGATACATTCATGAGAATGTCTCATGGTTGGTACCTAGGTGTGACTGGGTTTTCACCTTCTGTTATGGTTCAACTTTTGTTGCCAGATTTTCTCGTATGTACCATGGAAAATCTCGTCATGGAATTGTGGTTTGGATAAGTTTCTGTTATGCAAACTAGGTGTTATGAGCCCTAGTGTTTAACACTGTTTTATTTGGAGCGGCATGCAAATTCATGGACTTTATTCTTTCTGCCCCTTTTTGCACTGCAAGTGTAAGCTCTACTGTAGATTTATTATGAGTTTACACCCTACCATACAAGGCATTGGCTGAGGATGGGTGTGTGTGGTTGAATGGTCTAAACTCTATGAGCTTACTTTAGCCCAACCCACTTTCAACCTAGTTGGTTGTCTTCGCTCCATATCAAATATATGGCTAGATACTCAATGGTTGAGTCCTAGTTTATCATCAGTCGTAGAAGACTGTATGTAAGTGGTTGGGGGAAAGCACCTCACTCTTACTACTGCTATTCATTCCGTGTTGGATGGGCAATTTACAAGTTTTTTTTTGCTAAAGGATCTGCTAAGAGCATACATTAGCACAACGCATTCTGAATGGGCAATTCTCTCCCTATTCTATAATTTTCTTAGGTTAGGTTTTCAACTTTGAACACCTGTTGTGGTAAGGTTGGATATCGATTCCATAGTTTCATAAGGCAAGGACTTAGTAGGTGTGCTGACAAAGTATGTTGGCATGTAACCTTTATTAGGGGTGAACATGTAGTTCTGTGTGTTCCAAAAATGTTCAGAAGTTTGACATGAGGACACCCCTCTTTTATTCCTTAGTATGTCAGGCCAAGGGCCACCCTGGAGGTCAAGGACCTGGCCAAGGGCCGGCTGCCCAGTGGAGAAGGGATCCTAGGGCCATGAGGCTATAAAAGGGATGTTGGGCGGAGGATTTGGACTACGGTAGTTCCCAGGGTTTTGCTATGGAGGAAGGGGGAGCTATGGCGGAAGGGGGGAGGTATTGCATGGCATTGCATGGGTACTCTCTCTCTGTTGCTCTCTCTCTCTCTCTCGCTCTCAGGTCGTGGACAGGCCGACAAGGCAAAGGCATGGCCGTGGGAAGAACCGCTCGACAGACGGGGAAGGAAGAGTCGACAAAAGGCCGTGGGTAAGGCCGCTTGTGGCGGGGAGGGAGCAACACTCCACCTCCACCAAACCGCTTGTCGCAGGTGGATTGAATGGGAGCGCATGGCAAAGAGCGGCATATTTCAACATACGGCCGAGCCCCAATTCGCAGCAGAAGTCCTTTTGTGCCCAATTTTTTCTCTTGCGCAGAGTCGCCATGGCGATTGCAGATTTCATCATTTTTCTCTCTCTTTTTTATTTGGGTGTCCCCAAGAAGGCTACCAAAGTTGGGCACCTTTACCCTAAGGGACTTAGCCCACGACAGAGACACCTTGTTTGGTAGCTTGAAGGTACGCATCAATGCATATTTAGGTAATCTCGAACCAATTACAACATGCGCAGGATTTCAAGCCATGGCCAGGATGCATGTGTGGATTTTCCAAGGTATGTTTGTCGTGTCATGCATGCTTATTTTCTGAGCCTTAACAAAGGGGCCATGGCTGCACGGCATGCCCAGTACAATAGAGAGGAAGCAAAGTGCTTCCACATCTCATCAGAAAAAGATTCCTAAGGGTGCTTTTATCCCAAAATCATCGACAATTGCACTTTGACCAAGGATTATGCTCGTGGAAACAAGCTTTTGGGAACAAAAGCAATGCCAACAAGGATTGATGAAGACAGTCAAGATGTTTGGCATGCTCAACTAAGAGTAGGAGCCTTCTAGTACTGTGATGCCTTCACAAATTTTCGACATGATTCCAGGTATTTCTGTCTACATTTTGGCATTACTTTTTGAATTAGTTATGCAATCAATTGTTGTTTATGGTTGTTGCCATGTAACAAGCATGGCTTGATTGTCTTTTATAAGCATGTCTTGTCTTGACTCCTCAAGTGATACGTGGTAGTTGAGGTATCTCAACACCCAAAAAGGGTATGCGCCTAGTATGGTGCTATTGAAATTCCTTGTTGGCATCACCTCAATGCTTAACTTGAGAAATCAACTCAAGCATGGCTTGAGTCCTTGCCGCACTGATCCACCACATGGATCATCAGCAGTTCAATTTTTGTGCCAATGGACTCTCGAGGATATCGGCACACCAGGTGGCTTGACTTGATGAAGGGTGCATAGGGCTCAGCATGGCCAACTTCTTGTCACTGCTTCCAGAAGCTAGCAAAGATGCTAGCCACACAGTACTAGCCTTTTTTTGTTGACAAGGTCAATTTTTGTTTACCATGATATTTGTACGTCGGCAGCAGTATCTGTTGGCTAACAAATCCGTCCTTATGTGAAGCAAGGCTTCCCTTTGTGCATTTTGCATTGAGCCTTCCCACTTTTGGGATATGCTATGAGCATAGACACTTGGGAAGGATTTGGCAATATGCTTGCAAGTTGTCTCATTACGTACAAGACGGAGGTATATGATACAAGAGGGTATATGTGCATACACAATAACTCTCTTGCAACAATCTCTCGTAAAGCAGATATGGCTATGAGCTGGTTCGGAATGAGTTTTTTCCTTCCACATCTCAGGACCACTCGTTACCGCAACGACCAGGTTAGCCAATTTTAAGTTCTTATTTTTCCATGTTTACACCTTTGCTTGGAAATTCCTATTTTTGTGCAAACCAAAGTGCTTTCACAATTTAATACGAAACAAGGCTTCTCACTTGTGCCAAGATACTATCCATTGACTTGGAATCACGGGGCATTTGCACACAAGTTTGGAGAAAATGGTAACATAAGGAATATCACCTCACAAAATTCCTACCAGTATAGACTGTGCAAGGCACTTCTGGTTTTGGCTCTCACGTTTGAGGCCGTTATTCTCGCCAAGGGCTTACCACTCTGCATGCACGGAATGCTAGCCAGGTGCAATGAACTCCACTACTTTTTGGTTTATGCTTCCACTCTAACACCAAACACTTTGTCAAGGACAAGATAAGTTCTGGGTTGTTTAACATGATTTTTGGGTTGTTGTCCAAACACAACAACGTTGAAAAGACCCTAAAACTTGGACTTCATTCAAAAGAAAAGTGCTATCATTAAGTCACACTGGTATCGTCACAACCACATACACGGTAGGTGGGTCTGTGACTTGTTTATGTTTTTTTTTTTGCCTTTCTCGATGAGAGAGTCATAGCCGACAACTGTTGCATGCTCATAGGATAAGCTACAGGTTAGGCATAAGATGCACACGAGGATGGCAATCAGCTATACATGTCATAGTCATTTAAGGAAACCTCCTCATCCCAACATGTTGTCTTTCTCTCTCTCTTACTTCTCTGGAAGAATAATAAAAATTTCTAAGAAGATTTTGATACTTGTTCTGCTTGAGAGTCAGCTTGAGCCAAGCTGCTCTAAATCTCAACTAGCAATTGGCCAAGACGCCATCCAAATTAGTCTTCATCGGTTTGTCGATTGAACACTAATTGACATACGGGCTATGGGCCACACAGATTGGCTAAGAGCCATTGTCAGATCTAGGGTAAGACCCAACTCTTGGTATTTCTTGGGTGATTGTTCTCCAGCTCGAATAGATCTACCTAGTGGACTCCCCATCGATGTTAATGGCCAAGCAAGAGTCTTGCCATTACATATGTTTTTGGGTATTTTGTAAGCACTACATGTTTTGGTGCGAATATTGAGTTGAGTTTTGATGAACTTACACTCACGTAGGCTGATCTATAACATGCCGTATAGATGCAGCTAGCATTTCAAACAGCATGGCTGTTCATAAGAGCTAGGGGTTCCACCCTGCGTGGATCTCCTATTTTCTCTATAGCACTTGGAGTGCATATAGGAGCACAATTTTGGTGGTACGACCACACATGTGATTACAGGTTCACTCAGTATGTGATGATGGTCATTTTTTGGACACCTTCACACTTTATTTTCAAGAAAACTATCTGCCAAGGGTAGTCAACAGAGCTTTCCAAACTTTCACCAAGGGGGTTGGTTTGGCAAGATATACCCAAGGGTTGGATTGCCAAGGCAACACCAAGGGTTACGAGTTCAATTTCTTTATTTTCACTAATCTCTAATTTCAATGCTTCACAGATCAAAGAAATTTTGATATGGTAAGCTTACAGGTTGAGGGATCTACTTGACTTCCAGGTAAGTATGAGGTAATTTCCACCTCGTGGTGGTAAGTACATGTTTTTTGGATCTATTTTCCTTTCCAATTAAGTTTGCTTAAGTTCTGCAAACAGGATGTTTGGGCTAGAAGGCTTTCATCTAGCTTGCTCTTTAGCCAAGTGACAAGGTCCTCTAAGAGCAAAGCATTTTGAGAAAATAATGATATTTTCTCTCTTCCTTGTTCATCAAGATACCGTGATGGGTTTGCCTTTGTTGAAACAATTACAGACCTACATGGTATGGTTGTGTTTGGTACATGTGGTTGCATGGGATACAACATGCTCTAGGAACTCAAGGAGTTTGGTTTAGCCAGTGTGGAGCACTAATAATGAGGGTCTCTCACTCTTGTTGTGGAGTGTTTTGCAGTTACCTCCACACACAAGTACATCTTGTACTTGCTGGATGTCGCTTTTTTGGCCATCCTTATTTGAGACATATTCCACATGTGGAGAATATGAGTCTCTGGGACTGACACTGGAGCCTAATTCCCAATGATGTGTCACGACGACGTCCCTACAGGCTGGTTGCATCCATTTATTAGGCCATTTGGAGCACACCGTATCAGGAACAATTTCAGTGGCCAAAAATTGTCGGGTACTCAGTACAGACTTGTTCCAATTACAAGTGATGTTAAACCACCTTAACGGAGGTCATTTCTACATACAGCCATGTATGCTGCATTCATGAGAATGTTTCATGGTTGGTACCTCGGTGTGACTGGGTTGTCACCTTTTGTTATGGTCCAACTTTTGTTGCCAGGATTTCCCGTATGTACCGTGAAAAGTCTCGTCATGGAATTGCGGTTTGGATAAGTTTGTGTTAAATGCATGCACACTAGGTGTTATGGGCCCTAGTGTTTAACACCGATTTATTTGGAGCGGCATGGAAATTCAGAGACTTTATTCTTTCTGCACCTTTTTGCATTGCAAGTGCAATCTCTACTGCAAATTTATTATGAGTTTACACCCTACCATACGAGGTAATGGCTCAGTATGGGTATCTGTGGTTGTTTGGTCTAAACTCTAAGAGTTTACTCCACTCCAACCCGCTTTCAACCTAGTTGGTTGTCTCCATTCCATATTGAGTATATGGCTAGATACTCAATGTTTGAGTTATGGTTTATCGTCAGTCGTGGAAGACTGTCTGTAAGTGGTTGGGGGAAAGTACCTCACTCTTACTTTTGCTATTCATCCCGCGTTGGATGGGCAACTTACAAGTATTTTTTGCTAAAGGATCTGCTAAGACATACATTAGCACAAAGCATTCTGAATGGGAAATTCTCTCCCTATTCTAGAATTTGCTTAAGTAAGGTTTTCAATTGTGAACACCTGTTGTGGTGGGATTGGATACCGTTTTAATAGTTTCATAAGTCAAGGACTTAATATGTGTGCTGACAAAGTATGTTGGCAGGTAACCTTCATTTGGGGTGAACATGTAGTTCTCTGTGTTCCAAAATGTTCAAAAGTTTGACATGAGAACACTCCCTATTCTGTCCCTCAGTAGCTATGAGCTTTTCAAGATACTCACTCGAGCTGAAAATCTAGCTCACAACTTCATGGACAGTTGCGCCAAGGTTTTCTTGCATTTTTCCAGTATCTTCAGAAAGTCTGAAACTTGGTTATCTCTTTAGACACCTTTTAGTTGTGGTTACTCCTTTAAAGTACTCAAGTGAGTTATAAATTGAGTTACCATTTAGACCAGTGGTTGCAAAAGGACAACAATGTTGAAAATCAAGATGTTGCTCTTGGTTTCATTGAACCTCCTTACTGCACTAAGTATCATAGGGACAATTGGCTCGCGTATGGGATGCCAATAAGGAAAACATCAGTGTTCTTAAGAAGATACTACCACTTGTGTTTTCGAGGATGAAAATGCTTCTCGAAGGGGGGATTAATGTCAAAACAAGGGCTACCCTAGAGGTCAAGGACCTCTGGCCAAGGGCCGCCGGCTGCCCAGTGGAGAAGGGATCCTTGGGCTAGGAGGCTATAAAGGGAGGTTGGGTGGAGGATTTGGACTACGGAAGTTCCCAGGGTTCTACATAGTAGTTATGATATTTTCAAGATACTCATGCGAGTTGGAAATCTGGCTCACAACTTCATGGAAAGTTGCACCACCATTTTCTTGTATTTTGCCTTCAGCAAGTATGAAAACTAGTTATGTCTGTAGACACCTCTTAGTTGTGGTTACTCCTTTAAAGTACTCAAGTGAGTTATATATTGAGTTACCATTTAGATACAGGTGGTTGCAAAAGGACAACAATGTTGAAAATCAAAATGTTGCTCTTGGTTTCACTACACCAAGTATCATATGGAAAATTGGCTTGCGTATGGGATGCCAATAAGGAAAACATCAATGCTCTTACAAAGATACTACCACTTGTGTTTTTGAGGATGAAAACACTTCTCCAAGGGGGAGTAATGTTAGGCCAAGGGCCACCCTGGAGGTCAAGGACCTGGCCAAGGCCCCAGCTACCAAGTGGAGAAGTGATCCTAGGGCCAGGAGGCTATAAAAGGGAGGTTGGGCGGAGGATTCGGACATGGCAGCTCCAAGGGAATTTCATGTGAGGTCTTGGATTTGAGACCATGAGGATATTGATGTTGTGTTTAATAAGTGTTTTGCTTAGTGCTTGAAGTTTCCATCTTCATTGCACTAGCTAGTATTGAAGGAACACAAAGGATTGTATTGTAAAATGTCTCTCTTGATGGGAGAAGCCATAATACCAAGCCTTTTGGAGGGGGGAGCGGCTCCATGTAAATTTGGTCCTCAGCTGTTGTCAATAGCTTAGTTTCTCTCTCTTTTGAAGTATTGTTCATGCTATCTAACTAGGTGTTATACTTTTTGTTGCTCTCTCCACCCAAGCACTCTTGTTAATCTCATTAGGAATCTATTCTAATGAAATGCTCACTATGTTCATGCTATTTTCGACAAGTTACTAGGCCATTAAATGTTACACATGCCCTCGTAGGGAGAGATACCATAAGTCACATCCTATCCCACTGACCTTGTATGTGACCGCGACTGTAGTAGGGTAACTGTAAATACGACACTTTGCCTGTGAATAACATAAAACTGTTTTAAGATATCAGCAAAGTACCTTGTTCTTGATAAATTATTTCATGTTATAGCGGAAGTGTATGCAATGATGGTTGTTGTATGGCCATCATACTAGTATGACATGCATACAAAGCAAAAAAAATAGAATAATAAGCCCTCCGCATCCATGATAGCCTCAACCATGTGAGCCGTTGGTATACGTGCCATGCACGATTACACTGGAATGGATACATCTCAGTGCAGCGTTTCCTGTGAGCTTATATCCACAGAGTGCTAAAGATGTGTGCCATTATCATTGGTCTATAGTCAATCGATAATACCTGGGCACATAAGAGAAGTTGTGCTTCACATGAAGACAGGCAAAGCACTTTTCTTTGTACAGTGGCTTCGTATGGAGTGTGCCCAAGCACTTTGTTTTTGCACAACAGAGAGATCTTGTCCAAACTAAAAAGTAAAACATAGAGAGAAGAAAAACATAACTTGAAATGGACTAACCTTATTGCCCACATTCTGATAATCCGGCTCATAGCCATATATGCAAAGGACTTTAGAGTTGTCGGATGTCCCGCACATGCCTTCTTGGCTTGGTTTAATCCAATCTCGAGTGAGAAAACATGAAAAAATTACAAAGACTCCCAAGTTTGTCTGCGGATAGCATATTTTGAATGTTGAAAACTGATATGCCGTATGTCTAGTGATCGCATTGGATTCAACTCATAGCTATGGATGTCAATTTGTTTACCACTGATTTGTATACTTATGTTGCCTACTCCCTAGGGGCAAGCTACAATATAGTTGAAGTGATTATATATCCAATGCATAGAGCCATGCTCCTGAAAGCCTTGCTTCCCCTCTTTGCAGGTAACACAAGGTGTTTCCTTGCCTGACCGCATCAATGGGCGGTAGACAACTTGCATAGGAGCCATGCCCAAAAAAACTTTCTTGATAGCGGCATGCAATTATAGTTAAGGGTTGGCCTTGCCAAATATCTTTTTCAGTCATATCACAGGCCTTGCATGTACCTAAAGACTGTACCGAGTTGAGATGTTGTGTACAAAGTGTTTCTTGGGGAGAAGCCATGCTTCTATTACGAAAACATGTGCAAAGTCAAGTCTTGCTTGACCGTTGTCTTCATACCAATATTTAGTCGTTGCTAATACTTAAAGTGTAGAATCATGTACGAAACTGCTATGACAGTACACATGCCTATTGCATGCTATAGTAAATAAGCATGTGCTTAATAATAAAGCAGTTGCATACCTTATTAAGTTCTCCTGCCTACTGGTCTTGCCATCATATTAAGAAAATGAATTGCAATCAAGAACAAAATCAAGGAATGCTTTGCCAAATATCGTTGTGTGGTTCCATAGAAGCTCTACTTCCTGTTGTCGAGGGCCATGTCAGCTCATAGCCGTAATAATTTTACTAAATTTGAAGCCTTTCTATCGATCTTGAGTGCTTCTTACCAATCCCTTTGGATTGCGATGCAATGGTCTTTGCATGGCCAATTCTCAGCTGCGGATTTTTGTCCGGCTCTATCGCATGGGATTTGCCTCTTAGTAGGGGAGGGCACCCAAAATTGGGCGTTTCTTGATGGTTTTTATTCACCCAATATGAAAAATAGCGATAGCGATGGTGGGTAGCTAACAGACATCGCGGGCAGAGGGAAACAAAGCTCACGCTGCCTTGTGGGGATGTCCACAGCCACCATCCACCACTACAAGGATGAGTTGCGTTCTCCATGATGAGGCGTCTCTATTTTGTACCTGCCGTGCTCCGTTTTGCATAGGTTCAACCTCGGCTTTCATGCGAGCAAGGTGCATTTCTTGTGGCCCTCACCAATCAGCAACAGCTCCATCCTCATGCAAGGTGCTGATCTCACGCCCCACCTCCAACGCCATGCAAGTTGTCAATCTCATGCCCCTTCCTAGGTTTTTTGGCTTGCCCAATTGTGCTTTCCATCTCCATCTCCATACTGTGTGTGTGTGTGTGTGTGTGTGTGTGTGTGTGTGTGTGAGTGAGAGAGAGAGAGAGAGAGAGAGAGAGAGAGAGAGAGAGAGAGAGAGAGCGCAAGATCATGCACTTTCCATGCAAAAACATGCAAGCCTTCTCCTTTCCCCCCTCCATCCCTGAGCTGTGATACCAATGAAAGGACATAGGGAAGATAGACATGCCAATAACCACCCAACCATACCTATATATAGGCCCTTGGCCCTCTGGCTCTTAGCTATATATAGCCCATGTATCACGTGTATATCAGCCGGCCCCTGCTGGCCAAGGCCGTGCCCTCCTATAGTCCTACCCTTGGCATGACAATCCCGATCCCTTTCTTTTAAGATAAGTTTTTTTTAAAGTTTTGTGTTGAGTTTTCTTTCTAGTCCCAAATATCCCGAGCGTTTTTTTGTTTTTAATACTTTTTTTCAAAAAATAACTTTTTTTGAGGATAAAGTGGTCACGTGGATGCCGAGTCCCACGCGTACACAACAGCTCCTATGGGCTCTATCTAACCTCTTTTTACCTAACACTACTAATTAACATTAACTACCTCTGCTAACAACTGTCAAACATAGTACACTGCACACTCACAGACAATCAACTCTACTACTCATTGTCTACTCTACCACTTAACAGAAGCTGGCAAAAACCTGCTAATCGGTCTATTGAAGCCACTTAATACTAATGGAAGAAAGGCTTCCAGAGGTAGCAATGAGTGCTCCTCAAGCTTAATGCAAGGCATTCCTCGACAAAGTGGCATAAAAAATGTACGCTTTGTTGTACATGTCAAAGCTGGGAACTTGCCTATGCACTGTGTGCGAGCCTTGAAAAGCTACAAACACACAACTAGAAGAGCCTAGCAAGCTCAAATGGGCAGGGGTGTGTCACTCATCGCTCAATGCTTCCGTCATGAAGGATCCTGTGCTCCAAAGAAGAAGGAGCCGCCATTGATGTCGCGCTCGACCGCCTCGCCGCCGCAATGCTCGATCACTCTCTCTCTCTCTCTCTCTCTCTCAAGCATACACACACACACACACACCTGTGAGCACACAAAAGACAAGGATACAGAGATGGAGCAAGAGCACTTCTTAGCTTACACCTCAGAGAATGAGGATTTTTAGGTAAAATGGACCTTTTATAAGAGTTCAACTCAGTTGTACAAGGGCGCCCATAGTGGTCGAAACTACTGTAAAAATAAGATAAGTGGTGCGCCTCTCATCGGCAATCACCTACACACCTATTGGACTAACAAGCCCGGTCCATGACTCAATCAAATAAATAATATGCATCCGTCAAAGGTGATAGGGTGTCCATGAGGGTTAACAATGAGCAAAGTGGTGTTTCTTACATTAATATATGCATGAGCAATGTGGTGTTTCTTACATTCAAGCTTTGCATCTGTCCGCTAGTATTTATATCTTGAAAGCCATGCACTAGGTTATGGAGCATGCACATTGTGACTCCATGTGTAGCCAAACATGAAGTATGGAGTCTTCACCTACCATCACTCGATAACCATACCCTATACCCTAGCCATCCACGTGATGTCCAAGGTGAAAGTACATCTTAACCCTTTCTCCTCTATTGCTTGTTTTTCACCAGGCCAAAAATATCAAATACCCAAGTGCAAAGGGACTTGTGCCATGCACTTTGGGGGCTAGGATTAAGCCATTGTTGTGAAGTTTCCATCTTCTCCTCTCTACTCTATGTTTTATGCTAGCAATTTGTCTAGTTATCCTTATCCTAGTATGCTCTCATAGTCAATTCTGTGTGTGTGCGTGTGTGTTAGCTGAAGACGGGCGGCCACACTCAACTGAAGACTGACGAAATGATAAAAGAAGGAAATCCTATGTAGTCATTCATTGATTAAGAAAACCCGTAATTTCACTTGTAAATACTTGGGGCTTGCAGAAGTTTTCAATTTTGTATATTATTTTTGCCATTAGACTAAGTAGGATTTCACTTTGGAACACGAGGTTTTGTATTTAAAAGGTATATATACCAAATTCTAACCTTAATAAAAAAACCCCCTTTTGTTCATTCTATGAAGTGTCTGTGAGAAGCGTATCGTGTACGAGAGAGAGTGAGAGCTTATCTTGATGCTACGCGTACACTGGTGGTCGGAATCAAATACGGAGAAGTGCAGCGTGTTGCCCCCGAAGAGAGCTACGCGCCAATACCCACACTGTGCGTGTACAGCCCGGCTTCACGAGATTGACCCACGAGCTATTTTTAGGGATTTGGTAAGCAAACGGTGTTTGTTTTCGCAGTTCAGCATATCCACGCATTCGTATTGAGTAGAGCTACACATTAGGAACCTTTGTTTTCAGAAACGTAAATCTGCAAAAACCTATCACACATTCTACGTGATTCTGCACTAGGTGTTTATGAGTAGGGTTTTGGATCACGGACCTTAGGGAGAGTGGCCTATTAGTGTTAATAGGATATCCCTCAAGTTTTGTAGCGTTTTGAAAACGTCTAATGGGTATTTGGCTCATGGAAATGTTGTAGGAAATCTCCTCATGTGCACAATAGTAGGTTGTAACTTAGACATTGGGTAGAGACCTCTGTAGGAAATAGTCAATAGTCGGTCGAGTGTAGGTTGACACCCTATGCTTGCTTCCATGCGCCTGCGGGTCGAGCTTCGTCCTTAGCTGACAATTCTTGTTAGGTGAGTTCTTGTTGTGATGGCGTCCGTCGCGGCGGCGCAGCTGCCGGGGATGAAAAACCTAGGTAGGTGACCGAGACTAGTCCTTGAGGATAGGGATTCTTTGGCTTGCCAGATTTTTATTTTACATTTAGATAGGATCAGAGGGTGGTGGACTCTCTAGGTCTTAGGAGGAGTCTAGGGAACGTATGGCTGGCCTGGATCGTCCATCTTAGGTAGTGTTAGATAGGAGTTAGGTTGTGGTGTGTAGAGTAGGAGTTGGAGTGGTAGATGCGGTGAGAAGATAGCTTGAGAGTCCGTGCGAGGCCAGGAAGCAACCGAGGCACCAAAATCACCATCTCACATGATAAGTAGGAGTAGGGTAAGTAGGATATCATGATTTATGATCAGGAGCACTTCATGCATGTTATTTGTTGTTAGGCTCATCGAAGAAATATAAAAGACGGTAAATTGTGTTTAGAAGCTGATATGTAGTCTAAAAGTTTCTGTGATTATTGATGAGAGGTCTACAGAGCATAGGGAAGTCCACTGGTAGAAAAAAAATAAATTCTAAGATAGTAGACATCCTACGCGTAGGATGTCTACAGGGTGATCTGGTAGGAATTTTGAGAATTTAAGTTGGCCAGAGTGTTTAGAAGGTAGGTTTTACCCTATTTTCACCTAGAAAGTGGAAGATTGACCATATCTTGACAGATTGTGGCCAAAGGACAGGAATTGCCAGACATCCTACCCAAATCGTGCCAAAGCATAATTTTGAGACCAAAACCATAGGATGTCTTCATGTGCATGATCTACATGATTTATTGAGACCACGTGAAAGGCTTCATCTCAATTGGGTGAGAAAATTTGGGGTTTAAGCACGCTTTTTGACGGAAACAAGGCCAAAATAGCTAAGTTTGGGGTCTTTTGACATTCAAACACAAATCTAAACACACCAGGGTGATCAGCACATCAAGGAAAAGCTATGGGCCAAGTTGGGTTAAATTTTGATGCAAAAGACATCCTACACGTAGGATGTCTAATGCATGATTAAAAGGCCAAAATTATATTTAAGACATACCAGGCTCTCATATAGCTTTAGACAAACCTCCTAGTCAAGTCTGGTCCAATTTGGAGTTGATTTGAATGGTGAATTCATCAGAATGGACATTAGGCTTCTGAAACAGATTTCTGATCAGTTGACCACCTTATAGGTGTCCATACCAAAGAGTGAGAACATATGTGAGCTCAGCACATCAAGGGAAATCCATATTGCAAATTTTATCTGAAAGAGAGAAAATAGACATCCTACGCATAGGATGTCTACAGGATCATTTTTAGGACAATATTATACTGTGGACATACAAGGAGGTTCTAGTTGACTTAAGGGTTCATAGAACTTCTTTCAGAAGTGAAATTGGAATTTGTTTGACCTATTTACGAAGCAAAGATGAGAATTAAGATGTTACCTCTAGATGACAAACACATAAGTGGTGTACAGTTCAAGATTAGTAGACCTAATCAAGAACATCAGAAGTGTATAGAGTACAGTAGTGGTTGGGATTAACCCTCTAGTTATACCAATCATTACTAAGACCACCTCTAGCGATTAAATTCTTTGATTTGATTACCAGAATTAAACGCTTGTGTACAGGTATATTCAGCAGCAAAGCAAGAAGTTGTGCAGAAATTGATCCCTTGCCAGGTGAGTGGCTGGATTTGTGATAAATTGCATTGCTAAGTTTGATGAATTTAAGATTAGGAAGACACATTCCAAGAGACCAAAAAGTGGCATGTAATCAGGATAGCTTAGTATCCACTGAGGAGAGTGTAACTCAGGCAAGGCTAGATCCATTAGCCCCAATCGTTGAGGAAGGTAGTGATATTGACACTTCATCAAACAAGTCCTTCTTCATGATGGCTAGTCAACAGCCAGGAGGCTTCTCCGGTGAAGTACCAATGCTAGGAGGAAGTACCTCCCAAAACCCTTTGAACAAGACCAAGTTCACTATAATCTTCTTAGAAGGAACAAACTCTCGGGGAGCCCTAGTTTATTCTTACTATTGGGGATGCAAGTGTATTTGTATAGAGGAACGGCCTTCTCAGAGACTGGAGATAATTCAAGTCTATGATGATGGAGATAGATTTTGAGATGAAAGGGGGAACCACTATCTGATAGTTAGGAACCCTGAGGATTACAACAGGTATGGAGATAATGTGGCAAAAGAAAAAATGGTCTCAAAAACTCAAGAGTCGCCTCCTAAAATTGATCAACCTGGAGCTCTTTTTATGTATAATAAAAAAACAACCAGAGTCTCTACCTATAATGAGAATGTGGAAATTTACAAGCATGAGAGCGAGGGAGTAGTCTCTTATTTTGAATGCAAAGAACCCTACCCAAATGAATTAAGCGATTACAAGGTTCTTTACTTCTTCTCTTATGAAATTGCTATTGGGAAGGATATCATTTTTGTTGACAGGTACGGGCGAGAATACAAAAGAATTCTGCCAGAGGAGGTAGATAAGGCAACAGTTCCAGAAACATCAACATATGCCCCCAAAGAAGTACCAAGGTCCACCTATACCCCTAGCAAGTCTACAAATCCATTTTCAGAAGACTCTACGACGCAACATCACATTCTAACTGACAACATACTTTCAACTATCAGAACCAGCAAGCAACCCAACCATCATTGCAGGCATGGCTTCAACAAAATGCAACATCCAAACAAGACCTAAATAGAGGTGGTTATCCAGCCGCACGAGGGCTAAGAGATTTACAAGAACCACCACTCCATTCACATTACCAAGGTGAGAGTAAGCCGAAAACTCAAGAGTCGGCAAAGCCCGGAAGACAACCCATAGAACGAGAAGAAAGAGAACGAGTTCGGAGAGATGAACCACCTCTTGCAAGAACCGTCAAAAATTATGGCTTAGGAGCACCTCTTGGAAAGGAACTCTCCCACTACCAAAGGCCAGAAGAGGCATATTGAGGAGGATGAGGAGAACCAACGATGAGATTTGTAGACCATGATAGAATTAGACCTTCTCAAGTGCAAAAATGGATAAACAAGAAATACTCGGGAAACAAAGATCCTAGGGATCATGTAGCAGCGTTAAATGAGTTAACTAAGGGAGCTATTTACCTTGTAGACAATTGTGCGGTCTACAAGGAGGGTGAATTCAAGGATCTTGATGACAATTCATCCTCACAACAAAGTGGAGGCAAATCCACTAAGTCAACACAGAAAGGAGAGATAACTGTAAGCCAAGATCAACTGGTGGAAGAAGTGCTAAAAAAATAATAATATGTATGCCAAGCCTCAGGCTAACCAGCCAAAGTGGTGTGCAATTGAACAAAAATGGACAAACCATGTGATGGAGGAATGTTATTATAACAAGGGATATGAGAGAGAGCAACCTTATGCTCCCCAAGCTCAAGTAGAATCTCCTCAAAGCCCACCGATGCCTAGGTATCAAGCAGGTAACCTACCAGGACCTGTAGGAGTTGAAATACCACAACCAGTATTGGGGCAACAACCACCCCTACCAGGAGTAAGACCGGTCGGCATAAGGTATGCACCGACGATAAAGGAACCAGAAGAGAAGGCTTTGGTACCCATGCATGCATATTACAAAGATCCCAATGGATATGTAGCAAATCCTGTCTATCATCCACCTGAAGAACCTAAGACGCAAGAACCTTGGAGCATGATTGGAATTACGGGACCACCAACATCTGCCCAGGCTATAGGAGAAGGAAGATACAGCTTGGATGAACGGACATTGTTGTTTATAGCCAACGGAGGCATGGGCGGGCAGAGGCATGCTTACCAACAGAGAGGAGCTCAAGGAGCACCTCAACAGCCTAAGGGACCCTGCTACTACAAGTGTGGCGGAGATCACTGGCTAAGAGACTGTCCTCACGATGAAATCATTAGAGTCAATGAGTATTTCACCGAATGTGGAATTACTCACTTGATTCCTAAATTCCCTAAGAACCCGAGCAAAGGATCAAAAACTACTTTAAACATGCTGGAAGCAGTGCTATCCAGTGGGGGGTTAGAAAATGAAACAATAATACCTATTCAGGTAGTCACATGGGCACAAGTTCAAAGAAGGACAAACGAACCCATAATTGAAGAGCCAAAGACCGATGCCCCTAGTGTAGAAATGAAAAATCAACGAAGCACTTGGAAAGCTAGAAAGGCTCGTATGAAAGCCAGGAAGCAACAAGAGCAAATGGCTCTATCCGAGCAGCTAAAACACACAAAGGATAGATTGGAGCGATTAGAGGATCTAACTAGTTTAAGTTCACACACTGCTACAACCATAGGGCCCAAGGAAATAGTGGAACCCAAAAGTGCAGGATCGGGAGGATCAGTACTGATAGAAAAAGTAAATGAGCAGCTTGATGCACTTTTAAAAGCATACAAAGCCAGACTCAAAAACAACCAAAACCAAGAGCAAAGATGAATGACTTATCTATATGCGGAACTAGAAAAAAAAAGGTTGGAAATGTGTCGAAACATGATTGAAACAACCTAATCCTTGATAGAAAACCCACCTAATAAACCTGCAAGTTGGCACGAGGTGCCAGCTCCAACCCCTATCACACCAACTCTAGAGAAACAAGCAGACACAAAGGAGGGACTCACGACTGCCTCAGAGTCTCAGCGGGAACCTATCATAGTGTCAAACACAACAGATGAGACATTTGATGGTTTCCAACCCAAAACATCGGCAGGGATGGGTAAAGAGTGTGACAGTTTAGATGCCCTGTGGAAGCAAATCCGAGAAGCAAATGAAGCTAATGGGGTAAATTATCAACTAAATCACGCTGAGAAGGAGAAAAATGAGATCTTACCTCCCATTGAAGAATTTGAGGCAAGATCACAAATGAACGTTGATATACATTCACAAGGGGGAGACTAGGGGTCAATTAGCTCGGGGCACATCCAACCTGACTCGCTAAAAACTCTACCCTCTTACCTAGGGGAGTATGAAGCTAAGTCTGAAGTGAGAGCAATCCCATCTCAAAGACTTTCTCCCAATAGAGTAATGGATTCACAAGGGTTGATTGAGTTATTGTCCACCCCTATGGCATGCACAATCACGTTAGCCAAAATCCTAAGGTTATGACCAAACATGTGGACCACCGTAAGCAAATGCTTAGAAAAATTTGGAGTAAAGGACCCTACCTCGAGGATTCAAGAAGGGATCAGAGAATTGGACAAGCTTCAACTAAGCACTATGCCTGTACCTTTAAATAAGGTTGGAGAACATTGTGAGGGAGAAGATGGAAATACCACACTACCCGTAGAATTCCAGGGAGTAGTATCCAAGGCTATTCTCGACAGTGGAGTGGGAGTCGCTATCCCCACCAAAGAAATCTGGAAAAAATGGGAAAAACCGGCTTTGAGAGCAACCATAATGAAATTACAACTGGCAGATGGTTCATGGAAAAGCCTCTAGGACTTTTAGAAAAAGTAATTGTCACCTCTTGCGGAATCGAGTATGAGCATACATTTGCAATAGTTGATTTTGGCTAAAAGAACAATTACGAGATCATCTTGGGAAGACCGTTCATGAGACAATTAAAGATGGTACAGGATTGGGGTTATGACCACATATACCTCAGGCGTGGGGAGAATACAACCAAAATATACCTAAAAGACCATAGTTGCAAAGATGTGAACCAGACATGAACCAGACACCATTGGAAGAGTTTGATTCGGCTACATTGCCAGGGTCCAAACTCCCAGCATGGTTAGGGCAGAAAAAAGAGCTATGGATGTGTGGAGCTTCACATTGTGGGAGCTTGAAAAGAGAGGAATGCATCTTAGAAAGAGCTATTGAAGACAAGGATTATATTCCAGAACCTTTTCCCGAAGATGCATTAGAATCTATGGAATGGGAAGACATTACAGATAGTCTGTGCGATTACAGATAGTCCAACGACAAAATTTTATGATAAGGATGGCTATGATGTGCTACCCTATTACATGGTAAACCTTGTACCAGTAGGAGATGAGAATGTAGACTCACCAAAACAAGAAGAGTTTTATGACTTCTTTGAGCATCTGGAATTAAGTAACGATGCAGATAACAAGTGTTTACACATCTCAAGCGAGAGTAGGGAAACAACCGCAGATGTCAAGTTTTATGATTTTGCAAATCAACACCTTAGACGCCAGGAATGCTATAGAAAAAAAAGAGCAAAAAACAAGATTAGAGAGAACCTAATGCCCATGATAAAAGACAAAACGGACTATCTAATGCTTGTCAAGGCAGAGGATTGTGTAAAAGACAAAATATCAGGAAGATTCTCAAGAGTTCGAGGGATATTTTGGCTCAACCTGGAGACAGAACAATGGATTTCCTAGTTTGTTATGCGAGCCGACAGCTAAATAGTGCAGAAAAGAACTATACCACCACTGAAAGAGAGGGATTAGGAATGATATATGCAGTAAAGAAATTTCGGCATTATCTCCTTGCAAACAAATTTGTGTTCTTCACAGATCACCAAGCTCTTCTGTATCTAGTAAATAAACCATGCAATAATGGGAGAATTGTACGCTGGTTTATCAAATTGCTAGAATTTGACTTCACAGTGGTAGTAAAAAAAGATAAAACACATATATGAGGGGATCATCTTTCAAGGCTACAAAACAAGGAAGCTCCTGAAGGAGTTGATGATGGCATACCTAATGCTTGTCTTTTCAATATTGAAATGATACCCAAATGGTCTCGGAAAATTGTTAGCATTCTTTCCTTTGAAGGTAGATTTGATAAAAAGGAAGAGGGATCCAAACAACAAACATTTCGACAAACAAAAAACTTTCAATTGATTGCGGGACGACTATACCATTTAGGCTCGGACAAAATTCTACGATTATGCATAAATCCAGAGGAATTCGGGTGTTATCTTGAGGAAGCACACATCCAAGACTGTGCATTTCATTGTTTAACAATGAAAACACACCAAAGATTGAAACACTTAGGAGTATATTGGCCAACTATGTATGCTGACACACATGCTTATGTTAAGAAATGTATTATATGTAGTGCCAAACGACCGGTGGATCACGCGACATTGTTTCAGGTAACCATTTCACCTGCATGGAGTCAATATATCATTGATTTCTTAACAACAAGGACATTTCCTGAAAACATAACAAAAGAACGACAAAGGGCTATAGATTTGGAGGCTCAAGACTTTAATTTAATTGAAAATCAACTTTACAAGCGAAGAAAGGACAATCAACTTAGAATCTGTGCAAGTGAAAGTGAATATCTGCTAATTCTAGAACACACACATGGAGGAATAAGTGGAGGCCATTTTTCAGGCGATAAGACGGCAAAAATTGTCGTAACCGGTGAGATATGGTGGCCTACATTGCACATGGATGCTGAAGAATTTGTAAAGCGTTGTGATGCATGACAGCACACTAAAGTGCCGATAAAAAGAGATGAGATGCCACTACGGCCAATGATGGGAGCACGGGCATTTGCAAAATGGGGAATTGATTTTGTGGGGCCTATTTCACCCCCTGCGTATCGCACCCATACCCAATATATCATCGTGGCTACGGACTATCTCACAAAATGGGCTGAAGCCAAAGCGACACAAAAAGCAGATGCAAGGACCACTGCACAATTTTTGTATGAGAATGTCTTTGTAAGATACGGATTACCAATAGAAATTGTCAATGATCAAGGAACACATTTTTTTAATGAAGTCATTGAATACCTGCTGTCTGCAGAGGAATTCATGGTCATACATAAAAATCTACTCCATATCATCCACAAGTAAATGGACAAGCTAAGGCCACAAATAAAACCCTATGGATTGTTTTGACTAAAATTGTATCAGAATCAAGGGCAGACTGGGATCAACAATTACACTCAACACTATGGGCATACAAGGTAGCTTATAAAACATCGATTGGAACAACACTGTACAACATGGTGTTTGGTCTAAACGCTATATTACCCATAGAGTTTTTGATTCCAACTCTACAAGTGGCGAAACACTTAGAATGGACAGGCCATGAACTCTCTTCAAGAATAGATGATCTTGAAAAGCTAGATGAACTTTGACTGAGAGCTGTAGCTTCGATCTATGCTCAGAAGAGAAGACAAAATGAGTTTTTTGGACAAGCATGTGCGCACGAAAGATTTTAAAACAGGTGATTATGAACTTGTTTACACTTTGAAGCAACATGCCAAAAAACTTAAAAAGCGAGGGATGGGACCCTTTGTGATTAGTGACCACAAAGTGGAGCCGTCAAACTTGCGACATTGGAAGGTGAATGCCAAATTGGATTAGTGGGTGTCGGTTAAAAAAGTATCATTTACCACTAACACAGGATATGCTTCAACAAATCCATCATGAAAAACAACGGACAAAGGGGAAACAGAGGGTAAGAGAAGAAGCACAAGCAGAAGCAAAAGAACGCATTGCAAAAAGAAGGCTTCTACGACAACAACAACAAATTGGATCACCGTTGTGAATAAATTCTATTCGATTAAGAATTTTAATGAAGACACAGTGGATCCAATAATTGCAGTCAAAGTGGGTAGCAACCAAGTTGACTCGACGGCATTGCTTAATTCAGGAGCTCAAGCAAATCTGATTTTTTGCAAATTATATAAACAGCTCAAGCTTGAAGAAAAACTCCATCCTACTCAACAAGCACTGGAAAGCAGTACATCACATTCATTAAGCATGTTGGGATGGATGATATTGCATGTACAAATATATCAATATGTTTATCCCCACAAGTTTTGTGTGGTTGAGGATGCGAGCACACTACATCCAATGTTGTTGGGACAACCATGGCAAAAAGAGTATAATGTACAGATAGATTGGAGTTTGAATACAGTCAAAATTCAACAAGCACAAGAACACCAGGGTGGTAGCCTTTGCTCAGACAACCCGGAAGAACCAGATAATGGTGCCACAATCACACTTGATAAAGAGCAAAAAAGATGAGTGCCACTTAACCAGCATACCTATGACGGATAACCAGGAAACGACCACCATATTCAATCAAAAAATGAGACACCACAGGCGACAATGAATAGATCAAGGTCAGCAATACACAAACAATAGGTATGGGTATAGAAGGATGGAAGTGAGCGAGCCTACAAACCACAATGCAATAACAGATGACCTCCGAAAAACAATGTTAAACAAACACCGAATAGGGTCATAAAACAGATATGGATACCAAAAAACATGTTGAATCACCAACTACATGAGACACGCATTTGGATCCGCAATGCAACCCTACAGGAACTCCCTTCAGTACAAGAAACACCAGCAGCCAGACAATCACTAAATCCGACATTGGCAAACCGATCTATGTGGGTGCCGATCAAAAGAACAACAATAACGACCAAAAAAGAGGCCATAAACCTACAAACGCCTCCAAATCAAAGCTACAAATGGCAATCAAAAGAGAAAAAGATTATGGCCACATCGGACACGACACTTCCATCCATGGAGACCACAACGGCCATATATACAATAGCAGCAAACCAAGCCACTTTCGCAAAGAAGACGATCAATCAATGAGCGGCAGAATTATAACTTTTAATAAGAAAATCTTCCAACCAAACCAGGAACAAACAGGAAACCTCGACGTCAAATGCCAATAAGCATCTTATTCCCTCCTCTCACACGACATTAATTTTACCATGCATTGACTGAGTATGCATCAGGTAGGGCCACGTTACAAGGCGGTGCATTAGCACGATTTTAACCCATGCACTGTACATACCCCAAGGTGATACCTTGTCGTCCGGGAGGACTCCAATTAGGAGGGCGGGAGGCATTCTCAATGCGAACTCGATGACCGTAAAAAGCAGCAAAAAGGGCATGTTTTGACTATTTTTGAGGGGTTTACGTTTGATTGTGAAATTTTTTGGACTAACCTAAGTACATATGCCCTTATACAGCATTAATCTACAGATATATGAGGCCAAAAGCCAAATTAAGGCCTATAGGTGTGTGTAGATATATAAAAATAGCAAGTTTTCATGCTAAATATTGGTAAAACGGAAAAAATCCGGCCATAAAAATTACATGTGAGTGTACATAGTGTGTGTGGGTGAATTTTTTGATTTATTTTGATTTTTGGGATTTTTTTGGTTTGATTTTGTTATTTTTATTTTAATTTTACTAATTATTGGTAGAAAAACTTCAAAAATACAAAAAACAGGTGAATTGCGAACGTAATGAAAAAAAAAGATGGGGATGATAAGTGACTATAAGACAACCCAGGGTACAATGTGGGTGCAATTATGAGAATGAAGCGGGAGGCGTGTTGTGGTCAGATTTTGACCGAATCGTCAAAATTCTCAGAAACTGGGCAAACAGAGTCCAAATGGGGAACTTTTTGAGTCTAAACCGCGTTTCGTGAAAAGTTAGGAGCACATGTCAAATTTCATGAAAAATAGTTCGGAGACCCCCATTATAATATTTTTTCACTCCACTTAGAGCTCATTTCTACTATTTCACTTGTGAGAGAGAGCTCTAACCACCTAGAGCGCACAGGACTTCCAACAGCTAATACGCCCCGCACAGGCACCTGATGGCCACCAGATATGAGAGGTAGGCTCAACACTTTATGCTCTTCGTGTATATTTGATGTTTTGGCGCCAAGACTAGCATAGAACTCCAACGGGGTTTGCAGGTTAGAGGCTTGTGAGCATGGGTAGCCACCTAACGGCTAACCCAATACCAACAAGACTTCATAGGGGGTTTACCCTAGCCTATGAGACCAATCTTGGATGCCCAAAGGAGGCAAGAAAGAAATGGAGTAAACCCTGGCATCTCAAGCCCTGCAAGAGGCCACAAAGAGGAAAATCCGGCCAAAGTGGCCCAAATGATACCAAAACTCATGGGTAGGAGCTTCTGGACGAGCTCTACACGGCTACATAGGCCACATGGCCATAAGACTACCCAAAGAAGGCCTAAGCTTCATAAATGGCATCGGAAACGCAAAGCGTCACTTGGCTCTTGCAACCAAGCGAGATGTCTGTTTGCCACCAAACTTCATGAGCGACTAACAAAAGCCTTCAACAACCAAGTCCTATGGTGGTAGACCACTACAAATCATCGGGGGCATGCAAACAAAATCATGGGTGCTTCCAGAGCGACAAATTTCCAAACAAAGCTCAGGTGAAGCCAAAGCCAACAAGAACCACATGGCAAGGTTCCCGAAGGGTTCATGAAGCTATGCTGGTCATCATCAAGAAATTCCATCACGAAAAAGTGCTCCAAGAGTCAGAAATCGCCTATGAGGCTCTGAAAGCCAAGAAGGGAGTTTCTAACTAACCATTTGATTTTTTAATTGAAATAAGGCACAAAGGGGACTTAGGGAGGTCATATGCACATAGTAGTAGGACTTGCTTTTAAAAAATACACACGAGGCATCCTATGCGTAGGATGTCTCAAGGCCACTTTTGGGCACCCAACTCATCATTCAGCCATACACATAGCCTCTACATGTCATTTACATCTTATCCCTCAAGTTTCACTCCATTTGGACCAAGTTTGACCTCTTATGCATCAAAAAATGCAAAGTCAGAGCATAGAGGCAAGAAATGGTCATAGACCTATCAGAAATTATCCAAATCAAGTGAAAACTTGAACCACACACTCTTCATAACATGTCAAAGCTAACTATGAGGTCACATCTTCAAAAATCATGAAAAAGACATACTACGCGTAGTATGTCTCCAAGCTTGAAATGACCTCTGGGTGGATTTTTTGATCTTCATACATCTTTATCACATTCATGCAAGCCCACCCATCAAGTTTCAAGCCAAATAGATCACTTTTTGGCCTCATAGCTCCATAGATGGACTTTTCAGACTCTGAAATACCATAAATGGTCTTCCTACCCTCAAAACTTATCCAAATTCAAATCTAAGACCATGGTGATGGTCCACAGGCTATGCCCTATCATAGTGACAAGTTTCATGCAATTCTAAGCAAAAACACATACTATGTGTAGTATGTCTCCACGGTCATATTGACCGTGGAGACAGTAGGTCATATTGACCTACTGAGCAAAGTTTGACATCATGAATGTGATCAACATGCTACAAGAAGCCTACATATTAAGTTTCAACTCATTTGGATAACATTTGCTCATCATTACAGGACATCCTACTCATTTGTACACCAAAAGCCTAAAATAGTCCAAAATTGCACTTTTTGGTGTCTAAATCAAAATCCAAGCACATGGCTGTGATGTACAGGTCATAAGCTATCATCATGTCAAGTTTCAAGTCATTCTAATAAAAAAGACATCTTACACGTAGGATGTCTTTAGGCTTATTTTGCAGCACAAATCCTACTGTTTTCACTTGCAGGGCATCCTTAGTCCCTGTTGAGCTCATGTTTCAATTTTCAAGTCAATTGGATAGTTAAAACTTAGTTTATCAACTAATTTGTAAAAACAAAAACGCTAACTTTGGACTACTAAGTGCAACAGGATCCATGGCAGCCGCTAAGTCGCCAGCAAAGAAGAAAAGAATGACCACCAAGGATTACCTGGATGAGGTGGAGCCATTTATAATACCGACAGGAACCATAAAGCCCACTACCACTTGGGTACAAAGCAACTTACTTGAAGCAAACAACCTCAGAATATACCAAGGTTGCATGTTCAAAGACCCAGAGGGCAACGCCATAGAGCTGCCAATGATACCTCACGAACTTAATGAGTTCACGAGAAGGCTAGAGATAGTGTCTATCTTGGAAAAGTTAGACTTACACAATTATTTTGAGGCTTTGCCAACAGGAATCGACATTTCGAGAGTCTGGAAATTCGTCACAACAATAAAGGAGAATGGAATAGCCAAGGTGACAGATCTGCAAGGAAAGAACAGAATGATTGTAATCACGCCAGAGGTGGTTGCAAGTGCCTTGAACCTCTCTAATGCAGGAGACAGTGTCAACAAGAGGCAAGAAGAGGTGAAGGTATACAAGGAAACCAAGAAGATCTACACCTTCGAGGATATTGCGGATTCAATGGTGGCAACCATGTGTCAACTATACAACCAATATTTCCATATCTGCACCAAGAGGCCTCAAAAGTACATTGTGCCACCTGCAGCAATTTGAACAACATTCACATGGGCAATGAAGACAAGCCGCCTAGGAGAGATAGATTATGCGGCATACCTGCAGTACCGCATTGTGAGGATGGGAACCAAGAATCCCACATATATTGCAGGAGGGGGGATGCTCACCAAGGTAATATATGAAGCTCTAAATGCTAAAGGCTAGTGGCCTCTTCCTCATCACAGAATGAGTTGTTGAAGCTGACAGAAGACAAGGAAGAGGAGCAACCTACAGCTCCCAGGGTGGCCACCAGACTGAAAAGAAGGTTAGAGACAGTAGAGGCAGAGCCACCTCAGCCAAAGAAAGGAAAGAAAGCTACCATTCAAATGCCAGTAAAAGAGACTAAATCCCAGAAGGCCGCTCGGCTAGAGAGGCTGATGGAGAGTTTCAGAGCCGAAAGACTGCTTAAAGGAGATCAAAGCGAATTATGGAAGCCCTCACTTGAGGCCATGCCTGGATCTTCTCGAAGGACTTATAGGGATCTCTTCGAAGATTATATAAATAATTTCGAGATCGTAGATGCGACGATCGAGAATATTCCAATTATACCTTTTACCGAAGAAGAAGTTGATGATGTGAGGCGGCAGCTGTTAGAAGAGCAGGAAAGTGTAGAGCGAGAGAGGAAAACAAAGGATGATCGGGATTTCAAAAAGAAGAAATCAAACCCACCATCAAGCCGCAAGTCCAGTCCTCCACCATCACCCCCTCCTTTTAGTCCTCCTCAACCTCTACAGACTGAGGAGTTGATTAAATATGAGAAGCCGCAAGACTCCAAGAAATAAGAGGACAAAGAGAAAAATCAGAAGGAAGAGTTTGAACCAAAGCCTGAGAAGCAAGATCCAGAAGCAGAAAACTATAGAATATTATTGGATCTACTAGCTGCTGGATACACCCGAGAAGAGGCAGCTCATACAGCTTTTCAACTGTCAACCCCTAAACCAGAAGAATACACGCTGAGCCCTCGTTTGGTGGAGCTAAAGGAGATTGCAACAGATACAATGGATTTGCAACCACAAGCCAAATATTGGCAAGAAGTGATGCAGAGACTGCAAGGATTAAGAGCCAGATCAGTGGCCAAAGAGATTGAGTATGAAGGACTGAAGTTGAGTGAAGTAAAGGTGAAAGCTGAAGTGGAAGCACTTCAAAAGCAAAGTCAAGAGAAAATGCACAGTCAAGCACAGTTGCAAGCTGAACTAGAAGCAGCACTGAAGAAATGTCAAGAGTTAGAAAGTCAAAACCGAGAAACCACTAAGAAGCTAATGAACTCTGAAGAAGAGTACCAAAAAATCAGCAATGCTCTTATTGAAGCCGAAAAGGAAAGGGATGGGCTCACTCTACAGCTGGTGGAAGAGTCAAAAGAGGTTGAGAGCTTAAGGGAGGCCAAAGACAAAGATGAAATATCACATGAGGCTAGCCAAGATGAGGTGATCAAACTAAAGGATCAAATCAAAGTAAAAGATCAAACGATTCATAGGTTGAGAGCGTCTCCAGGCAGAGCAAGAGCTGCAACATCTGCAACTAGTACTAGCCAAGATAAAGACGTGTTTGAAGAACAAATGATAGAACTTCAAAAAGAGCTGACGCTTGAAAAGAGGCAGAGAGTAATGCTAGCAGAGGGATCAATGGTGGTGCAAGGCAGGTTAGTAGATGATAACAAATCATTGAAAGCAGAATTGGATAGGCTTCAGAAAAGACTAGAAGATGACACAAAGACGCTACAGACAGAGAATGATGAGGTAAGGTAGAAGCTAGAGAAAGCTGATAGAGTCAATGCAAAACTTAATGACCCATTAGTAGTAGTGAGAGAACAAGCTCAGTTAGCAAAAGACGACTTACAGAAGCAGTTGGACAACTTATAGAAGCAGCTGGACGAACTTAAGAGCCAACGAAGTGAAGAACCTCAACAAAGTCATGGGCTGGCTGCTATGGAAGGAATTGATATAGAGAATGTGTCAGATCCGGTGGACACAACAATACAAGAGGACATTCCTGTGGGACCCTTACAAGAGCCCCGAGATTTGACACAAGAAGAAGAAGACAATCTACAGAAAGCAATAGAAGTAGCCATAAAAGACACCGCCAAAGAAGCAATGTTGTGGGAGCAGAAGTTCATGACCATTCAAAGATTAGATGCAAATGTCGTTCGACATGAATGGCTACAACCCTCTCTCCCCTATCCTCTTCTAAAATATGAAGCTGCTACACTCAACAAGAGGATTAAAGAGGAGCCTATAGTGCCACTGTACCATGAAGACATCACCAAACCAGAAGGTGTTAAGCTCGTTGTGGACTCTCAACCAAAATGGAGGAAGGCATGGCTCACTAAATACCCATAGTATTTAGTACATTTGGTAGAGGCGCCTAAAATGTTCAGAGATGACCTTAGCTTTTGCCCTCTACCAAGGATGCGGAAGGAACATGAACTGCTAAAGAGAAGCCACCCCACGTGGCTCAACTACCCGAAGCTACCAGGCTTGAAGACAGTTGAGAGAATGAGTGAGCAATACATGGTGAAGACCCTAACGGGCTCCATTAAATTGTTCAGTGGCTCACCTGACCTCTCTTGCATTATGCTTAGAAAGATATATAAAACACTTATGGCAGTCTTTGAGGTCTTCAAACCTGGACAAACCTGGACAAGCAACAGACAGCATATTCTTCTTCCAAGACACTTATAGATGTACTTATGACCTGTCTGCTCAACCTTCACATGAGGTGATACATGCCCTCTACCAAAGAATAATGTTCCTGCCCTCATGCCATCTCCAAGCCTTTGAAGAAGCCTTCTACACCGGCTTCTTCACCATCGACACAGATATATTTGGCCCAACATTAGTGGGCCAACATGCACGGTATGAGTCCATTTTGAAGATGCACGACATCCTCCACTGAAGCAGCGGCTCTATTGTCATGTCAGGGATGACATGAGCTAGGAGGGGGGAGTCTTAGCTGAAGACGGCGGCCACACTCAACTGAAGACTAACGAAATGATAAAAGAAGGAAATCCTATGTAGTCTTTCCTTGATTAAGAAACCCGTAATTTCACTTGTAAATACTTGGGGTTTGCAGAAGTTTCCAATTTTGTATACTATTTTTTCCATTAGACTAAGTAGGATTTCACTTTGGAACATGAGGTTTTGTATTTGGAAGGTATATATACCAAATTCTAACCTTAATAAAAAAACCCCTTTTGTTCATTCTATGAAGTGTCTATGAGAAGCGTATTTTGTATACGAGAGACAGTGAGAGCTTATCTTGACGCTACGCGCACACTGGTGGTCGGAATCAAGTAGGAGAAGTGCAACGTGTTGCCCGTGGAGAGAGCTACGCGCCAATACCCACACTGCGCGTGTACGACCCGGCTTCGCGAGATTGACCCGCGAGCTATTTCTAGAGATTCGGTAAGCAAACGGTGTCTGTTTTTGCATTTCAGCATATCCACGCGTTCATATAGAGTAGAGCTACACATTAGGCACCTTAGTTTTCAAAAACGTCGAACTGTAGAAACCTGTCAAACATCCTAGGTGATTCTGCAGTGGGTGTTTATGGGTAGGGTTTTGGGTCATGGACCTTAGGGAGAGTGGCCTATTGGTGTTAATAGGATATCCCTCAAGTTTCGTAGCGTTTCGAGAACGTCTAATGGGTATTTGGCTCATGGAAGCATTTAGGAAATCTCCTCCTGTGCACAATAGTAGGCTGTAACTTAGACATTGGGTAGAGACCTCTGTAGGAAATAGTCAAAAGTCGGTCGAGTGTAGGTTGACACCCTATGCTTGCTTCTAAGCGCTTGCAGGTCGAGCTTCGTCCTTAGCTGACAATTCTTGTTAGGTGAGTTCTCGTTGTGCTGACGTCCGTTGCGGCGTATCCACCTACTCTGTGCATGTGTGTGTGTGTGTGTGTGTGTGAGAGAGAGAGAGAGAGAGAGAGAGAGAGAGAGAGAGAGAGAGAGAGAGAGAGAGAGAGAGAGAGAGAGAGAGAGAGAGAGAGAGAGAGAGAGAGAGAGAGTTAGTCTCTAGAATGTCTACATCTAATTTGGAAAGCACGAAAGATATGCTTGATTGTGTGTGTAAAGTTTCCATGTTCTAGTCTAGGTCTGTTTTATCCCCTCCAATTTGGCAACACTAGAGAGAGAGAGAAAGAGAGAGCGCAGAGAGTAGAAGATTGAGAATTCCTTCATCATGCAAATTTGTTCAAATTGGCTTGCCTTGGTTTGCTCATCTAGGTAGTTCTCCTATTGATGGTGCCCCTCTTGTTCTAGATAGGCTCTCTTATTGATCAAAAAGAATGCTCATCCCACGCAGTTAGAGATTTTATAATTTTCTTTAGAGTTTTTGTATCTAATAAATGCAGAGTCCTTCATAAACCTCTCACCAATTTCCTCGATTCTTCAACCACAAATAATGTTAGCTAAGGAAAAAACCAAAGGCATCGTTAACTTCTTGCCCTTCAGGCAAACCAAAAAGTGCCCCTCTTCAAATGTGGAAAAGAAAGTCTCTTCCACACTCTCTTTCTTCTCTCATACAATTTTTTCCCTTCATTTCCCTTCTTATAAAAGATCTCTCTCTCTCTCTCTCTCTCTCTCTCTCTCTCTCTCTAACCCATTTGAAGTTATTTCCATGAGAGCTTGGGATGGCATGTTGCCGATTGGCATTGAACCACAACATCATGTGAATTGGCTCTTATAGGGTGTGTATTAGGAAAATGGTTTAATAGGACGGTTTAGATGAAGTTGAGGATAGAAGATGGGCTTTTCATATGCCGCCTCTCCTCTTGTACACAAGAATTGGAAAAAAAGTATGCTTGTTTTTTTCGCAAAATTTGCGTTCAATTAGGGAAAATCTTCTTGTTTGGCTCACCACCTCTGCATCACTGCAATCAAGGTTCAACTAGCATCCCCCACATTTCATGTTGAAAGGTAGATGGTAGAAGAGAGTTTCCAAGGGGTTAGCCTCGCCAAGTGTTTTGTGGGTCCAAGAAAAGAGCTCCTTTCTTTTGCTCTTATGACCAATCGACATGGTGGAACCATGAACCTTGTGGATTTCTATGCCTTTTGATCATCTAAACACAACCTAACTCTTTGAGGGTTGATTATGGCTTCGACCTCGCACCCCTCTTTCCTCTCTCGCTCTGTCTCCTTAAGACTCTTCTAGACTATGTCCCACCCTTTGCACTTTGGATGCATCTCTCCTGACACAATCCCCAAATAGAAATCCTTCTCTCTTCCCTTCCCATCTGCTAAAAAAGATATATTTTCCCCGCAATCCCTCCCCCCCTCTCCAAACACGGAACCTCTGCCTAGATAGACACTCAAAGACCTTGATTTTCCTTTAAGATGCACACCATCCCACTTGAAACTCTGTCCCTCCCCAACAACCCTTAATATGGAATCCCTTCTTGAATTCTCTCATCTCCTAGAGAGAGAGAGAGAGAGGGTGGTCAAAGTAGCAGATGCTATTAGAGTCAATAGAGCAAGACTATTTTTGACGGGTTGTGGGTAGGGCGAGCCAAGATGTCAATTTTTGTGGCTGAGGACAACGAGCATAGTAGCTTTTGGCGTGCCTATGGTGTGGACGTGCTAAGGGGCCTAAATATGGGGTCAGTTTGGCTCAGCACCACAATGCAGCAAACGTAGGAGAGGAAACAAGCATAAGTAGAGTTCCTTTGACTCATCGCCTCGCTCCAGTCTTCTGCCCTCATGCAAGACAGGCAGAAGAACAAGAAGAGAAGCGAAGAGAGCATGCAAATGGTACAACGAGACAGAGTGATATTTCAACGTTTGACAAATAATGGAACAAGGAAAAGGGGGGAGAGAGAGAGAGAGAGAGAGAGAGAGAGAGAGAGAGAGAGAGAGAGAGAGAGAGAGAGAGAGAGAGAGAGAGAGAGAGAGAGAGAGAGAGAGAGAGAGAGAGAGAGAGAGAGAGAGAGAGAGAGAGAGAGGGAGATTAGCATCACCCTAGATTCTCCTTTATTTTGTACTATTTAAATTGAGGCCCAACGATAGAGCAGATGTTGGGGTTGGTGTGGCGTGGATAGGCTAAGGGGCCAAGGATGGGGCTAGTCTAGCTTAGTGCTACAATGTACCAGGCACATGAGAGGAAACAGGGGCATAAATAGCTCCTTTGTCTCATCTAATTACTTCACGTCTTTCGCCTTCATGCAAGCTGAGTGCAAGATAGAGAGAAGAACAAGAAGAGAAGAGAGCATGCAACTAGAAAATATATGAAGAGAGATTATTATGTTTGAAAGATGATGGAACAAAGGGGGGGGGGGGGGGGGGGGGAGAGAGAGAGAGAGAGAGAGAGAGAGAGAGAGAGAGAGAGAGAGAGAGAGAGAGAGAGAGCGGGGGGGGGGGGGGGAGATTGGTCTCACCCTAGATCCTCCTTCCTTTTGTTTTTTTTGAATTGAGGCCCCAATAAGTGGAAGAGATGTTGGGGTGGGTGTGATTTGGACAAGTTAATGGGCTTGAGGATGGGGCAATTCTAGCTTAGTGTTGCAATGCGTAGTTTATTCTCTCAATCTCCTCGCTTCGCATCTCCTGCCCTCATCCAAGACAGAGAGAAGAAAAAGAAGAGAACATGTAGATGGCAACGAGATGGAGAGAGATTGTAACATTGACAAATAATGTAACAAGTGTGTGTGTGTGTGTGTGTGTGTGTGTGTGTGAGAGAGAGAGAGAGAGAGAGAGAGAGAGAGAGAGAGAGAGAGAGAGAGAGAGAGAGAGAGAGAGAGAGAGAGAGAGAGAGAGAGAGAGAGAGAGAGAGAGAGAGAGAGAGAGGGGTGGTCAAAGTAGCAGAAGCTATCACAGTCAATACAGCAAGAGTATTATTGACAGGTTGTGGGTAGGGGCAGCCAAGATGTTGATTTTTGTGGCTGAAATGAGCATAGTAGATTTTTGGGGTGCCTATGGTGTGTAAGTGCTAAGGGGCCTAACTATGGGGTCAATTTGTCTCAACACCAAATGCAGCAAGCGTAGGAAAGGAAACCAGCATAGGTAGATTTCCTTCAACTCATCGCCTTGCTCCGCGTCTTCCGCCCTCATGCAAGACAGACAGAAGAACAAGAAGAGAAGGGAAGAGAGCATGCAAATGGTACAACGAGACCGAGAGAGATTTCAACGTTTGACAAATAATGGAACAATGGAGAGAGAGAGAGAGAGAGAGAGAGAGAGAGAGTGGCCACACCCTAGATTCTTCATTTTGTATTTATAAAATTGAGGCCCAATGGGCAGAGCAGATGTTGGGCTCATGGCTCTGGCACGGATATGCTAAGGGGCCTAAGGATGGGGCTAGTTTGGCTCAATGCTACAGGTGTCGTAAGCATAAGAGGAAAATGGGTGCATGAGTAGTTCTTGCAACTCATCTCCTTGCATTATGTATGCCAGACGCATGCAAGACAAAGAGAAGAACAAGAAGAGAAGAGAAAAGAGCATGTTTATGGGAATGAGAGAGAGAGAGAGAGAGAGAGAGGCATCACCCTAGATTCTCCTTCATTTTGTATTGATAGATCGAGGCCCAATGGGAAGATCAAATATTGGGGTCATTGTGGCATGGACAAGCTAAGGGGCCCGAGGATGGGGTTAGTGTGGTTGATCGCTGCGTGTAGCAGGTGCAATATGGGAAACGATCATAGACGGAGTTCCTTCGGCTCATCCCCTCGCTCCACATCTCCCGCCCTCATGCAAGTCAGAGAGAAGAAGAAGAAGAGAAGAGAAGAGAGCATGCAAATGGCAACGAGATGAAGAGAGATTTTATCGTTTGACAAATGATGGAAGGGGGGGGGCGGGGGGGGGAGAGAGAGAGAGAGAGAGAGAGAGAGAGAGAGAGAGAGAGAGATTGGTGTCACCCTAGACTCTCCTTCATCTTATAGTTTTAAAATCAAAGCCCAGCAAGTGGAGAAAATTTTGGAGTGGTTGGGGCACGGACAAGCTAAGGGGCCCAAGGGATGGGGCTTGTTTGGCTCAGTGCTATAGAGCAGTAGGAGCATGAGGGAAAACTGGTGCATGCAAAGTTCCTTTGACTCACCTCCCGCCCTCATGCAAGAGAGAGAAGAAGAACAAGTGGAAGGGTTGCAGTGGCTTTCTAAAACAATAAGAAAGTGATAAAATCATTAGGTTGAGTTTAACTAGATTTATTTAAGGTAAAGCATTCTTTGAGAATGTCTCTTTTATTAAGCAATCGAGTTTCCTCCTAGCAAAAAGGCAAACTAGAAATACTAGCAAAAATTTTAAAATTTGCAAGATTTTTGTACTAAGTTCTCAAATATTTCACCAATTTTTCTTCCTTTTACCATGGTTTGCTCATTTTATATATATATAATAAAAACAACTCATTAATTATATATGTGTGTGTATATGTATGTATAGAATCTACTAGAATTAAGCAAGGTGAAGCTTCAATTTAGCATTCTAAAAGAATAGAATGTAAGAGAAGTCAAGGCATGTAAGGATTTTTTAGCTTTCTAAAAGAATAGAATGCAAGAGAAGTCAAGCCATTTAAGGATTTGAAAAGAAAGGTGAAATAAAAAGATCCATTTGAAATAACATTTAAGGTAAGTCTAAATCATCATTGAAAACATGCCTAACTCAACTCTCCTCTAAGGCTTGTTTATATGTTGCCAAAAATGACCCATTTTTTGCCTCCAGTGGCAAGTGGTGTGACCACATGTAGGGACATCATTTTGAAGCCTTGATGTGAAGTAGTGGCATTTATGCTACTTTTTAAGCCCCCATATGGTATTCCCTAAGTTCGAGGTGGTATTAAACACCTGAAAGGTTTTTTTTTCAATAATCATTTAGCTGGTTTTCAATTTTCCAAGCGTGACCATCATTATCGAGACGTGAGCATCATTATCGAGGGCCACCACCAACTAATCAAAGCCACTAAACCTCATAGAAATGGGCCATTTTTGGCAACATGTAAAAAGGCCCTAAGGCTTCTTTTAAAAAGCCAAAAAGAGAAGAGAAGAGAGCATGCAAATGACAAGGAGAGGGAGAGGTTTGACAAAAGAGAGAGAGAGAGAGAGAGAGAGAGAGAGAGAGAGAGAGATTGACATCACCTTAGACTATTATTCATTTTGTATTTTTGGCCTGCCCGCAAGGCAAAGGCTATAGAGATGCCTTCTCTTTTTGCTGACTAAAATAGAAAAAAGGTTGAGTTGTATTTTCAAGCATTTTTTGATAGGTCAAAAATTTGATTGTGGTTGCAATAAGATAGTGGGCACTCATTTAAATGAAGAGTGTGTAAATCTTTCTTTTTTTTTGCAAAACTCACAATTGTGAGTGGATAGTATTAAGAACAAAAATATACACCAATCCTCGAGCTCAGACCGTCAAGCTCAGACCGAGCCTTGAGGGTCAAAGGATTACAAGTTATTTGCTTGGCAGAGAAACCACTCCTACTCACTGGCTTTACTTATTACAAGATGTTATGTATTGTTCTAGACCAGTCTTCTAAGGCTTGTTTGCCTCGGATCATGTGGATTATCACTCTACACTCTTGCATGATTTCACAAAAGCTTTCCACAGCTAGATCCCCCTCAAACACGTGGCGGTTCCTTGCTTGCCAAATATGGTGCAAGAAGTAGTAACTGATTATTTGAGTGCAGACGAGAAGAGCAGGACTTCCCATCCTGCTACTACCAAAGAACAGATCATTCTTGAAGAACTTAATTTGCCATGTCCTTTGAATCCACTTGTATATTTTCCCAGCCATGCCCCTGATTGCCTGGCATCCCATGAAAAGGTGGGCTAGGTCTTCACTGGCAATTTTGGACCCCGAGCAACGATCGGACCCGATGCTCTTTCTTGTATCTTTACGCCTATCGGCAAAACACCCCACATCACTTTCCATAGAAACATCTTCATATATTGAGGCCATCTTGGCTTCTAGATGTTCTCCATGACTCCCTCCCACCGTTTTTCCGTCCAGTGCCTCTTCCATAATTTGTTGAGGGGGCTACACCAATTAGCCTCGTGCATTAATGCATGGTAAATTCCTTTAAAGTGTGGTTTCCAAAAGAGGCTACTCCCAAGCCATCTCCAAGCGTCCCATTCAAAGTTGGATTCACAAATTGGCATCACCACCTTATCAAGCTCTTGAATCACCCTATAGACTAGTAAGATCTCAAAGCCATCCAGTTGAAATTGGATGGCTAAAGAGTGAGCAGTTTTCAGCACTTCCTGTTGCCATCCCAGAATTGCTCTAGTTGAACAAGTCCCTTATTATTCACCTTCCTGGCCATTTCTATCCAATAAGGGCTTTGCGGTGGCCCCAATATTTTAGAGAGCCATGGGGACCAGTGCAATATGGAGTTCTTAAAGTATCTGGTTACTTCCTCCCATTCCAAAGCCTCAGCATCACTTTTGCACTTCCTCATCAGCTCCCATGAGAGTCCACCAGATCCAAGATAAGACCACTTCGGGGCAAAAAAGTTTGTCGTGCATCCAACCCCCTTCCACTTTCCCCCTTTCAATCCCAGTTTTGCTACATCAAGCATTTGCTTGGTCATGATAGCCCAAGCTTGGTCCTGTTTTGCCAACAAGACCATAAATTTGGCACAAAGGGCCTCAGCATGAGATACAGGGTTAAGTATGACGAGCCCTCCTTGGTCTATCGGCCGAGCAACTACCTCCCATGTAGCCCACTGCCACAGCCGGGAGGTTTTTGTGTTGTTCTTTCAAAGAAACCTTTTCACTGGTTTTAAGAATTCTTTCCAATTACACTTAGCCATCTTGAGCATGGGACTGAGGAAAGTAATACACGGGATCATAAAAGCATTGATCACTCTAATTCGGCTTTGGAAGGGTAGGAGAACAAACTCCCACCTTCTCATTTTGGCACTTAATGACCCATTGAAATCTTTGACTGTGGGTTACGTCCACCCCTACGGGGGCTCCCAGGTGTCTAAATACACTCCCTTTTGAGATAATCTCTCTTGTCCAGACTGCAGGGTCAAAAGAGTCATTCTCCTACAGGGAGATTAGTATTGACTTCTCTATATTGCACTTGGATCCCGAGGCCACGGCAAATGTTTGCACAATCTCTGGAGCTCTCCTGACAACTTGAGGGCACGCCTTCAAGAATAGGAGTGTATCATTTGCGAACATTTTGGCCAGTAGCTGGTCGTTGCCCGACAATGCTAGACCTTGAATCTCTTTCCGCGTAGCACTGGCTTCGAGCATCGTAATGAGAGGATGTGACCCGATGGCGAACAACAAGGGGTCCAGGGGACATCCTTGCTTAATAGAACATTTTAACCTCAAAAGATCCCACAATTTTGTCATTAAACAGGAGCTCTGACTGGCTGTCAACGCCTAGAGTGCGTATGAGGCAACAAAGGTGAGGCCCAAAGCCCAAAGCTCCCATGACTTCTTCTATATAGGACCATTCTATCCTATCATAGGCTTTGTCAAGGTCTAGCTGCAGCAAGATGCACTCTTGCTTGGAGAATGATGCATACTCTATTCCTACCATTGATGCCAAGATATTGTCATATATAGATCTCCCTTTAATGAACCCGTGTTGATGGGGAGAGATGATCCAACTTAGGAGGGGGGCTATCGCCTTGGCACTAATTTTGTATGCTAATGACATCATTGTAATGGGAGCCAATTTTTAAGATGAGAGCAACAAATCTGTTTGGAGATGGGCTTGATAAGCCATCTCTTAACACTTGCAAGTCTGAGAGCTATCGCCTTGGCACTAATTTTGTATGCTAATGACATCATCGTAATGGGAGCCAATTTTTAAGTTGAGAGCAACAAATCTGTTTGGAGATGGGCTTGATAAGCCATCTCTTAACACTTGCATCCAATGACTCTTCAATAACAGCTAGATTGGCCATCTGTGTGACTGGACCCTTGAGATCATCCCAAAATTCCTTGAAGAATTCAGCCGTCAGTCCATCCCAGCCGGGGGACTTTTCCTTGCCAAGAGCTTTAAGTGCCGCTGAGCATTCCTCCTCAAAGAAGGCCTTTTCCATGTGGTTGGCTTCCTCCTGGAGGACCTTCTTTTCTACACTTCCAAGTAAAGACGACCGGGCTTCTTCCACTTCCTGAGATTGGGTCTCTGGCCGGCCGATAATCTGGTTGAGATACTTGAGCATAAGTGCAGCCATCTCATCTTGGTTTTAATTTCTATTTTTTCTCATCATCAAGCACTTGCACCCGGCCTTGACTTTTCCTCACTTTCAAAGCCCTAAAAAAAGTGCTTGGTTGCAGGAAAGTTTTCCTAGATAGCAATCTCGCCTTCTTGATTTCCTCCAGTTGTTCGTTGGCCAGGTGAGATTTAGCTTCAAGCCATCGCTTGTGCTCATCTTCGGTACCCAGTACGGCAGCCTTCCTAGAGGCTAATTGCGCTGCCTCCTCTGTGAGATGTTTGATATGTGCCTCATTGGCTTTTTTTACCCGAGGACCCGCAGTTTTGAAAGCTTTTTGTACACTCCGAACAAGTACATTCCAAGCACTAGGTTTATTCAACCCCACATATTTCTTGAGATTCCCCAACACTTTCTTGGTGAAGCTTCTGAAGAGAGGGTCTTTGAACAGGTGTGTCCCTTTAACAAGAAGCTTTTTCTCCCCTCTCGGGGATTGCTCCCCCCCTTTTTCTTTCTTCAGTTGTAAGTGTAATGGCATGTGATCGGAGAGGCTTTTTGTTGAGATTACCTTCATCTCTAACGTCGATGAGATCCAGTCAGCTTGATGAGAGCAGTAGCATCTATCTAGTCGGGAGGCAGTGCGGGCATACTGAAGGCTTGTGTAGGTGAATCCAAGCATGATGTTCCATGGGCCCACTTCCCACAAGTCAATCATTGCCCACTTCTCACATAAGATCAGCCATTTAGACTTTTTTGAGCCAGCGAGTAGATTGGCGGAGCGTGTTTTGTCCTTGCTTTTCTCGACCATATTGAAATCTCCAAACATCAGCCACTCCCCTTTGATCGGAGTATCCCTACGATGCATCCAAAGTTTAGCTATATCCTTTGCGTTGCAAGGGCCGTAAACATTTACTATGGTGATAGGTTGATTGTCCCATCTGATTCTAACACCAAGGACTCCTCCGGAAGGGTGGTTTAAGAACCACCTTTGGCTCCAAATCTCTGTCATCAATGAACAAGACTCCACTGGAGCCGTCGCTTCCTTCCCCATAAAAGATATTTTTTTTTTCCTACAACCTGTTTTCTCTTGCACTGGGCTCCAAATTATGTTCTTGGATGGCCCAGCAATTGACTACCTTCTCTTTCTTCACTTCCTCCCAGAAGAGAGAGCCCTTCTTCCGGTTTTTAGTCCCTTCACATTCCAAGATTGAATAGAGAGAGTATCCATCATTGGGAAAGGGGGACAAGTTCTTCTACCTCCAGGAACTCTTCACCCGAGTTCCCATTCAGGTGGTCCTCTTCCATTGGCTCCTTTTCTGCTAGAACCTGCATGGTATCCAGCTTGGAAGTGAAAAAGTCCTCTTGATTCCTCGTCCCCAGAACTTTGAATATATTGTCATACAGGACAGGAGGCTTTGGGAAATCCCATGGGAGACCTATGATTTGTCCCAAGGCCCTAGCCTTTTCTTTGAACCGTTTACATGAAATATGAGATACTTGTTGCCAGCCCTCATCTTTTGACCTAATAATTGGAGACATCACGATCTTCTGCATTATTGGGGTGGCCGTCCTTTGCTGAGCGATGGATGAAAATCGATAGCTTTGGGTGGTCTTGCCCTTACCCCGGTTGCCATAATCTTGTTTCTCCACATCTTTATTCAAGTTGACTTTATTTTGCCCACCCTCTGCCTTGCCAAGATCTTCAAAAGGCTTCTTTGATGGATCTACTATATTCATGCCACCCTGTGGGGTAGCCTGTGATTCGCTTCTCTCCTCTGTAGGCTTTAACACCTCAACAGGACATGCCCTCGCAAAATGCCCGCACTTGTTGCATTTGAAGCAGGCCCTGAAGAAGGTGTTAAAGTTAAGAGGAATGATCTATAGCCCTACCCCAACATTCGTTACCAATTTCTTTGGCTGTGGCTTCCTCAGATCCCATCAGATGCAAACCTTGTTTGCTCCTACCCCCGAGGCTCTGACAGATGGGACAAACAATGGATCACCAAGCGAAGCAGCAAGGTGGGGGTTCAAGTTCTTTCTAAGCCATACTGGGAGGTTGCCAAACTCCACCCATACTAGACAGAGATCCTTGAATGCCTCGTTAGATTCAATCAGAGGGTGCCAAGGGAGCACGCACACCGGTGCACGATTGAAGAACAGCGGGATTTTTGCCAAAACCTTCTCCACCATTGCACTGTCGTTGAACTGAACTAACACGAATCCCTTTGCTACATATTGGGTGAATATTACCATGTCGTGTTGATTCAACACCAATGGACTACAAAGCCAATTATAGAGCTCAATTCTATTGGGAACTCTCCACATAAACCCGAAGACCAGAGTGGAATTTGCAACCTCCGCAAGCTGTTTTTTCAATATGGCAGGGGGAACAAACACCCTAACGGCATCTTCCACCTCGACACGCTGCAGGAGCGCCTTCTTAAGTGCTTGGAAAGCTCTATCCCCTTTGGCCACTTCAGCAGCATCCTCCTACGACGCCAAATCCTCGCGCGACCTTTTATTCAATGACAGTGCACACAGGATTGCCGCTTGCCAGGACAAGGGTAGGACCAGTCACGGCCAAGGGCCAGGAAGGACATGCAGTCAAGGGGGTCCCTATATTTAGCAGGCCAAGGGCCTATATAGGGCATGGCTGGGTGGATATTAGCATGTTCCAGTCCCCTTGCCCTTTCACTGGTATTAGAGCTCAGGGAGGGAGCAACCATGGAGGAGGGGAAGAAGCATGGCCTTCTCTCCCGTTCTCTCTCTCGATCTCTCTCTCTCGATCGCCTTCAACATGAGACATAGCCTCTCAAGGGCACTCTCTCTCGCTCTCCGCTCGTAGACAAGCCGACAAGGCATGGCCGTGAGAAGGAGTGCTCCACAGGCGGGGAAGGCGGGAAGAGAAGCCCCGACGTGTGCAGGCCCGCTTACGAAGGGTAGAACCGACAGGAAACGATATTGTTGTGTGCAAGGCCTCTTGCAGCGAGGGAGGAAGATGGTCGACCTATGCAAAACCGGGCTTTGTTAGGCTTGTCGAGTTCGCCATGGTCCAAGGAGGATGGTTCGTCACAGTAGCCTGGCTAGAAACGGCCCTCAGCGTGCGTTCTAAATGGTTTCCTCCCTGCACAGACAAGAGCTTGCTGCCATCGCCAGGTTTAATTTTCTTTTTTTTTTCTTTTTTTTTCTGCCTTTCCCACTATTGGGCACCCTAGGGCGCCCATGGGCCACCCAAGCAGCCTGTCACACGACTGCAATTTACGGTCATAAGGGCCTATCATATGAGCTGCCATGCGAAGCTGCATGGCCATACCAAAAAGACAATCTATGATAGGACAGCCGCACTGGGAAGCTGCAACATGCCATCATGCATGCAAAGGCTGTACGGTTTGATCGACAACAAAAATCTTCGGCACGCCTTAGAAAATTCGGCATGCAAAGGGGCATCAACACGATTCAATGATCATCGGCAATGGATATGGGCCAACACAGGTATGACTTGTCTGTGATATCACTGCCGATCCTTTTCTTTTGCCTTGAATATGATATCTTACTCGATACAATCTCACCTAGACGAGGTAATTCTGTCTCCACTTTCGGTCAATAGACCAATGTCCTCAGTGGGTCGGCACGGTCCACAATACGTAGATTTCTTTAAAGCTAGCTTGCTTCTGAGTTTCTTTTGCAGAAACTTTTTCATGAGTACAAGCAAGCTTCCAGGCCATGCTTCATGGTGGAAGGGGAGTTGTTCCAAGAGATGTTTGTCAAGGACAAAGTACATGCATCATCATGCAACGAGTCAAATGTTGCTAACAAGGATATCCAGGAAAAGACGACATGGTGTCACCGCTCGAAGAGGGCTTTGTCAGCATTGGTAAGCAAGTCGATTTTCACATTTTCAATTCTCAATTCATTGAATTTTGTAGATCTCTTTAAGTTCACAGCATACATTGGGCTTTTCAATCATCGAGCCGCTCAATCATCTTTCGGCACGTGAATGTTTTTCATGCATGGGATATGCTATGGTCAATAGCTATGAGCACAGTCTTTGGCCCAATGACTTTTACCATTAACGGTTTGCAGTAGGATAAACATTTTACTTTTGGGTTGGAATTTTGGCTCGAACATGGTTCAACGGCAATGTTCGATCCAAAGGTTCAAGCAAGCTGTGACATGTTGGTACATGCAAGGCCTGTGAATGTGCTCCAACGTGTTTTCTAACGTAAGTGGCAATGCCTGCATGCCAAGCTGTGCAACTCGGGGTTACTTTTCCTTTACCTATCTCGCGTATGACAACGTTGTGACCAACATCACGGGAGCAAGGCTCCATCTAAAGATCCAGAGGATAACAAATCAAGCCACGCAAGTACGAGCATAAATATCCTTTGACTATGAGCTCTTAGGAACTCCATAAGTGGTTACGGGAAGCAAGGCTACCAATTTGGCATCTTCCATTGAGATTTTCTCGTCTGGTTTATGCTATGCGCATCCAACCTTCAAGGCATTTATCAGTTTGTCCGCGTATTCTTTCATTACATGCAAAGGGGATGTATATGATATACACGACAACTCCCACTTGTGCAGCAGTTATGGCTATGCGCCACTTTTAAGCGACTTTTCTTCCACGGAATATCGGGCCAGGGGGTTACAGCAACAACCAGGTTAGCCAAGTTTAAATTTTTCTTGTTTTTCACTGTTTACACCTTACTTGGCAATTACAGTCATTGTGCAAAGCAAAGTGCTTTGGCAATTTTATGGGAAGCAAGGCTTCGGGTAACTGGCCAAACAGGGAATATCAGCTCACAGAATCCCTACCAGTCTAAACTGTGCAAGGCACTTACGATTTTCGTTCTCACGTTTGAGGCAATCACTCTCGCCAAGGGCTTAAAAATCTGTATGCAAGGCATGCTAACCGGGTGGCACATTAGGAGAAACTTGGACTCAATTTTGGGCCCTGTAAGAAACGCCAACTCAGCATAGAGAGAGGTAATTATGAAAAATGCAAAAGTTTTTTTTGGGAATTCTATTTCTCATAGTACAAACGTGAAAGTTTGCTCAATCACTTAAATGCATGCTCGTACAAAATGCTTTTCGAGAGCCCAACTTAAGTGTACACAAAATTCCATGTCTGTGAATCTTAATGAGTGATGTGATGTGCGATGTGCGATGAGAGAAAACACATAAGAGTTGTTTTCAAAATACAAAAATAATGCCACGGAATAGAGGCACAAGTATCAATCACCTTTTTATGAAGTACTCGCAATTTAAATTCGAACAGATTGTACTTGATAGTGATTGATAGGTACTATTTAAAACTATGAAGGAATCAGAACCATGCGAATAGAGGCGCTTGAGGGGTCTCTGGGACCTCTATTCGCTTGGTTCTGACCTTATGAGGCCCTACGATTAAGATATAGCACTTTTTAAGCCCACGGATGCATCCGGAACGTCCAAAAACCATAGGATAGCTCTTTAAAACACTGAAATATGACGTCTCTAGCTCAAGATATAGCATTTTTAAGCCTAGGGCCTCATGAGGTCGGTACCAAGCGAATACTCTCTATTCGCTTGGTACCGACCTCATGAGGCCCTAGGCTTAAAAATGCTATATCTTGAGCTAGAGACGTCATATTTCAGTGTTTTAAAGAGCTATCCTATGGTTTTTGGACGTTCCGGATGCATCCGTGGGCTTAAAAAGTGCTATATCTTAATCCTAGGGCCTCATAAGGTCAGAACCAAGCGAATAGAGGTCCCAGAGACCCCTCAAGCGCCTCTATTCGCATGGTTCTGACTCCTTCATAGTCTTAAATAGTACCTATCAATCACTATCAAGTACAATCTGTTCGAATTTAAATTGCGAGTACTTCATAAAAAGGTGATTGATACTTGTGCGAGATGCACAAGTATTAATATTTGTGCGAGATGCACAAGTACAAGTACTTCACTTTATATGATAGCAACAACGGGTCATAAAAAGGCGTTCGACGCTTGTGCCAGATGTCTATTTTTTTTTTATTGGTAGATAAGTTAGTGGGCATCCATTGTTGCAAAACCGTGTTAAGAAAATGATGAAGCATTGAAATGGTGGTCTTGAGAAGCAGGCATTGTGTCTTTGGCATCATTGCACATAGTGGGTGGTTCGGTGGGTAGATAGTATAGGTTTGGATGGAATTGAAGGTGGGTGGGTGCTCTTACCTCTCGTCTCGAGGGAAGTGAAGGTGTAGGGCTAGGAAACCTTATGACTTTAGGTGCATTGTTTCTAGGGCGTAGTTCTTCCTCTGCTTTGCGATGCTATCTATCGTGTGTTGTTTGTGCGTGTTGTCAGGCTCTGTGCAGTTTTGTGTCTTTTGTTCCAAGTCCTTTCAAGTGGAGGACTAATGGGCTTTGAAGGGGTTGATGTGAGGCACTACGACCTGCAGCAGATTGTGATGGAAGACTTTTGCCCTTTGTTTTTCTGCGTTGTCATCTCCTGGAGAAGCCGGTTGTGGTGTAGGGGTGAGTGTTTGCTTGCATTAGTTCATCAAGGACGCGCTTTAGCATCCATGATTGCCACATGCAGGCATTGATTGTGGGACAGCTTTAGCAGCTTTGCTTGGCTAATGTGCTCGGCTATGAGGTGGATTGCATCCACACGCTCCACAGCTTTACTTGGCACAAGCATGGACGTTGCCTAATGTGCAACGCAGGTGATTTTTTTCTCCGTGATCTTTCACAAAGTGTTGCTCTTGTTTGTGACCACTTCATAAAGGGCACAAAGACAGTCCCGCCTTCGCCTCGCTTCATAGTCTCGGAGATGGGGACGCAGCCAGTATAGCAGCTTCCATAGCCCCAGATCTCGGTATGCTCCTCATTCTTTTCATCCCCGTGATTTAACTATTCATCTTGCTGCAATTCTTTTGTTTTCCAAAACTTTCGCACTGCCCTCGACCTCAAGACCCTTAGAGCATTCGACCCACCTAATGCACGCCCACATCCTCCTTGGATCCAACCCATTTGAAGCATGCCCATGTCCTCCTTAGATTTATTGAAGCATGTTTGGTGGGGTGGGACATGGTGCACTTAAGAGGTTTTGCTAATGTGCATAGTGGACCTTGGCCGCATATAGATCGTGGAGGTTAACCTCGTCTACACTTGCCATGTTTTAAATCTTGCATACTGCTTGCTTGACTTGTTTTTGTTTTCAACATAGGGGAAAAAGAAGATGAAGCTGACTAGATGGAGTGTAGTGGAGCGTAGAGACATAGTTACCTATCAGTGGCCTGCTCCGCCTGTGCAGATTCACAAAGGCTTGTCAAAAAGCATTTCTTCTACTCATACCTTTGTATCTTCGTGCTTGTGGAGATGGTCAAAAACCCTTTTTGTACATCTTTTGCACAACAATTTGCAATAGTCAAAGATCGTCGTGTTGCTCTCATTTGTCAGTGATTGCATGAAACAAGGTTTTTTGTCTAATGTTTATTTTTGTGGTGATTGTATCCTGATCAAGAACAATTGCTCTGCATTTATAGTAAATAATATCATTCGCTTTTCCTTGTTGAACTTATACATCCTGATTTTTTTATTTTTATTTTGTAAACAGCTTGTAGAAATCCGAGAGGGCATGCAAGAGGCAACTCTTGTCAAAGGGTTTTGTCTTACTTAGAGAAATTTAGCTTGGAGAGCAAATCACGGCTTTATCTAGTAGCATGGATTTGCCATCATTTTCTCATGTTGCAAAGCTTTGCCTCACGAAGCAACATTTGTCTCGTTCTTATTTTGAATTGCTTTTATTATGTTATGTTGCAAGTTGTGCCTTGTGGTGCTACTGGAGGAGGCATAGCCTGTAGGTGATAGTGTTGTGCTATGTAACACAAGCAACTGTATTTTCTTTGAATGTGATATCTTGCTCATTAGCTTTTATTTCTATCCTCTCAAGTGAGGGTTTGATATTAGCAGGTTTTTGTGGTTTAGACGTTGCAGGTCTAAGGTGAGATTCAAAAGCTTGTTGTTCATATGTTTTTTGTAGCACAAGGTATCCTTCATTGAAACGGCTAGTTGATTATGTTAGAGAGAGAGAGAGAGAGAGAGAGAGAGAGAGAGAGAGAAGAAGAAGAAGAAGAGAAGAAAATAATTTTAACGTAGTAGGAAACTATCCCAAGAGACCTTAAAGACCTATCCGAAGAGGAGAGTTGAACTCCTGACCTCTTATCTAAGAGGGAAATGGCATACCCAATCTACCACACTTGAGAGAGAGAGAGAGAGAGAGAGAGAGACATAGTATTCATGCATTAAAAAATAATTAGAAAAAATAAAAATTGAACTAGTCTCGTTTGTTTTAGTATTATCTCCTTGGAGATTGTTGTGGGTTTAGCTTTGCTACGATGGTCATAACATAGGATTTTGCTTGCACTTGTATACAAGGTTTTTCTCCATTGGTTGGCTGAGCAAGGAGAAATGGGGATGTGGAACAATTGTGCATGAAATTTTACGATGATTTTACAAGCTCTTTTGATAGTGTAGAGATTTTGACTAAAGAGGTGTCTCTACAAGGAGTTGTAATAAAGGATCTTTCTCCATGAGAAAATAGAAATTGTTGTCCCTGTTTTAATGTAAATCACATATCCAAAATGCTTACATCTCTCGATCTACAAAACTATGATTTGCTTATTCTTTCCCCTCGTCCTTATTGACGCCATCCTATCTCTTACTATTTCTCATGTTCTTCCTTGCTCATCTCCGTTCTCTATAGCCACACTTTTCTTCTATTGTTATTTCTTTTTTGGTTGTGAGAAGGTGTGCAATGTACTCATCACAGAATGCTCTCAAGGTGAATATTTGATACTATGCCAACTCATGCTTTGTTGAACTCATACATAATTTTCCGTTGTGTTTAAAATTTGTGTCCTTTACTAGATAGAAATGGCCAGGAAGGTGAATAATAAGGGACTCGTTCGACTAGAGCATTTCTGGGATGTCAATAGGAAGTGTTGGAAAATTGCTGACTCTTTAGTCTATAAGGTGATTAAAGAGCTTGATAAGGTGGCGATGCCAATTTGTGAATCCAACTTTGAATGGGACGCTTGGAGATGGCCTGGAAGTAGCCTCTTTTGGAGACCACACTCTAAAGGCATTTACCATGCATTAATGCACGAGGCTAATTGGTGTAGCCCCCTCAACAGATTATGGAAGGAAAAACGGTGGGAGGGAGTCATGGAGAACATCTGGAAGCCAAGATGGCCTCAGTATATGAAGATGTTTCTGTGGAAAGTGATGTGGGGTGCTCTGCCGACGGACGTAAAGATACAAGAAAGAGGCATTGGGTCCGATCGTTGCTCGGGGTGCAGAATTGCCAGTGAAGACCTAGCCCATCTTTTCATGGAATGCCAGGGAATCAGGGGCATGGCTGGGAAAATATGCAAGTGGATTCAAAGGACATGGCAAATTAAGTTCTTCAAGAATGATCTGTTCTTTGGTAGTAACAGGATGGGAAGTCATGCTCTTCTCGTGTGCACTCAAATAATCAGGTACTACTTCTTGCACCATATTTGGCAAGCAAGGAACCGCCGCGTGTTTGAGGGGGATCTAGTTGTGGCAAGACTTTGTGAAATCATGCAAGAGAGCAGAGTGACGATCTACATGATCGGAGGCAAACAAACCTCAGAAGACTGGTCTAAAACAATACATAACATCTTGTAATAAGTAAAGCCGGTGAGTAGGAGTGGTTTCTTTGCCAAGCAGATAACTTGTAGTCCTTTGACCCTCAAGGCTCGGTTTGAGCTCGAGGATTGGTGTATATTTCTGTTCTTAATACTATCCACTCACAATTGTAAGTTTTGCAAAAAATAAAAAATAAAAAATTTGTGTTCCTAGTTTCTTACACACCAACTCGCCTTCTTCATTCTTGCTTCTAGTAGCATCTCTTGGCATTCCCTTGAGCCCAATGCTATCTTGGCTCCTCACATCCTTCTCCCATTCTTATTAAAAGAACCCTTATATTCCTATATAAGTTGTTGGCTTGATTCCTTGCTTAAACCACCTTTGGCAGTCATTATACATCTACCTAAAGCTTAGAGATGTAGAGCTTTTAAAGTGGGATCTGGATTTAGATCCAAGGCTTAAAATTGACACCTAATTTTTTTTCAAGGGCCTATCAAAACAAGTGCTTTTAAAAAGTCTCATTTCATTGACATGCTAGAATCTCTAAATTGCCTGTCATTTTTTGTGTTTATACGCTTGAGTTAACGTTATATATATGACAAATTTCATAAGTTGATCACATTACACAAAGCATATAAAAGGAGCTTGAAAAATTGCAAGTCAAAAAGAAATTTCTGTTATGCTTGGCAGGCCTGGTGATTTTATCACTTGTTAAAATCGAGCCCACTTAGCCTCAGCACTATCTCGCACGGACATGGGTTGGATGGGATCAATGGCCCATGCCTGTTTAGGAGAGCACGGGCATCGTGGGCCGTTGATCTCACACGTGCCCGAATTTACTAAAGCCGCTTCGAATTTACACAGCGACGGGTTTATCATAAAACTCCCCCTTCTCCCATTGCTTTCAATGAGCACGCGCAGGTGAGGTGGTTAAGGTGATAGGCTTGCAAAGGTGGTGTCTAAGGTTCAAGTCCGAGGGATGACAGAGGGAGGGGGGGCGGGGACACCCGAATTTACAAGTTTTGGTGCGCTCGAATTTACCTGTTTTTCAAAATTTACCAAAGTCGCATTGGACGGCTCATCTCGCACCCGATCCCCTAAATGAGTGTGAGATAGTGAGGAGGCCCACCTAATAATAGTCCATACTTTGTCTTGGTCTCCCACGATCCCATCTCCCATATACTTTATATTACCACCCACTGACTGTAGCAATAGATATACTCGATGGCTCGATACTTGTCTCCGATGATTCCATCTTCCATATATTTTAGGGAAAATTACCAAAATACCCCTCTAATTTGTGGAAATTCCCAATATACCCCTCAAATTTCAAAAATTCCCAAAATACCCTTGTATCTATTTTCGTCGGATTCTTCAAGATTTTCTAATCTTGATTCTTGTTTGACAATTGAGATCGGTTTTTGAGTGCTTACATGTAATTTGCTGCCAATTACCTCGCAAAAAAAAGTGAAATATGTCTAAAAATAATGAAGCAATTCATCTCCAAAGCCTACATAACCGACTCAAATTTTAGTTTTAGCATCCTGTATGGTAGACAATCACTCTTCTTATGAAAAGCTACAAATTTTTTTGTTTTTGGAGAAATTTACTCTCACAACCAGGGGTAATTTGGGAATTTTGGAAAATTTGAAGGGCATTTTGGGAATTTATGACAAATTATGGGGGTACTTTGGGAATTTTTGAAATTCGAGGGGTATTTTGGAAATTTCCACAAATTAGAGGGGCATTTTGGTAATTTTCCCTATATTTTAATATAGATAGATGTGGACAACTCGCAACTCGCAGTCAACAATGCTCAAGGTGGTCTACCCTTGCTGCAGGAAGAAGCTGGGTGTTGAGAAACGATGGTGGTGTTCATACAGTCGATTCATACTTAATCTCAGGCTCAGCACAAGAGCGGGAAGATTTCACTCTTCAATTTGGGGAGAGTGCCGTATGAAAGTCGAAGTCTTGCAGCGCTGCAACTATCCATCCCTCTCTTGCACTGTCAATCATCATTCAGATAATTAACGGCGCTCTGCAAGGCGCTCCAACTAATGTTCTGCAGCGTAAATAATATGGACGTGCAAGGGGGGTTAAAGCCCAACATCCTGACGACATAGCTGTTACAACCGGCCCCTGCTCATCTTCTAGTGGAGCCGTAGCTACCACATCCTTCTCGGTAGCTCACGCTGATGATAACGATCTTCCCTGGATCTTCCTCAGCCACTCTGGCCACCAGAAGGCCGAATTTGTGGAGCACCTCTACTTTGCCCTCCACCATGCCGGACACAGCCCTTGCTTCGACCTTGACTGCGTCGATTCTCTGCCTAGTGGCCGGAGCTACCTGACCAGCATCTTTCAAGCTTGCCGAGCCTGCAAAATGGGAGTGGTGGTGCCGAGCGAGGACTACGTGCAGAGCCTCTGGCCCATGTTAGAGCTGCAGCACCTCCTCCGCGGCCCCCACGAACGCCCCATCTACCCTCTTTTCTACGGGCTGAAGCCCTATGATCTAACCAGTCCTGCAAATCTGGAGTGCAGGAAAGAATGCTGGACCAATAATGCCCAATATTGGCAGGAAAGCATGAAGACAGTGCAGCAGCACATTTCCTCCTCCAGTGCAGGCTCGCGTGGCCTCCAGATCAACCTAGATCTCGAAAATTGGCCAGCTGATTTGCAAGAGCTGAAATATAGAAGTGGACAGGTGCATGCCCAAATGGAGCGAATCGCCTACCACAATAACCGTGAGTACATTGATGCAATTGTCACCAGCATATGTGGTCAGTTGCCTCCACCTCCCGCGTATCTATTGGAGAAAGGCATAAAGGGGGAGAAACGCATGTGCAAGGTATCTCACAGCTCTCTAGAGGATCTCACATTGAACTTTCCCATTGCCGACTTTATCACTGTTTTTAATCTCCATTCGGTTTACAGGCGATCAATCAAGTTTTTGTGCTAAAAGAAAACAAGGGAGAGAATGACGTGATCGCCATTGGAGTGCATGGAATTGGAGGCTCTGGAAAAAGTTCTTTGTGCAAGATGATGGCCAACTTCTACCGCAGTGAATTTCCGGGGAGATGTCTTTATATTGAGCTTCCTACTCCAAAAGACAAGGCAGTCGATATTGACACAAACACGCTTTTGCAAAATATCAAAGCCATTCTTCCGGCATTCCCATCTGCTACTACCAAATTTGCATCGGACGTATCCAACATCAACCAAGTAAGGAAGAAATTAAATCCACTCTCATATTTTCGTTGTCCATAGCTTATAGTTTAGGTTACGTAATTAATACAATATGCTTGCTATTTTGATCACCTTATACAAATATAGCTCACACACATTCGTAATTGGAAGGGGGAAGTGTAGCTTTTGCAAATCCAACTACATGTCAAACGCATAATGGAAGGGGGGTAGCTTTGTAAAATCTAACTACACCTCAAAAGGCGTAATGGAAGGGGGTAGCTTTTGAAAATCTAGCTAAACTTCAAAGGCCTAATGGAAGGGAGGGGTAGCTTTTACAAATCCAATTGTACCTTAAAGAGGTACAATTAGTGGAAAGAGGAGAGGTTAACTTGAAAACGATAACCCCTCTTCGTGTGGCGTCCTTCTAAGGGGTCATTTACACGAAGAGGGATTGACATATATTTTTTACCTCTCTAAGACTTAGGTTCAATTGTTGTTAGTCTCTCCTCAAATATTTTGTTGTATTCACACGTTGCATTGTAGAGAGAGAGAGTGCTGGCAGATCGTCGCGACGGACTCTGCAACACAGCTTTCTGGCACTAACATAATGTCAATACTCAAGGAAAGTGACTCGGATGGGGCACGAAAACTCTATGAGATCGTCAATCTCACGAAGTGAACCTTAACAAGCAAACACAACAACTCTACAAGCAAACCAACACTGAATGATCAGGGAAATCTGTCTATGTCTTTTCTCACACCTTTAGGTCATCACGTCATTTCGGCACTCGAACGGACTCTAAATGCAATGAAACTTTAGGAGTAGGTCTAGGACACTTAAAGGCACTATCCTAGCAAATTTGGACACAATCCGACAAGGTACCAAAATCACGACCCATGATGAAAAAAGTCTTAAAAACTACAATAGAACATGCCAGAAATGTCGTCCTATGGTCTAATTAAGAACACTCTCTTATGGTCAAAATGATTAAAAACAGCGATTTAAGCACTCAAATCTGCAATTATAGCTCACAGACGCGCAGTTGCGAACCACAACAAAACTAACAATGCTTACACTTGAATGAAAGAACAAAGAAAGAGGAACATAATGCAAGTTTCGAAATCAAAAACGGATTACCAAATCATTAGCTGCGAAGTTTGGAACAGCTCGTAGCTTGAGCATACGTTTTTTAAGCTCCCACTTCTTCTAAAAATAAGCCTCCTTTTACATTACAATTATTGACCTTTATACCTAGGGCTTTCTGAATGGCCAGTGGCCGATTCACATGTACTTTTACAATTGTCATTGACAGAATTACAACTCAGGGTATTGACTACTACTCTGGAATTAGGATTTACACAGAGTATTACTACACTAGCTCGGCAAAATAATAAACTAAAGAGCAAAGAGAGAGGAACACAATGCAAGTTTCGGATTTGAAAACGGATTACCAAATCATTAGCTGCGATGATTACAAGTTCGGAGCAGCTCGTAGCTTGAGCGTACGTTTTTTGAGCTCCCCTCTTCTTCTAAAGATAAGCCTGCTTTCACATTACTGACCTTTATACCTAGGGATTTCTCAATGGCCAGTGGCCGATTCACATGTACCTTTACAATTGTCATTGACAGAATTACAACTCAGGGGGAATTAACTACTACTCTAGAATCAAGATTTACACAGAGTATTACTACACTAGCTCGACAAAATAATAAACTATAAATGTGGTGTCCAGCTACATGTCCGGCCAGCTGGACGTCCGTTTGATCTGTCCTCAAATATTCCCCCCTTCCTAAATCATGTCGTCCCTTGACACGACCTTGTGCAGTCTTGTCATAGGATTGTCTTCAGCTTTGTCTTGAAGGTTGGTCTTCACCTTGGGAAGTTCTTGAGCATGTAGAACTGATCCTCTTTGTGGCATGCACTTTATGATGGATTTGCTTTCAAGGTCCACTGCAATTTGAATTTTCCACAATAGGTAGCCAATGTTGAAGCACTGTGTGAGCTACTTTTGATTGTTGTTAATGACTCTTGCGGAATTTGTCATTGCTTGTCGTTGCATGCCATTCTTTGACTTGCCATTTTTTGATGGAGCTTTGTTGTCGCCCTTGAATATAAAAGATGCTCTTGATAAGCATATGGAGACTTGCAGTTTTTGCTCCAAGTCGTTGTCGATTGATTTGGGTAGTCATTTCCTTATTGTTGATGTAGAAGGAATATATACAAGAAGTCGATGATGAGGTCTAGATTAGGGTCTTAAAACCTGGATGACCAAAGAAAAAAACCCGGTGGGAAAAAAGTACCTTTGGTATACGCTTTTATTGTAGTTGAGAATTTGGACTTGAAGTATATGTCATGCAAGGTGAGTGCATTGGAGAAACAAATAAAGAGTGTCTAATGCAAGTGCCAATTACGGGATACGTTATATTCTTATGAGAAATTTTTCAAACAAAAGCATATAGTATAAGAGATGGAGTTGATGGGTGCTTAAAGGAACAAATGTAGCACATGTGACATCAAAGGACGTCTCAATAGCTTCCATGTTTCCAAGAAGGGTTTTTGATGCAGAAGCTTCTCCACTCATACCTCACTGTGTTGAATGCGTGAGTGTCTTTTGGACCTCCTCCTTCACTTACCACTATACTACAACGACTTCGACTCTTATGCTCACCTATACTAGCATGAGCAACACAACATAATTATACTCAACTCTTCCAGCTTGAGCAGTACCTAGAATAACTAAGACGCTTAGACAACAGAGAATATTACATGAAGGTTTGGGACTAACACCTCGCGCATTTAGTGGCTTAGCTGCCCGAATCTGACTTTTATGCCATGGATTTTTAATGGCGACTTGGACTTACCTTGTTTTGGTCTTTGGATGCCACCATTTTGTCGAGTAGGTTGGCATATTTTGGCTCTTCTTGACTTGCTTGTTGTATGTTTACACTAGTTTGTGAAACAAGTTCTTTAGCTGCTATAGAGATTGATGTATCGTTTGATTTACCTATCATGAGAAGCAATTGTCGAGATGTGTGGGTTCTTTGTGATTGAGTTTTCACTAGCAATTTTGGAACCTATCTTGTGTTTGGTCCTTGAGTCACCGTCTTTGACATTTTCTTCTCTTTTTCGATAACTTAATGAACACTAGTCTTTGGTAGCCAACTTGATGATTTCCGTTGTAGAAGCCTTTATTTTGGAGTTGATGGCGAGATATCCGTCTAGAGATTGTAGCAAGCTTGGTTGTAATTGTCTTCTGTTGGCTTTTGGTTATCATTGCTTGCTTTGGGATAGAAGCTTGTGCTGCTTGATTTCTCTTTGTTGTTTTAGATTGAGCTACAATTTTTGGTAACCATATTGGAGTGTTACCTTCATAAAATTCTTGTGCTTCAAGTAGCTTAACTGGAATAATCCGCTGATGCATCTGTTTGTGTTGGGTAGCTTTGTTGAAGTTTGACTTTGGTACCCATACTTGTTGCATTCCTTGCTGCTTTGATTTCTGCTTTTGCCTTTTGTGGTAGTTCTTTCTCCTGATTGAGTTGTTTGTCTTGCGTTTATAGCTCGTCTTGCTCTTTGTAGAACTCTTTGGTTGAGGCGAGTAGATCCAAGCTGTTATTTTAGGATTTTTGGCCCAAACATTAATGTTTTTTTAGAAGTAGCCCTGAGCAGTGATTGACTCATTTGATGCTACCCACCCTGTCACCTTTTGCTGTTTTGGTTGAACTTGTGCCTCATGTATCCAAAATGGGTCTTTGACTTTGATGTACTCTTTGGATACCAACACTTGGTTGACATTCTTTGGCTTCTTTTTTGTGATGGAAACTTTGGTCGAGAGAATTTTTGCTTTGGTTTCCATTGCATTTTGATGGTGTGGCCCTTGATGTAGAGGCTTCACGAAAAGTTTGATGGAGGCTCGTTGAAGGTAAAGTCATCTTACGAGTTTGATATACTTCAGTGTTTACCTTTGCTTTACCTTTTTCCGCGATGGTTGATTGCTCCTTTTTTGCATTGACTTGAGGTGCTTTTGGGATTTTTGATGGTGTCCTTGCTGAAGATTTTGATTGTTGTCGAAAGAAGATGTTCCTCCAGCTTTTTGTCACGATCAGACTCTCTTTGATATGATGGGAATCAATTATGTGGAAAGTATCCTTGTACTCCCTAGTCCGAAACTTGAGTATAGCTTCTACCACTCCAAAGCTAGGAATCGACATTTTTGGATTTGTGTAGACTGTTTCTTCTAGCTCATTGATTGGTGGCTTTCCCATCATGATCCACGTTCCATAAGTCATTAGATTCTTTGTTGCTTTTGGATCCATCACAGCTGAACATGTGATTTTGAGTCCTATTTCTCCGCGTATGCTGAATTTGATGGTCGTAGAAGACAATCGATCTTCTTCCTTGTCCCTGTTCTTCTTTTGATTTTGCATATTTTGAACATTTGATGTTGAATTTGGAAACTTTTTTCCTTCATCTGCTTTCATTTGCACTTTTTCTGGAGTCGGCTTCTTTGAAACAGCTTTTGTAAATTCTTCAGGTATGTCAGTGATGACATATTCTTGTGGTTGCTTTGCTTCCTTTATGTGCACTTTGGAACCATGCTCCATGATGTAGCTATCTGTCTCACATTTTCTGCTTTTACATTCACAAACTTCATTAGCTTCCTTCAACATCTTTATCGTAAATAAGGGAGTTATATCATACCCATCTTCATCGCAAAACTTAGTAAGGGTCACCGCATTCACGCAGACATAAAGAGTCGCCAATATTCGATCCCATCTAAACGGTTCAAATAACTCCTCTGGAAATGGCTCTGGTACATATGCCTCATCTTCTACTGAATGCTCTAGGATGCAATCTTGCTTTCTAAGAATTCCACTCTCAGGAGCTCCGTACATCCAAATATGCGCTTTGCTTTCTAAATAAGTTGTGGAGTTTAAATCTTCTCCCGGGGTTTGTACTACATCTTTATAACTATGATTTGTGACACTGATCTTCGTAGTGACATCCTTGTGTCTTAAGTAGATATAGTCATAGCCCCAGTCTTGTACCATTTTGAGTTGACGCATGAATGGTCTGCCCAATATATATGATATCAAAGTTGCTGCTCTTGTCAAAATTCATTATGGCAAAGGTGTGCTCATACTCGATGCCACACGAGAACACAATGATTTGTTCTAATATTCCAATAGGTTTCTCCGTGTATCCATCCGCCTCTAATTGCAGTTTCATTCGAGTTTTCCTAAGAGCAGGCTTTCCCCATTTTTTTCACGTTTCTTTGGTTGCAATGGCAATTCCAGCCCCACTATCTAATATAGCAACCGTCTTTACTCCTTTGTACTCAATTGGTAAGGTGGTGTTTCCTTCGTCTCCTTCATAGTAGTCACCCACCTTATTTACTGGTATTGGCTTTGTCTGTCACTTCTTCGGCGAGGTGTCATCCATGTTTTTGTCAGCAAGTTGGTCTTGAGAAGGGATTTTCAGCCCCATGTTTTCCAGGTGTTTGCCCATTTGGCCCCATAGATGCGGTCTAATTTTCAGTAGCTCTGAGAGATAAAGTGTGCATTGTATAGGAGAAGACATCAATTCATGCAAGCTCTTGGTATCAATCATTTTTGGTGTGGCTTTCCACTAAGAAGGTACCATTTTAACCTCGGATTTTGTCTCGTGTTCTCCTATGAAAGATGGCAAAGTCTTTAGAGAGCGTGGTTTAGTCTCTTCAGATGCGGCAGATCCGACATCCCCATATAAAGATCGTATATCTCCTAGGAAAAATTCATGATCCATGTTTATCTCAGGGATAGGTGCTGATCGTAAAGTAGCACTGCCATATATTTGGTTTCTGATTGATTCCCACAAGGATTGTGGCCACGTATCTTCTACCTCCGGAATAGGCATCACTGCTTGTGAGCCCACCCCATGTGTGGTATTGGCTACTTCCATCGTATCTAAAGGTGTCTCAACTCTCGACCCTCCTTGGTCTACGTTTACAATACCCTGGCTCTCCAATTCTTGGACTTTATCGCGGATTAACACCTCCGTTTTTGGAGCATCTGGAACATGTGGTTCCATAAGAGCTTGGGCCTTCTGGATGAGCTCCTTGCACATTTGCAACCTCTCTTTTTCATACCCTGGATGAGGGTACGTTAGCCATCTGTCCTCTTGGGTTTGGTTGGGTTTTAGCCTAGCTTCATAAACTTTCAAGATCGTATCCAAAGGTTCAACCACTTTGTCGACCAAGACTGAACCTCCCGAGTTAGTCTTTGACTCTTTAGGTCCCTTTGTGTTTTTGTTCCTTTCTTGCTCTTGTCTAAGATGCTCTCTTGTTTGATTCAGTTTAGTTTCCAAAGCCGCTTTCTCCTTCAGCCTCTTCAATTTCATTTTGTCCCGTCTACCTTTCCATGATCTTCTTCCGACGCTTCTCACCAGTTTGTTCTCAAATTCTGTTTGAATAGGCAATGTGGCTTTTTCAGCTGGTTTGTTTTTGGCAGCTTCTTGAGCTTGAGCTCAAGTCATCACGTTTAAAGGAATGGCGGATTCTACCTCGGATCCACTTGAAGAAGGCATCACGCCTACAACATTCATTGTTGCTTTCCCTTTGTAGTCTGGATTTTTTAAACAGTGTTGGCGTAGATAGTCTAGACCACAACGTTCACAGAATACAAATAATTTGATTTGTGGACCCTTGTTTGGACAACTTCATGCCCAATGATCACCTCCACACTCATATCATGGACCTTCTTTTTTTACAGCTGGTGATCCAGCCGATGGTTGTTCTTGCCTTGTGAGGATGTTCTTCGAAACATACTCCTAATGATTGGCTATGAACATGAGAGTATTCGCATCGGAGTACTAGTTTCTCACGGCTTGTGGAACATACGTTGCTTGAGCATAGTTGACTACTACTCTCCCATTGTTCAAAAGATGCGGTTGTTGCCCTAGCATTTGTTGTGGCTTCGGTTGAGTGCTACACCATGGAGTGGGATGATCCCTTCCACAAGTATTACATATCCTCAATTGAGGCTGTCGTACATCTAGGTTTTCTGGTAGCCTTGGTTTATTCTTCTAATCACCCCCTTGACCACTTGATCAATGATTGGTTCGCAAGGAGTTTGAACATTTTGTTTTGTGGTGTGTTCACTCTTTGGAGAAGAGGAACTACTAGTCGTGTTGTCTGTATCTTCAGTCACCTCTCCGTAGGCCTTGCAATTGTCAACTAGATATAGAGCTTCTCTAGTGACTTGGTTTAATGTTGTGCATCCTTTCAAAAGTAGGTCCTTTTTGAGAGTTTCATTTCTCAAGCCCTCTATGAAGAGAACTGATAATCTCTCATCTTGCGGCAACTCTTTCACAGGACATCTATCAATGTATTTTTTGAAGCGAAGCAAAGCTTCCTTCACTCTCTCGTTCACTTTTTGTTTGAAAGCGTAGATTTGGGACACTATGTTATGTTTGATTCCCCTTTTTGAAAACTCCTCTAAAAACTCTTGTATGAGTTTTGCTATGTTTGGGAAATCATCCCTATTCAATGGTTGGAACCAAGTCAAGGCTATTTCTTTCAATGTTAACCCAAATCCCTCATACTGAGTATGGAAATATCCACAATCTGTTCAGAACTCAACACTTGTTTAAGGAGTGAGACATGAGCATGTGGATCGTTTGACCCATCATATTTTGTCTTTACACATTGAGCCACTTGATATGGTCTTAATCGTTGTGGTCCAGTCACCAATCTAACCAGTTCATGGTCTCTTGGAAAAACGTCTCTCGTTGTCACTATAACCGGCCTATACAACGTAGAGGGCGGTACTATTTCAATTACCTGTTAACTTTACACAGAGCACTGAGAAGGGAAGAGAACGCAGTTGCGTCCAGCGACTAGATGTCACTGCGTACACGAGACCGACACCCTGTAGGCCCCAAAGACTGGCACCCCTTTCGGTATTTCTTTATTCAAATTAAGGTAGACGATCTGACCACTTAGCACAAGCTTTCACAAAGCTGTCCAAACCTGGCGAGGTTTGAAAACGAAGGTTTTCGACCGGATTTCGACAGCATAACGGTGCAAAAACCCCTGCAGGTCAAAAACACCTGTCTAGGACGGATTCCCTCGATATCTGGAAGCTTTCTGGTGAGCTGTCACAAAAATTCAGCGGTCTGTAATTCTCTGTTTTTCACTGCCGGGAGCCCAAAAGCCTGTACACGCATCCCAAGGCTCTCACGAGGCTCCCCCGATGTTCCCTTGGAGTTTAGGTGCGAAACCCTAAACCTGCAGAAAAACACAGCAGACTGTAATTCCCTGTTTCGGATCGTTTTTAGCGGAGCGAACACGCCTACGCGTGTCCCAAGGGCTCCCGCACGCAATGGGACAGTTCCCTTGTGAATTGGACGAGTTTTCACGCGAGAAAACTCTCCAAACTCGCAATCTTTCGTGATGGAACTGTGCGTACCTGTGGGGGACTACCAATTAGCTAATCCGGTTCCTGTTTAGAAGGCTCTTGCCTTGGCAAACGCGCATAAACCCCCAGAACTGTACATAGGTCAAATGAGAAGCCCACTAGTGGGGCATAACATACTGTACGAGGGGAGAAAGAGAGCAGTATGTAGCGTGCGCGGCATCACTCCCATCACCATACTGTGCATAGAGGGCAAGGTAAGCATTCCATAGCTTCTGTACCTGCTACAATCCACCTGAGGCTAAAAATGGCGCCCCCTTTGTTGATATGCAGCTCGTTTTTGCCTCCCAGAGTGGCAGAATCGCTCACAGGCTAACACGTCGCCCAGTTTCCGAGTTTGGGCTTTCCCTGCTAAAAATATCTCAAGTGGTGCGTCAGTTGACTTGGCAGCAGAGCAATAAAATGTTCCCCTTGTCATTCCAGAGCTAATGACGCGAACACATTTTCCGGTCAAAAATAGCAGTTCCCTAAATTTTAGGAGATGCTTCCATGGCGTCCCTATCGGTCTCTTGACCATCATTGAAGACTACCATTTGACCAACATCTACAATGTGGGTTAATTTACTAGCCCCTTTCAACTTATAAAGTTGCAGTGACTTGACGAGTGGCCTAAATTCCAGTTTGGCGCACACGAGCTTCCATACTCATCAGAATTCAGTGCTAAACTGGCCCGGGCAGTCCATGTCTGACCGACCTAGATCCCCGATGTGAGAAACCCATTTGGCTGCAGCCGTTTCACACTGGCCATGCAATGTCCACTTGCACCTTTTCAAGGGTTCCGGAACAAACAAGTAAAAATAAAATAAGTATATCTAATACTTATTTACGGAAGGCAACAGGAAAAATACACCTTCTGGTGACACACCCCACCCTTGAAATACTGCAAGCGACCTCGCTTGCATGCCCATAATACATGCAGATATCTCCTGATATCACATATTCTCTATGATGGGAATCCAAGATATACATGGTTCCGGAAATGTTGCGTTGGACGATTAAACAATCCCACCAACCTAGCTATGACACATATACCAAGCATAGAAGTCTTCTAGTGTACTCCTGAGCACAAACTTCTGTAGCTAAATTCTGTATGGAAAGAGTAGATACAATTGCTTAACTACTCTCTTGAGCATCATGAACCATGCTCTTGCCTTGCTCCAAAAAGGCTGCATCAAGTCACTGTGGGTTCCATTTGAAAGGCTTCAAGATACAATTGCAATAGGTGAGGTGAATCAAGCAATTCAGACTCTTCCATCCATTTGGCATCTAATGATGGATAGTTCTTGAACTTCACCAAATAGCTTCTTGCAACCTTTCCTCTAACCTTTCTTTCTTTATGTGCCAATATCTGTTCAGGAACAAGGATTTCATCCAATTCTTCCACTTCAGGTTGTTCCTCATCAAGCATATTCTCTGGCACATCACCAACAAAGGGCCTTAGAAGGCTGACATGAAAAGCATTATGTATTTTCCAGCCTTCTAGTAGCTTTAACCTGTAAGCTACATCGCTGATCTTTTCTGAAATCTGAAAAGGACCATAATATCGCATACTGAGCTTAGGAAACAAGCGTTCCTTGCCTTTCCTTTTCCTTAACCTGGCCTTTTCAAAGCGCAAAAGTACCCAATCACCAAGTGAAAATACAAGTTCACGACGGTGACGATCGGCAGCTTTCTTTTGCTTAGCCTGAGTCTTCTCAAGAGCAATCTTTATCTTCCTGTATGTTTCATCCATATCTTGCACATACTTGTCTGCCTCAAATATCTTTTCCTTAGTCTGCAAAATGGGTGGGACTTTATTTCCTCCTTCCACTATCTCAAATGGTGCCTTACCTGTTGACGTATGCACAGTGTTATTGTAAGCATATTCAACCAATGGGAGATGGTGTTCCCAAGTTGCCTTGTGCTCTGAGACATAACATTTGAGCAGGTCCAAGACAGTAGAATTTGCCTCTTCTGACTGTCCATCAGTTTGCGGATGAAAGGAAGAAGAGAACTTTAGCGTAGTGCCCATGTTCTCAAACAATGCCTTCCAGAAAAGACTCGTCATACGTGGATCCCTGTCATTGACAATTGACTGAGGCATCCCATGATATTTAAAGATATTGCTCATGAATATCTTGACCATGTGTTCTGGCTTTATCTTCTTCCTAACAGGAATGAAATGGGCCTGCTTACTGAACCTACAAATGATAGTCCAAATCCCATCATTTCCTGTTTGCGTCCTTGGAAGATCAAAGATAAAGTCCATTGCTATACTTTCCCATGGCCTATCAAGGATCGGCAATGGTTGCAACAATCCCGGTTGCTTTTGTCTGTCAAATTTGACTTTTTGGCATACTAAGCATGATCTTACAAATGTGTGAACATCTTGACGCAAATCTGGCCAATAGAAGAATGCCTCAACCCCTTTCATTGTCGCATCAATTCCACGATGCCCAGCATAAGGTGGAGCATGACTTTCCATCAAAATTTTTGGCTGTAACTGTTTAGTAACGCATAAATTTCCATGCATCATGAGAAAGTCATTCTTAAGCATATAGTGCTCATGATGTTGCCCATCAACAAGCTGGTCATAGATCCTTGCAAAATCTGAATCTTCAACATATTGTGTCTTCATTTTGTCTAGTTCACAATGGTACGGAATTGACACTGTTGAAATTTGGGGCTTTCGTGACAACGCATCAGCCACCACGTTCTTTTTCCCTTGCACATGCACAATCTGAAAATGGAACATTGACAAGATGTTTGCCCATCGCATGTGCTTCTCAGACAACTTCATCTGTGTAAGAAAATATCGCAAGGTTTGATGATCCGTTTGGACAACAAAATCAGCCCCTAGCAAATAGTGTTTCCAACTACTGAGAGCATGAATTACTGCCAGCAATTCTTTCTCATAGACTTGCAAGTTCCTTTCAGTCTTCAAAAGAATTCTGCTCTCATATGCGACTACTTGGCCATTCTGCATTAGAACTGCACCAAGACTATGCCCACACGCATCACATTGAACCACAAAAGGTTTAGAAAGATCTGGAAAAATAATTACCGGATCTGAAGTCAGCTTCTCTTTCAAGTGTTTGAACGCTAAAATTTCCTTGGCTGTCCACTTGAAAGTAACTCCTTTTCCTTGCAATGCATGGAGTGGAGAAGCAATTTTAGCAAAATTTCGGATGAACCTCCTGTAATAGGAACATAAGCCTAGAAAGCTTCGAATGTCATGTACGGACTTCAAGTCTGGCCATGACCTAATTGCTTCCACTTTAGCGGGATCCATGCGTACCCCATCCTTTGAAACAATGTGCCCAAGGAAGTGAATTTCTTGCAAAAAGAACTCACTTTTCTTCGCATTGATGAGTAGCCTATTCTTGCGTAGCTCATTGAAAACTGCTGTCAAGTGATCCCTATGCTCCTCTTCAGACTTTGAGTAGACAATCATGTCATCAAAGAAGGTACCCACGAAGTTTCTATGTAGTCTAAAAATTATGTCCATCATTCTATTAAATGTGGCAGGAGCATTTGTGAGACCAAATGGCATGACTAGAAACTCATAGAGACCAAATGTTGTCCTGAACGCAGTCTTATGGACATCTTCTGGTCTAATGCGTATCTGATGATACCCTCTCTTTAGGTCTATTGTTGTAAACAATGACGCTCCCTCAAGCCGATCAAGAATGTCATCTATCCTTGGTATGGGGAACCTGTTCTTGATAGTATTCTTATTCAAGGAGAGATAGTCAATGCACATGCGCTATGAACCATCCTTCTTCTGCACTAAGAGTACAGGCGAACAAAAAGGGGATGAACTGGGCTGAATCAGCCCCTTCTCTAAAAGCTCGTTGACCTGACCCATAATCTCTTTCTACTGGGCTGCACTAACCCTGTATGGTGGTCTATTCGGTGGACTAGAACCTGGAACAAGATCTATAGAATGATCCTTAGGTCTCTCAGGAGGTAACTCCCCTGGCAAAGAGTCCAAAAAACAATCACTGAAACCACTCAAAAAAGTTGACCTGGCTTTATCTAAGGTAGACAAATTAGATACAACTTGAGGTACTTCTTTTGCAAAGATCAAGTACGCAGAAAGATGATTCTTTATTACAGATGAAATAGCAGAAGCAGAAACAACTGGAACAGACTCGCCTTTAAGCTTTACATCAAGGACATGAGTCTTTCCTCTATGTACAAGGGTAATATTTTTGTTGTAAGTATCCACCATAGCATGCAACCTATAACACCATGGGATACCCAATAACACATCACAGCCCTCAAGCGGCATAATATGAAATTCTTCCGCATCCACATAGCTCTGAATGTGCAGACGAAGCTTTCCCAGAATGGGAGTAACAGGCTCTGAATGTCCTAGGCATGCCAAACCTGCTTCGCCTGTCATACCCATCTCCTCTACACGAATGCCCAACTTTGATGCCAATTCTGGTGATATGAAATTTGCACGAGCTCCTGGATCAAAGAAAACCAGCACTGTCTGGTCTCTAACTTTGCCCCAAGCTCTGCACAGCTCCGTGGCATCTGTGTTTGGTTGATCTCCAACCAAATCTGGAACAAGTCCTGCACTCGGCTTTGGCTTCTTCCCTTTATGGTCTGACTTGTCATCCTTATCCTGTGACTTCTTCTGTGGGCACTCATTTGCAAAGTGTCCTTCCTGTTCACAAATGTAGCATTTCTTGGCCTCCCTAAGAGCTTTCCGTTCTTCAAAAGTTTTGCCAGAAAAATGCCTCTTTTGTCCTTGTCCTCGTCCCGAAGAAGACTTAGACTGCTTCTTGGACGTATCACCTTCTTTAGTGGAGGGCTTCTTTGTGGGAGGCTCAGAAGGCTTTGCTGCAACATTGCCCTTGGCTGAAAACTGTTTACCCTGGGATCCTTTCTTGTGGCTATTAAATCCATCGAAATCTCCCTTCGACAGATTGCTGGCCACTCTTGCATTCTCTATCAACTGAAACATATTCATGATAGTAGTCTTTGTGCAGTAGTCCCTGATTTTCTTGGGCAATCTGCAACAGTACTTCTCAATCTGTTCTGACAATGGCACAAACCTGTAAGAGGTGACTGGCAACAGTGCGGCCCAAAACCATTTATTGTACTCTTCCAGATCTGCACACAGTTTAGCATTCAACTCGTGCCATTCCATCATCACATCCACTTCAAAAGTATTTGTCAACAATGCAAGCGCAAAAAGTTGTTTGAATTGGACCCACGTTGTTGGGCTTGACCCTGGTTAAACAATGCGGTCCACCATTGGAGCGCATTACCTTTCAAGAAAGTGGCAGCCTTGCATATCTTTGAAGATTCCGTGAAGTTTCCTCCAGCATAAGCTGCATCGAACTGCTGTATGAAGGTCAAAGCCGTCAATTGGTCCTCAGTTCCTCTGAAAGTTTCAAACTTCACTCCCTGCCCACCTTCCTTGTAATCCTTAAGCTGACTCAAAGGAGCCACATTATCATAAACAGGTGCCTATAACAGTGGTGCTCCATGAGTGTTCATTCCAGCACTCGCATCAACTGTTTTCCCTGTCATATCTGCATTTTGTACGTATGGATGCGAAAAACCAGCCATACCAAATTGTGTTCCAGGCACTCGAAACTGACCATAGGCACCCTGAAAACTTGGTTGGACACCCATGTTCGCATACAGAGGGTTACCCATGCCTGTTTGCATTGTCCCGAACACATTCCCTGGCATATAACCTGTGGAAGGTCCAGCCATATCTTGAAACACTGAACCACCTCCAAAATAACCAGGATAAGTATTAGGTAATGGAAGGGTCTGACACATAGCCTGTTCATTTCTCCCTTGACCATTCACAAACGGTTCCTGTCCAGCTAAAGCAAGTTGCTTTGGATCATTGGACACCGCTAGTTGCTCAACCACATGGGCTTTTCCTCGAGCATCATGAGTCCTCTGCGCATTGGAAATCTCCTTTTCTTGCAACGGCTCAGTCATGCCCCATGTAGGAGGCTGAAAACCCTGTGTCGGAGCTTGTAAGAATTCCTGCATCCTTGGGTTGTTAGCCAATTGCTGAAACATGTCCATGCAGCAACGCAGTTGAGTTCTTAACAACCTGTCCTCTTCTTGAAGAGTTGAAGGAATTTTCTCTGTGCCATGTGAGGAAGATCCCTCTTCAGGTACTTGGTCTCTCTTCTCTGCCATATCGACAAGCTCTGTGTTGCTTTCACCCACAACAATCCACGCTGCACTTTTTGAAGAAAAAGTGACTATCCCATCGATGGAACCATATAACCGGCCTATACAACGTAGAGGGCGGTACTATTTCAATTACCTATTAACTTTACATAGAGCACTGAGAAGGGACGAGAACACAGTTGCGTCAAGCGACTAGAATGTCACTGCGCACACGAGACCGACACCCTGTAGGCCCCAAAGACTGGCGCCCCTTTCGGTATTTCTTTATTCAAATTAAGGTAGACGATCTGACCACTTAGCACAAGCTTTCACAAAGCTGTCCAAACTTGGCGAGGGCTGAAAACGCAGGTTTTCGACCGGATTTCGACAGCATAACGGCGCAAAAAACCCTATAGGTCAAAAACACCTGTCTAGGACAGATTCCCTCGATATCTGGAAGCTTTCTGGTGAGCTGTCACAAAAATTCAGCGGGCTGTAATTCTCTGTTTTTCACTGCCGGGAGCCCAAAAGCCTGTACACGCATCCCAAGGCTCTCACGAGGCTCCCCCGATGTTCCCTTGCAGTTTAGGTGCGAAACCCTAAACCTGCAGAAAAACACAGCAGGCTGTAATTCCCTGTTTCGGATCGTTTTTAGCGGAGCGAACACGCCTACGCGTGTCCCAAGGGCTCCCGCACGCAATGGGACAGTTCCCTTGTGAATTGGACGAGTTTTCACGCGAGAAAACTCTCCAAACTCGCAATCTTTCGTGATGGAACTGTGCGTACCTGTGGGGGACTACCAATTAGCTAATCCGGTTCCTGTTCAGAAGGCTCTTGCCTTGGCAAACGCGCATAAACCCCCAGAACTGTACATAGGTCAAATGAGAAGCCCACTAGTGGGGCATAACATACTGTACGTAGGGGAGAAAGAGAGCAGTATGTAGCGTGCGCGGCATCACTCCCATCACCATACTGTGCATAGAGGGCAAGGTAAGCATTCCATAGCTTCTGTACCTGCTACAATCCACCTGAGGCTGAAAATGGCGCCCCCTTTGTTGATATGCAGCTCGTTTTTTCCTCTCAGAGTGGCAGAATCGCTCAAAGGTTGACACGTCGCCCAGTTTCTGAGTTTGGGCTTTCCCTGCTAAAAATATCTCAAGTGGTGCGTCAATTGACTTCGCAACAGAGCAATAAAATGTTCCCCTTGTCATTCCAGAGCTAATGACGCGAACACATTTTCCGGTCAAAAATAGCAGTTCCCTAAATTTTAGGAGATGCTTCCATGGCGTCCCTATCTGTCTCCTGACCATCATTGAAGACTACCATTTGACCAACATCTACAATGTGGGTTAATTTACTGGCCCCTTTCAACTTATAAAGTTGCAGTGACTTGACGAGTGGCCCAAATTCCAGTTTGGCGCACACGAGCTTCCATACTCATCAGAATTCAGTGCTAAACTGACCCGGGCAGTCCCTGTCTGACCGACCTAGATCCCCGATGTGAGAAACCCATTTGGCTGCAGCCGTTTCACACTGGCCATGCAATGTCCACTTGCACCTTTTCAAGGGTTCCGGAACAAACAAGTAAAAATAAAATAAATATATCTAATACTTATTTATGGAAGGCAACAGGAAAAATACACCTCCTGGTGACAGTCACCTCTTGTCTTGGAGAGAATCCCGGTGGAATCCTCTCTGATATGTACTCTGGTATCGTGTTTGGTTGAAAGTAAGTAGAGATTGGAGTACCCTTGTACGTGTATCTCTCTAGGTCAATTGGATCAACAAGTTTGTACTCACGTCCATACTTATCTACCATCAAAACTTGCACTCCGTGGGCATCTGTATATGTAAAAGCATAGAGGTTCTTATGGGTGGTCAAGTCTCTAGCATAGGGCTCTACACACTTGTAGAAGTGTCACGTGACACATCCCAACCCTATGTGTCCGTGGACAAACTACACCACAGCCGGGTTCAGCCAGTTCAGTCAAGTCTAGATTAGCAGTGATCTGGCACTTTTGTGAGTCTATTCGTAGACCGTGCATGCCCAGTCACTTAGCAAAGATGCATATCCTCCTGTTGCACACAACATGATCATCGGAATTCCCATCAGAATCCATTAGCATCAGTTAGGGGAATTTTCCAGTGCATTTAGCCTATTTTTCTATTTTTGGTTATTTTCACTTATTATTTTCAAGTGACTTTCCAACAAAAGTAGGTAGGGCAATTTTGCTAAGTTAATATATAAGAAAACCCAAGTTAGCACTTTCTCGTAGAAGAGGCAGCAGGAGCTTCCCGCTCAACAGGCAACTTCTCAGCAGTACCTCCCCCCCCTCATGAACCTCTAGCGTTTTGCATCTTCCCCTCATCCCTGGCGTTTTCCTTCAACAGCAGGCCTTCGCCATCGATCATCAGTACTCTAGCGTTTGCAGATCTTTGCCATCACCAGCAAGCTTCCCAGCCTAGCGTTTTCCTCATGATGACTATCAACGTTTTCAGCCATCACTAACGCCAGCCTCATCAAGCACTCTAGCGTTTTGCATTGGCAGAGTCAGATCAGCCTCACATGCATTAGATACATCAACGCTTTGGGATTGCAGATACAAATCAGCCTAGTGTTTTTGGCTAGCAGCAGGACCCCTTCAGCGTTTTTGGTTTCAGCCCCTTGCCGCAACCGATACACGCAGTTTTCATCCTAGACACAGAAGCAGATCAGCCCCCAAGTTGGTTACAGATGTTCCCCCATTTTCAGCCATAAAAACACAGCCAAAACAGTCATTTTCAGCCACCACCGAAACAATCCGTAAATTCAGCGATTAGAAGATCTCAGATTTCAGCCAATCAAGTCGCCGTCGTCATCACCGTCGTCGTCATCGGCATAGTCCCATTGCATCAGTCCATTGCATTCGCATTGTACACCTTTGTGCAATCAAAGTAGACCACTCTCGCCGATGAGAGTGGTGCCTTCGGAGGAGTGTTTTACAACCTCTCGGGTGTCGTATCTCTTCTCTCTCCTTCTCTCAGTCTCATTCACTTGCACGCACAATATCCACTGACTTTGTTCGTGATCACAGCACTCTCCATAAGACGAAAATCTCTCTCTTTCCTTAAGAACTAAAAGGAACCTTGAACAATAAAGATCACTAATCTTGAGAAAATACAAAATTCATTCCGCTACACGTTACATTGGTATTAGAGCTTTGGAAGTGTTCTGCATTACTCAAGGAAAGAACCACAAGAATTTGTTTGCTTGTTGCGGTCGCACGAACCCAAGTTTACTTGGGCGTGGCGATTCCTAATCGTGTTTTGTTGAAGAGTGACAAGAATCCCAAGAAAGAAGGGCTTGTCCTCCCCTTGTGTCTCTTTTCACTCATTGAGAGCGGACCGTGCACTTAGCGGCCGGCCAATCGACGTGAGGTGGGAAAAAGCAACCTTCGTGTGAGCGCAAGGCCACCAAGGGGTGCACCCGCAGAAAGGAGTAGAACTCGGGTGAAGAGAAGATCCTTCTCCAACGCGATTTTCAGGCGAAAGAACACCTCAAGAACTTCAAGAACCCAAGTTCCTTGTGAACTTAAGAACCCAAGACCCGCAAGAACCCAAGTTCCTCGTGAACTTAAGAACCCAAGACCCGCAAGAACCCAAGTTTCTCGTGAACTTAAGAACCCACAAGAACCCCCGATTGCAGAATGGTCATCACTCGAAGCGGATTGGATACTTCGCTTGGAGGTGATGAGCATGAGAGAGGCGAAGAAGAATTTTCCTCACCAGAAGGTTTTTCCGACCCTTCCCCATCTACGACAAAGATTGCACGAACTCCTATGGAGGAGTTAGACCAAGAAAGAGAAGCACAAAGAAAGGATTATGAAGAACGAAGGGCAGCCATAGATCGTGAATACAAAGAAGGAATGGCAGGCATAGCGCGTGAGAGCGAGCAAGCACGCTTGGAAGCCAAAGCAAGGGAAGCAGAATTTGATCGAGAGAACAAAGAAATGCAAGCCAAGTTTCATCGCGAGAACAAAGCAATAAGGCAAGAGATATTGCGACTCTTTTCTTGAATACAGACACAGATGCAACAGGATCGGGAAAAGGAGACTCTCTCGGTCTCTTCTTCTCCAAAGCATGATACACAGGATCGGGAAAAGGAGACTCTCTCAGTCTCTTCTTCTCGAAAGCATGATACACAGGATTTGCATGATTGTGTGAAGCATGATGATGATTTGATTGACCATGACTTGCATGATGAATTGAATGATATTGCTAAGCATGATGATTTGAAGGACAATGATAAGCATGATGATTTGGATGCCAATGATTTGCATAATGATTTGGATGACAATGACAAGCATGATGATTTGCATGATCAAGATGTGATTTCTCACAAGCATGATGAGTTGCATGAAGAAGATGTGATTGTTCGCAAGAATGATGTGTTAGTTGATGCTTTTTCTAGTGAAGATAACCTCATTGTAGATTCGATCAATCCCCAAGAATCGATCTTGGCTTTTGAGTCGAGGTCCACAGATGCCCCACAAGAAGATTCGATAGATCCTGAAGAAGCGATCTTGGCTCTCGAGCCTTGGTCCAAAGAACCATCACAGGAAGTATTATGTGTTCGCATGATTGATATGCACGCATTGTTCGAGTGTTCCATTCGTGAAGGTTTCGTGTATTTTAGTCAGCACCGTTATGCGATCCCTTTTACTAGACATGACATATTGTATGTTGAGCACGTTTCTCTCATGGATGAGCACGAATGTATGTGGATTGTGCATGGAAAGCTGAAAAGTTTGTATGTCAGGAAGTCACATTCCATGTTTCTTCCTTGGCATGACACAATTTCCGAAAGAGTACATGATTGTATGAGCACCAAGCATAGGCATTTCCATTGTGATTTGCCACAGTTGATTGATTCGATCAAATAGAAAAGATTCGACCTCATTGTTTGCATGTGTTTGATGAACGGGTTGTCACTCCGTCTCTATGTTCATCTACATTGCATACACAGTCTTTAGCAGAGACAAGAATATTTTTCTTCACTTTACATGTAATGGGTATGTTCATGGTTTTGTGTTGGAGATGGTTTCAGGAATTTTCAGCCATGGAGATTCTTGAAGACGAAAGAAGCAGGACTCTAGACGAATTTGAAGCAAGAAAGGAGATTCAGAAGACTTTGAGTCGCTTTCGGCGCGGCCCAAAGAAGCAAGCGTTGCAGACCTTTATGAAGTTCAAGTACCGCACGACCCACACAGAAGAGTGGGCCGGCGAAGAGTCCCTTCCAGGATTCCGGATGTTGTTGGGGATCTCCCTCGACGCCATAAAGTTCGGTACCAATACCTCACTTTGAAAAGGAGGGGATGTCACGTGACACATCCCAACCCTATGTGTCCGTGGACAAGCTACACCACAGCAGGGTTCAGTCAGTGCAGTCAAGTCTAGACTAGCAGTGATCTAGCACTTTTGTGAGTCTATTCGTAGATCACGCATGCCCAGTCACATAGCATAGATGCATATCCTTCGGTTGCACACATCATGATCATCAGAATTCCCATCAGAATCCATTAGCATCAGTTAGGGGAATTTTTCAGTGCATTTAGCCTATTTTTCTTTTTTTGGTTATTTTCACTTATTATTTTTAAGTGAGTTTCCAACAAAAGTAGGTAGGGCAATTTTGCTAAGTTAATATATAAGCAAACCCAAGTTAGCACTTTCTGGCAGAAGAGCCAGCAGGAGCTTCCCACTCAACAGGCAATTTCTCAGCAGTACCTCCCTCCCCTCATGAACTTCTAGTGTTTTTCATCTTCCCCTCATCCTTGGTGTTTTTCCTTCAACAGCAGGCCTTCGCCATCGATCATCAGCACTCTAGCGTTTGCAGATCTCTGCCATCGCCAGCAAGCTTCTCAGTCTAGCGTTTTCCACATGATGACCATCAGCGTTTTTAGCCATCACTAACGCCAGCCTCATCAAGCACTTCAGCGTTTTGCATTGGTAGAGTCAGATCAGCCTCGCATGCATCAGATCCATCAGCGCTTTGGGATTGTAGATACAAATCAGCCTAGTGTTTTTGGCTAGCAGCAAGACCCCTTCAGCGTTTTTGGTTTCAGCCTCTTGCCGCAGCCGATACACGCAGTTTTCATCCTAGACACAGAAGCAGATCAGCCCCCAAGTTGGTTGCAGATGTTCCCCTATTTTCAGCCATAAAAACGCAGCCAAAACAGTCATTTTCAGCCACCGAAACAGTCCCGAAATTTAGCGATTAAAAGATCTCACATTTCAGCCATCAAGTCGCCGTCGTCATCACCGTCGTCGTCATCGGCATAGTCCCATTGCATCAGTCCATTGCATTAACATTGTACACCTTTGTGCAATCAAAGTTGACCACTCTCGCCGACGAGAGTGGGGCCTTCGAAGGAGGGTTTTACAACCTCTCGGGTGTCGTATCTCTACTCTCTCCTTCTCTCAGTCTCATTCACTTGCACGCATAATATCCACTCACTTTGTTCGCGATCACAACACTCTCCATAAGACGGAAATCTCTCTCTTTACCTAAGAACTAAAAGGAACCTTGAGCAATAAAGATCACTAATCTTGAAAAAATACAATATTCATTTTGCTGCACCTTACAAGAAGATGTATAGATCCTCGTTTGTGAATCTATATAAGCCCTCATGAGTGTAATCTGTAAGCACTCTAATGGATTCATTGGCTTTGATGAATCTCACGTTTGGTTTGTTGATGAGAGGATGCTTCTCCTCTATGTATTCTCTGAATCCCCCAGTTGTTGGCATAACATCATTTTTCATTTCTCTAAGTGGAGCAGAGAACCCTGGTGGTGGATGATTTGTCATGGTCAAGACTCTCTCAAAACTCTCAAGGCAGGCCTTGACAAGCCCACTTTGGCTAAGTGCAAATTAGCACTTGCTTCCTCTGATTAAGTCTCTCAAAAGTCAAAAATTTGTGACTTTTTGGTCTCTGTAAACTAGTTTTGGGTACCCTGAAGTTTGGATTTAGGAAACCTAGAAAAATGCAGCTCTAAAACCAAAACCTAGGTGTGTGCTATTGTCCGCAAGATTTCTTCCTAACTATACTTGGCTCAATTTGGAGTTGTCTATCAAAAGTTAGAGCACTTTTGGTGAACTGCGTTTGAAACAACACTCAAAACAATCTCGGGACCAGAAAACAGAAACTTTGGCTTGTTTCTAGGTCTCTAGAAGGTATTTTTAGCTCAAACTTGAGATTTGGGATATAAAGTATGTATACAAGATCACCAAGTCAGATACCCCCACTATGCTGAGAGGTACATGGATCGCGATCCATGTTCCTATTATTTTTTTTTCACATTTTTTTAAATTTTTATTGTGTGTATACAAGGTCATATGCAAGCTATATACCAATTTTCAGCAAATTCTGAGGTTGAGGTACATGGATCGCGATCCATGTTCAACCACATCTAGACTTGTTCTCTTAGGAGTTTGTTCCTGACTATGTCCACAAGCTAAATCTCAAATATTTTTGGATTTGGACTTGGTTTGATAGGTCAAATGTCCAATACTAGGTCTGCACAGTGGTTTTCAGTCTGTCACCTATTTTTCTCTCTTTTGACCCAAATTTTCTCATTTTTTTCTAAAACTGCAATCGGGGATATGTTTCCTTGTGTAAGCACTACTGATATGGAAAGTTTCAGGTCAAGCTGTCACTATGGATACATGGATCGCGATCCATGTTTGGAGCCCAAATTAACTTTTCTTGGTACCATCAGATTCAGCATGATTAGGAGGTCCTATGGTATCAGAATTTTTGAAAATGGACCTCTGGATTGAAAGTTAGGTCAGTTCTGGCACTTGCACAGAGTACTTGGCAGTTCAAGACTTTTGACTTGGTTTTTGGTATCCAAATTCACTTTTGAAATGACCACTGGACTCCTGGTGATGTCCTCTAGCTATGGTGAAAATATGATATCAGTGTGTGACAAAGGAACATGGATCGCGATCCATGTACCTATGTGTCAGAAGGTACTGAAACTTGGCACACAGCTTGTCCTTGGTCTCCTGATCCCTGCTATATGGTTTTTGTGTGATTTGGACTTGTTTAGGCCAGGCAAAAGTCAATTCACGGGTCTGTTTTAGGGTCTTCCTCTTTGAACAGTTTTTGGCCCTTTTCACTCATTTTTTGGCAAAATTTCTTTGGGGACTTTTGTTCACAATGGTCTCTGCTACAGGCTTGAAAAGTATTTTTCCAAAAATTTCTCATAGGTACATGGATCGCAATCCATGTTCCTCCGCTTTTGGATCTGAAATTTTGGTGTGCTAATAGCTTGTGATGTTTGTAGATTGCTCACAAATTTTTTTTGGAATTTGGATCAGTTTTGCCCTATCAAATCTGACTTTTACAGTCTGTTGTGATAGTTTAGAGAATGTTAAATTTTTTGCTCTTTTAACCACTTTTTGCAACTTTTTTGCATATGGTTCTTTTGGGAAAGTTGTTCCAAATGGTACCTGGATCGCGATCCATGTTTGACCACATTTTGACATGAAACTTGGTCAGCTTGTAGTGCATGTTATACACCATAGTGCCAGAAATGTCGTCCTATGGTCTAAGAACACTCTCCTATGGTCAAAACGACCAAAAACAACGATTTAAGCACTCAAATATGTAATTATAGCTCACAGACACGCAGTCGCGAACCACAACAAAACTGGCAATGCTTACACTTGAATGAAAGAGCAAAGAAAGAGGAACACAATGCAAGTTTCGGAATCGAAAATGGATTACCAAATCATTAGCTGCGAGGATTACAAGTTCAGAGGAGCTCGTAGCTTGAGTGTACATTTTTTGAGCTCCCCTCTTCTTCTAAAGATAAGCCTCCTTTCACATTACAATTATTGACCTTTATACCTAGGGCTTTCTCAATGGCCAGTGGCTGATTCACATGTACCTTTACAATTGTCATTGACAGAATTGCTACTCAGGGAATTGACTACTACTCTGGAATCAGGATTTAGACAGAGTATTACTACACTAGCTCGGCAAAATAATAAACTATAAATGTGGTGTCCGGCCAGGTGGACGTCCGTTTGATCTGTCCTCAAACACACACACACACGGAGAGAGAGAGAGAGAGAGAGAGAGAGAGAGAGAGAGAGAGAACCTTATTGTTCGGGGTCTTTTTCCCGGCCAAGAACCTTGGAAAATGCTTCTTCAGGCCGCTCTTTCTACAGCGACTCCACGCCTCGGCACTAGAGATGGCCATACTTGGCAAACAGGGTATCGTTTTCTCTTTACGGATGATCCATTGTGCACCAGCACTCTCTCACCCTTCATCCGATCGCTCCTTCAGATTTGGGTATCCATGCGACGAGCTATCATACGCTCACCTCCCTCATGCCGTGAGGAGATTGATCGCCAGCCTCTCATTTGGAATGATGCAGTTCTTAATTCTTCGGTTAATCCACCCCGTCAGCTTGGAGAGAGGACTCACATTGATTGGGCTGCTTGGGACACTAGCCCTGCTGCCTCTATGTGGTTGTTTCATGAGACGTATGTTGGATGCAGATTTTGTGGCAGAACATTATGACATTGGTCGCGGGGTAACAGACAGACTGCTTGAGATTGACTCTGCCATTCCTTCACACTGGGACGCAGTCATGTGAGGCACGGTTCAGATGCCTCCACATTGTGGCTGGGAAGGACTCTTTGCTTAGAGCACTCTCTTATTAGTTCGCTTAGACACCATGCTGTTCACAGTTGATACTGACTACTCTCCGGGGATGCATGCTAGATTGACATATGCTACCACCTCTCCACACCTTGTCTACCCCGGCGCTCGCTGGGAGGCCATACGAGTAGTTGGCTCCCGCGGGAAGCGTCGTTGTGTTGACCCCCGTTTCGCTTTCGTTGATGCTGCACTTTGGAGGCTTTGGGTGTGGGAGGGTCATGCCCTATCTCAGCTTTATTGGGACCCAGGAGAGTGGCATTGGCCTCACTCTAACCCCACCGGTGCACATGTATCATTCTTTGAGTACAAAGTCAGAATTGGATGATTCGCATTGATGAGACAGCATCCAGAGCATCCCACTCGTATGCGTTTCTCGTTACATTCAGGTCTCTCCCATGCCTATCTACAGCAGTTTTGGTCAGCTATCTGGGATTTACATGTGGCTCGTCGTATTTCTTTTTTCCTATGGATGATTGCACATGCAGGACTTCCAGTTGGGACTTGGTTAGCTTCTATGGGTCATGATCCGTTATGTACTCGCTGTTCTTTGCGCCTACCTGAGTCACCTGCACACTGTCTTTGGTCATGCTCGTCTTCTCATGTAGTGTGGCTAGCAGTTTGCTTTTTACTTAGCAGAGATGGTGTTCAACATGGATTTCTCACTTGGGGATCTGTCTCCTGGTTGATGCCGATGCCCAGACCGCATCTTTTCTACGAGGGCCAGACACATATCCAGCTCTTATGCTTACCCCGACTGGTTATCGGCGAGGGACTTTGGCTATGTTACCACAGATTGCTTGGCAGGGGGATCCTAAGACACGTGATGAAATCTTCTCAGTCATCACTAGCATTGCACTATGGAATGTTTGGAGAGCTCGTTGCCTTCACATTCTTAGTGCGGCTCCACAGCTCCTACCGGATACCCTCACTGCCATTTGCCTGGACATCATTCACACCCTCATTTGGCGGTGGGATTCTTCCTCAGGTACATCTAGAGCAGCCGAGGCTCGTCGATTTGACTTTCTTCGGCGTTGGGCCCGATCTCCACTCTTCTTCACACTTACAGGTGGACAGAGTACATGGCATTATGCACCTCCTCAGTGGTTTCTCCTCCACTCATCATACAGACCACCGTGACATTGTTCTAGTCGAGTTGTCACTATAGTGGCTCTCAAACTTACATTCAGCTTATACACCCCACATGATAGGCTATTGTGGCATCCGTTGGGGATTATATTGTACTCTGTAATATATAGCCCTGATTTTTCCCAAAAGAGAGAGAGAGAGAGAGAGAGAGAGAGAGAGAGAGAGAGAGAGAGAGAGAGAGAGAGAGAGATATTTGAAAGTGAAGTGATGTTAGTCCCTCCTCAAATATTTTGTTGTATTCACAAGTTGCATAGTAAAGAGAAAGAGAACAAAGAAGTATAGAGAGAGAGAGAGAGAGAGAAAGAGAGAGAGAGAGAGATAGGTGAACGCTTAAGATAATAATATTAAATATTCTCTTTCAATTCTTTTGAGGCGTAGAAGCAATTAAGAGAGAATGAGAAAACATTCAAATTGAGGGAAAGGGAGAAGATTGATGAGTCTTTCACTTCAATATACAATATGAGGGGATCCCAAGGTTTATGATTACTTGTTACGGGGGGAAATGGTGAGAAAATGCAATTGCAACTTACACGGGTTTAGTTAGCTTATCCCCCCTCTCAAATAACTACAACCCCTTCCTCTTGTGTGTGAATGTGAGGATGTGGTGGTAACATTTCAAAAGTTACAAATGACTCCCAACGGTACCTAAAATTGTTTACTTTGGCATTTTGCGAGCTGTGAAAAGTTTGCGAGAAAAGTGTCTCTCATATCACAATTGCACCGCTTTGAAATTTAAAAGCGTTGGCTGAGAGGAAGAGGAAAAGGAAAAATTTCCCCTTGTTTTTTTGAAAAATAGTGTAATATAGTAAAAGTTAGCTCAAAACATATAAATTCCCTCTTGAAAAATTCATAAAAAGGATTGTGAAGGTTGTGAAAATAGTTTTTCCTAAACACTTATACTACCCTCTTTGAGTTTTGACATTCTCGACTCTTAAGTTTCAATATGTCCTCGAACGTACGATATTACCTTAGACCAACTATATCTACATGAGTCAAAAAGTTTGATTGTATAATGATGCCAATGCATTAACTCTAAATATAACTATGTACATTGATGTGAATGCATCAACTCTAACTTTGCTTGTCTATTACTGCTAATTCTAGCTTCAGGCTGGATTCACATGTCATGGCTAAAATGTTGAACTGTTGCAAAGTGTTTTCCGCCCTTTGTTCTACTTGTGTCTCGTCTAAACTGAGTTCTAATCTACAATAGCTATCTAGGTAACTAGTTATAGAGGGGAAAATAAGTTATAAGCAACTGATTCAACCACTTTGCTCAAGTCGTATGTGATGGCATTTCCTTGGCATAGAGAAGTTGTCAAATGATCTTGTACACTTTTGACTTGAGAGCTCGCCATACTAGTTGTCTCTTGTAGACACATGAGGGGGACCATCTGCCTATTAAATGTAGGTTTATAATGGTCTCCTCGACATGGGGAGTGCTACTTATGAAAAAGAAAATCTCTTGGAATAATGGAGGGATTGAAATGGAGAGTCTTAACTCAAAAATGAGGATTTTTCACTTTCTATGATAAGACTAAGATCCCATGAATCTGACAGTGAGATCAAAAGGTCTGTCTTACCTCACAAGGAAAGCAATCCTTGAGCTCTTGGGTTTTTTTTCTTCTTAATAATTTATGTGGGCACCTGTGTGTGTGTGCGTGTGTGTGCGCGCGCACACACACTTGTATGTATGACTCTTTCTATTAGATACGATTGGCATTCTCTCTCTTGTTTTTGTCAGTTGTTAATATACATGGGTGAATGGCTCTACCCAGCTTATCTTAAATCACTCTACCAAACAATGCAATTTAGTGGATCTACTTAAAACCCCTAATTAGGTGTGTAAATTTCCTACATAAAGAAAAATTGCTAGTCAGTTTGTATCTCAATTCATCTAAGTTTATAGTCCTTCTCATTTCTATCACACATTTTATTAGTTATTGTTGTAGTCTCATTGTTCTACTATTCAAGTGTTGAATTATGCTTAGTCTATATTATTTCACATAAGTGTGATTCTCTCTCATGATATCAGAGTTTAAATCTTAATTAGCAAACTTATTCACACTCAATATCTCGTACTCTTTGCTATAGCTACACTCTCTTCACTCTCCCAAGGAATTTGCAGTCTTGAGAGATTGCTGAAGGAGCATCATCACCACATGCTTCATCATCTTCATCATCATCTTTGGGTGGATTTTGGTCCCCTTTCTCTTCATCCTTCTCCTCCTCCTCATAGTCATCATGGTTATTCTATTGATTGGCAAGATATTCATATAAGTTTCATTAACCAGTGTGATAGTGAACTCACTGGCTTTGTCTTGTAGGTCCGATTGAATAGATTCTATCACATTTTCCAAATTTCTGAGATTGAGTGTCAAATTGCTATCTTTGTCCATTATTTGCAGTGAAGAATGATCAATATATTTTTCCAAGATGGCCTCCTTCATCGGGTGATGCTTTTGGTGTAGCTTCTTGTAATCTCCTCTCTTTGGATGCAACATAAACTTGAATCGCTCTGCTGCCTCCTGGGTGATTCAAGTGGTCAAAGGATGCAGTTTTCCCCCCAAAAAGGAGGTGGACAATTTTATGATTTTCCGCCTTCCATAAATACCACATATGATCTTTGATTTGAGGGGAGATCATGGATTTGCAATCTACACGTGGAGCTCTCTCCATAGATATGCTACATGATATGGTTTTACGTGCTAGATTTTAAATTCCATTTTGGGAAAAAATTTTGAATTCAAATAAATTAGCCGTTTTGCCTATTTAATTCAAAAGCTATCCTTTGATTGCTTTCTTAATATGAAGGTTTGACTTCCTTGACCTGCCAAATAAAGAGGCCCTCGTACACGCCATTCTTTTCCTAACGGTTGATTTTCGTGTTGTGCTACTACTAGTACAATTGTAGGTTCAAAATTTCTTTGGTCCATTCAATTTTCTCTTTCTTGAGCTTTTACACGTTAGCTTTAACTGTCTAGAGATCTTCTTTTAGATTGTCTACTTTTGAGTTAGAAATTATGTCTGGGTTTCCATCATCTGGCCTATAGAGTTGATGATCGTGTTCTAGCCATACTAGATAGCCACAACACATCTTTGTCTAATGATATTTGGATCGCATCTTCTAAACTATTGTTGGAAAAGCATAGGTAAAATCAATTTTATATGGCTTCTTCATCACCAATCTCCCTTTGAGGGGTTGTTTCTGAAGGCATTGGAGCCTGTCTAATTTTATAATTGGTATCTGATTACTGTTTGCGATGGGTTTTGACCCACTATCCGCCAATGCTTGATTCCTTCTTCTTCATGCCTAGCACCGATTTGAGCCTGCTCTATGTTTTGGGATTCAGGGCAACTGGTCGGACATCCCACTTACTACTAACCCATCTACTAGCTTAACCTATATACACTCATTTTTTAATATAAAAGAATAAAGGGGCTGCACAACAGGACAACGTTGCTGTGCGCTCCACCCAACAATAGGTCTCTCTCTCTGCTCTTGCACTCGCACTCGCACACGCTCCCCGCGGCACCTTCAACTGGTATCAGAGCAAGGTTTGTGCTTGTCGTTTTCACGTCCGCGCGCGCGTGCACTTTCAAAAGTGTAAACAGGCTTTCGATTTCGGCATCGGCAAATTCAGCATTCCGAGAGCGTTTCCAGCAAGTGTCTTACGGTTTTACCCCCCTTTCGAAGCTATTCATGCAGTCAAAAGCTTCATCCGAGCTACGCTTCAGGAGTTGTATTTTTCAACTCCACTTTTGCTAGAGATACAGGTACAGGTATAGGACACAAGTATAGGTTGTTCATAGACTATTTTGGGATTGTATATAGCCGTTTTATGGCTATTATGTGCTATTGCGACGGTGTTTATGGGCTGATTAGGAGCACTTTTTAGCATCGACATTGTCTCGAGTTTTTCAAACATTCATCTCCTCACATGTTCTTGCATACATACAGGACATCCAAGTTTCTTACACGTTGTAGTGTTTTGCATCAGCACAGATTCAATGGGAGTACTTGATGCGTATATGCATTGTTTTGGCACTTTTGATAGTGCTTGAGCTCTTTTGAGAGCGGTTTTTTTCCCTGCAGGGAGTTGTTTACTGCTTGCACATTTTGTTTGGTGCATGTTTGAGTGCGTATATTGCTCCTTGCAGTATTGTTGACAACGGATGTACGTTCAGTTGCGGAAATTGCCATATGTACCTTTTGTGGAGCCGATTTGGCTTGTTTCTGGCAGTCCGAGCCGTTTCTGAGACTCGGTTCGGAGACCCTTTCTGAGACTGGGCTGGTTTCTTGTCTACATAACCTTTTGTGAGGGTCGATAGCGTGAGGTTTTCTTGAGCTGGGGGATTCTCGAATGTTGAGATCCTTTCGGTGATACAGATTGCTGGAGTACCCCTTTTTTGTGGCCTTGCCATAGGACATGTATAGAGAGGGCTAGGTGAATTTGATGTCGTGTTGGCAGTCTTGGGTCAGCTTTCAACTTTTTATGCACAGTTAGTGGTTGATGCGCCTGTCTTATGCGTTACTGATCGCTTGTGACAGTTTTGGATTGAGATTCTGTCAGTTTTTCTGGTGAAACTCTGCCAAATTTTTTCCAGAATTACCAGTGTTTATTGCCATATTATCTTTAGCTTGCATCCATGTCATCTAGTGGTGAAAATGATATTTACAATGTCTGAAAATTTGATGGGAGGAATTTTGTTATCTGGAAAGAGAAGATTCAAGATGTTCTTATACAAAAAGGCCACTTGGATCCTATCATGGAGCGCCCAGAGGGCGAATATATAGATGTTGAGTAGGAGAGACTTGATGCTAAGGCCAAATCTATTCTCCGTTTGCATTTGGCCGAATCTGTGTACTTTACTATAGTTGGAGAAAAGACTACTAGAGATGTATGGGATAAGTTGTGTTCCAGTTATGAGAACAAAAGTAACACTAATAAGATTTTCTTGATGAAAAAGATGTTTGACCTTCGTATGAAGAAAGAGGGCACTATTTCTACTCACATTAATGAGTTCAATATCATTTTCACTCAGTTGACCACTCGAGGTTTGGTCTTCGATGAGGAAATCAAATATATATTCTTGCTATGCAGTTTATCCTCATGTTGGGATACGTTCTGTACTGAGCATTGTATCTATGGCAAACAGACTAGTTCCGTTCACTTACCATTGGGTCAAAAGCGAGTTGAACCTCTAGATTTAGTACATAGTGATGTTTGTGGTCCTATGTCAACCAAATCTCTACGGGGGGCTAGCTATTTTGTGACGTTCATAGATGACTCTACTCGAAAGGTGTGGGGAATACCTTTGAAACATAGGGATCAAGTTCTTCCAGTGTTCTAGAAATTTTTGGCACTCGTTGAGAATCAGTCTAGCAAGAAACTCAAGAGGTTGCGGACTGACAATGGTGGAGAGTATGTCTCCAAGGAGTTTGACAATTTTTGTGCTAAAAAGGGGACTAAATGACAATTTACTCCACCATACACACCAGCTCAGACTGGAGTTGTTGACCGCATGAATCGTAGGATTAAAGAAAGAGTCACAACTATGCTTTCTATGGCAAATCTCACACAATGCTTTTGGGCAGAAGCCTTCTTGACCGCAGTGCACGGTATAAATCGTTCGCCTAGTATGTCATTGAATTATGAGATTCTAGAAGAGTTATGGTCTAAACCTAAGCTCCACTATGACCATCTATGTGTTTTTGGTTGTGAAGCTTATGCTCACATGCATAAACAACTTCGATAGAAGTTAGAGCCAAAGTCACACAAATGTATTTTCATTGGATATGGTGCAGATGGAGAGATGGAATATCATCTCTGGCATCGGGAACCTTGTCGAGTAATCCGTACTTCAGATGTGATCTCCAATGAGTCGAAGATGCATAAACAACCTATCAAGGAAATAGAGGATCGGAGAGTCACTTTTGAGGATGTTGCCTCAGAGACAGTGAAATCAACTCAGCGGGCTAGTGATGTACCTTTCACTAGCAATGCTCTAGAGGGAGCGGATAGCAATTGTCAAGGAGTGAGATGGTCTACTAGAATCTCTCGTCCACCTGCGCGTTTCGAACCAGGTCTTGATTACATCATGTTCATGACCGATTACAGTGAGCCAAGTTGCTACCAAGAAGCCATGATGATGAATGATGTGGTGAAGTGGGAGCAGGCTATGGAATCTGAGTATAACTCGATTCTGGCTAATGACACTTAGGACTTGGTAGAACTGCCAAATGATGCAAAAGCTTTACCTTGCAAATGGGTTTATAAGAAGAAATTTACCTCAGGTGATCCAAATCCAAAGTACAATGCTAGACTTGTAGCCAAAGGGTTCAAAGCAAAAGGGAGTCGATTTTGATGAAATCTTCTCGCCTGTGGTCAAGATGACAACGCTTAGAACCGTACTTTCTTTTGTAGCGATTGAGGACATGGAACTTGTCCAAATAGATGTGAAGACAACAGTTCTTCACGGGGATCTTGATGACGATGTTTACATGCAGCAGCCTGAAGGGTTTGTTCATGAGAACGCATCTCGTGAGGAGCTAGTATGTAAGCTCAAAAAGGCACTTTATGGCTTAAAGCAGGGTTCAAGGCAGTGGTATCATAGATTTGATGCATGTATGAGGTCTCACTGATATAAAAGGAGCGAAGAGGATCACTGCTTGTACACAAGAAAGCTACATGATGGCTCGATGATCATTCTAGTTCTGTATGTTGATGACATGCTTATAGCTAAGAAATCCATTGCGGAGATTGCCAACTTAAAGAAAACACTTAGGAACAATTTTTCAATGAAAGATTTGGAGATGCTACACACTTTCTTGGTATGCGAATCAAAAGAGATCGCGAACGTCGTATCATTTGAGTTATCTCATAAAACATACATTGAGAAAGTTTTGCAACGTTTCAATATGCAGGGGGGGAAAGCATTGAGTATCCCAATGCAGGCATTCTTGAAACTCAGCAAGGAAGATGCACCCAAATCTGATGCTGAGAGAGAAAAAATGGCTAAGGTACCATATTCTTCGGCAGTGGGCAGTCTCATGTATGCTGTGGTGTCCACAAGACCAGATATTTCCTTTGTAGTGGGAGTGGTGAGACAATATATGTCAAATCATGGCAACAAACATTGGAAAGCAATGAAGCACATTCTTAGGTACCTCAAAGGTACGGTCGGCAGGTGTTTACGCTTCGGGAATAGTGATGCATCCATCATGGGTTATGCGGATGCAGACTATGTGGGTTGTGTTGACAATAGGAGATCGACATCTGGCTATGTCTTCATATTTGCTGGAGCAGCAGTATCTTGGAGGTCATGTCTTCAAGATTGTACATCGTCTTTCACTACGGAAGCAGAGTATGTTGCATTGTCAGATGCAAGTAAAGAGATTGTATGGTTATCTCGCTTGGTCAAAAATCTTAGCATTGATGAGACTCCATTAATATATTGTGATAGTCTAGAGTGCTCTTGCATTGGCAAACAATCCCGTGTTTCACTCAAAATCGAAACACATTGAATTCAGGTATCATCTCGTGAGAGATTTCTTGGCCAAAAAGCTCATTGATTTGGTCAAGGTACACACTGACAACAACCCAACAGATGCTTTGACGAAAGGCTTAGCTTTGGAATAGTTTACACATTGCAATGAGTTGATGGGTATAGGTTGAAGTCACTAGACTGCTTCACGGTTGTACATACCAGGTCACTTGAGCTGCAAAATTGGCCTTCAAGTGGGAGTTTGTTGGGATTCAGGCCAACTGGCCGGACATCCCACTTACTACTAACCCATCTACCAACTTAACCTAAATACACTCATTCTTTAATAAAAAAGATTAAAGGGGCTGCAACAGGGTAACCTTGTTGTGCGCTCCACCCAACAGTAGGTCTCTCTTTGCTCTCGCACTTGCACTCGCACATGCTTCCCGCGGCACCTTCACTATGCTGGTGTCTTTGGCAATGGTCTCCTTCGATTACTATTGCCCACTGGTCTATCCTACTAGTGGCTCAATAGTACTAATTGGTTTTTGTGCCCTAGCCTGGAACTGCTTTAACATATCTATTGTCTTTTGCTACTTGCTTGCTGATCTTGTCTCTCCTATAATGGAGGTTCTCTTTACTCTTGTCTCTCCTAGAATGGAGGTTCTCTTTACTCTTGTCCCTTTTTGGTTTATCTTCCATTGGTGGCTTCGTGATAGTATACTTTGTCCCTTGACCCTTACAAGTGTCCTCTATCTCCGTGTTTTTAGAGGATGACAATATGATCTTGGGTGCTCTCTCTTTAGTCACCTTGTCCTAGATAGTGTAGAAATTGACATGGACTAGGGCCAAATTTTCCCAATATAGAAACTATCAGACATACCAGGCTTTAAAGAGAATTCTATATTTATCCTTGGCACTGTCTTGCACCACACTAGTAGATAAGAATTGGCTGAGATTAATATTGGCCTTCGGGTCCTAAATTCTGGCCTGTAGCATGGCAAACAACTTCTCAGATAAATAAGTTGGATTATTCTTTAAAGTAATTGTTTCTACGATGAATCTGTACATTGTGGTACATTCTAGTGTTGCTATTGGAATGCTCTAGGCTCCATCCTTGCGCTTCATTTTGTCTTGTTTGTCTTCCTTCACAAATTTACTAACCTGGTCAGTAATGGTAGGTGTGGGTTTTGTTGCATATGGAATTTTAAAAATGTAGGCTAGTTCACCAATTGTTAATTCCAGTTATCTTCCATTAACCACTGCCTTTCCCTTATCTGCGTAATATGTAGCCAATACCTGTTGTGTGATACCTACGTCGAAAGGTAACATGGCTGCTTCCACCACTACTTCTAGATGCCACAATTATAACAAATCTTGTTCCCTCTCTTGAAAGACATACTATCTTACCATGTTGAACCACTTTCATTGCCTCAGCTATTGAAGCCTTCAAACTCTCATTTTGTGCGGCCGTGGTATCCATTGTCTCTTATATTCTTTTCGACAGTTTTTTGTTTGTTCATGCACAATGCAGGTGAGCAAGTTTGTGTAGAAGACGAATACTCACTATTAGTAGTAAATGACTCAAAGAGAGCACCGAGGGGTTTTGAAAAGAGCTGTTGCAATTGTCGTCGAAGGAGTGGTTGTGTGTAGAGAAGAGGCTTGATATTGCGAGCTCGAGGAAACTTCTATAGATTAGGGTACAAATGGCACATGAGAACACAATTAAGGTGAGGTTGGGCGCACCCTTCACATAGTTATCTGCACACGTGCCATGAATATTCCACTCCTTTCCTATCTCAGGATTGTGTGCACCATTTGTGATGTGTCAAACATGCATTGGTCCATCTTGATTGACAAAATTTCCTTTATGGTCATGGCATTTAATTTCCTCTAATGAACGTTATAGGATATTGGTGGTGCTGGTACTTCCCACTAAGTTTTGACCAATTTGACTGGTTTGTGGTATCGCTTGTGAGTATTGGACGAATAAGGCTATATGGTGTGGTCAATCGTTGCAGCTGGCTTGAAGTTGTCACAAGGTCCACTGGAGGTGGTTCTACTAGTTTGATGTGAAATAGGTCCAAAGATTCATCTTTTGAATCTGATTGTGTGTTTAATAGAGGTTCTTTATGGGATTCCTTTTGATATGGCATAGTATAATTTGAGTTTGGCCCAACAGAGTAGTCCCAACATGTCTCTAAGTCTAACTGTGCCATTGGAGAATACCCAATCCACTTCATAGGGTCCAAACCAAGCTATCTTCAAGTTTGGTTTCTTTGGTCTAGTTTTGACTAATAGTGTAAGGACGGGTCCTACGAACAAGGCCAACGGCACGACCGGACAATGTGTATGCTAGGGACAGGCTATAAGATAGCATGGTTGGATGGAAACTAGCACGCGATATTACTCTCCTTCTTTCCGTGGTATTCGAGCTATTTTTGGAAAAGGGGAAAAGCGGGTTGCATATACATACGGCGCACGTCTCCTCTCCCATGATTCGCAAGCAATAGACGGGAAAGACGATGATCCATAGTGCAGAAAAGGAGAAGACAGTCACACCGTCCCGTATGTAGTACGAGGGAAGATACAACGAGTAGCACCAACCGCCCACTACCACCCTCCACAACGAGCGATCAAGGCAAACTCGACCGACAACTCTACGGCACGGACGCTCTGATGGCACCGTTAGCTACGCACATATGAAGACCCTCTAAACTCTTGCATGAAGGAGGGTTGAACCCACTTCATGAGGGGTAAGAGGCCAACACCCTACCATCCAAGCTATTGAGACTTCTTGTATACAACAAAGAAAAATAGCATAATTGAGTTGACAAATAAAGCTAGAAGGAAAGAAAAGCTACAAACTTCAAGAAAGTAGTTTCACCCTTCCTTTCCACTCCTTTGAGAAACACAAGTTTTCTCCCAAAATTCTTTTTTTTTTCAAGAAAGAAGTTTCACAAGTGAACAAAAACCTTCACACGTGAACAAAATCCTTCACAAAAATGATGAGTTTTTATGAAGAATCAACGAAGGTGTTCTTGCGAAGAACAAGGCGTGAAGCGCTACAATTTTTGTGAGGGGGGATCGCATGCAACGCAAAAGTCATTGAGCATAAAAAACACGACTTAAGCTTCACAAAGTACAAGTTGACATTTTTCTCTCTCTACATTAGCGTGTGTTTACCATGGCTGACGAGGATATCTCACCTACACACACTTTTGATTTTGAGCATGCACATCAAAATCCGGCCACCACAGGTCTACGGACATTGATATGCATGATTATAATGGTCTAGGAGACCATGGTCTTGTAGATATGACTTGCTTTCAAGACTTTGAAAAATTGCCAAAGCGTACTTGAACGCAACCTTTCTACATTATATGCAAATGTTACAAACCATACTGAGCTACTTATGAAATTTCTGCATTCATAGACAACTCAAGGAGCCCAAGCTCGCACAATTCAAGGAACCCACGTTCGCACAACTCAAGTCCATGAGGCAGGTGCTTCAGAAGATGCAGAAGGTATCAATGCATTACTTAAGAATATCACCATTCTTGAGTTTCACAGTGAAGAGCGTGATAGCAACAAGGATGCGATCAATACGTTCTTACACAAATGGGGTGATATTCATAGGCTGAGACACACCCCATATATTAAGACAAATGTGATAACAAGTCTTATCTCTTAAAAGCAAGGCCTATAAGTAGTGGATGACATTTTCATTAGATGCTCGTCCTTAATTTTGGGCAACGTTTCAAGCTTCTTTCTCCAAAGAGTTTTTTGACTCCAATGAAGAAGATAAGAATTAGCTAGCATGGGATGCATGCCGCATGTCTGGTCTCTCTCTCACTTAGTATCAAGAAATCATATTAAAACTAGAAGGTCTAGATGAATTCCAAAAGATACGGGGTTCCAATAGGGGTCTTGACAAAGACTATCGTTTTTATGTCAAGACCCAACATTCAAAAACTTTAGAAGAAGCCATCGCTCATGTCTAAACATATGATGATGACTAAGAGAGGAAGGAAAATGTTCTCTACTCTAAGAATACTTTTGCTAAGAGCAATTCGGCTAAGAGCCAATGGCGAGGTAGATCTCCCACATGCTCCAAGAGGAACAAGAGACAATCTACCTCTCCGCACCCTAAAGAGGCTAAGAAGTCTAAGCAATCACGAGATACTCCACGTGGGTCTCTCAGCACTACCAATTTTGAGGGTGCAAAGAAACACAATTTGCGTTTCAAATGTCTTTTGTATAGTACAAGGACTTTCGGATACCATACATAATCATGCTAGTGTGAAAAGTGGTAGTTAGGAAAGGAGCTCTTCTTGTCTGTATTAACATTGGGATGGTTAAACTCCTCCACAAAAAAGGTTGCAAGGAGGATCTCAGCAAATGGAGACCGGATTGGAGACCCATCACATGTTTGACTTCAATATAAAGGATTTTCTCTCTCTAGCAATGAGACTTAGTCTATGCTGGCTAGCAATATTTTGAAAGAACACAAAGATTTTATTAAAGATAAATTTATTCTTGATGCTATCATATCTTTGTGGGAAGGCATAGAACATGCAGTAGAGTCTAGATATGATTTTTTTTCTTCAAGGTTGACTTTGACAAAACTTATGATAGGATTGAATGGGATTTTGTATTGAATTCAATATTTAATATGAGATTTGGCAAAAGATTTATAAGATTTGTGCATGTTTTTTTTGGCAATAGATATACTAAAATTGTAATAAATGGAGACCCAATTGAGACTATCACTCTTATTAGATCTGTGAGACAAGGCTATCCCCTTACTCCACTTGTGTTTACTATTGTTTCAGATTCTTTGGGATGGTTAGTAAAAAAGAAGATGCAAGCCGGTAAGCTCAGAGGGATAAAATTGTTGGATTTGATGTGGACCTGTGTTTGCAAATGTTTGCTGATGACATTGATGCACTATGCAAAACTGATCAAGAGTTTGCATATACTTTTTTAAAATGCTTAAACATCTTTTGCCTAGCAAGTGGCTCCTAAATAAATCACCATAAGACGGGTGTTAAAGCCTCTAATGGAGATATTCCTTTATCAGTCACTGCAATAGGTTGACAAGAAATCCCAAATGGACATGTATTCAGATTGTTGGAGATTTCAATGGCCTTCATAGTCTCAATGTCTCAAAGGTGGGATTGAGTCCTAGAAAAAATCAAGAAAAAGGTCTTCATGTGGCATTCTTTTCAACCTAATCTATCTACAAGAACTTTTGTGCTCAACCAGCATTTGTTGCCCTCTTTAATCTACTTTCTATCATGTTGGAAACCTACAAAGTTCCAGCTCAATCAAGCTATTACTCTTGAAAGGAGATTTTTATGGGGTGGCTCAGATGATACACATAAAATTCCTAAAGTTGCTTGCATGAGAACTTGCTGTAAGCACAAATCCAGAGGTGGGTTGGGTATTTTAAACCAGGAATGTATGTCAATTAAATTAGCAAGTAAATGGATTGTCAGAGCTGTCTCTGGACAATGATGACTGGATATGTTCTCTAAAAAGAGATATAATTACATTTTACTTGCAAGACTACAAGGCCTGGTCAAGTGTTACTCTCTGGGATACCATTACCTCTGGTTTTAAAATTAAACTAGTTGGCAGTCAACTGACAGTTTCAATGTGGAACTCTTGGTTTCTAATTCAAAAGGGTTTACACATTCCTCTAAACTCTGTGATGTGTGCCCACTTTCTGATGTAGGACTCCATTTGGTTAGGATGCATCCCAAAGTTGATTGAAAGATCTCTGTCCATTAAAGCACACAAATGCTTTAAAGCCGGGCTGAGAACATGGAAGGACCTTCAATCAAATGGAGATTGGATTAACCCCAATTAACTCACTAACTCTTATAACCTGTCTCTTGGTTGTATTTCTAAGCTGGTTTGTAGGTTGGAAGAAGTACGTCCTTTAAGTTGGAGGGTTGTATTGTTCATAGCAAACAAATGTCTCTTCAAGATTGGTCATGGAAAGCCTATAATAGCTTCTTCTAGAGGTTTTCATACTTATGGTCATGCTGGACACAAAGAAATGAAGCCATTTTTTAGCTCAAGTGTTTAGAGCAAGTTCACATGGGGCTCCGGTTTGCATTTGGTTGCCAACTAGTTGTGATCAATTTGGTTCCCATGAGGGCTTGCGAAGGAAAAGTTTGCAGCTGCTGCAAACTAGTTGCGATGCTGCTCCTATGGGAGGAGGTGGAGGAAGTTGGAAACCAAGAAAAATGACAAAACTTTGTTCACTTTTTAAGCTTCGTAGAGGAAGAAAACACCATTTTTCAATGTATTTGCGAAATTTTTACTTTCCATGTTGCAGGCCATTGTTCCGCGTGAACTGGCTCTTAGACAACACAATCCCTTTCATCCTTGACCTCAGAAGGATTTCAACACTTACCCTCAGTCAAATGAGGGATTTGTCTCCTTTTCCTGTTGGTGACATTCAAAAGTGCCACAGATTCTGTGGCAATGCTGGAATTCCATGTTAAAATTCTAGGCTTCTCCAAAGAACATATCTGCATGGCTACCTCTTACCCTGCGCACAAGCAGTGGTCTCCGATGGCTGGCCGGTTGAGACTCCAACTTCACTACCTATCGGCACCTTGCGCACATGCTGCAGCACTACCGTCGATGGGCCATTCAAGTCTGTATCTCCTTCCTGAATCTGTAATGCTATCGTTCATTGCAACTTTTCTTTTTTTCACTACAAATTCCTGTTCTCTCCAAGAAAGAAAAGAGAGAGAGAGAGAGAGAGAGAGGTGCATAAAAGGTTGGCCTCGTGGTTTCATTTGGTTTAAAGATTGCCGTGTGTGTGTGTGTGTGTGTGTGTGTGAGAGAGAGAGAGAGAGAGAGAGAGAGAGCGAGCTATTGATTGATTGTGCAGGCAATGAATGTATTGAAGGAAGGGCTGCAGAGATACAAAGCGTTCCTTGCCATTGACAATGTGTGGGACAATAGCTTGTCTGATTCCGATCAGTATCCAAGCTTTCAGTACGATAATGCTCATGAAATGCAAGCCCGGAACCAAAATAATGGTGACCAGCAGGAGTAAGCAGGTTGTGAGTTCTCTGCTTGAGAGTAGAGCAGTATAGTCAATGAAGGTGGGAGGCAATATTGAAGGAACATCTAGAAGAACTTCCAATAATAGTGTAGTTTATGTTCCCAGTCTGAATGAGGAGGAAGCTATGCAGGCGCTCAAATCTTACTGTTGCAACTCGTCTTTCATCATCCCAGACGAGTACTTGCGGAAGCTCGCCCTTTCCTGCTTTTTTGAAGAGCAATGCCATCCTCTCTGTCTCATGCTCCGGGGAAAGGTGCTTCGGCAAGTTATACGTCCGGGTCGAGATAACTTCGATTCTCAGCAATGGATCACTGACCCGATGTCAAGTGAAGGCAATGCGCAGAGCAGCGCTAGCAGCCTGAATGAATACAGTGAGCGGGCCGTGTTGAAAGTTGTGGAGAAAAGCTAATTAGATGCAGTGCCCTCTTCCCTTCAAAAACTCTTTATTGACTTGGCCACATTTATAAGTTATGACCATACTAGAAGTGTTCGTTATCCACCATGGACCTTCGTGCGGCTTCACAATGATGACTACACAGAGGATAGGATGCATAATGAGGTAGTAAATTGCGCTCTAGCCTCTCTATTTAGCTGTGTGCTCTAGAGTTCGAAATCATATATAGCTGTACGTGTGCAGTTATGGTGTCCTTTAATGCAGTTAACGTGCAGGTGCTTGCGCTGGAATATCATGGTCTTTTGGAGCTCATTCATGATGATCGTGAGCAGCCCCAGCTAGTGATTCATGACTTGCTCACGCTTGTGCAATACGTTCCTCAATGGACTTGTCACATTCCACGACAGATGAACTATTGAAGAAGAAGCATGTCAGATTACTTCGTTACCTGGGAGAAGAAGCATGTGATCAGTCTCATGGTCACATGGAGAGCACCTGGATGGCTCTATTTGAAAGAAAATCAACACTCTCAGGAACTAAAAGAAGCTGCTCCGAGCACACAAATGCCAGTCAATTAGCTCAGATACGATATTTGAGTCTTGCAATACGTGCAGCTAGCTCTATCAGCTGGATGCAGAAGGGTCTTATACGGCTGGGGAGAAACATGTGTTGGCAATAAACAAAATACACGTAATCATTATTATATTTAAAGCAGTTACATCACTAAATAATGAATAATCAAAAGGGCGCAACTGAAACGTCAGAGCCCTCACGATGGGTCGTGAGGCTCCTTCTTGTATACAGATTCACGTACACATCAAATACACACACAGAACTGTTCGCCTACAACAGAGTCTCTGTCTTCCTGTGTTTCTACTCTGATATGATAAGAGTCTGATTCTGTACATTATAAGTGTGATGAATTCTGAAGATACCTATGTACGGTAGTTGTCTACATGGTATCAATCGCTGATGACTACTGATTCTCTTTTTTTGTAGCCCTCTCGCTTCCTGCTGCAGACATAGCCTCTTGATTTGATCCGGACTTATCAAGGAGCCATGGCCGCAGCATCCACGTCTAGTTCTTTATCAAAATTTTACCAGATAGAAAAGCTTCAAGGCAGCAACTACCTTCCATGGAGCCTACGCATCAAGATGATACTGGAGAAAGCAGGTAATTGGGGCGTAACTGATGACTCGGAACCTGACCCTGCAAAACAACCTGTTGCTCCTGGTGCTCAACCACCGACTGATGCGGAGAAAGCAACATGGAAGAAGAAAGATCTCGAGGCCCGAACTGAGATTGTCCTGCACCTCGGCGACCGTCAACTTCAACTAGTTCGGACTTTGGAAACTGCGCATGAAATGTGGACGCTACTCAAGACACAGTATCAACAGACGAATGTGGTATCACGAGTCTTCCTACACAAGCAGCTGAATGACATTCAGATGGTTAACTATCCTACTACGGAGGCCTTTCTTGAAGCCTGGCAGTCGGCCAACGACCATCTTCTTATTGCGGGACTGCTCTTACCTGATGAGGTCCAAGTAAATATACTCCTTGCTGCTTTACCTGAAACATGGCAATCGTTTATTTCCCAACATTCTAATACACCAAATCTACCATTAACTACCTTGATTGCTCATATAAGGCAGGAGGATCAAATCCGCAATAAGGGAAGGAGCGTTCCAACATCCACGGGCAATCCTCCAACTGTCCCTCTTGCCATGCTCGCTGGAGGATCTCGATCCCTTCCCCGTTTCCGATCAAGGCAATTCAGCTCACGCCAATCACATCTGGTCAATCCCACAAGTCCACAGTCTCGCACATCCTTCTTCTCTCGCTCATCACGCAATTCGATGCAGCCTCAATTCAATCCTTCTCGCTTTCGCAATCCAGTGCAAGCCTCAACCTCTGCTAACTTTGTCCCAACTTGTACTTATTGTCATCGCCAAGGTCATACAGAGCGGCAATGTCGCACTAAAAGTGTGCTCAGGCTTTGGGAATGGAGTTTCCAGAATAACTCAGTATTTGTTTATGGGGGGGTGTTGGCAATAAACAAAATACACGTAATCATTATTATATTTAAAGCAGTTACATCACTAAATAATGAATAATCAAAAGGGCGCAACTGAAACGTCAGAGCCCTCACGATGGGTCGTGAGGCTCCTTCTTGTATACAGATTCACGTACACATCAAATACACACACAGAACTGTTCGCCTACAACAGAGTCTCTGTCTTCCTATGTTTCTACTCTGATATGATAAGTCTCTGATTCTGTACATTATAAGTGTGATGAATTCTGAAGATACCTATGTACGGTAGTTGTCTACAACATGAAGGCTCTCCGTGTTTTGGAACTGAACGACATGGAAGCGATTGAGGAGATAACGGGTTGGGAAGGGACTCCGAACTTTGCATGGCTGATCTTGGAATTCTTGAAAGGTTTGAGAAGTCTGGGGTCCTTACGTATTGGGCAACTTCCTAAAGAAACTGGAGAAGTTGCATCTGTATGGATGTCCTAATCTGAAAGTGCAGAGTGTCGTGGGTACATTGGGGTCGGGGTAGATGTGCCTTGTCGAAACCGGCCATTCCTTGCCACAGCTCCAGGAACTCTCAGTCTCTTTTAATGACCATTTGGCCGAGGTGGGACAATTGCCTGACGCTTGTCCTGCTCTGAGAAAGTTACTGCCCGGAGCTAAAGCACGTCCCCGACCTTAACTCACTACGCAGGTTACTCATTCTTTGATCTTTCGAGCTGCGAAGAGCTGAGGACTGTGGAGGGAAGCTTTTCCTCTCTCGCAGCTTTAAGAGAGCTGGACTTGAGACACTGCGGCAATCTAGAGAGCATCCCAGATCTAAGCAACTTGCTGAATCCGGTAAAGATAGATACTTGGAAATGTTCTTCCTTGACGTATAATTTGATCAGAGTAGACGAGCAGCAAGCCGCCTGCAGACAGCTTGAAGTGATGGAGGAGCTTGGCTTATCCAGCTCGTCAGATCAGGATAAGCGCGAGACAAGCGATCATGAACTATCGCAAGGCGCCGCCACAGCTAGCGTCATGTCGCTCCTGACAGATGCGCCCTTCTTGGGACGTAAAAATCAACATAATCAGCTTGAGTAAGTGTTGGATTGTTAATATTTTTGTCAACATGTCCCGCAGTCGATCGTGTATGAGATATATTACCTACTCCAATTACGTGGCGATTGCAGGGCTGATCCTTTTGTGCATCTGCAAATCCTCTCACTTGAAATGGCCGCCTGCAAGTCTGGAAATGTCAATCGGTGGTTGGATGTAAGCGGTGTGCCGCTTCTTCAAGTGCTGGAGTTGGCAGGTTTGGAGGGGGTGCGAAAGGTGACCGTCTCGAGTACCCTACACAACTTGCGGAGCTTAAGATTGACAAATTTCTCTTCCTTGGAAGAGATCAATGGCCTTGGAGCACATCATTGGCAGCTCTCCCTTATCGAGATAACGAAGTGTCCATTGCTGGTGCTGGTATTAAAGCCTTAATATACTCAGTGTCATGACATTGTTTTCCATACAATACATAACATCATGAGCTTCTCTACGAGAGGCACCGCATACCTAGCAAGGTACGATCGGCGGCAGGGGACCACCGGCCCCCCCACCGAGCCTGCGGTCCCCTACCCCCAATCGTACCTAGCTAGATATGCCGTGCCTCCCTCACAGAAGCTCATGATGTTGAGGTAAGTCAAAATGTGGGATTTATTGTGAGAATCTATCCAAAACTTCTTGTGAATTATGCATTGTCATCATCTTCTGATCAAGTGTTGTTAATTATTCTATTGTGTGTGCAGGTAAAAATTGTGGATGTAGATGGGAACGGGTTCACTTCATTGACAGATGTGTCGGGTGTGGCTACCCTTACAACCTTGCAAATTCTTGATTTCAGCGGGTGCACTCCATTGACAGACGTGTCAGGTGTGGATGCCCTTAGAGCTCTGGGATATATGAATTTGAGTGGGTGCACTTCATTGGCAGATGTGTCGGCTGTGGCTACCCTTACAGGCTTGCGAAGACTTGATTTGAGAGGGTGCACTGCCTTGAGAGAGCTTCCAGACTTGAAGCATCTCCCAATAATATACATTGATGAACAATCTTGTGAGACGTTTAATGAAGGCCCATACGAAATGATCTCTAAGGGTTGCTTTTTACCGGTTTTGAGGTATTTTACCCGTTGTTTATGGGTGAATATGTGAACTACTCGCCAGAAAATACATTGAAGTTAATGCCTCAAATTTTCTTAACAAGTCTTGGAATATTGAAGTGCAAGGGATCCCTGATTGGTTTTTTTTGGCTTGCCCAAAGGGCAAAGCCTATAGAGATGCCTTCTCTTTTTGCTGACTAAAATAGAAAAAAAGTCGGGTTGTATTTTCAAGATTTTTTTGATAGATCTAAAATGTTGATTGGTTTGAAATAAGATAGTGGACACTCATTTAGATGACCAGTGTGTAAATCTAATGATGGACTCGTTTGATTCACTCTCTTGGTAGTTTGGTAGTGGAGCAATGATGAGTAGTGTGAGTGCTCTCTCTTTCTCTCTTTACTTTTTCTTGTTCTCTTTCTAAACAACGAGAAAAAGTATCCATCAGGAGTCCTCTGACTCACCACTTCTCTCTTCTGCTTCAATCGCGACACACGGCCCTTTTGCTAGCTACCAAATTGCAAAGCAGGCAAGAGGCCGCTAGAGAACACATCCAGGGAGTGCTCAGCATCTTGACGTTGAAGATTGTTCACACCATGTGGAGAGTACGGGCTGATTGTGGCTTCAATATAATTGTTTTTGCAAGTCTAGACCAGGGTTGACATTGCTCAGGGACTCCGTGAGCCTCCTTAAGTATCATTTGTGATACCTTGACTTCAACAGTCGCTCATCTCCTGATTGAAGCTACCCCCTTCTTTGTGGTCATGGCAACGACTTTCCTTCACCTTCGTGAGTGTAAATTGCTTCTCTGTAGAGCTCTTCTACTTCTCGATCTTCTAGCTTGTTGCTCAGTCTCAATTCTCTGCAGGTCTAGCTTTTGATTTCACTGCATAGATCCTCAAGATTCCATGCTTGAGCACAAGGTAAGCTGCACATGCGAGGATGAGAAGGGCCGGGGTCGGAGTTGCTCCCTATCACTCTGATACCAGTTGTGGGGAGTAGATCCCCGTCCGGGTCTGTGCAAGAAGAAAGTCAAGCCTATTAGCTTCGTGTGTATCCTTTATTCTTATGTATACTCCTGCAAGAGTATGTGGGTGCAAGCAACTCTCCTTGCAATAAGCTCTTTGGTTGGTTAGTTGCTACTACAGTAGTAGGTAGTATATACCATCATGTGTGTTTGGAGGATTTGTTGTGCCTTGCCTGCACTTCTTGCTTTTAGTAAGGACATCAATGGATTTCAACACAGTGGCGAGTCAATGTCAAAAGGGGCGTGCTCATCTTCGCAAGCAAAATGCGCAGGCAGGCGTGTGGTTTTGGTTCAACGGTCATGGATGGAAGGCCTGCTGCTCTGATGGGGCGTTGAGGAAAGGGAAAAGGGTTGAAGCCGACCTAGTTGGCACCACCATAGAGAGGCTATGTGCTTGGTAATTTTGGCAAGCGCCTAGTGGAGACAGTAGAGCTGAGTTGAGTGCAATGAAGAGCTCATCAACAAACAAGGTGTGAAGGAGTGGCTTGAGAGAGAGAGAGAGAGAGAGAGAGAGAGAGAGAGAGAGAGAGAGAGAGAGAGAGAGGGAGAAGGCAACAAAAGTTGTATCATCAATAGTGATGATTGAGTGCGCCAAGGTCATGTGATGTGGAGCAAGACATCATACCCATGTGCAGGTGGTTTCATCTACTCTCCAACGTGTTGCTAATCTTTTTGGAAGATGATGATGCGTTTTTCCAACAAGTAAATACACAAGACTAGGTGTTCTTGATGTGGTGATGTCCCATTCCAATGGGTTTTGGTTGTGTTTATAGCAAGCTACGGTAACACAAGAACTTCATAAAAAATTCCCACAAGGGAAAGGAGACTCTTTTCCTACCATTATTTCAATATAGAAATGGAAAAGCATAGCGGTTTCTATTTTCCAATCAAGAAAAAAAATGGTTTCATAAATTCCATGTTGAAAAAGTTGAGTGTGTTTTCTCTAATGTAAAAATCTACTGGAAATTTTCACCATTTAGAAATGACACATTTTTCTTGGTAGGATTATTATTTACATGTAAAAATGACACATTTTCAAGAAGGAAAACAACTTGGAAAAGTTCACCATTTGGAAATCTGACTTTTCCAAGATGGAAAAAATGTGGATAAAAGGATTTCACATGTGGAAATCTTACTTTTTCAAGATGGGAAAAATGTGGATAAGAGATTTTCACATGGGAAAAAGTTCCATGTAGAAATTTTTACAAATTAAGAATATAGTCCTATGGATATTTCATGTGTAAATTTATTTGGCATTGAGTTTTAACACCTTAACTAATATATTAGTACTATTGTTTAAACAATATCTACTACCATTACATTACAAAAAAAGGGTGTTTCCATCCCTTTGTTGAGTAATTCCACTAAAGAAATGGAATATCACTTTGAGATACCTTTAAAAATGAATCATAATTTATACCGTGTACTTACATGTACTTGAGAATACACATACTCACGTAATCTAAGTAAAGTAGCTGAATAACATGACTTTGGGGTATCTATCATTAGTAGTTATTCATTATCCACATCGTGTACTTACATGTACTTGAGAATACACCTACTCGATAAACAAGTTAAAGATCGTTATGCATCATTTTAAGTTATGACTAGTACGGCTGGCGGGCGCCTCTCTCTCTCTCTCTCTCTCTCTCTCTCTCTCTCTCTCTCTCTCTCTCTCTCTCAACTGTGTGCTCGGAGGTGCATGAAACACTCCCAGATGAAGGAGTGCTTGCCACGTGTTGTTGGGGGGGGGGGGGGGGGGGGGGGGGGGGGGGGGGGGGGGGGGGGGGGGGGGGGGGAAGGGGCATCCCTCCCCCTTTTATAGTAGTATACATTGTTTCAGTTGGTTAGAAAACTAAAAATATAGATTTTAAAAGACTCTTCAAATTAAGACACACTTCATGCAGAATGCAGCAGACACCTAACGTAATGATTGAGAAAAAATATCTTAAGTGAAAATACCATAAAAACTTTAGAGATTCAGTGATTGAAAAAGGGGTCTTAAGTGAAAATGCCATAAAAATTTTAGAGATTCAATGATTGAAAAAGGGGTCTTAAGTGAAAATTCCATAAACATTTTAGGGATTCAATGTAGCAAAACTTTCAGTCTTTCTCTACTAGAGTTGAGCTCAAATGCTGGAGCGATAAGAAAGCCTTCATTTAGGCATTTTGTTGCTAATAACCCAATCTACATAACATTTCAAGAGATCTTCCGGCTTTATTTTGCTTGTGCACAGTTGAAAGTGCGCCTTGTGTATTGTTTTGAGATCTTTGATTGTTGGCCACAATCGACCATACATATCGTCAACGTCATCCACATTCATAGCGCTCATTGCCATCTCCTCCATTTGATCATTGCTTAGTAGGGTGCCAATCACCACCTTAATCAAACAAAAAATAAAAGATTCAAAACCTAACCATTCACTTAAAGTGCATGCAAGTAATAAACTCAATTAACATGATCAACATTCACTATTCTTGATCAATAAATCACCTCTTTTTCACAACTATCATTGTATCTTGCTAGCTGGTTTATGAATAACCCTACAAGATTTAGTTGCTTTGATAGTGTGCACACATGAAAAATCATGACATTACCAATTACAGTATATTATAGAGCAGAAACATTTCATATTATTTCTTTCACTCACAACTAGAGGGGTTTTGCTTTGGAGAGTAGGACAAATTTGGTTGGAGATATCACGTAAGGCCTACATATCAAAATACATGTTAATTAATTTATGTTTTTAATGACCAAATTTAGATTTTATCAAGTACATACCTTTCTTCCACCAGAGGATTGTGCTTCATACCTCTTTTTCAAAGAATCTTTGTTCTAAAAGCATAAAAAGGACTATGTAAATGGCATAAGTCATACATATGTAAATCCATACATTGTTCACTATACTTATCCATGTGACCACTACTTACCATAACATTAGCAAGGCTTGATATTTTTTTGGTCTTCCTCTTTCTTGCATGTGCCACATTTTCCTGCTCACCAAAATTTAGTAAAAGAAATCCTTGTGTATTTACATGTGTAGGTATATGAGAGAGAGAGAGAGAGAGAGAGAGAGAGAGAGAGAGAGAGAGAGCGCTAGAGAATTAATTGAGCCTACTAGAACAACTAATTGGAGTTAACTGCAAATATTTGAGAGAGAGAGAGAGAGAGAGAGAGAGAGAGAGAGAGAGAGAGGGACCATGCCTTTTATCCTTATTACTTACAAAGTCAGTGGAATCCTTCTCCAGATTATCCATTTATTGAAGTGGATCATTTTCAGGGCTTGCAGGTATATAGCATTCTTCATTATCGACTTGGAAAAGAATTTGATCTTTACTTGCATCATTAGTTGCTTGCTCTTTTAAACCAGTTGGAAGGAAAGGGTCCATTTTGTTCTACAAACATTACAAAGTCAAATATTCTTTAGTTTATATATTACCATGTGCTACATATACTTAGATTTGTGTGTGTGTGTGTGTGTGTGTGTGCGTGTCACAGAGAGAGAGAGAGAGAGAGAGAGAGAGAGAGAGAGAGAGAGAGAATGTTGAATACTAACTTTTTGGCCTACAAATTCATCGTGTGAATTGCTTGTGGCTTTGCATGAGCTCTTTTTCATGCTTATGTTATTGCTAGCTTCAGAATGAACCATTTGAGGAAGGTAGCCATCCAAGGTAGAGTGATGCTTACCTTGCTTCTCTAAGTTATGTGGGAGAGACACATAAAGATCCTAATAAAGTGAGTAGAGAAAGTGTTAGATTTAGAGTTGGTAAGAAAATACTAACTCACTTGAGTTTGTACACATGAGAAATGTGTCAAGAGATCTTCTATAAAAGGTTTGCTTAGATTATTCAAGTCCATAGTTTATATATAAAAGATATTGAAAAAGCATACATTTCAAAATTGTTAGACTAAGAGATGAAAGACTTACAAGCATCTAGAAACTAGGTCCACACCAAAATGAAATTAAAAAGAGAACTATGTTGAGAATGACCATTAATTAAACTTACACTAGTAAAATCATTGCACCCAAGAGCATGACCTTCGTGGGTAGTGCATCTTTCGATGGAACCTTTGTTCACAAAATGTTCAGAGACACTTGAGAGGTTGATTGTAGATATTTGCTATTTACATAAAAGGACAAGTTATGAGTGTATAAATGGGAGATGGGATAAACTTATAACAAAAAAAAACTTGCACTTATTATAAAAAAATTGTGGAGGAAAACCTCGTTAACTTTAACGCTAGGATCGTGGTGGCTATCCTTGAAAATGGATTTATCAATAGGAGAGCGAAAAACTTCATAGCCATCATGTATGTCACCCAACCAGGCATCCTAAATAGAAATTATCAATAGCTTTGTGAAAAGAATATATCTCTATCTCATAAAGCATAAATTTTTAATTTTAAAAGAAAATACCTCATGTTCATCCTCAATATTAACAACACCTTGCAAAAGGCTTGTATAACATAGTCGTTGAGGATCCTCATCCTTGAGCAATGGTGTGGATCCATTTGTTGTATAAGTATTATGCGATGACTTAGGCATTCTCATGGGTAAATCCATTAAGATTGTACTCTATAATGAAAGGTGAGTAAATAGAGAGAAAGATTAGAAAAAAAAACCAAGAGATAAAGCTATAAATAAAATAAAAACTACTTGAAAATTATAATAATCATGACTCAGTTTTTTTGCCAAGTCATGCGCATAGTATTGCCGCCTTTTTGCATCAACCACCAACTTGCCACATTTTCGTATATAGTTTCGATGTTCTAAACCTTTGTGTAGATATCCTCCACTTTCCACTTCATTGGTGGTATTTCCTTTCCAAATTGTAGATCCTCTATCTCTCCCATATATTTTGATTAATAAAATCAAGAATTTCGTTCGACTTCTCTCGACGGTTTCAAAGATTAACGGAGGAGAAATCCGTTTTTTCTTGGCCACAAAACCCTTTGTCAAACCATTTTCGAATTGTCCTAAAGTTTCTATTGAAAGACACCCATGCCGCACTATAGTGTTTTTCTAAAAACGTCTTACCGACGGTCGCATACATTCCTCTCACCTTACTAGGATGAAAAACCCTATCGTAGGTGATAGGATATGCATCGGACAAAGGGGATGCATTGTTTGATGTGGCCCCATTAGGTTGATGTAGATCTAGTGGGCTTTCTATAGGTTGGAAAAAGTCATCATGAGCTTTACTTAATGAATTGATAGATAGATTATTAGAGGGAAGCAAATTCGTCAAAGTGTGATTCTTTGAAAAATCAAGATTGCTACCCTCTAACACACGTTTGCACCAACCTACAAGAGCATGTCTATGGACAATAGACTTAACACCAATCTCTAACCAACCTTCAATGGTCGTATATAAAAAAAGTTTACCATTAAGCATACTAGACATGATAGGCTCTATGTATTGAGTGGTGCCACAAAACTTTGTGATGAAATCGGCCACCAAAGCAATATCCCAAGCCATCACATTGGTAGCATCGGCATTGCCTTCTTCAAAGCTGCAAAAAAAAATCACGGATTCATGTCAAAATTTAGTGCTAAGACACTTTTTTATTGTTGTAAAAAGCACACCATAGTTAATTAAAAACATACCATTCAACTCCCCCCATTTTGTTTGTACCCTCCATAACAAATTTTCGGCCAATCTCTGCACGAGTCTTTGTGTGTTGTTGTGCACAATAACTAGTCAACCTTGACATTCAGTTTGTCGATATGAAGCATGAGGACTTCCAAGAAATCAGTGAGTAACTTCTAAGTGAAAATTAGCACAAGCACAAACGTCGAAAGCAGAGGGAGCTTGCCAAATGTTGAGAGTGTGGCCGCAATCATCAAAACGAAGGGATTGAGAAGTCTGGTAGATGAAGGCGTTTGGCAAGGTGAGACGGGGCCTTCCAAGAGCCCACAATAGTAAAATGTCCTCCGACGCGTCCACAATAGGCCGACGGCATGGGGTCGATTGTGTTACCTATTGGATGGTGTTACCCATTGTTACCTATTGGCTGGAGAGGCTAGCCTCGAAGTTGTGAGCTGCCGCGCAAGGGGCTGGCCTAGAAGCTGGAGAGCAGCTGTGCAAGTGGCTGGCTTCGAAGCTGTGAGCTGCCGCGCAAGGGGCTGGCCTAGAAGCTGGAGAGCTGCGCTGTGAGCATGGGGTTGAGAGCAAGAGATCAAAGCGAGAGAGAGAGAGAGAGAGAGAGAGAGAGAGAGAGAGAGAGAGAGAGAGAGAGAGAGAGAGAGAGAGAGAGAGAGAGAGAGAGAGAGAGAGAGATAATGCATCTGCGATTCTGCTGAATCTCACTCGCTGCTCTTAATTTACAGCGCTGCTGAAAAAGGACCTCACACTCACACACACACACACACACACACACACACACACACACACGGGGTGTTGTGACTTGTCTCAGTTTTCTCACTTGCCAGCGGAGTCCGGTCCTGCAACTTCTGCAAGGCTGTAAGTGACTAGGGCGCAGTAATGGCACCTCACCTCCAAGCTCTCTGGTTGAGCAGTCACCCCAGCCTGGTCATTCCGCATTTATTTTGAGCGCCAAATACCATGTAATAGATTCCTAGTTTATAGTGTTAGTGTTAGCTGGAGTACTCAGAATAATGGTTTTGTACAAAGTTACTGTTTTTGATTTTGTAAAGAGGAAATTAAAAAAAATTAGGCCATTCTTTTGGGCTCTTAGACTCTTTTTCTATATTTTGGGATGGAATATTTTGGGGCGGAATTTCTCCTTGTCCCCTTGCGCTCAACGACATTTTCGAAATTGAAAATGGCATGATAGATAGGTAAAGCATAATAAGCACTTACTAAGATTTAATACAATCGATTATTAAGCACGATTATTTATATATATATATATATATATTGTAGAGTAGTGGGTCCAGGGGTATTCTTGGCGAGTGAGTCTTCTTGATGTAAACCCGTGGGGCAAGGTCTTCTTGAGGGAAACCCAGTCTGATTATAAAGCGAAGAGAACCTGTAGTACAGGCAAGGGATTTGGAATCTCTCTTAGTGTCTTGTACTGTATTCCACATTGGTGGAGAAGGCGGGCACCTCCTACTCGCTCCTAGCCGTAGCGTAGCCATACTCCTCCAATTATGAGCCACCCACTCTCACCTCGTCAAACTCCTCCCTCTCCTGTCTATGAGGATGCTTCGATGCATCCTGAGTTCACCACTTCACAAGTGCAGATGGAACACATGTTCTAGGCTATGTCAAATATGATGGTCCAGGTCTGAGGAAATGAAGTTATTCTTTCTCTCTCTCTCTCTCTCTCTCTCTCTCTCTATATATATATATATATATATATATATATATATATATATATATATATATATATATATATATATATATATGCATAGAGACGAGCTAGTTAATCGATAGACAATGAGATTTCTAGACGATAATGGTAATGAAGTATGAAGTTGGATAGCAACAAATTCTATCTATCAAATTGTTTGATAGATAGATAGGATATCACTTATGAAGTATCACTTAGATAAATAGAATAATATCACTTATATAATATCAATTTCAAGTATCACTTAGATAGAGAGAATAATATCACTTATGAAGTATAAGATATGGGATCTATATATTAATATATACAGTTATACAAATAGATGGATACATAGCATCAAATAGCTCATCATAGACATAATGATAAGTTCAGTATGATAGAATAGTTCCTATAACCATGTATGTAGAAAGATGTATAGCTAGTCATTTTGGGCAGTTTTCACATAGGTGCATGCATTTTCCATGGCTGACAACAACATGTCATTGATGTGCAAGAGTCACTTTCTAGGAAAAACAGGACTAGGCAGCATGCAGTTGAACATGCTTTTATTACAGCTCAAAGAAGCGCACTGCAAAAAATTGGACAATAAGGCTATCAAATGTTTTTTTTGTTATAGTGCTGAAAGCAAAGGTTACAGGTTGTACCATCTACCATCACCAAGAAAAATGTTATGAAGTTCTTGTGCTCCTTCTCCTTTCTCCTTCTCTCTCCCAAGAAGTAGCTATGAGCTTGCCATGCTCCTCTTGTAGAGACTGATGAGACAATAACCTTCTCTCTCTCTCTCTCTCTCTCTCTCTCTCTCTCTCTCTCTCTCTCTCTCTCTCTCTCTCTCTCTCTCTCTCTCCTTTTTCATTTTCAAGAGAAGTGAAGTGCTAGAGAGTGGAATCTACCAAGTCTCAGTATCGCCCATAGCTATACAATCAATATCTTTCTTATCCATACAATCTTAAGACCCTTATATGTGATGCATGATGTATACATATTTCTCTATGTGGATATATTATATTGAAATATATGGTCCCAAATCCATTGGGCTTAAACTTAATGCAACTTTTCTTCCACTTTAGAGTCCAATAGCTAAATCTATGTATTTAGACACTAAGCCTTTGATTCAAAATTCAAATACAATGGCTAGCAATCATGTCCTTTCATTGTATGTGTGCTTGAGGTGAGTGAGAGAGAGAGAGAACTTAACAAACATGGAGAGATCTATGCCAGTATCTATACTAAGGATAAGGGGGGTGCAATTCCAACATCCCCCTAATTAATTATCCACGTGTCTCAATATGCAGTGCTCCGACTCCATCCGATTGTGCAGGAAAGTACTAACGAAGAAGTATACATTGTTGATTTTATTGTTTTGTGTCACTTGATGTACTGCAAACAAGAGCTCCATTTCTAAATCTCTTTCTCTCTAGTCATACATGGAGTCTTGTAACAAGGTCTCGAGAAAGAGGAAGTCTCAGCCTACATTAGACTGATCAGTGATGGAATGAGCAACACTAACAAGATTATTCCTCTTTGCAACTCAATAAGAATTTTAAAGATATGATGAAATTTTGAGAAGGAAAGCCATATGTTAGAGTTAAAATTAAATACCACAATTGTCAAGATTATGTCAAACACAATATACACATCCAAATGAAAGATATTATTCAACTACCTTTTTTCATTTGTATATTGTGTGTGTGTGTGTGTGTGTGTGTATGTGTGTGTGAGAGAGAGAGAGAGAGAGAGAGAGCAAGAGAGAGGGAGAGAGTTTTAGCACAAGAAAATTATAAGCGAGTTTTATTTGAGTTAAATGTGGTGTACGATGCAATATTCTCATTTTGAAGCTAGCTATACCATGTTCAAAAATTAAACTTACACGAAGACACTCTCAAAACATTGACCATGGAAAGTACAGAGTGATATGATCATTCTTGAAAACCCTATTTTATCATGTGAAAAGCTAAGATCTCTAATTTTTTCAAATGCAAGACAAAGAATTTTTGTGTCAAAAAATATCCTAATATCATATATTTCTATATGGAAATTGTACATTTCCATGTGGAAAACATACCTTTCCATGTAGAAAACATATATTTTTACATAGAAATGATAAACTATTTTTTGGTTATATTGATTTCCAAAATGGAGGGCAAAAAATTTCCATTTGAATTTTTTTTTTGTGTACATTTCCATGTGGAAATGAAGATTTTTTAACTTAGAAAATTGTTTTGGAAAGTGGAAAAAAGATTCATATTGAAAAATCACATTTCTAATTAGAATACGTATGACCATAAGGATATTTCTTTTCCCAAATGGAATAAACATATATTCTCAAAAGGTAATAACTTTTTTCACCTAGAAAAGACGTGTATTACATGATGGACTAAATTTTCTCTCATGAGAATGATGAAGAAATATTTTCTCCACATAAAAATTTCACCAAGAAAAATGTTATGAAGTTCTTGTGTAAATATGGCAGGGTTTTGGGCAGATCCAAGAAAGAAGGTGGGGTGGAGCAGGTGAAGCTAGCAAAGAAGGTTGAGGGGGATAGGAGACAATGTGGAGTCAGGGCAAGTGGGATGGGCGATGGTGAACAGCTTCGGTGACATAGCGAGGAGGTATTCAAAAGTTCTGGCGGAGACGAGGATGAGCGACGGTGTGCCATTGCTGGGAAGGCTAGCAGAGCATGTGGATGAGAAGAGCTCAGAGTCACTAGTGTATGTGAGAATGGTAGTCCTATACTATCACTACAGTCTGGAGAAAGGGGAGGAAGTGCTACTGCTGAAAAACGGAGAGGAAGTTGGAGGGTAAGCTGAGGCAGCTGCAGGGCGGCGAGAGTGTAGAGGGCGTGCTTGTGCGCAGGGTACCTCTTGCATTTTCCGGGTCATTTGAATGAGTCTTGCTATGATGATGTGGCTTCTATCCGGACTTGGAGCGTTTCCTCTTCACTCAAAGGTAGTGCCAAATTCATGAGCCACCCTCATGGAGCCCAGAGTCGCAGTCCTGGGAGACTGTGCTCTCTCTCTCTCTCTCTCTCTCTCTCTCTCTCTCTCTCTCTCTCTCTCACAGAATAGTTTCCTACAACGTAAAATTCTCTTCTTCTTCTTCTTCTTCTTCTTCTTCTCTCTCTCTTTGACTGTGTAGATGAAGTAGGAATCTCGAGATGTCTCGGGTCGAGACTCTTTTGCACCTCTTTATCTCTGGCAAGGGGCTCCTGTCTTGAGGGTGAGAGAGCTGGCTCTTTCGAGGCCTGACAAGACGTAGCCCTGCACCTGCAGTAGAAGGTGGGATTCAAAAACTTAAGTCATTTATAGATTTTGTTCACGTCGAGCTAGTATGTGTTCATCTATTACGAGGGGTATCTTTGAAACTTTGAACGAAGGCTTCTTGCTTGCCTTCAAAGCATCCGAGATCAAAGGAGCTTCAACTCAGTTTGCAAGCTGATTGAGAAACCTATTTACAATCATGTCACTGGCCTTCTAGACCTTTCTGAGACGATCGTGCCCCCAACGATCTTTGTCAATGAGGGCCTGCACCACATGTGATTAGTGCTTGCTGAAGCTGCATCTAAAAGTTTATACTGGAATAAGACAGTTGAGAGGGTTCTGGCCTACATATCCAACATATGCACAAGGTCTCTTGAGCACCTTCAAAATAGTGTCTGTGATTTATGTATGCAATATAAAAAATGAAGAAAATTTAACTCCATGAGGGGACTTGGTTTTTCTTTGAGATCTGCTACTGATGCGTTAGACTTGGTTAGTGAAGTCGCGGCCGCGCCAATGATGGCTAGTGTGTGCGGTTAAGGAAGGCGTAATTGCTGACCATGGTATGATAAACGTATTGGATGACAGTTTTTAAGGTGGTGGCCATTAGGATTGTGAACTTGTACTGCACTAGTTACAATACAAGTTGTGTACTGTATGGCTCCCAAAATGGTAGGGAAGGTTCCAAAGGAGGTGTTTTGTATTGAGGAAATTTAGAGCAGATTGGGAGGCGGTGCCGGATTGGCAATTTTCTAAGGAGTTCCTGATGTCTTCCTCTTGGTGAAGATTTTTGTGTAGTAGCTCATCAATTTTTGGGATGGGGTGTTTTGTTCTTGATAGTTATCTGGTTTAGGTCCTTGCTCTAATTTTCTATGGATAATCTATGCACTCTTTAGTTGGCATATTGCTCATTATCACTGATGGGCTGGCGAGCCGGGTTCGATGCTCGAGTGCGGGAACTTCTTGATTTCAACATTTGCCTTGACATCATTGATGAAGTCAAGTTTGCATGGAAGATCCAGGTAGATACATGAGTAGCTATTGGCAGTACTTGTGAAAACTTTACATGTTCAAGCTTCAGGTCTATCCTCGATCCAACCTGCCTTGCTTTCCTTGTGCAGTGAGACATGGTAGAACACGGACATAGTTTGGAGAGCATCAAGGCAAGCATTGCAGCAAGGAAGCTTGACTTTGATGCCTTCATAGGTATGTATCTGGTGATATATTCTTGTATCATTGTGATCTCCCAAGGCCAATATATGCAACATCTATGTGTGTGTGTGTGTGTGTGTCTTGTATGCATCACGTTATGACAATACCGATTGCCCTATCAGCTCATACGCATCAGACTATGGGATTAGCAATTACTCTCTGTCTCTTATATGCATCAAACTATGGGATTAGCGATTGTCCTTAATCAACATTATTTGCACATTTACAAGCGCTATCATGGCTCGTTTCACATAGCAATTTCCCTGTGAAATAAGCTGTAATTGTACATTTATGATTCATCCACACCATCGTAGCTGCCCCTTGCTCCACTAGTGCTTCATCCATTCTCATCATCTAGAGATCATGCTCATGCTAAAGTCTTTGCTTCTGGTCGAGTCCTACTCCAACGTCTCAAGAGAGACTAGGAGTAGCAGTGAACATGGTAGTATAGCTTCCATGAAATGGTTCAGTGATATTGTAGGGAAAAGAGAGAGGGGGCATGGGGGTGGATCAGGGAGCACGAAGCTACTCCATTAGCAAGTTGGTGATAAGTTGAGAATACAATGGTAGGATGTGGCAAGAGGATGAGACTGTAAATTGATCTCCCTAAGCCTCAACCTTAGGCTAAGGCCAGGTTCATAAGGGCCAACAAAAGAGCATAAGTAATAACACACTGTATATGGAGCTTGTCTAAGTAAATGTTCCCTCCTACCCTTCTACAACCCCCTTTTTGTACACTCATGTGGCACCATACAATAATCTTTAGTGAATCCCTCAAGAGGGCGATAGCCCTTTTATTAATTAGCTTGGAATGATGATATTGCCCTTTTATTAATTAGCTTGGAATGATGATGTGATTAGCACAAGGTGTTACTTCTAGCTTTGGGTGATGATGATTAACAAGTTTTTATTCAGTCATCATTGGAAGGCAAGCTTTGTGATTTTATCACTTGTTTCAATAGAAAGAGTCTCTCTCTCTCTCTCTCTCTCTCTCTCTCTCTCTCTCTCTCTCTCTCTTTCTAATCCTAGTAGGCCATTTCCCTCTTGCTTAACAGGTCTTGAGTTCAACTCTCCTGGTTTTTTTTGGTTTTCTAAGAAGCTTTAGTGTTGTGTTGGGTTAGGCAGACTTTCATTGTTTTCATAGATTTTTGAACTATTTATATATTTCACTAGTTTCTCTTCCCTTTACCATGGTTTGAAACCAACTGGTCTGTATTTTCAACTGGCTCAAGGCTAAGATGAGGCAATCCTTTTTTGAAGACTGATGCTACTTAAACTCAACGTACGGATTTTATCGATTTTATCACGTTCTAATTGTTTTAGAAAGCCACCATGATTCTTTCACTTTTTTCAATAGAAAGGGTCTCTCTCTCTCTCTCTCTCTCTCTCTCTCTAATCCTAGTAGGCCATTTCCCTCTTGTATAACAGGTCTTGAGTTCAACTCTCCTCTTCAGATAGATCTTTAAGGTATCTTGGGACAATTTCCTACGACGTTAAAATTCTCTTCCTCTTCTTCTCTCTCTCTCTCTCTCTCTCTCTCTTTCTCAACAGAACACCCTAGCTCTCTCTCAATAACATAGTAACCTATGTTTTCATGGGCTCTCTCTCTCTCTCTCTCTCTCTCTCTCTCTCTCTCTCTACACTTCATCATGGACTATGTTTATGTCCCTCTCTTCTGTGTCTCTGTCTCTAATCCTAGTAGGCCACTCCTCGCTCGTCTGTCACTCCTTCACCTCACTAATCACTGGGAATCTTTTGAGAATTCAAGTGATTATTGAAGCCAAATAGGAATGTTATATGTTTATTTTCCAGAAAAAAAAAGATACTGGATGTGATTGTGACCGAAGACCTTATTGAAATTGTGGAGTGGGAAACCCAAAAGGAAAAGGTCTCTCTCTCTCTCTCTCTCTCTCTCTCCCCCAACTCTAGGCGGTAAAGAACCTCGAGCAGCAGCAGGACATCGCTGGCCTCCATGGGGCGAGGGGCAGCCCTGCGGGAGGTCACACCACAGCCGTAGCTTCGCCCTGCCCTCCCTCGCCAGTCCAAATCCGCATTTCTTCCCTGCGTGCACCAAGCTTCTCTACTCCCGCGCACCACTCCAGCCCAACGAGGTCGCCCCTCACGCGCGCGCTCTGTTCAAGCCTGTCTCCATGTACTATCGCGCCGCGCGTTACCAGCCTAGCCAAGCCAGGCGATCTGCTCGGGCCAAGACAGGCCACGCCGCCGTCACGACCGCTTTGTCTTTTCACCAAGGGGGCAAGGGGAAAAAAAGAGGCCTCTGCCCATTGTCCTAACCTAAGCAGTTCGTCCCACAGGAACTCAAAGATCTGTGCCTCGACTTCAAGAGAAATCTACGCCCTCGACTACAAGGAAAAATCTCAGACCAACGATGCAACGAAGAGGCTCTCTCTCCCCAATCAAACAGACACGGCTCTTCGTGCCCATCCCACGGGTGGATCCGATGGACCGCCTTCACTCTCAAATTCGAGAGCTCGAAGATGAGAACGCAGAGCTCAAGGCGCGTTTTGCAGCCCTTGAGGCACGCTTCTCCTCCTTGGAGTCTCAAAAGAAAGGTGATAGTGAGCACTGTCTCGCCAAAGCAAAGGCAATCAAAAGCACCCTCACCGCAAGCATGGCCACACTTGCCACCCAAGTCCAAGTAGTAACTGCGGCGGTCTCCTCCAAAGTAGAAGAGTGCATGCAAGAACGCCGTCGACGAAAAGGACTAGCACTATCTGTTCGTATTGGCAGCCTGCCCTCTACTTGGTGAGAAGAGAACGACGACTGTGCCACATCCCTAGTGAAACTCAACCAAGCAATCCACCCAACCGAGTTTGACCCCAACACAATTGAGAGGGTTCACCAGGACAACCGCACCAACCAAGGCATCTTGGTTTTCAAGACTAAAGAGGCGTGCATTACACTTCTACAACAAGCACGACTCCTCAAGAGCACCACAATATGGATAAGCGAGGCCTTGACACTTGCCCAACTTAAAGTCAAGAAACAAGAACTCCAAAAGGTTTGAGAGGCACGAGCAGCCGGCAAATGGGCCGTCTATTGAGGCGACAAAGCCATCATCGAAGAATTTCAGACTCCAAAAACCCCCAAGCCATCTTCTCCTTCTCCCTCCCTTAAATGACACATGTCACAAATTTTGTTGTATCCACCTTAGCCATGATTCTCCATGTACTCCTCTAGTAAGAGGTCCAACTATGTATGTTTGCTTGGTCCCATAGGTCATATCTAAACTCCGTGGACGATAATGCATCTATCTATCTATCTCTCTATCTCTCTCTCTCTCTCTCTCTCTCTCTCTCTCTCTCTCTCACACACACACACACACACACACACACACACACACACACATTGTCTCTTGAAGCATACCCCAAGTGGTCTCAATGGGCCTCTTGAATAAGCCACACATGGCACAATAATAGAGGACATCATGATTAGCTAAAGTGGGTGAGTTATAGGGGGTTGAAGTGGGTGCAATGGGTTCAATGGCATGGCGTGGTAGTAGAGATCCTCAACACTAAGTAACACCCATATTCAAGAGGGGGAGGTAGTGGGATCAAAGGCGAGAAGTCCACACACGAAGACCGAGAAGATCGCAGCCACAAATATCAAATCAAGAACTAAAGCCGGACACACACTAAACCTGGATAGCCTGGGCAAGCTATGTTAATTTACAATATAATTTTGTAAAACGGGTTGTGGATACACAATGCATGCGCGGGTGAGGTGGTTAGCCCATGTGACCCTAAACTCAGACTGCGACATCACGGGTTCGAATCTCCTTGCCGCGCCTCGTTTTTCTTGCTGGCCAGGTTTAATGCGCCTTGCTTTTTTGGCAGCGTGCCTCGTTTTTCTCGCTGGCCAGGTTTAGTGCGCCTCGAGATCCCGCCACCCAGCCCCAACTGTCGATCCCATTATGTTCAGAAGTCTGACATGAGGGCACTCCCTATTCTATCCCTTACTAAGCTATGAGCTTTTCAAGATACTTATGCGAGTTGGAAATCTGGCTCACAACTTCATGGAAAGTTGTACTAGGGTTTTCTTGCATTATTTTAGTACCTTCAGAAAGTCTGACAACTAGTTATGCCTTTAGACACCCCTTAGTTGTGGTTACTCCTTTAAAGTACTCAAGTGAGTTATAAATTGAGTTACCATTTCGATACAAGTGGTTGCAAAAGGACAACAATGTCAAAAATCAAGATGTTGCTCTTGGTTTGATTGAACCTCCTCACTGCACCAAGTATCAGTTGGCTCGCGTATCGGATGCCAACAAGGAAAACATCAGTGTTCTTATGAAGATACTGCCACTTGTGTTTTCGAGGACGAAAACGCTTCTCCAAGGGGGGAGTAATGTCAGGCCAAGGGCTAGAGAGTAGGGCCCAACTTAGGGGAGTCAAGGACTTAGGCCAAGGGCCGGAGTGAAGGTGTGGACAGGGGATCTGTTTAGGGCAAAGGGCCATGGAATCTCCTATATTAGGTTGGCTGGGAGGAGGATCCGGAGTTCAATCTCCCTATGGTCTTTCACACAATGTGGATCCATCCAGTTGTTGGGTTTGACTAATTTGCTTTGATCTTGGCTTCAAACATGACCTTAGCCATTTCTCTAAACTGGGGTTCAAAGTTGGCTTTATGGTCAAGTTGCTTTTCAAGAATATCGGATGACTCTATCTATAGGTGAAGCAGCTTATTAACATACTTGATCAAAAGACTCACCTAGGCTTGCCACTGGATCATCATGCCCTAAAATTTGATCAAATTGTCTTTTAGTTTTGATAGTGTGCTCTTTTATTCAGTGTCCTTCTCAAGACCTGAACTATATTTGGGTGGTTTGGGAGGCTGCAAGTCCTTTGATAATGATAACTAATGAGCTTCCATTACTTGATCATGCACTTGGTACCTATATATAACATATGATATCTCTCCACATTCAAATAAGTGTCCTCATTTTGAAGGAATGTTTGAATTTGGAGTGCCTTCTCTTTGTAAGGATGCTTGCTCTTACTCATGCTATGATTTGAAAAACCTAAAGTGTGATATGAGATCCATCTAGATGGCCTTTCCCTTGTCTCTCAATGTAAGATTCATTGGCCTATAGGCTTATTAAGAATTTTCAAGGACCTGGCTAGTCTAATTTCCTCTCTAGCTGGAGCTAGGAGCATCAACGGGGTCATCTTCATCATCACCATCTTTCTTGTGAGATGGTCCCCCATCTAGATATTTTGTGTCCTGCTCTCGCTCTTTGTCATCCTCATATTCCTCTTCATCATCAGCCACATTGGTACAAAAATGGTCAATAAGTGCTTAATTTGCTAAAGTGTTGTGCATGTGGAGCTCTTTTCCTCTGGATCATCTTTGATGGTTGCCACCATGTTCTCTAAATCCTCTAAAATCAGGATCATATTACCCTTTAGATCTATTGTGTCCACTAATGACTGATAAATGTATTTTCCCATAACTGATTGCTTTAGTACACTATGGACTTCCTTCAAAATGCTAAGAGCTAGCGTCTTTTGATCTAGCAATGACTTTCGTGCACCCAGCTCTTTTGTCAACCTCCATTTCTTAGCACTTAGAATCTAGGAGCTTCAGTTGCTATGTTTATTGTTGTAGTTCTTTGATGGTCTTGGTGTGCTATTCATGCTCATATTTTTCTTCTATTGGAACTTCCTCAAATTTTAGCACATCCATTGTATAATTGTGTACTTTGACCACCTCTTGCTCTAGTTTTTGTTTTAGATGAGCAAGATCAGAACATTGCATCAAGTTTTAGGCCTCCATCATTTGTCCTAGGGCATTGATAATTGTGTTTCATCTTGTGTTTATGGTGGCAACATCAATAATTGTGTTGAATTCAATGCTTTCTATCTAATATCTGAGCACTCGGACATTGTAGGGAACTGCCATAAATTTCCTTGATGTGTCAATGATGAGGCCCCCACTAACTTGTTCTTTTGTTATTACAAGGCTTGATGTCTATCTACATGCCTTTGCACAAGGGTAGTGGTCACTATGGTGCCTTGTCTAGTAACATTAGTTTCCTGATTTGATGTATCTACATGCATAGATGTCTGATTTGGAACCCTTTGTGAATCTATGGTAATGTCTTGAGTTGTGCTAGGTAGAACAATGGTTGTAGCTTAGATGTTTTGATGTACCTACCTGCTTAGATGTCTGATTTGGAATCCTTTGTAAATCTCTCGGGGGGGGGGGGGGGGGGGGGGGGGGGGTGGGGTTTCACTTAATAATTAAGTGACTATCACGTACGTGCAACAGAAGGGGTTATTAATTTTATTTTTTCTCACATTTTCACATATAGAAGGGTATCGTAAAATGGAATTGAGAAAAAATTTCACAAACTGAATAGAAAAAGGGTGTATTTTATTTGTAAAAAATTCATAGATAAGAAGTTTTAAAAATAGTCCTTGAACGCACACGATATACACAATTTATACATAGTGACCACCCCCCCCCCCCGGAGGTAAATCTATGGTATCTACAAAAGAGCCAAATGCTTCTACACTTTCTGGTTTATACTTCTTCTCTCTGATATGCATGTTGGTTTCTTCACTTTGGTACTCAAATGATCCCAAAAATATTTTGTCAATTTTTGCTTCTTTGTGGCTAGTTTTGATGTCCCTAGTGATCTTATCTAATGCTTCTTTGTCCCTTGGGTGACCAGTGCAGTGTTATCTTTCTAGACTTCCAGAGCTGCGGTCTTGTATTTTTTACCTTCTACCCCTGTCACTTTCAACAACACATTTTTGACATTGATATGTTTAGGTATGCCTGTTTCCCATTAGAAGTATTGCCAGCCATACCAAGCCTTAACAGATTTTGGGTTTGGACTTTGGCAACTCCCCCCCCCCCCGCATTAAATATGGGTGTCACTTAGTGCCAAGGAGTAGCCATTGACTTGTAGTCGGTGGCATTTGGCAATCGAAAGAACAGGGGCCGCACTAGCGAGGTGTGAGTGGCTAGGTAGGTGCAAGGGCAGATTAGTTGGCAGGAGTATGAAGGGTCGCGGCTATAGTAGGGGTGCATTGTTGATGCACAAGGGGCCGTGTTGAGGAGGCTAGGGTTTTGGTAATTTACTAGGGATAGCACATTAGGGTTCAGATACGATGGCAGGCACTTCCATCATTACCAATCCAGCTGGAGCACTATGAAAATCTCCAAGTGTTTACCGCGCTGTTTTACCGCATTTTGTAGAGAGAAGGTGTAAATTGAATGAGAGAAACAAGAGAGAGGAGGGCTGGGGGGGGGGGGGGGGGGGGGAGGGGGGGAGTCTTTTTTGTGTTTAAAGTATTACCGCGACTGTATCCGCTGTTATTACCGCTATTATTACCGCGTCCATTACCATTGTTATATCCATTGCCCAAATTTAGCGCCTAAACTTTCAAATTCTGGATTAACCCCCCCCCCCCCCCCCTCCCTCCCCCCTCTTCAAATTTTGGTGTTTCCCTCCTCTCAATAAAAATTAAAGAGTATTGTATATAATTTTCAAATATAAAAATGAAGAGAAAGAAAGAGAGAGAGAGACAGAGAAAGAGGGGGGAGAAGGAGGCGGGGGATATAAGGCCCTGTCTAGACGCTACGGCGGAAATGCTTTCCAAAGGGGCGTTTAAGTTGCGTGGCAAAAGCCTATTTGCTGCAGTAGATATCACCTTCCTCCGAGCCCGCCATTTTTCTTCCGGCACCCCCGCCCCCTCTCCTCGGAAGAGCTGCTGGCCTCTCTCCACCTCTCTCTGTTTTTCGCTCTTCTTCCTCCAACACTGTTTAGACGAGGCGGCGGTAGACCTGCAGAAAGCCTTTCTTCCTCCAGCCTCGTCTGAACCCAGCCTAAGATTATCCTTGTTTACAATTAAAATAATCATTGTCAAAGACCATATTAGGTATTTTGGTAAAAATCTCACATTATGGGAATCTCCAAATCGACTAAATTCATGTAATTTGGGAATTTTCCACTTAAAGTGGGAAAAATTGAGGTGTGTGGTTAGTAAATAAAGTGAAAATCTCATAGGATTGTGGTGTTGATAAACACCAAAAGTCAAGAGGATGTACAGCACATGGATTTGAATAATAACTATAAATTACATAAAACAAAGGAAGATACAAAAAAGATTTTGTTTACAAATTGACTAGTATAGTCACAATAGAAGCTCCACATAATTTTACTCCACATTTGATATCATATCTGAACTTTGATCCAAGTGTGGTTGATGTGCACGAGTGAGGCCTTCTTTGGATTTTAGAGCATGCCTTTTTGGAATCTTTATTCTAGAAAATGGTCCTTCTTTGTTGGGTCTCCAGGACCAAACAATTGCATCTACAGTTTTCCACACTTGTGGGTCCTTATAGTTGATAGCCCAATAACCCTTCCAACAATTGCTGTAAGCTTGAGTATCTGTCATCCCACTTTTTCTCGCGCAAGGTGCCCAATATTGAATCAAGAGTTTTCTATAGTTTGGTGATGTAGACTCATTATCAATGTCAGATAAAGCCATTGCAAGCCACACTGGATAGATTTCTGTGTCACTCGGAACAAGCATAAGAAAGTCACCTTGGTGCACATCAGACATAGGGTCAAACTCTTCCCTTGGCCTATCTCGTTGAGGCCCACAAAAATGATCGTTCAACTCTTCAAGGCCTAGGAATCTTTCTGCTCCTTGTTGCAAATTCACTGTAGTGCTTTGTAGGTGAGAATATTCTTGAGTTTTTGGCCAAAACATTTCATACAAGACTCCCTCTGATATGATTGCTTTTCCAATCTCTTCAATTACCTTACTCCAATAATCTATCACGGGTCTATAATATTGCGGAATACTTGAACCATTCCCTAAATTTTTCCAAAATTTTATATAGTTCTTTAGCCCCAAAATGACTTCTTCGTGGGCCTTGACATACTCCGCCATTTGTACTAGAGGTGGATCTCCATGTGGTAACATTGGCTTGCCTTCTGTGTCTGTTTTCCAAAGGCAAATACTTCCACTCCAACTTGATACACCTACATGTGCTTTATATTGCATCATTGGTGTCTCATCCTGCATAAAGAACCTGAACTGAAGCGGTTTGGAATGTCCAACAAGTATGTCTTGTCCATCACAAAGATAGCCATCACAATATTGCTTGAAATCGAGGATCTTTGTGAGAAAAAATGGAGCTGGAGATGAAGATGAGCTGTTTCGTAATGTATCCATCAAATGTGGCAAAGTATAGGTTTGTGTAACTCTCAGCTTCTCTGAAAACCTACTAAACATGGCGTCTATGTCCTCATGTGTATGCCCAACCATTAAAAATCCCAGCTGGATGGTTTTGAAAACACCCCTTGCAACAAGCATTGACAAATAGGCAAATAAGTATCGATTTTTGTTTTCCCCTGCACAATAAATCTGCGAAATGTTGACCCCAATTCCTCTTCTGCAATTTCTAACGACTGCACAATGGGCTCTTTTCCATCACTCAAGTTATGGTAGTCCAAAGCATCCCTTGAGTTCAAAGCATGTAGTAGTGAAATATTGCTCCTTGGAAGTCCATTTGTTACTAGATCACCAAGAGGATGCTTATCTATCCTCTCTAGGTTATGTAAACATTTCTCCAAGACTCTCGAATCATTGCTTTAAATTCTGGGCTTGTCATAGGTATTGCATCTGTAACTAGAGGATAATAATGATCATGTTCTTCATCACCATTGTAGCTTTCCTATGGATCAATTAAGTTCCCATTTAATACAAAATATTGCAAAAGAATCTTTGACCATCAAACAACACTCCATAATGAGCCTTGGAGAGATGAAGTATCCATTGTAGGAAAAGGTAGGACCACATCCTTCAAGCATTCCTCCACTAGTATGGAGACATTTCCTTGCCCTATCTTTGTACCACCACACGTGGAATCTGGATCTGTTCTACACACACAGCCAATACCAACAATTTCATTGTCAAGTATCATATGTACTTTCTCCCCAGACTCAAAGTCCATCCTGTAAGTGAAAAAGATTACATTGTTAAATCCATAGTTATAGAAAAATACTCGTCAAACAAAAAATCATGCTACAACATGGAAAAGGTTTGCATAGATTGGACAAGTGGTGAACCTTGAGACCAAATCCTCCTTGCTATATTAATGGAAGCAAGGTTGGAAATTATGGTGGATCTTGAAACCAAAGCATCCTCGCTATATTAGAGCATAGGTTGGACAAGTGGTGGACCTAGTTGTAATACCCACTGCCACCTATCAACTACTATAGGACTATGCTTTCCAATGTCCAAGTATCCCTTGAGTCTTTCAAGGTTGAACACGTGGTGGACCTTGAAACGAAAATCCCCTTTCTATATCAGACCATAGCTTGGACAAGTGGTGGACCTAGTTATAATGCCCAATATCCAAGGTGAAACACCTTAGGAGCTTGCTACCTTGCTTGCCAATGTTTACGTAGCCCCTCATTTCTTTAATGGAAGCAAGGTTGGACAAGTGGTGGACCTTGAAACTAAAGCCTCTTTGCTATATGAGAGCATAGGTTGGACCTAGTTGTAATACCCACTGCCACCTATCAACTACTATAGGACTATGCTTTCCAATGTCCAAGTATCCCTTGAGTCTTGCAAGGTTGAACACGTGGTGGACCTTGAAACGAAAATCCCCTTTATATATCAGAGCATAGCTTGGACAAGTGGTGGACCTAGTTATAATGCCCAATATCCAAGGTGAAATACCTTAGGACCTTTCTACCTTGCTTGCCAATGTTTACGTAGCCCCTCATTTCTTTAATGGAAGCAAGGTTGGACAAGTGGTGGACCTTGAAACCAAAGCCTCTTTGCTATATGAGAGCATAGGTTGGACCTAGTTGTTATACCCATTGCCACCTATCAACTACTATAGGACTATGCTTTCCAATGTCCAAGTATCCCTTGAGTCTTGCAAGGTTGAACACGTGGTGGACCTTGAAACGAAAATCCCCTTTCTATATCAGAGCATAGCTTGGACAAGTGGTGGACCTAGTTATAATGCCCAATATCCAAGGTGAAATACCTTAGGACCTTTCTACCTTGCTTGCCAATGTTTACGTAGCCCCTCATTTCTTTAATGGAAGCAAGGTTGGACAAGTGGTGGACCTTGAAATCAAAGCCTCTTTGCTATATGAGAGCATAGGTTGGACCTAGTTGTTATACCCACTACCACCTATCAACTACTATAGGACTATGCTTTCCAATGTCCCAGTATCCCTTGAGTCTTGCAAGGTTGAACACGTGGTGGACCTTGAAACGAAAATCCCCTTTCTATATCAGAGCATAGCTTGGACAAGTGGTGGACCTAGTTATAATTCCCAATATCCAAGGTGAAATACCTTAGGACCTTTCTACCTTGCTTGCCAATGTTTACGTAGCCCCTCATTTCTTTAATGGAAGCAAGGTTGGACAAGTGGTGGACCTTGAAACCAAAGCCTCTTTGCTATATGAGAGCATAGGTTGGACCTAGTTGTTATACCCACTGCCACCTATCAACTACTATAGGACTATGCTTTCCAATGTCCAAGTATCCCTTGAGTCTTGCAAGGTTGAACACGTGGTGGACCTTGAAACGAAAATCCCCTTTCTATATCAGAGCATAGCTTGGACAAGTGGTGGACCTAGTTATAATGCCCAATATCCAAGGTGAAATACCTTAGGACCTTTCGACCTTGCTTGCCAATGTTTACGTAGCCCCTCATTTCTTTAATGGAAGCAAGGTTGGACAAGTGGTGGACCTTGAAACCAAAGCCTCTTTGCTATATGAGAGCATAGGTTGGACCTAGTTGTTATACCCACTGCCACCTATCAACTACTATAGGACTATGCTTTCCAATGTCCAAGTATCCCTTGAGTCTTGCAAGGTTGAACACGTGGTGGACCTTGAAACGAAAATCCCCTTTCTATATCAGAGCATAGCTTGGACAAGTGGTGGACCTAGTTATAATGCCCAATATCCAAGGTGAAATACCTTAGGACCTTTCTACCTTGCTTGCCAATGTTTACGTAGCCCCTCATTTCTTTAATGGAAGCAAGGTTAGACAAGTGCTGGACCTTGAAACCAAAGCCTCTTTGCCATATGAGCGCATAGGTTGGACCTAGTTGTTATACCCACTGCCACCTATCAACTACTATAGGACTATGCTTTCCAATGTCCAAGTATCCCTTGAGTCTTGCAAGGTTGAACACGTGGTGGACCTTGAAACGAAAATCCCCTTTCTATATCAGAGCATAGCTTGGACAAGTGGTGGACCTAGTTATAATGCCCAATATCCAAGGTGAAATACCTTAGGACCTTTCTACCTTGCTTGCCAATGTTTACGTAGCCCCTCATTTCTTTAATGGAAGCAAGGTTGGACAAGTGGTGGACCTTGAAACCAAAGCCTCTTTGCTATATGAGAGCATAGGTTGGACCTAGTTGTTATACCCACTGCCACCTATCAACTACTATAGGACTATGCTTTCCAATGTCCAAGTATCCCTTGAGTCTTGCAAGGTTGAACACGTGGTGGACCTTGAAACGAAAATCCCCTTTCTATATCAGAGCATAGCTTGGACAAGTGGTGGACCTAGTTATAATGCCCAATATCCAAGGTGAAATACCTTAGGACCTTTCTACCTTGCTTGCCAATGTTTACGTAGCCCCTCATTTCTTTAATGGAAGCAAGGTTAGACAAGTGCTGGACCTTGAAACCAAAGCCTCTTTGCCATATGAGAGCATAGGTTGGACCTAGTTGTTATACCCACTGCCACCTATCAACTACTATAGGACTATGCTTTCCAATGTCCAAGTATCCCTTGAGTCTTGCAAGGTTGAACACGTGGTGGACCTTGAAACGAAAATCCCCTTTCTATATCAGAGCATAGCTTGGACAAGTGGTGGACCTAGTTATAATGCCCAATATCCAAGGTGAAATACCTTAGGACCTTTCTACCTTGCTTGCCAATGTTTACGTAGCCCCTCATTTCTTTAATGGAAGCAAGGTTGGACAAGTGGTGGACCTTGAAACCAAAGCCTCTTTGCTATATGAGAGCATAGGTTGGACCTAGTTGTTATACCCACTGCCACCTATCAACTAATATAGGACTATGCTTTCCAATGTCCAAGTATCCCTTGAGTCTTGCAAGGTTGAACACGTGGTGGACCTTGAAACGAAAATCCCCTTTCTATATCAGAGCATACCTTGGACAATTGGTGGACCTAGTTATAATGCCGCTCCTTTCTTTAATGGAAGAAAGGTTGGAAAAGTGGTGAATCTTGAAACCCAAACCCTTTGGCTATATATAGAGGATAGCTTGGACAAGTGGTGGGCTTAGTTGTAGTATCCAATGTCCAAGGTCCAAGGTGAACTATGTAAAGACCTTACTTCCAAAAACAAAGTCATACAAGTGGTTCTCCTTCAAACCAAAACGTCCTTAGTGTATTAGAACATAGCTTGGAGAAGTCGTGGACTTAGTTGTAATGGTGAATGTCCAAAGCAAACTATTATAGGACCTTGCTTCCCAAATTAAGTTTGGACAAGTGGTGGATCTTGAAACCAAAACCCCCTTACTGTATTAGAGCATAGCTTAGATAAGTGGTGGACCTAGCTGCCATGGAAAATGCTCAATGTGAACTGCCAGAGGACCTTGCTATTAAATGTCTAAGTAGAGCTAGCTTCTTTAATGGAATCAAGGTTGGGAAAGTGGTGCATCTTGAAACCAAAATCCCTTTATTGTATTAGAGCATAGCTTGGACAAGTGAGGGACCTAGTTTTAATGTGTGATGTCCAAAGAAAAGTATTACAAGACCTTGCTTTCCAATATTTGAATTGGTCAAGTGGTTAAAACTAAGTATATAACTTTGACCATTTTCTTCTCGAATTGCCAAAAAGCTAGTTTTAGACACCCCTAAATGAAAATGGTTTAGGGTGGCCTTAAGCAACGTTTTTTCAAAGACTTGAACAAAAGGGTTGCCGAAGAGTAATGAAAATTTATTATGGCTTGAAGTGCCTGAGTATGTGAAAACAAGCCTAGGCTTTCCACGAGGCAAAATGTGACATAATAAGAACATTGGAAACTTAGGATTGACCATGTGGCCTAAACTTTGGCAAGTGAAGTGGTGGCCAAGTTTTGTGGCACAGTGTGCACTTGGTCCTATATGTGTTGACCACTTGGCTAAATCCAAGACCATAAGGCCAAACCTTTGGCACCTTAAATATAGTATGGGACATAATCTAGAACTGCTATAGTAAATTAGTAGTATAGTTAATATGTTAATATTTGTATTATATTTAAGTATATGCTAAATATAATTTATGTTCAAAATTTCACTAATGAAGAATGTTCCCATTTAGCACTCCAGATGCGGGGTCTTAGGGCAATGCCACAATGGGGTGACAAGGCAGCGCTTCCACGTGAGGTTTGGGGGTAGCGCTCTTGATGGGGATGTGGAATATAGTGCTCTCGATGGCGGGGCTTGGGAGGCTGATTTTGGGATATTGTTCCGGGCGGGGTCCGGGGCAGCGCCCCGGGCGGGGTCAAGGGACGGCATATTATAGAGTTACGCATGTTTTGCATATTTTCAACCATTATTTCTTTAATTTTGGCTGTGTGAATCGGTTAATGTTTTATATTGCTTTTGTTTTTTTTAATCCTATGATAAAACATGGACTTGTAGCATACGTGGCATTCTAATAAACCCTATCAAGATTAGGCACACAGAGAGCGCACGAGCAACGCACACAGAGAAAGCAGGCGAGCAGCAAACACACAGAAAGCGCACACGGATCGCACACAGTTGGAGTATACGCGCACGTAGAGGAGCAAGCAAGGCATCGTACACAACACACAGGTGGAGCACACAAGATTGAAAGTTCGCGCACAAGATAAAGAAACAGCAGCGTACGCAACACTTTCCAAAAGGGCAGGATCGGGCATAGCTTCTTCTCAGGAGACATTGCACACCTCACGAATAGAGAAAAAATAGGTATTTCTCTCTCTCTCACTCTCTGTCTTTCTCCATATAGAGAAGATGGTTCTCTGTAACTCTTCTTGCACACACACTCTCTCGTCAAAAGACAAAGATACATAGTTTAAAAATATCCGCACACATACACATATTCCTACACATCGTCTTCCTCTCTTCCACATACATAACCACAGTGAAATGTGTTATCTTGTTGTCTCTCTCTTGAAAATACATGCACATATTCCCACACATCGTCTTCCTCACTTCCACATACATAACCACAGTGAAATCTGTCATCTTTTGTCTCTCTCTTGAAAATACGTGCACATATTCCCATACATCGTCTTCCTCTCTTCCACATACATAAACACAGTGAAATCTGTTATCTTTCTCTCTCTCCTCTCTCTAGAAAACAGGTATTTCTCTGTCTCTCTATCTATCTATCTCTGTATCTTGCTATCTCTCTCTTGAAAATACATGCTCATGTATGTGTGCGTCTGTGTTATCTATGTGTATGTATGTATATTTGTGTTATTTCATTGTAATACTCATACATAATGCAGATACACAATTACACTTAATTACGATATGCACACATAGTATATATACATACATAAATATCACAAATAACTAACACATTGTAATACTAGTAAACTTGAATGGAAGACTTACTTGCGTGATCTGTTAAAGTCGATTCTTGTAGCGAGTTCTGGATGTATACTGAGCTGATTTTCCTCTAGTCCATTTGTAGATATGATTGTAACTTCTGTTTCTCAAAAATAGTAGTGTTGTTTAGTGATACACCTAATGGACATAAATGGTTGAAACTAGGACATGTATACCAAAAATAGGTGTATTTCTTTGGATGAATATATACACTTTTTGGTGACCCTTACCACAAGTGGTGGACCTTGAGACCAGTGGACTATAAGGACCTCCAAACAATACCTTGTACACTCAATCCTTCTTGGTATCTAGGTTGGACAAGTGGTGGACCTTGTTCAAATTCTCTAACCACTCTCTCTAACATGGTGACATAATTTAGGTGTGATAAATTCATATCTATGCAAACTAATATCAGTTTAGGCTTGTTAATTTGAATTTATTTGAATTTATGTACAATATAATGATTTGAGGTTTGCATATTTGAATTTAGGTGGTATAATGATATCTTTTTGTGGTAAACTTGAATTTAAAATCAATTTCGCGTGGAATATTTTAAATTTAAGTGGTAAAATTTAAATTTTTATAAAAAAGTTTAAATTTTAAAATTTGGGCGGGATATTTTAAAATTTAGGCGGGATATTTAAAATTTGGGAGGGATATTTTAAATTTAGGCGGGAAGGTTTTGAATTTATAGCGAGATCTCACTTACATAAGAGAGTATAGGTTGGACAAGTGGTGGACCTTAAAGCTACAGCATCCATGCTACTGGACATGATAGGTAGGGAATCTAGTTGAATATTGTATGTATAATATATATGTAATAGATCTAGCTTGGACAAGTGGTGGACCTTGGAGCAAAACCCCATGTAAAACATATCATGCACATTCCAAGTGGTGAAAAAAAATATCATTTAAGATATAGCCTTATAGGTTGGACAAGTGGTGGACCTTAACACCAAGATATTCTTAATGTAATGACATAGAGTGGAAAACTGGTGAATCTTGAGACTAAACCATGCTACTAGCGATAATAGCCTGGACAAGTGGTGGACCTTGAAAGTAATCCCCCCATCTACGAAATATCGTGGGTTTAAGGTATTTTGATGGAGCCTAGCATCTTGGAGACATGGTGCAGCTTGCTTCTCTTCATGTTTCAATGGAGCCTATCTTGGACAAATGGTGGAGCATCCTTCTCTCCATGTTTCAATGGAGCCTAGCTTGGACAAGTGGTGGACCTTTGCTTCTCTCTATGATTCAAGTGGTGGACCTTGGAACCAAACCCCCATGTAAAACCTATCATGGTCACTCCAAGCGGTGAGAAAGAATAACCTTTAAGATATAGCCTTATAGGTTGGACAAGTGGTGGACCTTAACACCCAAATATTCTTAATATAATGACATAGAGTGAAAAAGTGGTGAATCTTGAGACAAAACCACTCATGCTACTAGCGATAATAGCTTGGACAACTGGTGGACCTTGAACCTAAACCCCCCATGTTTCAATAGACTTAGCTTCGACAAATGGTGGAGCATCGTTCTCTCCATGTTTCAATGGAGCCTAGCTTGGACAAGTGGTGGACGTTTGTTTCTCTCTATGTTTCAATAGAGTTAGCTTGGACAAGTGGTGGACCTTGGAACCAAACCCCCATGTAAAACCTATCATGGTCACTCCAAGTGGTGAGAAAGAATAACCTTAATGATATATCCTTATAGGTTGGACATGAGGTGGACCTTAACACCCAGATATTCTTAATATAATGGCATAGAGTGGAAAAGTGGTGAATCTTGAGACCAAACAACTCATGCTACTAGGGAGAATAGGTTGGACAAGTGGTGGACCTTGAATGTAAACCCCTCATCTACGACATATCGTGGGTTTAATGTTTTTTGATGGAGCCTAGCATCTTGGAGACATGGTGCAGCTTGCTTCTCGTCATGTTTCAATGGAGCCTATCTTGGACAAATAGTGGAGCATCCTTCTCTCCATGTTTCAATGGAGCCTAGCTTGGACAAGTGGTGGACCTTTGCATCTCTCTCTGTTTCAATAGAGTTAGCTTGGACAAGTGGTGGATCTTGGAACCAAACCCCCATGTAAAACCTATCATGGTTACTCCAAGTGGTAAGAAAGAATAACCTTTAAGATATAGACTTATAGGTTGGACAAGTGGTGGACCTTAACACCCACATATTCTTAATATAATGACATAGAGTGGAAAAGTGGTGAATCTTGAGACAAAGCCACTCATGCTACTAGAGATAATAGCTTGGACAAGTATCAGCCCTTGAATGTAAACCCCCCATGTACAAAATAGCCTGGGTTTAAGGTATTTCGATGAAGCCTAGCATCTTGGAGACATGGTGGAGCTTGCTTGTCTTCATGTTTCAATGGAGTCTATCTTGGAGAAATAGTGGAGCATCCTTTTCTCCATGTTTCAATGGACCCTAGCTTGGACAAGTGGTGGACCTTTGCTGATCTCTATGATTCAATAGAGTTAGCTTGGACAAGTGGTGGACCTTGGAACCAAACCCCCATGTAAAACCTATCATGGTCACTCCAAGTGGTGAGAAAGAATAACCTTTAAGATATAGCCTTATAGGTTGGACAAGTGGTGGACCTTAATACCCAAATATTCTTAATATAATGACATAGAGTGAAAAAGTGGTGAATCTTCAGATAAAACCACTCATGCTACTAGCGATAATAGCTTGGACAAGTGGTGGACCTCTAGCGTAAACCCCCCATGTTTCAATAGACTTAGCTTCGACAAATGGTGGAGCATCGTTCTCTCCATGTTTCAATGGAGCCTAGCTTGGACAAGTGGTCGACCTTTGTTTCTCTCTATGTTTCAATAGAGTTAGCTTGGACAAGTGGTGGAACTTGGAACAAAACCCCCATGTAAAACCTATCATGGTCACTCCAAGTGGGAAGAAAGAATAACCTTTAAGATGTAGCCTTATAGGTTGGACAAGTGGTGGCCCTTAACACCCACATATTCTTAATAAAAGTGGTGAATCTTAAGACCAAACCACTCAGGCACTAGCAATAATATCTTAGACAAGTGGTGGAACTTGAATGTAAACCCCTCATCTACGAAATATCGTGGGTTTAATGTATTTCGATGGAGCGTAGCATCTTGGAGACATGGTGCAGCTTGCTTCTCGTCATGTTTCAATGGAGCCTATCTTGAACAAATGGTGGAGCATCCTTCTCTCCATGTTTCAATGGACCCTAGCTTGGACAAGTGGTGGACCTTTGTTTCTCTCTATGTTTCAATAGAGTTAGCTTGGACAAGTGGTGGACCTTGGAACCAAACCCCCATGAAAAATTTTACATGGTCACTCCAAGTGGTAAGAAAGAATAACCTTTAAGATGTAGCCTTATAGGTTGGACAGGTTTTGGACCTTAGCACCCACATATTCTTAATAAAAGTGGTGAATCTTGAGACCAAACCACTCAGGCTACTAGCAATAGTAGCTTGGACAAGTGGTGGACCTTGAATGTAAACCCCTCATCTACAAAATATCGTGGGTTTAATGTATGTCGATGGAGCCTAGCATCTTGTAGACATGGTGCAGCTTGCTTCTCGTCATGTTTCAATGGAGCCTATCTTGGACAAATGGTGGATCATCCTTCTCTCCATGTTTCAATGGAGCCTAGCTTGGACAAGTGGTGGACCTTTGCTTCTCTCTCTGTTTCAATAGAGTTAGCTTGGACAAGTGGTGGAGCTTGGAACCAAACCCCCATGTAAAACCTATCATGGTTAATCCAAGTGGTAAGAAAGAATAACCTAAATGATATATCCTTATAGCCTTATATCCTTGTACAAAATATTCTGGGTTTAAGGTATTTCGATGAAGCCTAGCATCTTGGAGACATGGTGCAGCTTGCTTCTTTTCATGTTTCAATGGAGTCTATCTTGGACAAATAGTGGAGCATCCTTCTCTCCATGTTTCAATGGACCCTAGCTTGGACAAGTGGTGGACCTTTGCTGATCTCTATGATTCAATAGAGTTAGCTCTAACAAGTGGTGGACCTTGGAACCAAACCCCCATGTAAAACCTATCATGGTCACTCCAAGTGGTGAGAAAGAATAACCTTTAAAATATAGCCTTATAGGTTGGACAAGTGGTGGACCTTAACACCCAAATATTCTTAATATAATGACATAGAGTGAAAAAGTGGTGAATCTTGAGACAAAACCACTCATGCTACTTGCAATAATAGCTTGGAAAAGTGGTGGAACTTGAACATAAACCCCCCATGTTTCAATAGATTTAGCTTCGACAAATGGTGGAGCATCGTTCTCTCCATCTTTCAATGGAGCCTAGCTTGGACAAGTAGTGGACCTTTGTTTCTCTCTAGGTTTCAATAGAGGTAGCTTGGACAAGTGGTGGTCCTTGGAACCAAACCCTCATGTAAAACCTATGATGTTCACTCCAAGTGGTGAGAAAGAATAACCTTAATGATATATCCTTATAGGTTGGACAAGTGGTGGACCTTAACACCCAGATATTCTTAATATAATGGCATAGAGTGGAAAAGTGGTGAATCATGAGAGCAAACTACTCATGCTACTAGCGATAATAGGTTGGACAAGTGGTGGACCTTGAATGTAAACCCCCCATCTACGAAATATCATGGGTTTAAGGTATTTAGATGGAGCCTAGCATCTTGGAGACATGGTGCACCTTGCTTCTCCTCATGTTTCAATGGAGCCTATCTTGGACAAATGGTGGAGCATCCTTATCTCCATGTTTCAATGGAGCCTAGCTTGGACAAGTGGTGGACCTTTGCTTCTCTCTATGTTTCAATAGAGTTAGCTTGCACAAGTGGTGGACCTTGGAACCAAACCCCAATGTAAAACCTATCATGGTCACTCCAAGTGGTAAGAAAGAATAACCTTTAAAATGTAGCCTTATAGGTTGGACAAGTGGTGGACCTTAGCACCCACATATTCTTAATAAAAGTGCTGAATCTTGAGACCAAACCATTCATGCTACTAGGGAGAATAGGTTAGACAAGTGGTGGACCTTGAATGTAAACCCCTCATCTACGACATATCGTGGGTTTAATGTTTTTCGATGGAGCCTAGCATCTTGGAGACATGGTGCAGCTTGCTTCTCGTCATGTTTCAATGGAGCCTATCTTGGACAAATGGTGGAGCATCCTTCTATCCATTTTTCGATGGAGCCTAGCTTGGACAAGTGGTGGACCTTTGCTTCTCTCTCTTTTTCAATAGAGTTAGCTTGGACAAGTGGTGGAGCTTGGAACCAAACCCCCATGTAAAACCTATCATGGTTACTCCAAGTGGTAAGAAAGAATAACCTTTAAGATATAGACTTATAGGTTGGACAAGTGGTGGACCTTAACACCCATATATTCTTAATATAATGACATAGAGTGGAAAAGTGGTGAATCTTGAGACAAAGCAACTCATGCTACTAGAGATAATAGCTTGGACAAGTATAAGCCCTTGAATGTAAACCCCCCATGTACAAAATATTCTGGGTTTAAGATATTTCGATGAAGCCTAGCATATTGGAGACATGGTGCAGCTTGCTTCTCTTCATTTTTCGATGGAGCCTATCTTGGACAAATGGTGGAGTATCCTTCTCTCCGTGTTTCAATGGACCCTAGCTTGGACAAGTGGTGGACCTTTGCTTCTCTCTATGATTCAATAGAGTTTGCTTGGACAAGTGGTGGACCTTGGAACTCAAACCCCCATGTAAAACCTATCATGGTCACTCCAAGTGGTGAGAAAGAATAACCATTAAAATATAGCCTTATAGGTTGGACAAGTGGTGGACCTTAACACCTAAATATTCTTAATATAATGACATAGAGTGAAAAAGTGGTGAATCTTGAGACAAAACCACTCATGCTACTAGCGATAATAGCTTGGACAAGTGGTGGAACTTGAACGTAAACCCCCCATGTTTCAATAGATTTAGCTTCGACAAATGGTGGAGCATCGTTCTCTCCATCTTTCAATGGAGCCTAGCTTGGACAAGTAGTGGACCTTTGTTTCTCTCTAGGTTTCAATAGAGGTAGCTTGGACAAGTGGTGGACCTTGGAACCAAATCCCCATGTAAAACCTATCATGTTCACTCCAAGTGGTGAGAAAGAATAACCTTAATGATATATCCTTATAGGTTGGACAAGTGGTGGACCTTAAAACCCAGATATTCTTAATATAATGGCATAGATTTGAACAAGTGGTGGACCTTAAAACCCAGATATTCTTAATATAATGGCATAGAGTGGAAAAGTGGTGAATCTTGAGAGCAAACTACTTATGCTACTAGCGATAATAGGTTGGACAAGTGGTGGACCTTGAATGTAAACCCCCCATCTATGAAATATCGTGGGTTTAAGGTATTTAGATGGAGCCTAGCATCTTGGAGACATGGTGCACCTTGCTTCTCTTCATGTTTCAATGGAGCCTATCTTGGACAAATGGTGGAGCATCCTTCTCTCCATGTTTCAATGGACCCTAGCTTGAACAAGTGGTGGACCTTTGCTTCTCTCTATGTTTCAATAGAGGTAGCTTGGACAAGTGGTGGACCTTGGAACCAAACCCCAATGTAAAACCTATCATGGTCACTCCAAGTCGTGAGAAAGAATAACCTTTAAGATATAGCCTTAAAGGTTGGACAAGTGGTGGACCTTAACACCCAGGTATCCTTAATATAATGACATAGGGTGATAAAGTGGTGAATCTTGAGACAAAAACACTCATGCTACTAGCAGTAATAGCTTGGACAAGTGGTGGACCTTGAACGTAAACCCCCCATGTTTCAATAGAGTTAGCTTCGAGAAATGATGGAGCATCCTTCTCTCCATGTTTCAATGGAGCCTAGCTTAAACAAGTGGTGGACCTTTGCTTCTCTCTATAATTCAATAGAGTTAGGTGGGACAAGTGGTGGAACTTGAAACCAAACCCCTATGTAAAACCTATCATGGTCACTCCAAGTGGTAAGAAAGAATAACCTTTAAGATGTAGCCTTATAGTTTGTACAAGTGGTGGACCTTAACACCCACATATTCTTAATATAATGACATAGAGTGGAAAAGTGGTGAATCTTGAGACCAAACCACTCAGGCTACTACCAATAATAGCTTGGACAAGTGTTGGACCTTGAATGTAAACCCCTCATCTACGACATGTCATGGGTTTAATGTTTTTTGATGGAGCCTAGCATCTTGGAGACATGGTGCAGCTTGCTTCTCGTCATGTTTCAATGGAGCCTATCTTGGACAAATGGTGGAGCATCCTTCTCTCCATGTTTCAATGGACCCTAGCTTGGAAAAGTGGTGGACCTTTGCTTCTCTCTCTGTTTCAATAGAGTTAGCTTGGACAAGTGGTGGAGCTTGGAACCAAACCCCCATATAAAACCTATCATGGTCACTCCAAGTGGTAAGAAAGAATAACCTTTAAGATATAGACTTATAGGTTGGACAAGTGGTGGACCTTGAATGTAAACCCCCCATCTACAAAATATGTTGGGTTTAAGGTATTTAGATGGAGCCTAGCATCTTGGAGACATGGTGCACCTTGCTTGTCTTCATGTTTCAATGGACCCTATCTTGGCCAAATGGTGGAGCATCCTTCTCTCCATGTTTCATGGACCCTCGCTTGGACAAGTGGTGGACCTTTGCTTCTCTCTATGTTTCAATAGAGTTAGCTTGGACAAGTGGTGGACCTTGGAACCAAACCCCAATGTAAAACCTATCATGGTCACTCCAAGTCGTGAGAAAGAATAACCTTTAAGATATAGTCTTATAGGTTGGACAAGTGGTGGACCTTAACACCCAAATATTCATAACATAATGACATAGAGTGAAAAAGTGGTGAATCTTGAGACAAAACCACTCATGCTACTAGCGGTAATAGGTTGGAAAAGTGGTGGACCTTGAACGTAAACCCCCCATGTTTCAATAGAGTTAGCTTCGACAAATGGCGGAGCATCCTTCTCTCCATGTTTCAATGGAGCCTAGCTTGGACAAGTGGTGGACCTTTGCTTCTCTGTATGATTCAATAGAGTTAGCTTGGACAAGTGGTGGACCTTGGAACCAAACCCCCATGTAAAACCTATCATGGTCACTCCAAGTGGTACGAAAGAATAAGCTTTAAGATGTAGCCTTATAGGTTGTACAAGTGGTGGACCTTAACACCCACATATTCTTAATATAAGGACATAGAGTGGAAACGTGGTGAATCTTGAGACAAAACCACTCAGGCTACTACCAATAATAGCTTGGACAAGTGTTGGACCTTGAATGTAAACCCCTTACAAACGACATATCGTGGGTTTAATGTTTTTCGTTGGAGCCTAGCATCTTGGAGACATGGTGCAACTTGCTTCTCGTCATGTTTCAATGGAGCCTATCTTGGACAAATGGTGGAGCATCCTTCTCTCCATGTTTCAATGGAGCCTAGCTTGGACAAGTGGTGGACCTTTGCTCCTCTCTCTGTTTCAATAGAGTTAGCTTGGACAAGTGGTGGAGCCTTGAACCAAACCCCCATATAAATCCTATCATGGTCACTCCAAGTGGTAAGAAAGAATAACCTTTAAGATATAGACTTATAGGTTGGACAAGTGGTGGACCTTAACACCCACATATTCTTAATATAATAACATATAGTGGAAAAGTGGTGAATCTTGAGACAAAACCACTCATGCTACTAGCGATAATAGCTTGGACAAGTGGTGGCCCTTGAATGTAAACCCCCCATGTACAAAATATCGTGGGTTTAAGGTATTTGGATGAAGCTTAGCATCTTGGAGACATGGTGCAACTTGCTTCTCTTCATGTTTTGATGGAGCCTATCTTCCACCAATGGGGGATCATCCTTCTCTAAATGTCTGAATGGAGCCTAGCTTGGACAAGTGGTGGACCTTTGCTTCTCTCTATGTTTCCATAGAGTTAGCTTGGACAAGTGGTGGACCTTGGAACCAAACCCCCATGTAAAACATATCATGGTCATTCCAAGTGGTGAAAAATAATACCCTTTAAGATCTAGCCTTATAGGTTGGACAAGTGGTTGACCTTAAAACCTAGATCTTCTTAATATAACGACATAGAGTGGAAAAGTGGTGAATCTTGAGACCAAACCACTCATGCTACTAAGGATAATAGGTTGGACAAGTGGTGGACCTTGAATGTATACCCCCCATGTACGAAATATCATGGGTTTAAGGTATTTCAATGGAGCCTAGCATCTTGGAGACATGGTGCATCTTGCTTCTCTTCATGTTTCAATGGAGCCTATCTTTGAAAAATGGTGGAGCATCCTTCTCTCCATGTTTCAATGGAGCCTAGCTTGGACAAGTGGTGGACCTTTGCTTCTCTCTATGTTTCAATAGAGTTATCTTGGACAAGTGGTGGACCTTGGAACCAAACCCCCATGTAAAACCTATCATGGTCATTCCAAGTGGTCAGAAAGAATACCCTTTAAGATATAGCCTTATAGGTTGGACAAGTGGTGGACCTTAACACCCAGATATTGTTAATATAATGACATAGAGTGGAAAAGTGGTGAATCTTGAGACCAAACCACTCATGCTACTAGAGATAATAGGTTGGACAAGTGGTGGACCTTGAATGTAAACCCCCCATGTACGAAATATCATGGGTTTAAGGTATTTCAATGGAGATTAGCATCTTGGAGACATGGTGCAGCTTGCTTCTCTTCATGTTTCAATGGAGCGTATCTTGGAGAATTGGTGGAGCATCCTTCTCTCCATGTTTCAATGGACCCTAGCTTGGACAAGTGGTGGACCTTTGCTTCTCTCTATGTTTCAATAGAGTTATCTTGGACAAGTGGTGGACCTTGGAACCAAACCCCCATGTAAAACCTAGCATGGTCACTCCAAGTGGTGAGAAAGAATAACCCTTAAGATATAGCCTTATAGGTTGGACAAGTGGTGGACCTTAAGACCCACATATTCTTAATATAATGACATAGAGTGAAAAAGTGGTGAATCTTAAGACCAAACCACTCATGCTACTAGCATTAATAGGTAGGAAAAGTGGTGGACCTTGAATGTAAACCCCCCATGTTTCAATAGAGTTAGCTTCGACAAATGATAGAGCATCCTTCTCTCCATGTTTCAATGCAGCCTAGCTTGGACAAGTGGTGGACCTTTGTTTCTCTCTATGTTTCAATAGAGTTAGCTTGGACAAGTGGTGGACCTTGGAACCAAACCCCCATGTAAAACATATCATGGACATTTCAAGTGGTGAGAAATAATACCCTTTAAGATATACCCTTATAGGTTGGACAAGTGGTCGACCTTAACACACAGATCTTCTTAACGTAATGACATAGAGTGGAAAAGTGGTGAATCTTGAGACCAAACCACTCATGCTACTAGAGATAATAGGTTGGACAAGTGGTGGACCTTGAATGTAAACTCCCCATGTACAAAATATCGTGGGTGTAAGGTATTTCAATGGATCTTAGCATCTTGGAGACATGGTGCAGCTTGCTTCTCTTCATGTTTCAATAGAGTTATCTTGGACAAGTGGTGGACCTTGGAACCAAACCCCCATTTAAAACCTATCATGGTCATTCCAAGTGGTCAGAAAGAATACCCTTTAAGATATAGCCTTATAGGTTGGACAAGTGGTGGACCTTAACACCCAGATCTTCTTAATATAATGGCATAGAGTGGAAAAGTGGTGAATCTTGAGACCAAACCACTCATGCTACTAGTGATAATAGGTTGGACAAGTGGTGGACCTTGAATGTAAACCCCCCAGTACGAAATATCATGGGTTTAGGATATTTCAATGGAGCCTAGCATTTTGGAGATATGGTGCAGCTTGCTTCTCTTCATGTTTCAATCGAACCTGGCTTGGACAAATGGTGGAGCATCTTTCTCTCCATGTTTCAATGGAGCCTAGCTTGGACAAGTGGTGGACCTTTGATTCTCTCTATGTTTCAATAGAGTTAGCTTGGACAAGTGGTGGACCTTGGAACTAGACCCCTACGTAAAACCTATCATGTGCATTCCAAGTGATGGTAAATAATACCATTTTAGATATAGCCTTATAGGTTGGACAAGTGGTGGACCTTAACACCCAGATCTTCCTAATATAATGACATAGAGTGGAAAAGTGGTGAATCTTGAGACCAAACCACTCATGCTACTATGGAGAATAGGTTGGACAAGTGGTGGACCTTGAATTTAAACCCTACATATAAAAAATATCGTGGGTTTAAGGTATTTCAATGGAGCCTAGCATCTCGAAGACATGGTGCATATTGCTTCTCTTCATGTTTCAATGGAGCCTATTTTGGACAAATGGTGGAGCATCCTTCTCTCGATGTTTCAATGGACCCTAGATTGGACAAGTGGTGGACCTTTGCTTCTCTCTATGTTTCAATATAGTTAGCCTATATTAGACAATTAGTAGACCTTGAATCTCTCCATGTTGTCTAGAGCTGAGCTTGGACAAGTGGTGGACCTTACTTCTCGCTTCCCTTAGTTTACTAGCTTAAAAGATTACTATATATACTTGCTTAGATCTAACTTGAACAAGTGGTGGACCTTGTATTCACACAAACTTAATTCATTACAAAAATGTATATGCTAAAATAACATTTGGTTTTTTTTGTTTCAGGAAAGATGGCTCCAAAAAAACAGGTTGCAAGGGTTGCTGTCTCAGTTGACTATACTTGCAATGATGTTAGGAAATGGTATTTGGACATACATGGTATAGAGGGTGCACAATTTCATAAGGTGCATCTATTTATTGCCAAAAAGAAGAATGACAGCTTGTTTGAAGATGTTGGACAAGTTGTGGAAGCATCTGTCTCTGTAGTTGATAGTCATCCGGATGTGGAATGCATTGACATTCTAGTTCCAATGAATCTAGAATTTCAACTATCTCCAGGAGCATATGCATTGGAGCGCATGTCTAGAAACAAAGAAGAGACAATGTTTTCTCGAGGATGGAAGTTTGCAGAATCAAATCCAAACATCACAGCAAATCAACTTCAAAGCTCCATCATTGCCACACTACAACGAAAAAAGGTGAAAGCTTCACGACCACCATCCACAAAGAAGCAAGCAAAAGTGCAAAAAGTAGCAGCTAAGCGAACTAGTTCCATTTTGGATGTAGACAAGGCATCTTTGGCATCCTCATCAACAGAGGGTTCAATGTCAAAGATGAGAATTGTGGATTCAGATGTTTTAGAAGCTGAGGCCATGAAAGGACAAGAAAAAGATACAGGTGGAATGAATAAGTACATAAATTATTTTCCTTTCCAATATAGGGAATTTGATATCCCTATTCAAAATTGTTGGCTTGCTCCTGATCACTATAATGCACGTGTTATGGATAAAAAACACGCTGAAAGTGTGTTATTTGGATTTTCACGGAGTACGACCAAGCATGCAGCATGTGCATATTTGATGCCTGTTCGAAATGCAAAATCAAAGAAGGGGACTCCTTTGGTAGTAGAAGAGGTAGAGGAGCAAAAAATTAAAGATTATCATTATTGGATTCTTGATGGGCAGCATTCAATCTATGCTGCAAAAGTTTTGCTTCACAATGAACAAAACAACAAAGAGATATTTGAAAGACTGATTAGCATGTATAAATTTAGAAAGGCTCGCATTGTTGTGAATGCTCCTCCATTTGTTTCAACTGCTATATCTGCCATTGCAAATGAGGAGGCTCAGGCATTGTATGTCAATCAACCTTACAGCCAAATATTGAGACATTTACGGAGTCAATGGATCTTCTCAGGACGACCACCAAAGGCAGCAAGTGGAATTGCAGAGGGACATGCATCTCGTGCCGGATGGGATGTAAGTTATTTTCTTTGTCTTTTTGATAGTGTTTAATTAACAAATCTTGCTCAATAGCTTAATTATTTCTCTATTTCTTTTTAGGCTTTTCTTCGATTTGCAAGAATGAGTGCAGCAGCAAGTTGGATTGCTAAGCAGGCACACATGGTCACGTACTCTGATTTAGTTTATGATTGCTGGATAGAAATCATTGAAAAGCTAGAAGAGGAGAATAAGAAACCCCCAACAACTATATTTAGATACCTTTGTGGCCTTGAGGAATCAGAGGTAAAGACTATTCAAGAAGAGATTAGAGATGAGAAGATTTTACTGTCAAAGAGTGCAAAGGATGGTGATGCAACTGACATGTATGATCGAATCAAGCAGTTGAAGCAAGACAAATTGATTCAAGATGCACTTCTTGAAGGCTTCAACAATTTGAATGAGTCTTCACCATGTAAAGACTGGGAGGAGGTGGTCAAAATGTATAACATCAATGATGTTGTTTATAAAACAATTTTAATGCTATGCGAGGAATGGATCAAATCTAGTTTGACGCGTGGAGTGGCTTTTCCAGATGGAGCAATAAAATACATGCAATGGGCAATTCAACTTCAAAAGGAGAAAACTGAGCCTAGAGATTTGCCATGGTCAATCTATGTGGTGAGCCTACAAATGGAAGGCAATCTCTACTTGATGCACCACTTCAATAATAAAGTGCCTATTGGCTTATGTGTTTTAGATATGACAAAAAACGTTGGAGGCAATTTGAAGTGGAGTGAGGAGACATTTAAAAATGCTTTGTATGGGATCTTGGCTATTGCTGGAGGGTCAACAGATCCTGGATTTGTCTTTCTTGCATTTGTGGATTTCACTAACTTCACAAAATTGCAATGTGCCTTTCACGCCATGGGAGATAATCTAAGCTACCATTGTTGTGGTGCATTGCATCACTTTCCATCAGCTCCTTGCAAAGGAGCAATTCAATTCCTAACAGTTATTGCCTTCTTGGGACAAGGCAATGCATTTGAAGACCTGAGAAGAAGATCAGAGGAACATCCCATGCCAATTGATTGTTCTCTTCTTCAAGTAGCAGATAACGATATGTCAGATTTGCAATATTTGGAGGCCAAAAAAAGAGCTTTGGTCAAGCACTACATTCGTACATATTGTTTTGAAGACTGCAAGCTTGTTGATGTTTTTGGTGATGGCTCCTTGGTTGCACAAGAAGGAATACAACAAAAAAAAGAAGTTATATGCTTAATTGATAGTGTGGAGGAGGCAAAAAACGTGGAGACCATGCTGCTAGACTTTGCTAAGTCTCATGAAGATATAGAAAAATGGGCTGGACTTCAACAATCCACTTCGCAATCAGATGACATTGTGCCTGCTACAGAGGAGTGCTCTCCACAAAGAGAAGAAGAAGAACAACAACAACATCCTCTGTCAATGGAGGACTTTTTGGAAATGGAGACACGTATGTTTTGAGTTTCTTGTGCATGTTAGTGTTTCTTGTTACTGATTTGATACTCTTAATGTTAGATTTTTCTTTATATAGTATTGATTGAGTTTGTATTTTTTATCTCAAGCATTCAAGGTTTGAATGTAAATAATAAATTACTTGAGTTTTTGAATGGTGGATCTTTAGACTAAAACTATAACATTTAATACTCACAAAGACTTAATTCCTTAAGAGCTTGAACTCAATAAGTTTTGGACCTTTTATCAATACCCCCTTGATATGATACATTAGATCGTAGCATGGTTAAATGGTGATGCTTCATAAATTGAACCTAGCTTAGACAGGTGTTGGAGCCTAAATTTAAACTAACCTTGCTAGAAGGGAGCTTATGTTTGGACTTTGAGAACTAGCATAAGTAATCAATTAGAGCATAGATTAGACATGTGGTGGTGGCCTTAGAGACCAAAATCTTAATGAGCTTGGAAAGGTATTTAAGTACTGCAATTTGCTTAGTTTTAGTACTCACTAAAGGCATAGCTTGACAAAAGGTGGACCTTACATGGATCCTAATTTCAAGAGGTGTGGTAGACCTTCAAACCAAGATCATATAGCTTGGACATGTGGTGGACCTTGCATGGAGACTAGTTAGACAAGTGTGGTACACCTTATAACCAACACCCATTTGTTATATTAGCTTGGACAAGTGGTGGACCTTGCTTTTATGTTTCAATGGAGCATATTTTGGACAGGTGGTAGACCTTGTTTCTCTCCATGCTTCAATGGAGAGAAACATTAGCTTGGACAAGTGGTGGACCTTGCTTTTATGTTTTAAAGGAGCATATTTCGGACAAGTGGTAGACATTGTTTCTCTCCATGGTTCAATGGAACCCACCTTAGACAAGTGAAGTACCTTGAAACCAAACCCCCATAATACAACCTACTAAATAGGTTGGAAAATTGGTGGTATATGAAACCATCCATGATAGAGCATAGTATAGGTGAAAACGTAGTGGTCCTTATATCAATTACCCATACATAGTTTGGACAAGTGGTGGACCTTGATTCTCTCTATGTTTCAATGGATCCTATCTTGGACTAAAGATATATCTTACTTATTTCCATGATTCAATGGATTGTAGCTTGGATAAGGAGTGGACCTTCAAACAAAACTCCACAGCATAGCATATATTAACAATTCATGGATTTTATAGAGATTTTCTTGCCTATTTTGGAGAGTTGGTACACCTTTATTCTCCATTCTTCAATGGATCTGAGGTTGGACAAGCGGAGCTGGAGAAGTGGTCAACCTTAAAATGAAACCTCCCATGCTACAACCCATCATAGATCCTATATGTAGTGGACCTTGAAACTCTTTTATGTCCCTAGCTTAGAGAAGCATTGCACTCTTTATTATCTCCATACATGAAGGCAAGGTTGGACAAGTGGTGGACCTTCAAACCAGAATCTCTATGCAATAATAGGCAAGTGGTGGAGCTTGTTTTCTCCATGTTCCAATGGAGCCTAGCTTAGACAAACAATGGAGCTTGCTTCTCTCCATGTTTCAATGGATCCTAGCTTAGAAAAGTGGTGGAGCTTTGATTCTCTCCATGTTCCAATGGACCATAGCTTAGACAAGTGGTAGACCGTGAAAAAACCCCCCGTATACAACATATTATGGGGTTTTCATGTTTCAATGGCACCTAGCTTGGAAAAATGGTAGAGCTTGATTCTCTTTATGTTTCAATGGATCCAATCTTAGCCAAGTGGTGGACCTTGAAACAAGAATCCCCCCCCCCCCCATGTACAACGTATTATGGGTTTTGAAAGCACTGGGAGAAAGTAATAGCTTTGATAAGTGGTGGACCTTGCTTCTCTCCATGCTTCAATGGAGCCGAGGTTGGACACATGTTGGAGAGAAGATGGTTGCCCATGAAATAAGACCATGCATGCTATAATCAATCATATGTTGTACACATGGTGGACCTTGCAATTGTTTTATATGCCTAACTTGGACAAGTGGAGGACCCTTGATTACCTCCAGATATCAACAACAAGCCAAGTTTGGACAAGTGTAGTACCACCAAACCAGAATCTCTATGCTACAATAGAGTATAGGTAGGACACGCAGTGAACCTTGATATCAAACCATCCATGCTACTAGAGATGATAGGTTTCACATGTGGTGGAACCTTGTATCAATGTTCTATGTGTAGTTTTTGACTAGTGATAGACCTTGAAACTAATCCCTCTAGGCTACAAGAAAAAAGAGATGGATGAGGAGGCTAGACTACTTTTGTTGCATCAATGCATCCCATGTTACCACATATACTATAGGGTTCTTGGATAAGTGTTGGATCTTGTGTCAATGCTCCATGTCTAGCTTGGACAAGTGGTGGACCTTGGTTCTCTCTATGCTTCAAATGGGCAATAGATTGGAGACACAGTGGCCTTTTTTTTACAATGATTTTATTTTTTGGAAACCTTGGAGGCACCATGTAAGAGGCACTCTAAGTCTTCCATACAATAGACCTATTGGACTATAAAATAATGATATCTTTCTTTGATATTGTCATTATTTTATGCATAATATTTTCTTCTTTTTGCAGACACAAAGGAGTTAAGTGATATAAAAACTAGATGTATTTCACACTATGATTGGCAGGAAGATCCTTTTGGGACACCAACTTTTCCTATTCCCAAAGATGTAATTTTCCATATTAACGGTGTGGACTTTGAAGTGCGACTTTCATGTATTGAAGGAGCTGGTTATGGGCTATTTGTGCATACTACCCTGGAAAGTGGTTTGACTATTCTAAACTATGGAGGGCATAAGTATAGATTTCAAGACTGGAAAAAGATATGATTTTTTTTTCCAAGAGCTTATAAATATTCTCTTCTAGAGGATCCAAACATAGAAGAAGAAGAAGATCAATCATACATTATTGGTTGTGTAGAAGAAGTAAACGTGTCGGGCTATATAAATAGTTCTCACAGTACAAATGTCTGTCCCAACGTACGCTATACATTTGATCTAAATTTGCCACCTTGGCATAAATGCACCTCTTCACACATCAAGTCAGAAGAATATGGCCATGTATGCATTGAGACTATTTGTCAAGTTGAAGCAGGAGAAGAGTTGTTTGCTGACTATAACTTTACTTGACATTGTAAAGTATTGTACATGGATGGAAATCTCAAGTACATGCATCATTTTCATTTTTCATGGATGAAATCTCAAGTGAATATAACATTTGATTATTGTTTAGTTTATGCTCAACGAGAATCTAAAGTGCTCTTATGCTTTGTGTGTTGTCTAACTTATTTGACTACCTTGGCCATAGAATCTTGATTCTACTCTAGATTTGTGATAAATCTTACCAAAATTTAATCAATGTCTAGGTTGGACAAGTTATGGGGCTTCAAACATTACTGTCTTAAACAAGTGGAGTTATCTTACTTGAATAAGTGGTGGCCTTTGAATCCAAATCTGAGACAAATCTCTAATTGTTTGCTTGTAGTCTAGGTTGGACATTTGGTGGACTTTGTATCCATGTTTCCTCAACAAGGGTGGCTTTTAGTTTTCACTTGAAGTACTCATCTTTAATAAAGTGTAGGATGGAAAATGTTGAGTTAGTAGATTGTATTTTAGACAAGTGGTGTTTGGTGTACGAATGCTGAAAATGGTTGCAAGGATTCTAACAACGACTTTACCTTAAATAAATTTCTTACTAGGAGTTCTACATATAAATATGGTGAATAAAATTCTAGTGGTTTTGAGATACCATTTGTGTGTGCGTGTTTTCTTAGATTCACAAACTGGGATGGATAATGCTCCTATGATTCAGTCAACAACTATAGAATCCATAGATTCTATGGTTTCTAAAGTGCCCAAGATGGATGATATTTCTATACTAGAGTCTAGCGTTGTGCAACTTGAGCAAGCTTACAATAATGAGAACCAAGAAATCGATGCTTCAAAAATGCAACATACATCAAAAGAGACTGAAAAGTCCACTCACGAGCTTTTGCCAATTGGTACTACGTCATGTAGCGTTGATGTTGAGAAATCCATGATTACAATTATATTGGATTTAAATGGTCTATTGTTGAAACGTTCCCCTCAACCATCCTCACACCACAACTCAGTGCAAATGGATTCAAAAAGATATATTATACTCAGGCCAGGTTGCATCCAATTCTTGCAGACTATTTTATAGAGGTTTACACTACAAGAGGTTGTGTGCTCTTGTGACGCTGTTAGCGATGGAAATACACTGGGTTTTTATAACCCCCGGCGTCGCTAAAACCGTCGCTACGAGCGTCGCTAAAACCGTCGCTACGAGCGTCGCTATGAGAGCGTCGCTATAAGCGTCGCTATATAGAGACACGCATAGCGACGCTCATAGCGACGGTTATAGCGATGTTTACACAGAAGACTATAGCGACGCTACAGAGCCATAAATAGCGACGGTTATAGCAACGCCCGAGAGAATTTTTTTTTGGTGGCAGGGCATTGAATGCCCTGCCACCCATCAACCATATTGTACTTGATTCACTTTTTAAAAAAAGTGCAAGGGTAGATAATAGACCCAAAATAGTCACCCACAAGACGCATTGTTTGCAAAATTGACAATTGTACACATCATAGGCAAAATGAATTGATTGGCAAATGTAATAATGACAATTGTACAACATCATAGGCATAAAGAATTGATTGGCAAAAGGAATTGCGGTGACAAATGTAATAATATACATGGTTCAAAAAGACGTATAAAATCCGTCTCATGATACATAAGCTATGAGAAACCCTAAACTAATGCTATCTAGCTGCGGCTAAACTGACGTCGTCTAGTCAGACGTCTCATCGCGTCCAAGCGGCGTATCTGTCGGATTCTGCAAAAAAAGACAATAAGACAGCTTTCAGTAAGTAGAAACATATAACGACATTTATAAAACAATACAAAAAATAGAAAAGAGTAAACCCTAATACTAACCATGCCGCCGCGAGAACTGAGAATGTCCATCAGGGCGTTTAAGCCCTTCCTGCCTGCGTACTCGTGCTCGTACGGTGTGGGATCACGTCCTGTCATCGACCACTGTCAAAACATACAAAGATTTCATTATGTTAGAATTAAAAAACTCATAAACCCTAAACTATCGAACATAAAGAGCAATGCAAAAACACTTACAAAATCGGCCTCAAATGATGCCCATCCACCGCTCCCCAAGTGGTGCGAGCTCCCTACCTCTACTCGCGCTCTGGCTGCATCCTTTTGTTGCTTCCACTTGTCCGGATTCTCGCGCGCTGCTTTCTTCGCATTCTTCCAATCTTCTTTGGCCAGCCAATCTGGCCTGTTCCACCCATTCTTGATTTCTTTTTGCACTTCGGAACGCTTGTGTTTGCAGTATTCGCGCATTCGAATCTTCATCAGGTCTTCATTGAAGCGCTGATCCCGTGTTGGAACGGGAAACTCATTATGAAGTATGCTGATGACTCTATTTTTTAAATCACTTGGTACTTCACTCCATTTGTTTAGTATGTAGTGTCTAAACAGTGATAGCCGTTTTTCGGCTCTCCATAATTGCCATACTAGATTACTCCACCCTACCAAATTCACCCAAACGCTATGGCTATCCTTACCATTTCACTGTACATAGGCGTGTGTGAGTTAGGGGGCTTTTCCCATATCTTCTTAAAAACCCTCAGCTAGCTAGTCACTGGGCTAGGTGAGCCAAAAAAAATAAAAAATAAAAGTATATTATGGCCTCTTTGTGTGTAAATATTTCATTGTATATATGGCCTAAATATAGGGATTTTTTATAATTATTTTGGTATTTATTTAAATATTTCTACTTAGGTGTGTGTTTTATTAAACCTATGTACACCTTCTTTCATCCTCTTACACCATAAGTATATTTTTTGCCAATATGTACATATTCTAACCTCATTTTTTTCCTTTATACAAATCACTCCCACATTTTCACCCTCACCCTCGTGAAAACAAAAAATTGATTTCTACTCATTAGTTACGTTTATTATATTATTTACTTGCATACCTTTTCCTCTTTCACCCAAAATAATTCAAGGAGGGACCATATCATATGATTCCAATATCTTTCCATATCCATAACTCCTCCATATTTTTATTATTATTTTTACTCATTATTCTAACACCATGTGCTCATTGAGCTAAAGTCCATGAATAGTCCATACACTAGTCCCACCATGTATATATTTCTTATTTCACCAATAATCCTCCTCCATGCATGGGTCAAGGGCAACTTGAATGCTTTGTATTATAATATGACAAAGGAGGGGCTCACTCTTGGATGCATTGTACAAATTCAACAAAGGAGGGGGCCACTAAAAGACTTTTGCAGGCATAAAAAACAGGCTTTTTGGTGAGAATTTTGGCACCTATCTCCACTCCGAATTTGGAGCGGTGGTCAAAAGAGAAAATGTAGCCCACGCTCTGAATAATCACCTCAAATTTTTTCATGAATTTTGGAGCTACCAGCGGTGAGCTATGATTTTTTGAGTGGACCCCAGTCTGCCCACTTTTCTCACAAGTAGCCCTTAGTCTTCTCTCACCCTTCCACACACCTACTCACTCTTACACATCCCTCCCTCTCCTTCCCTCACTCAAACCTGCAATCTCCATGGCTTCTCCCACCCTCTTCACCATTACCCTTCTCTCTCATCCCTATAGTTCTTTTATGAACCTCTACATACATACACCCTCTCCATGTCTCTCTCTATTGCTTCTATGTTACAATTTCATTTACCTCTCCTAAAATATCTAAAATTCAGCATCTTAACCATGATAACTTCTGCAAATTGAGGATTTTTCATCAACAAATCCTCTTTTCATCGTGGTGGTCAACCGTGGCGGCGGCGTAAAGAAGCGAAGAAGAAGAAGAAGACCAGCGGTCATTTTTTCCACAATCTACACAAGGGTGAGTTCAAGCTTCTTCAAAGCTTCACCATCTCAATGATTCTCTTTTAATTCACCCCTCTTCCTTCATCAAATCAACTCACTCTACCCATTGTAAATGTAACATTAACTTTCTAGTGATTACTAACGACTAACATACTAACACAAAATAGCATTGACCTAACCATAAAAGACACCTCACCTCAAGACATGTGTATAGTAACTCTCTCTCTCTCTCCCATGATTATCTTGAACCATTGCACGTCGAACAAGTCGACAAAAAATCCTCTGTAATCGATCCTCAAAATCTCTTGCAGCGTGCCGAAGTAAGTGAGTTCCGCCACCACAGGATCTGCATCAGAGGAACGTCGTCGACTAGACTGTTCAAATTTTGCCATGATTCCACAATCTTGAGTAAAACGCTTTTTGTCGATTCGTTCCACCCTAAAATGTCGACCTTTACACCATGCTGCTGTGTATGACTTATACTACAACGATTAAAGATTATGAGTGGCCGTTCAAACGTTTATAAATAAAGTCACTTGCTAGTCGTACATTGCAAACTTACCTTGGTCGCGCAACGCCGAGAGTACTCCCACTCTTCCTCAGTCACTTCGTCACCGCATTGTTGTGCGCTTTTCAATTGGTCGTGCAACCATCTTAAGCTCATGAAGGTTGGTAGGCTCTCTAGAACCGCTGGATAGTGCATCGGTGGTCGTCTTCCCCGTCTCCACTCGATTCGTGCCCTTTGTCGCTCTTGCTTTGCATCCTCATATTGTGAAATCCACTTTTGCATCACTGGATTGTGAAGCATGCAAAATCGGTTGATTTTAGCCTCTAGATCTTCCGTCATCTTCTTCTCAACACCGAGATTGCACATGACAATCCCAGATATGCGCTCATCATCTATGGTTCGCCATAGCGTGTCCCGGGCTTTATCAAATCCGTCTAGCCACTCTCCAATGTACACTAGGGACTCTGATACCAACCAACCTTCTGCCATGCTACCCTCCGGACGTGCCTTTTGACGCACATATCCCTTAAGCGTTTTCATGAAACGTTCTAAGAAGAACATCCATCTGGAATGAACTGTGCCAGCTATTTCCACCTCATCAACTATGTGAACAAGAAGATGCACCTGAATGGTTAGCATGGTAGTAGGAAAATGTTTCTCAAACATGCACACAAGCTCCGCAGCATTTAGTTTGGCGAATGGTATGGAGTCTACGTTGATCTCCTTTTGTGAGATCCATTGCACCAGCTTTGCAAGTTTGTAGATTGTGTTACGGACGTCGAGAGACAAACATCCCTCAATGGCAACCGGTAAAATAAACTATAAAGTATGTGCAGCAATGATATTAAAGTCCACATTTTATGCAATGATATTAAAGTCCACTATGAACGTACCTGACACATTTTATGCCAATCGTGTGACTTCAAACCGGTAAGCTTTCCTTCTTTAGTAAAACACGTTCGGAGCGAGTGCATTACGCCAGTGGGGGTCCGCAAAGATCGAATGGTCTCTTTTACTTTGCGTTCTTGGGCTCCTGTGAAAATCCATGGTGCTTTAGGGAGTTTTATCGATCCATCAGACGCTGTTTGCGGCCAATATTGCTCCATATGATCCACATTTCTAAGGTCAACTCTGGCTCCCAAAGTATCTTTCTTGCCGGTCAGATGGTTCCATAGTAGATTACCCACATTCTTGAATATGTGCATTGGATCGAGCAAGTGATTGATCATGAGTCGGGGCCAGTATGGTAACTCGTACCATAGAGATAGTCTCTTCATCCCTGGAGGCAATCCGTCATCGCACATGTCCTTCTGCTCTAACCATGCTTGTGCAGACATCCTTGGTGGCTCTCTTCCCAAAAAGCCATCGCGTAACACATGATTCTCTGGAAGATACGCTTGATGACCTTCGTAGATTTGCTTCTTCAGTGAGGGTGCCCTACGTGCATTCAGTCTAGGTCCACATGTGACACATGCTCTGTATCCGTTTGTTTGAAGCCCTGCATGTATACACATGATAATAGATCAACTATGGGAAAAAACAAGATTTACAGTGTCTGAATGAGGAGTGTCAAGAGATCACCTGAGCATTCTGTTAGCCCGGGATAGTCATGCATGGTCCACATTAGAATGCCTCTGATCAATGCATCCGTCGCACAGCATGCTTGCATTGATTACAAGGACATAAGATCCTCGTTGAGAGATAGGTGTTTCGGTTGGACGGTCCCACATCCTCGTCACTACTCATAATGAGGATAAAAATCTTATAACCTGGACAAAAAATTTAATATTCTATTGGCATTCTTCGTCTTATCTCTCTCTCTCTCTCTCTCTCTCTCTCTCTCTCTCTCTCTCTCTCTCTCTCTCTCTCTCTCTCTCTCTCTCTCTCTCTCTCTCTCGCTTTACCTCACATTCTCTAGTCATGTCAAATCCCCGCACACCTCGGTCTAGAGGTGCACGGAGATCAGAACCACCGGGTTATAATCTCGTCTTTATTGTTCAATACCTATATTTGTGGGTACAAGAAATCTACACACCCACGTCTACATGATACTGCATGTAGTGGACAAAACCCCTTTGCCTCTTCTCTAGCTGTAGCACTTCACAACATCTTAACATCTTTTCACAGAAGATCTTTTCACTGTTCGTCTAACTCTAAACCCTAAACCATAAGTAATTCTTGCGTGGACTCGAACTAACGTAAATAAGCGTAAATCTAAATAAACGTAAATCTAACTAAAAATAAACCTAAATCTAATTTAACGTAAGTCTACATCTAACCTAATCTTTAACGTCTTTTGGGATAGTTTCCTACGACGTTAAAACTCTCTTCTTCTTGTGTGTGTGTGTGTGTGTGTGTGTGTGGGTAAACCTAAATAAACCTAAGTCTAATCTAATATAACATAAATCTAAATCTAACGTAAATTATGTTATATTAAAAACAAAGAACTAAACTAACAGGGATTATAAGAACCTTAAAACTGATTTAACACATAATTTTTCACATAACTCGGCAAGAGTTGGCATTCTCATCACTAAAGATGTGAGAGTTAACTTCCGGCGGTGACGCTGCCTCATCTCCATCGGCATCTGATGACAGCAATTGGCCCTTTAGACCGTTCTTGCTCTTGTTACTAACTTTGAAGTTGCTGTTGAATGACTAGAGGTTGTCTAGATGGTCATTGTGTCGGGGATGTAGTGACTCTTGCCGCCCTGAAGATCCACCTTCTTCCCTATCTTCTGAAGACATTTCACCAGTACTTTTGGATCGACGGAGCCCACCATGAGTGAAGGCAGCAATACCCTATATTCCATTGAGGGCTTTCTTCACCCGCTTCATGCAGGCATCGCAGTCTATGGAGACCTAAATCTAATCTAATATAACGTAAATCTAAATCTAGCGTAAATAAACGTAAATCTAGTTAAAAATAAACCTAAATCTAATCTAATTTAAATTAAATAAACCTAAATCTAATTTAACATAAGTCTACATCTATCTTAATCTTTAACGTTTTTTAAGATAGTTTCCTACGACGTTATAACTCTCTTCTTCTTGTGTGTGTGCGCGTGTGTGGATGTGTGTGCCAATAAAAAGAGATAAATGGTATAACCTTTCTATCACCCATGCCAAGTATGATAGATTGATTATGCCATTTCCCTCTTGAATAATAGGTCTTGAGTTCAACTCCTCGTCGGCTAGATCTTTAGGTCTTTTAATTTTAATTAGTTTCCTACGACGTTAAATTAGTTTCTCTCTCTTTCTCTCTCAATGTGTGTGCGTTTTTTTGGATCGTATGCATGTTTTCTCTCTCTTTTCCTCTCTCAATGTGTGCGTTTTTTGTTTATGCATGTTCTCTCTCTCTTTTCCTCTCTCAATGCGTGCGTTTTTTGTTTATGCATGCTCTCTCTCTCTTTTCCTCTATCAATGTGTGTGTGCGTTTTTGTTTATGTTTGTACTCTCTCTCTCTCTCTCTCTCTCTCTCTCTCTCTCTCTCTCTCTCTCTCTCAAAAACACTATGTGTGTGTGTGTATGTGTGTGTGTGTGTGAGAGAGAGAGGGAGAGAGAAAGAGGGGAAGGGAACATGAGAATGAGGAGAGGGAAGGAGCATACATGGCTCTCCTTCCTCTCCTCGTGTGTGTGTGTGTGTGTGTGGAGAAGAAAGAGAGAGAGAGAGAGAGAGAGAGAGAGAGAGAGAGGGAGAGTGTTACCTGCTCCTTGCTTGAGGGCGCCGAAAAACTCAGATCTGAGATCTGAGTTTTTGGGCGCGCTCGGTTATTTTTTTAGCCCAGTCGGCGTCGCTATGAGCGTCGCAAATTTACAAAGAAATTTGCGACGCTCATAGCGACGCCGGGAATTTTTTTTTTGAGCGTCGCTGTGTGAGCGTCGCTAATATGAATAGCCTCTTGTAGTGTTAATGTTGCAATTTGGTCGACAGCTACTAGGAATAATGTGTATCAAATCCTTGCAGCACTAAACAACTTAGCTGAGGATACATTGCCTTTCTTTGCAATTTGGTCGCAAGATGTTTGCTACACCGCTCAAACTCAAAAATTGTTTAGACCCGACAATCCAAACGTTGAGGCAATGTTCAAGCCTCTAGCCAAAATTTCCATGGGGTTTGAATGTGATCCACAAAGAACAGTGCTTATTGATGACTCTCCTTACAAGGGATGTATTTCACCAGCAAACAATTGCATTTTTCCACCACAATTTGATGCTGAGAAGATGGTTGACAATATGCTCTTGGAGGAGCTACTGCCATACTTGATTCATCTTGATGAGAGAAGGGATGTGCGTGATTTAATTGCTTCTAATCGTTATGGACAACCTATAGTGACAAATGATAGTGAATACAAACAAATCATGGAGTATTGGAAGCAGAAAAATGATGTTTGGTCAGCTAAGGTGTTCTTTACAAGAAGAATACCACCTGCAAAAGGTGACAGGGATGAAACTATCATTGAAAATGCAAGTGACACAAGCCACCGCAATGAAATGAGAAGAGCCCAAATACAAGAGATGCAAAGGAGCGTACACCCATTGAAAGCATGAAGGCATCACAATTGACCACTTTAGCTAGGCAATTGGGTTGTAACACAAAAGGAGTTTTGAAGGCAACCACAGCAAAGGCTTATATAAATAAGGTGAAAGCTGAGAACAATCTTCTAAGGCTGGATAGAAAGCAACCCTAAGGTACTAGTGACATGTCATATATTCTTGATACACTATTTGAACACTCATGTGCATGGTATCTAACAAATCTTTCTTTTTATTCCTTCCTGCAGGATCTTACAAAGGATACTACTAGATGGAGCTCAATCAATAGAGATTTTGATATGTTTGCTCAAAATAATGAAGCAGTCATTTACATTTTTTGTTTATCAATTTCTTGAGAGACTTTCTTTTAGTTTGTAATCATCAAATGAAATGAAAAGTATCCTTCTTATAAGATTGCTGATCTTTTTCTCGTTCAAAAATTTCAATTGTGATTTATAGTTTTGTTAGCATGAGATTGTGCTTTTTTAGTTTGAAAAAAACTGTCAAAGATCCAAGTCTTTTTGGCTTTACTTAAGTTATTAATTGTGAAAGATCCAAGTCTTTTTGCTTTACTTAAGTTATTGATTGTCTATGTAATAGTCCTTAAAACAATATCGGATGGCTTTCTTGCTCCCATGTCTCACATTGGTCTTTAGGTAAGACAAGTGGTGACCTTGAAAGTATGGTCTCATATCTCGATCAAGTGAAGAGACATGAAGCTTAAATATCACTACTATGTATCTAGTGTTAAACTCCATCAAGACAAAGATACTAGAGTGCCAAATTGCAGTCTAGTTTAAGTGAAAATCCATTTGAGCTAAGGTAAAACTTATAGTGCCTCATTTTTCTAGGATTCTACACCATCAAGGAAGTTAGAATCTAGCACAAACCAATTAAGACTCTTTTGGAGCCTAGATAGGACAATTCATGGAACTTAAGAGACTTATTATTGAGTTAGAGTCTAGTTTAGATAAGCAAAAGATCTTCAAACCAGCACTTGACTTTCTTACTATTCAATATTCAAAGTCCCTTGAGGCTAACAAACTACATACCTACTTGTAACCTAACTAATGAGTAATTATATAGATCTAAGCAAGTATATATAATGAGTCTTCAAACTAATAAACCAAGGGAAGAGAGTAGCAAGGTCCACTACTTGTCCAAGCTCAGCTCTAGACAACATAGAAAGATGCTAGTTCTACTAATTGTCTAATTATAGGCATGGAGAAATGATAGAAGGTTGAACACTTGTCCAACCTATCATCTCTAGTAAGATGGGAGGTTTGGCCTTAAGATTCACCATGTAACCAACCTATACATCATTGTATTATGAAGAGTAGAAAAGCAAAGCTCCACCACTTGTCCAAGCTAGTTCTAAAATCCACATGGAGATAAGCAAGCTCCACCATTTGTCAAATCTCTCTTCCATTAAAACATGAAAAAACTCATCTATGTTGTACAGGGGGGACTTTTTTCCAAGGTCCACCACTTGTCCAAGCTAGGATCCATTAAAACATGGAAATAAACAAAGCTCCACCACTTGTCCAACCTTTAGAGTTGCAAAGTGTATGGGTTGTCTAAACTAGGTATGGGAAAATAATTGAAGGTCCACCACTTGAAACATGGAGCGAAGCAAGCTCCACCATGTCTCCAATATGCTAGACTCCATTGAAACACCCTAAACCCATGATATTTTGTACATGGGGGATGTACATTCAAGATCCACCACTTGTCCAACCTAGTATCCCTAGTAGCTTGATAGCTTTGGTCTCAAGATTCACCACTTGTCCACTCTATGTCATTGTATTAAAAAGGATTGGGTGTTAAGGTCCACCACTTGTCCAACCTATAAGGTTATATTTTAAATGGTTGTTTTTCTCACAACTTGAACTACCCATGATATGTTTTATATGGGAGTTTTGTTTCAATTTCCACCACTTGTCCAAGCTAACTCTATTGAAACATAGAGAGAACCAAAGATCCACCACTTGTCCAAGCTAAGCTATATTGAAACATGGAGAGAAGGATGCTCCACCATTTCTCCAAGATAGGCTTCATTGAAACATGGAGAGAAGAAAGCTCCACCATGTCTCCAAGCTAGGATCCATTTAAATGCCCTAAACCCATTTTATTTGTACATGGGGGGTTTTATTTCAAGGACCACCACTTGTCTAACCTATTATCCCTAGTAGCACGAGTGGTTTGGTCTCAAGATACACCACTTGTACACTCTATGTCATTATATTAGGAAGAACTATGTATTAAGGTCCACCACTTTTCCAACCTATAAGATTATATCTTAAATGGTATCCTTTCTCACCACTTGAAATGCCCATGATATGTTTTACATAGGGGTTTCATTCCAAGGTCCACCACTTGTCCAAGCTAACTCTATTCAAACATAGAGAGAAGCAAAGGTCCACCACTTGTCCAAGCTAACTCTATTCAAACATAGAGAGAAGCAAAGGTTCACCACTTGTCAAAGCTAGGCTCCATTGAAGCATGGAGAGAAGTAACCTCCATCATTTTTCCAAGATAGGTGCCATTCAAACATGGAAAGAATCAAGATCTACCATGTCTCCAAGATTCTAAGCTCCATTGAAACACCCTAAAACCATGATATTTTGTACATGGGGTGTTTACATTCAAGGTCTACCACTTCTCTAACGTATTATACCTAGTAGCATGAGTGGTTTGGTCTTAAGATTCACCACTTATCCACTCTATGTCATTATATTAAGAATAATTGGGTGTTAAGGTCCACCACTTGTCTAACCTATAAGGGTATATCTTAAATGGTATCCTTCACCACTTGTCAAGGTCCATCACCACTTTTCCAACCTGTAAGGTTATATCTTGAATGATATTTTTCCTTATCACTTGTAATGTCCATGCTATGTTTTACAAAGGGGTTTTGTTCCAAGACCCACCACTTGTCCAAGCTAACTCTATTGAAACATAGAGAGAAGCAAAGTTCCACCACTTGTCCAAGGTAGGCTCCATTGAAACATGGAGAGAAGGATGATCCACCATTTCTCCAAGATAGGTTCCATTGAAACATTGAGAGAAGCAATCTCCACCATGTCTCCAAGCTAGGCTCCATTGAAATACCCTAAACCCATAATTTTGTACATGAGGGGTTTACATTCAAGGTCCACCACTTGTCCAACCTATTATCCCTAGTAGCACGAGTGGTTTGGTCTCAAGATTCACCACTTGTACACTCTATGTCATTATATTAAGAAGAACTATGTGTTAAGGTCCACCACTTGTCCAACCTATAAGGTTATATTTTAAATGGTATCCTTTCTCACCACTTTAAATGCCCATGATATGTTTTACATGGGGGTTTCATTCCAAGGTCCACCACTTGTCCAAGCTAACTCTATTAAAACATATAGAGAAAGAAAGGTCCACCACTTGTCCAAGCTAGGCCACCTTGAGACCTAAATACCCATTCTACACTAGAGCATTGGTTAAGCCTTATGCACTTCAAGCATACCTTTAACAACAAGTAGTAGTTATTAGTTGACTTAAGTCTAGTTGACCTCCATGGTATTGAGACTAAGAGAGAGTGTAGCATAAAAAAGAGTCAGGATTTTCATTTGACTTTCTTTCTATTAATGAGTAGATCATAGATGGATTTTGGTATCTAATAAAACCTAAGGGTAGACAATGTAAAACTCATGTCTATTGTTGTGTTTGCATTAAGTGTTCTTGTTCTTTCATTTCAGAACCATTAGAGAAAAATGGATTGGCTATATGCTGGCATAAATTGAAGAAAACTATTGAATTACCCATCCAACCTCCTCCAAGACCTTGTCCAAGGAATGAATCACCTCCTTATCAGCTACCACTTGCTTTCAAGGACATCAAAAGAGTACTTATCTTGGATCTAGAGGGGTTACTTCTCAAGACAATTGAAATGAAACATGGAGATTCTATGCCATCTTGGGCTCAACACATGCGACTTGTGGAGGATAAAGATGAAGTTTATCATGTGGTGCGACCAGACGCACAAAGTTTTTTGGATTTTTGTGCTGAATACTTTGAGCTATGGATATGGAGTTGCTATAACTTAACAAGGGTGCAACGCATCACACAAAAATGTTTTCCTGAGCAGTATACCAAGTTCAAGGTGTTTATGAATAACAAAAATTTCCAGAATCCAAATATTATGTTAGGATTTACAAGGGTTTATCACAAAAATTTGAGTGATATTTGAGGATTTGGATGCAAACAATACCTTAATTTTTGATGACACTCCATATAGGGTGATGTGGAACATGCCAGGGACATATCTTATATTTCCAAAGATGTGGAGGCAAACTTCCGAGCAACTTCAAAACTTCTTGCAGAGAACCATAATTCCATGGTTGGTAGGATGGTTGTATGCAAGAGATAAGAGAGTCTATACATACAACACAATTGTAAATCAGTATAGTGATTCTGAGACAAATTATGTCCTTGGTGTGTACTTGTCAACACGAAAGAATTGAATAAATATGGTCATAAGATGCTTTTTTTATTCTAGTGTGTATCTTTCAACATTTGTATAATTTGATATAGTCTTTTTTATAAAAAAACAAAGATGTGTCAATTTTATGAACACTTGAATGGAGTGCACCCTACTATAAGGGGACTTCAATGTACTATTGGAGTGCATCCTATTGTAAGGGGACTCTGATGTATTGCTAGAGTGCACCCAAATTTTTGGAGACTCATTTTTTATTTGATTGGGGCCTATGTTGGGTCATATAGTAAAAGAAATTCATTTTTTGTCAATTCATATCGAGGTTGCATTTATTTGTAACTATGAGAGAATTGATGTTTGATGTCAAAATAAAACTTGTAAGTATGGATCAGAGAATTCATGGACTTTAAATATGTGAGAGGGATCTTTTTCTTGGGCACAAATGTTTGCTTCAAGAATTTTGTCATTACATACTTTACGTGAAAGAGTTTTAGAACCTAAAAGACTTTGAAAACAAAACTATGGAATCTAAGTGCATGTATTCTTGAATGGCTTGAAAGTTGATGTATACATGCATGTCGCCTTGATGAAGATTTAGATCTGACAAGATGCAAAGCTAGAATTCTTGGACGTTACCTTTGTCAATTTGGTAATAACATATTTAACTTTCTTTTATTATGGGTGGAAAATATATTATTATGTGCATTTGGAACCTAATTGCTTGACCTTCAAACCAAGATTCCTATGTTATTTTTTCATATACTTTTTTGTAATGAATTAATATTGTGGATACAAGGTCCACCACTTGTTCAAGCTAGATCTAAGAAAGTATATATACTGAGTCTTCAAACTAGTAAACCAAGGGAAGAGAGAAGCATGGTCCATCACTTGTCCAAGCTTATCCCTAGACAACATAGAGAGATGTTAGGTCTACTAATTGTCCAATATAGTCATGGAGAAATGATAGAAGGTTGATCCACTTGTCCAACCTATCATCTCTAGTAAAATGGGAGGTTTGGCCTTAAGATTCACCATGTAATCAACATATACTTCATTGTATTATGAAGAGTAGAAAAGCAAAGCTCCACCACTTGTCTAAGGTAGTTCCAAAATCAACATGGAGAGAAGCAAGCTTCACCATTTGTCCAAGATAGGTTCCATTAAAACATGGAAAACCTCATATATGTTGTACATGGAAGCTTTTTTTCCAAGGTCCACCACTTGTCAAAGCTAGGATCCATTAAAACATGGATAGAAACAAGGCTCCACAACTCGTCCAACATTTATAGCTGCAAAGTGTACCGGTAGTCTAAACTAGGCATGGGAAAATAATAGAAGCTCCACCACTTATCCAATATATTATCTCTAATAGCATGGGAGGTTTGGTCTCAAGATTTAAAAATTGGCTAACCTGTATTTCATTGTATTATGATGAATTTATTGTCCAAGCTAACTCTATTGAAACATAGAGAGAAGCAAAGGTCCACCACTTGTCCAAGCTAGTCTCCATTGAAACAAGGAGAGAAGCAAGCTCCATCATTTCTCCAAGATAGGCTAGCATGGATAAGTGCACCTTGAAACCAACCTTCCTATGAGGCAATAGAGCATATGCTACATATTTTATGTATGCCCCATGCCTCAAATTAAGAAGTTATAGATTAGAAGTGGACCTTGCTTGAATGTCACATGCAATAAATTAAGGAAAAATAGCCAAGTGGATTGTATTCCTCAATGGATCCTTGCTTTCACAAGTTGTGAACCTTGAGTCACTTTTACATTAACTTGGACAAGTGGTGGACCTAGAAACCAAGCTCTCCATGTTGAGATAAGTTGTAGGTAGGACAGTAGAACATAGACAACGATAATGGATGCAATATGCTCATCTCCTAATAATCCAATTGATTGAAACCATGGTATTTTAGTTGTTTTCATTGTGTATTGTATGTGCATAAAGTTGAATGAGACCTTAAGAAAACTCAAATTTTTGGCAAAATCTCTATATTTTGTACATGATATATTGAAAGTTGTCCAACCTGGGAATTGGGATTTTCCCACTTTACCTAATATGGTCTTGTAAATTGATTAACATAATTGAGCATATATCTAAAGAGAGAAAGAGGAGGGAGAGAGAGGTGAATGGATTACACGATCAAAAAAATTCATAACTGCAAAATGTTTATGAATCATCTTCCAAAAGATCTCTACATGAAGCATCATCCAATTCTAAGTCCATGGCTCCTAAATCAATAAAGAGAGGAACGGAATTGTCGTTTGTGGATGCATTGCCAGCTTCCTCATCTTTGAGTTCGTCATCCTCCATCTAAGCGTCTTCATTATCATGACAATGATCCTCGCTAAGACTTACTGCCATCGGACTTGATTCATCGACCTCCGTCTCCTCTGTTTTCACCTCATCCAAAGTCGGAGGTGGAAGAGGGTCGAAGATAGTCTCCACTTCATTAGTGGAAAAAATGGTTCTCCCCCGAGGTGTTACGGGAATTACGAACCAAAGTTTTGGTTGGTGGATTGCTAGGATATAGATGACCTATAAAATAGAAGCTCAAAGTGAGTAACATTGGTATAACTAATGATACAACAAGTAAATAAGAATAAGAAACGTACATGTCACTCACATGCTCACAATTGCCCGGTTACACTAAATTGTCATACCTCCCTGTGTGATGCACACTAGAGTCCACCATGTAGAGGCCATTCTCATGTCGTCTAGACACATTTTCAAACCACTTGCACTCGAAGATGAAGCTATGAAAGGTTCTAAAATTAACCTTTAGTATCCTTCAATAGTTTCACAGTACCTGGCTTCATCATCACCGTCTGTGTCAAAGTTGCCCATGATGGAATAATCCATGGTGGTTCTATGCTCGTCAATGTGGCCCATACGAAAGTGATGACCCTTTGACCACATAGAGTTAAAGGAAAGGCACTACAAAATAGAAAAATATTTTAATTTATCAAATACATATTAAAGATAATTTTAACAAATAGCGAGACAATATGGTTTAGGTATATGAGTACTCTACCTTTGGTACGTAGCCTCATGCATACTCCCATTCTTTGTTGGTGATGTCTTCTCCGCTGTGTTAGAAGCTGGACACACCCCACTGCATCTAACTACTCGTCGGACTATTATTTTTGTAATTATTCATTCATTGAGGAAAACCCGATTTTTCACCTTGTAAATATTGGGACTTACAGAAGTTTCCAGATTGTATCCCAGTTTTGATAGTTAGATTGAGTAGATGGTTGATTTTGGAAATTTAGGGTTTGAGAAGTTGTAAGGTATATATACCACTTTTTGACCTTAATGAAAGGACCCTTTTGTCATTTTAAAACAAGTTTGATGTCTGTGAGTGAGCGTACTGTGTACGAGAGAGAGAGTGTGAGCTTTGTCTTGACGCTAAGTGTGCTATGGTGGTCGGAATCGAGTGCGGAGAAGTGCAGCGTGTTGTCCCCGAATAGAGCTATGCGCCGATACCAACATTGCGCGCGTACGGTCCGGCTTTGGGAGCTCCTTCTACGAGCTTCATCGGTTGTTTGGGTGAGCATACGTTATCCGATTTCGCATTGCAGTATATCCACGCGTTCACATTGAGTAGAACTACACATTAGGCACTTCAGATTTCGGAACCGAAGACCTGCAAATTTCGGCCAGACATCCTACGTGTTTCTGCACCGGGTGTTTTGGGTCGTGATTTTGGTTCATAGACCTTCGAGAGAGTGGCCTATAGGTATTAGTAGGGTCTCCTTCAAGTTCTATGGTGTTTCGAAAGTGTTTGATGGGTGTTCGGCTCTAGCAAACGTTGTACGAAGTTTCCTCTTTTGCACTCTTGAAGGTTGTGACTTAGACAATTGGTAGAGACCTCTGTAGGAATTAGTTAGGAATCGGTCGAGTGTAGGTTGACACCTTATGCTTGCTTCCACACGCCTGCATGTCGAGCTTTGTCCTTAGCTGACATTACTTGTTAGGTGAGTTCTCGCTGTACATGTGCTGACGTCCGTCGCGGCGTATCCGTCCAACATTGGCGCTGCTACCGGGGACAAAAACCTTAGGTAGGTGGCCGAGACTAATCCTTGAGGATTGGGATTTTTGGCTTGCCAAGAGTCTCACTTTACATTTAGATAGGATCAGAGGGTGGAGGACTCTCTAGGTCTTAGAGGGAGTCTAGGAAGTGTGTGTCTGGCCTAGATCCTTCGACTTAGGTAGAGGAGGTAGACTTAGGTAGTTTTAGGTAGTAGTCGAGTTCTAGAGTAGGAGTTGGAGTGTTAGAAGCGGTGAGAGGAGAGCTTGAGAGTCCAGAGAGGCCAAAAAGAAACCAAAAACACCATTATCACCATTTCTTCATGATAGGTAGGAGTAGAGTAAGTAGGACATCATGATTCAGATCTAGAGCATTTCATGCATGTACACTTGCTTGGTAGAATCATTACAAGTTTGTAAAAGACGCAAAAAGACGCAAAAGTGTGGTTGAAAGACTAATTGAAGTCCAAAAGTTACTGTGAGTGTTTCTGATAGATCTACAGAGCAGCAGGAGCATTCCTGTCAGAAAAGACTTTAATTTTAAGCCAATAGACATCCTACGCGTATGATGTCTACATGCCAATCTGGGAGGAATTTTGGGATTTTGAGGTGACCAGTGTGTTCAGAAGGTAGGGTTTACCCTAATTTCAACTGGAAAGTGGAAATTTGGCCATATCTTGACAGGATAACGCCAGATAAACTGAAATTGCTACACATCCTACCCAAATAGTGCCAAAACATTAACTTGAGACCAAAACCATAAGTTGGATGCATGAGTATGTCTTGCATGATACATTGAGTGACTGAAAGGGTTTTCACCTCATTTGGGTAAGAAAATTGGGTTCAAAGTGGACTTTAGCACTTTTGACTGAAAAAGCAAAAACAGCTGAAGATTGGGACTTTTGACATCCAAATCAAAATTTAAGCATACCACTGGGATACTGACATCAAGGGGAAGTTGTGGACAAATCTGGGGTTAAACAGGCCAAAAAGACATCCTACGCGTAGGATGTCTTCTGAGTGATTTGGGACTCCAAACTGAATTCTGAGTATACCAAAGTGATCAGCAACTCAAGGGGAGCTTGAGTCTTGAGTTTAAAGCCATTCTGAAGAAAAAGACATTCTACGCGTAGGATGTCTAATGCAAGAAAATGAAGCCAGAATTTGACTTTGAGCATTGTAAGGTGTTATATAGCCTAAGGCAAGCCTCCTAGTCAATTTTGGTCCAATTTGGAGTTGATTAGACTGATCAATACCATCAACAGGCCGTCGGAACAGATTTCCGACTCATTGACTAGCTAATAGGTGTCCAAATAAAAAAGTAAAAGCAGCTGTAAGCTCAGCACAACAAAGGAAAACAACATTGTAAAAAGCCAGGCAAAACACAGCAGGAGACATCCTATGCGTAGGATGTCTATTGGGGCATACTGCAGAGAAAATTTAGCCTGGCCTAGACAGTGAGGTTGCATTTGGCTTAAGGGTTCCAGAACTTCTTTCAGAAGTGAATTTGGACCTTGTTTGCCCATTTGACGAAGCAAGGACTGAATTCAGACTTTTTCACGTAAATTGACCAACATCTGAGGGAATACTGTCTCAGATTAGCAAACCTAACCCAGAACATCAGTAGTGTATAAAATACAATAGTGGTTGAGATTAACTCTCCATTTATACCAATCATTACTAAGATAACCTCTAGCAGATAAATGCTTTGATTCAATTGCCGAACTTAAAATGCTTGTATACAGGTATATTCAGCAACAAAGCAAGAAGTTGTGCAGAGACTGACCCATTGCCAGGTGAGTGGTTGGAATTGTGATAAATTACATTGATAAGTTTGATGTATTTAAGATCAAGAAGATACATTGTTAGAGACCAGAAGGTGGCAGGTGACCAAGGTAGCTTAGTGTCCACCAAAGAGAGTGTAACTCAGGCAAGGCTAGATCCGCTAGCACCGATTATTGAGGAAGGTAGTGATACTGACACTTAGTCAGACAAATCTTTCTTCATGATGGGTAGTCAATAGCCAGAAGGTTTCATCTATGATGGACCTATGCAAGGAGGAAGCACCTCCCAAAATCCTTTGAATGATTCCAGGCTCACGGTGATCTTCTTAGAGGGAACAAACTCAAGAGGAGCCCTAGTCTATTCTGACTATCAAGGCCGCAAGTGCATTTGTATTGAAGAGAGGCCAGCACAAAGATTGGAGATAATCCGAGTGTATGATGATGGAGATAGATTCCGAGACGAAAAGGGGAATCACTATTTAATAGTTAGCAACCTTGAAGATTACAACAGATATGGAGATAATGTGGCAAAAGGGAAAATGGTTTCAGAAACTCAAGAACCGCCACCAAACATTGATCGGCCCGGAGCTATTTTTATGTATGATAAGAAAACAACTAGGATTCCAAATTATAACGAGAATGTGGGAATCTACAAACATGAGAGTGACGGTATTGTCTCTTACTTTCGCAGCAAAGAACCATACGTAAACGAACTAAGCAAAGACAAGCTTCTTTACTTATTCTCTTATGAAACTGCTTCGGGGAAGGGCATAGTTTTCGTTGATAGATACGGGCGAGAATACCAACGTATTCTCCCAGAGGAAGTAGAAAGAGCAACAGGTCCAGGAGCATCAACATATGCCCCTGAGGAAATACCGAGAGCCGCCCATACCCCAAGCAAGTCAACAAATCCATTTTCAGATGAGTATGACACTACCTCTCATTCCACCCGACCGCAAGCATTCAACAACCAAGACCAACCAGCAAACCAGCCATCATTGCAGGCATGGCTTCAACAGAGTGCAACAATGGAACCAGACCGAAATCGAGATGGTTATCACGCCGCACGAGGGCTCAAGGATTTTCAAGAACCACCACACTATTCAAGGTATCAAGTAGAGAGTAAGCCAAAGACACAAGGGTCGACAGAGCCTAGAGGACCACCCATGGAACGAGTTCGAAGAGAAGAACCACCTCCAGCGAGAACCGTTAGAAATTATGGCTTAGGAGCACCATTGGGAGAGGAACCAGCCTATCACAGAAGGCCTGAGAAGGTGTATCAACTGGGACGGGGTGATCCAATGATGAGGTTTGTAGACCATCGCAGAATTAGACCTTCTCAAGTGCAAAAATGGGTAAACAAGAAATACACAGGAAACAGAGACTCAAGAGATCATGTAGCAGCCTTTGTGCGTGTAATTAGAGCCGAAGAGGTGTTAGATTTTCCTACCCAATTCGCAGGGTTTGGACTAACCCTAGAGGATGATGCTGCCACTTGGTTCGACTCTGTAGAGCGTAGAGACTTTGAGTCGATGGAGGAAGTGTTTGACGAGTTTATTGAGGAATTCTCTCAAAGGGGAATAACTCATAATACCGTCTCACAAATCCATAAATTCAAATAGAGAGATGGAGAATCTGTACGAAAGGCAGTCCTAAGACTAAAAAGATATGTTCAATTCTGTCCTGTTGAAGAACTTCCAACTCAGTCTAGACTTATGCTGATATTCATCCAAGGACTAAGGAATGCAGATCTCCAGAAATACTTACATATGAAGAGGAGCACGACGTTGAATGAGTTGACCAAGGAGGCTCTGTGCCTTGTGGACAATTGTATAGTCTACAAAGAAGGAGAGTTCAAGGACCTTGATGACGATTCATCTTCACAGCAAAGTGGAAGCAAGTCTTCCAAGACAACACTGAAAGGCGAAATAGCGGTAAACCAGGAGCAGCTCGTAGATGAAGTGCTAAAAAAGATCAACTTGTACGCCAAACCCCAGGCTAAACAGCCCAAGTGGTGTGCTATTGAACAAAAATGGACAAACCATGGGACCGAGGAATGTTATTATAACAAGGGATATGTGAGGGAGAGACCTTACGCTCCCCAAGCTCCAGTAGCTTCCCCTCAAGTTCCACCGATGCCCAGATATCAAGCAGGCAACTTACCAGGACCTGTAGGTGTAGAAAGACCACAACCGGTATTGGGGCAACAACCACCCCTACCAGGTTTACGACCAGTTGGTATAAGATACACACCAACGGTAACTGAATCAGAAGAAAAGGCTTTGGTGCCTATGCATGCATATTATGAAGATCCCAATGGATATGCCGAAAACCTTGTCTATTATCCACCGGAAGAACCCTCGACACCAGAACCATGGAGCATGATAGGGAATCAAGGACCACCAACTGCTGCACAGGCTGCAGGAGAAGGAAGATATAGCTTAGATGAACGAACACTGATGTTCATAGCCAATGGAGGCATTGGTGGAGAGAGATAGGATTACGAGCAAAGAGGGGCTCAAGGAGCACCTCAAAAACCCAAGGGACCCTGTTACAAGTGTGGAGGAGACCATTGGCTGAGAGACTGTCCTCATGATGAAATCATTAGAGTCAATGCGTATTGCCCAGAATGTGGAATTACTCATTTGATTCCCGATTGCCCTAAAAACCCGAGCAAAGGAGCAAAAACCACCCTGAACATGTTAGAAACAGTACCCTCCAGTGGAGGATCGGAAAATGAAACAATCATACCTATTCAGGCGGTAGCACGAGCCCAAGCCCAAAGAAGGACGAACGAACCCATAGTTGAAGAACCAAAAACCGATGCCCAAAGTTCAGAAACGAAAAATCAGAGAAACACTTGGAAAGTTAGAAAGGCGCGTAGGAAGTCCAGGAAAGAACGGGAGCAAGCATCCCTATCTGAGGAGTTGAAACATACAAAGAACAGATTGGAGCGGTTAGAGGATCTAGCTAGCTTAAGCTCACACACCACAACAGCCAGAGCACCCAAGGAAATAGCAGAGCCCAAAAGTGCAGGATCAGGAGGATCTGTACTGGCAGACAAGGTAAACGAGCATTTGAATGCACTTCTAAAAGTTTATGAAGCTCGACTTAAAAAGAACCAAACCCACGAGCAAAGGTGGATGACTTATCCATATGCAGAAATAGAAAAACAGAGGTTGGATATGTGGAAAAAGATGATCGAGACGGCTCAATCATTGATGGAAGACCCGTTGGGTAAACCGGCAAATTGTCATGACGCACCAGCTCCAACCCCTATCCAACCAACATTAGAGAAACATGAAGAAACAAAGGAAAGACTCACTAATGATTATGAGTCCAGAGGAGAGCCTATCGTAGTGCCAAATACCACTGATGGGGCAAGTGACGGGTTCCAGCCCAAAATATTGGCAGAAATGGGTAAGGACGATAGCGGTCTAGATGATCTATGGAAGAAAATCCGTGAAGCCAACGAGGCTAATAGGATGAGTAACCCCATGAATAGCACGAGAAAAGAAAAGAATATGATCTTACCTCCTATTGAAGAATTTGAGGCAAGTTCGCAGATAGACTTTGAGATATGTTCACAAGGGGGAGACCAAGGATCTATTAGTTCGAGGCATAGCCAACCAGACTCTTTGAGAACTTTACCCTCTTACCTGGGAGAATATGAAGCTAAGTCGGAAGTGAGACCAATCCCATCTCAAAGACTTTCTTCTAACAAGGTGATGGATTCACAAGGATTGATTGAGCTATTATCCACCCGGTGCCATGTACAATCACGTTAGCAGAACTCCTAAGGTTAAGGCCAAACATGTGGACCACAGTAGGAAAATCCCTAGAAAAATTTGGAGTAAAAGACCCCACCTTGAAGCTCCAAGAAGGAATCAGGGAGTTGGACAGACCTAACCTAAACACTAGACCAGTACCATTGAATAAGGTTGGAGAATATTGTGAGGGAGAAGACGGAAACACCACACTACCGGTAGAATTCCAAGGAGTAGTTTCCAAAGCTATTCTTGACAGTGGAGCGGGAGTTGCTATCGCCACCAAGGAAATCTGGAAAAAATGGGAAAAACCAGCTCTGAGGGCTACCAGAATGAAACTGCAGTTGGCAGATGGGTTCATGGAGAAGCCTCTAGGACTCTTAGAAAAAGTAATTGTCACTTCGTGCGGAATCGAGTATGAGCATACATTTGCAATAGTCGATTTCGACAAAAAGAACAATTATGAGATAATCTTGGGACGACCATTCATGTGACAACTGAATATGGTCCAAGATTGGGGTTATGACCACATATACCTTAGACATGGTGAGACAACAACTAAAATACACCTGAAAGACCATAGTTACAAAGATGTAAACCAAACACCAGTGGAAGATTTTGATTCGGCTACAGTAGCAGGATCGGAACTACCAGCATGGTTAGGGCAACCAAAAGAGCTATGGATGTGCGGAGCTTCACATTGTGGAAGCTTAAGAAGAGAGGAATGCGTCTTAGAAAGAGCAATTGAGGACAAGGAGTATATTCCGGAACCTTTTCCTGAAGATGCCTTGGAACCTCTAGAATGGGAACACATATTGGCAACGTTGGATGTCTGTACCATTACCGACAGTCCAACAACAAAATTTTGCGATAAGGATGGCTATGATGTGCTACCCTATTACATGGTAAGCATTGTACCAGAAAAAGAGACGGTGGAACCTCCAGAACAAGAAGAGTTTTACAACTCCTCTGAACATTTGGAAATAAATGATGATGCAGATAATGAGTGTTCAGACACCTCAGGTGAGCGTGGAAATGAAGCGGAGAATATCAAGTTTTATGATTTTGCTAATCAACACCCTAGACGCCAAGAACGCTATAGGAGGAAAAGAGCAGGAAACAAAGCCAGAGAGAACCTGGTGCCCAGGATAAAAGGTAAAACTCACTATTTGATGCTTGTAAAAGCAGAGGATTGTGTGAAAGATCAAATATCAGGAAAATTCTCAAAAAATCGAAAAGAAAGAACGCGAGAGGAAACAAAACAGGTAAGAAAAGCTCAAACCGAAACAAAATCACAAAAATCTGAAAAATAAAAAAAAGAAACAACAAAAGACCAAGAGTGGACCAAACTGGAGCGTAAACAGAAATACCAAGAACTGAAACGGTCTTTGAGAGAGATATGGACTACTGAAGAAGATAGTGATGGTAAAGGGAAGTCAGAAAAGGGCAACATGAACGTAGCAGCACACTATCGGAAATTTACTATCCAAGACAGAAAAATCATCATGACACCACCAATCAGGGAGAGAACCAACCAAGAATCTTACGATGGGCCTGAAAATGCAAAAAAGATAGACCTCGCAGAACCAGGTGAAAAGCCCCCGCCGGTCTATATAGCTAACGATTTAGAGCCTGAGGAGGAAGTGCAGCTAACACAACTTCTCAAGAAGTATAAAGATGTGTTCGCTTGGTCCTACAAAGACCTCAAAGGAGTTGATCCATTGATATGCCAACATACAATTCCTTTGAAATCGAATGCAAAACCTAGCAAACAATGTCCTTATACATATAATGACACATTTGCTAAACGAATCAAGGAAGAGATTGATAAACTGATGGAAGCGAAATTCATCTATGAGATTGAAGATACAGATTGGGTGTCACCCATTGTGGTAGTTCCCAAAAAGAATGGAAAACTACGGGTGTGTGTAAACCTCAAGAAGGTGAATGCAGCAACCATAAGGGATAATTATCCCTTGTCAATCACAGAACATGTACTGGAGCGAGTGGCCGGGAAACGGGCTTATTCCTTTCTGGATGGGTTTTCAGGATACAACCAACTGGCAATAGCAAGGGAAGATCAACACAAAACAGCCTTTGCCACAGAATGGGGGATTTATTCGTATCGAGTTATGCCATTTGTCTTAACTAATGCACCAGCCACTTTCCAGAGGTTAATGACTCACGCATTCAAGGAATACCTAAGAATATTCTTAGAAATTTACATGGATGACCTGTGTGTACACTCTCTTCTGCCAGAGGAACATATAGACCATTTGCAAAAGGTCGTTGAAAAGTGCAGAACATATCAAATCTGTCTAAACCTGGAGAAATGTGTATTTATGGTTAAGCAAGGATGAATCTTAGGACACATTGTCTCAAGAAATGGCATAACCACAGACCTAGACAAAGTCAAAGTCATTGTAGACCTGCCCAGGCCTACTAATGCGAAACAAGTGCAATCTTTCATGGGACAATGCGGATATTATCGAAGATTCATATACATGCATGCGGTTATCGCACAACCTTTGTATCGGTTGCTAGTCAATTTCGAATGGACCGAGGAGTGTGAAACTTCATTCCAAAAGTTGAAGGAAAACCTTATATCAGCACCTGTATTAAAGGAACCAGATTGGGAAAAGATATTCCATGTTCACATTGATGCTTCAACATATGCCATTGGAAGTATTCTAGCTCAACCTGGAGATGGAACAATGGATTTTCCGGTTTGCTATGCGAGCCGACAGTTAAACAGTGCAGAAAAGAACTACACAACCACCAAGAGGGAAGGGTTAGGAATGATTTATGCTGTAACAAAATTTTGGCATTATTTGCTTGCAAACAAATTTGTGTTCTTCACGGATCATCAAGCTCTTTTGTACCTAGTAAATAAACCTTGCAATATAGGAAGAATCGTACACTGGTTTATTATATTTCTAGAATTTGACTTCACAGTGGTGGTCAAAAAGGGTACGACCCATCTGCGACCAGATCATCTTTCAAGAATACACAACGGGGAAGCTCCTGAAGGAGTAGATGATGACATACCAGATGCTTATCTTTTCAACATTGAAATGGTACCCAAATGGTCTCAGGAAATAGTTAGCATTCTCTCCTTCGGAAGTGACTTTGATAATAAGGGATGCAAATCCAAACAGCAAACAATTCGACAAACAAAAAACTTCCACTTGATAGTAGGACGGTTGTATCATCTTGAATCTGACCTAATCCTACGATTATGTATAAATTCAGAAGAATTCGAGTGCTACCTTGAAGAGGCACATGTCCATGGTTGTGCATTTCATTGTTCAACACTGAAAACACACCAGAGACTGAAACAGCTAAGGGTTATATTGGCCAATTATGTATGGGGATACACATTATTATGTTACCAATTGTACAATATGTAGTGCCAAAGGACCAGTGGATCACGCAACTTTGTTTCAGGTGAACATAGCACCTGCATGGAGTCAATATATTATTGACTTCTTAACCACCAGGACGTTCCCTGAGAACATCACAAGAGCATGGGGAAAAGCTATAGAGCTGAAAGCTCGTGACTTTCAGTTAATTGGGAACCAACTCTATAAGCGGGGAAAGGACAATCAACTTAGAATCTGTGCAAGTGAAAGCGAATACCTGGTGATTCTAGAACATGCACATAGCGGAATAAGTGGAGGCCATTTTTCGGGTGATAAGACGGCAAAAATTGTCTTAACCGCAGGAATTTGGTGGCCTATATTGCACATGGATGCCGACGAGTTTGTAAAGCGTTGTGATGCGTGTCAACGCACCAAGATACCAATAAAAAGAGATGAGATGCCATTAAGGCCAATGATGGGGGCAAGGGCATTTGCAAAATGGGGCATTGATTTTGTGGGACCTATATCACCCCCTGCATATCGCACCCATACCCAATATATCATTGTGGCTACGGACTATCTCACAAAATGAGTCGAAGCCAAAGCAACACAAAAAGTCGATGCATGCACCACGGCACAATTTTTGTATGAGAATATTTTTGTACGTTACGGGTTACCAATAGAAATTGTCAGTGATCGTGGAACACACTTTCTCATAGAAGTCATTGAATATCTGCTAGAGGAATTCATGGTCATACATAGGAAATCAGCACCATACCATCCACAGGCCAATGGGCAAGCTGAGGCCACAAATAAAACACTATGCACGGTTCTCGCTAAAATAGTGTCAGAATCAAGAACAGATTGGGATCAGCAGCTACACTCAACACTATGGGCATACATGGTAGCTTACAAAACATCAATAGGAACAACACCATACAACATGGTGTTTGGCCTAAATGCTATACTACCCATAGAGTTTTTAATCCCAACTCTACGAGTAGCAACAAGCTTGGAATGGACAGGGCATGAGCTCTCTTCAAGAATTGATGATCTTGAAAAGCTAGATGAACTCCGCTTGCAAGATGTCGCTTCAATCTATGCTAAAAAGAGAAGATAAAAGGAATTTTTTGACAAACATGTGCGTACCAAAGAGTTCAAAACAGGTGATTACGTACTTGTTTATACCTTGAAGCAACATGCCAAGAAACTTAAAAAGCGAGGGATGGGACCATTTGTGATTAGTGATCTATCACAAAGTGGAGCTGTCAAGCTTGCTGCATTAGCAGGTGAATAAATGCCAAACTAGATTAGTGGATGTCGACTGAGGAGGTATCATCTACCACTCACACAGGAGATGCTCCAACAAATTCATCAAGGAAAACAACGACTGAAGGAAAAAGAGAGAGTATGGGAGGAAGCTCAAGCCGAAGCATAGGAACGCATTGCAAAAAGACGGCTTCTGTGACAACAGCAGAAAAGTGGAGCACCATTGCGAATCTATGCCATTCGACTGACTGAGTTGGAGGAGGAAACAGTGGAGCCAATAATTACAGTCAAAGTAGGCAACAATCAAGTTGAATCAACAGCTTTGCTTGATTTGGGTGCTCAAGCAAATTTGATCTCTTACGGATTATACCAACATCTCAAAGTCACATATCAACTTCATCCTACTCCCCAAGTGCTGGAAAGTAGCACATCACACCCATTGAAAACATTGGGATGGACTATATTGCATGTACAGCTACATCAATATATTTATCCACACAAATTCTATGTGGTGACAGATGAAAGCACACAAAACCCAATGATGCTAGGGCAACCTTGGCAAAAAGCATACAATGTCCAAATAGATTGGAAAGCAAAGGCGGTCAAAATTCAACATGAACATGAACGATAGGTGATAGCTTTTGCTAAGCAATACCATCATGATCAACTGCAAGCCATGCAATCACTGGCAACAAAGACAAAAGCACAAATGCCATCAAAGAACAACATGAAACCAGAGACCAACAACCAGGTAAAAGCCAACCATGCTAATTACAGACATATGAAGTCACCGGCCACAATGAAAAAATCTAGGCTACCAAAACAAGGTAAACAAGTATGAATGCGAAAGGATAGAAATGCAATGGCGGAAAAACAACAATGTAACAAACGGATTCCAACAAAGCAGACGGTTCAACCCCAAACCAAGGGCATAAAACAGATGTGGATACCAAAGAAAATTCTTAACAATAATCCAAATGTCACTCACATTTGGATACCAAAGCAAAAGCAAAAGGAACTACCTGCCGTACACGCAATAATGGAAGGCAGAGAGCGGCATTTCAAAAAAGGAAACCGATATATGTGGATGCCAATGAAAGACAAACCAGTGATAAACAGGAAAGAGCCAAAACATCTACAAAAATCGGCAACAACACAATACCAATGGAAACCCAAGGCCATAAGGCCCATAGCCATTACATCCCAGCCAATTCTATCCTTAGAAACAACTACAACTCCATCAACAGTGTCGGCAAAGCAATTGCCTCTTGCCAAAAGGACAATTAAACAGAGAGCAATAGAGTTACAGCTGTTACTTGCAAAAAAAGAAGGAAACCTCGACAGCGAATGCCAATAATCATATTGCTTCTTCCCTTCTCTTGCACAACATTAATTTTTTCATGCATTAACCGAGTATGCATAAAATAGGGACACATTAATCGGCTAGGCATTAGCATAACTTTTTCAACCTATGCACGGCACATACTCTGAGGCGAAACCTTGTCGTCCGGGAGGACTCCGACTAGGAGGGGGGGAGGCAATCTCAAATGCGGAACCAATAATAGAAACAACAAAAAAGGGCATGATTTTCGACTATTTTAAGGGTTGACGTTTGAGTATAGGGGGCCAAACGCCAAATCAAGCCCCTAGGTGTGTGTATATAAGTAGAAATAGCCATTTTTCAAGAAAAATATTGGTAAAACGGAAAAACTCCGGCCATAAAAATTGCATGTGAGTGTATATAGTGTGTTGCAGTGATGTTTATGATTTATTATGATTTTTGGGAATTTTCTGGGTTTGATTTGCTATTTTCATTTTAATTTTGCTAATTTTTGGCAGAAAAACTTCAAAAATACAAAAACAGGTGAAAAATAGTCGTATAGAAAAACAAAAAATATGGGGATGACCAGAGACTAAAGGACAGCCTATGGTACAGTGGGGGTGCAATTATGAGACTGGAGCGGAAAGCGTGTTTTGGCCAGGTTTTGACCGAAATGCCAAATTTTTGGCAAATAGAGCAAACAGAGTCCAAATCAAGAAATTTTTGAGCCTAAACCGTATCTCGCAAGAAGATAGGAGCACATGTCAAATTTCATGAAAAGTGGTTCGGGGACCTCCATTATAAGAAATTTTCACCCCATTTATAGCTCATTCTCACTATTGACTTTGTGGAGAGAGCTTCTGCCACCTAGAGCGGATCGACCTTCTAGCAGCTTCTACAACGTGCACGCCTACCCGACTAGCTCCAGACATGAGAGGTAGGCTCACCACCTTGAGCTTTTTGCGCATGTTTGTCATTATGTCGCCAAAACTAGCGTAGAGGTCACACACAAAGCGAGCGGTAGAGACCTGCAAGTAGAGACGGCGGCCTAACGGTTAACCCGAAAGCAACAAGACTTCATCGGCAGCTTACCCTAGTCTAGGAGAACAGTCCTGGATAGCCAAGGGCAGTGGGAAACCATCGGGAAAAACCCTAATTCCCAGAAACCCGCAAGAGGCCACCAAATCGGAAATCGGCGGAACGGCGACCAAATGCTACCAAAATTCATGGGTAGGAGCATCTCGACATGCTCGACAACTCCATATGACCCGCATGACCAAAAAGTGACTCGAAGCGGCACTAAACCTCAGAAACGGCATCAGACACACAAAGCGTTAAAATGCACTTGCGGGCAAACCGCAAGTCCGTTTGCCACCAAACTTCACGAGCGGCTTTCCTAGACCATCAACAACCAAGTCCTATGGTGGTAGACCACCACAAACCATCAAAGGTATGTAAACGCAACCACGGGTGCTTCTAGAGCGACAAATTGCCAAATGGAGCTCCGGTGAAGCCAAAGTCGACAAAAACCATACGGCAAGGATCCCCAAGGGATTGGGAAGCTATGGAGACCAACATCGAGAAATTTTATCGCCAAAAAGCACTCCAAAAGTCACAAAATGGATCGGAGGCTCTAAAGTCCACACAAGGAGTTATACTCTATCCATTTGACTTTTTTGTTGAAATTAGGCTCAAAAGGGACTTAGGGGGGCAAAGGGCAAGCACTGGGAGCACTAGCACTGAAAAAAACACCAGGAGACATCCTATGCGTAGGATGTCTCAAGGGCACTTTTTGGCACAAATCTCATCAATTTTTGTCATGCACATGTTCTGAATGACATTTACAAGCCATACACAAAGTTTCATCACATTTGGACCAGATTCGACCTCATATGCATGGAAAAACGCAAAGTTAGGACATAGAGGAAATAATGGTCCATTGACCTACTAAATCTTGTCCAAATCTCATGAAACTTGCACAACACATTCAAATACACATCAACAAACAATCTGTGTGGTCAGGGAGTCAAAATGATGAAAAAGACATCCTACGCGTAGGATGTCTAATGGACCTTTTTGGCATGGAAGGGATGTTTTGTTATTTCAGATCTAATTACCTCATCATCAAGAGCCCATATGTCAAGTTTGAAGCCATTCTAATCACTTTTGATCCCCAACACCTTCAAGATACACTTTTTGAGCCCAAAAACACCTCACAGAGCCCTACAAGCATCAAATCTTATCCAAATTCAGATCCAAGAACATGGCCATGTTCCATAGGCCAAGGACAACCCACAGAACAAGTTTCATGCAATTCTGATGAAAAAGACATCCTACGTGTAGGATGTCTTCAGCATAAATTTAGCCTTCTGTGCAAGGAATGACATCATAGAAGCCAATACCATGGTGCAATGAGCCCATACACCAATTTTCAACCCATTTGGACATCAATTGCTACCTATGATGGACATTCTACCCAAATTGTGACCTAAAGCCTGAATCAGCCCAAAAATCCACTTTTTGATATCCAAATTCAAATCCAAGCCTATAGCCATGTTCCATGAGCCTTACACTACCTGCATGTCAAGTATGAACCAATTCTGAAGAAAAAAACATCCTACGCGTAGAATGTCTAGATGGAAAATTTTGGCCAGATTTGCACTGTGAGCACATGCACAACTTCACAGTTCCTTTTAAGTTTTCAAGTCATTTGGATAAGTAAAACTCAGTTTCGCAGCTAATATGGAAAAAAAACGGTAACTTTGGATTACTGAGTGCAACAGGATCTATGGCAGCCTCAAAGTCACCGGCAAAGAAGAAAAGAATGCAATCAAAGATTATCTGGACGAGGTGAAACCTTTTGTCATTCCAGAGGGAACACTAAAGCCAACCAGCACCTGGATACAAGAAGATCCGTTAGAGTCAAACGACCTAAAGATCTACCAGGGAGTGTTCAAAGACAATGAAGGCAATATAATAGAGCTACCAATGCTGCCAAGAGAGCTCAATGAATTTGTACGAAGAAAAATGGCTGGCTACTTGGAGAAAATTGACCTCCATAACTATTTCGAAGCAATACTAGCAGGGGTGGACATCAAAAGAGTATGGGAGTTTGTAACAAGCATCAAAGAGGATGGAATGTCCAAGGTGACAGATTTGCAAGGCAGACCCGATACAGAGACCATAATCACGGAGCGGGTTGTAGCACATGCACTAGATCTCTCCAATCAGGGAGACAATGTGACAAAAAGAAGGGATGAAGTCAAGGTGTACAAAGAGAAAAAGGCACATTACACCTTTGAAGACATTGCCAACCCAAAGGTGGCAATCATGAGCCAATTGTACAACCAGTACTTCCACATGTGCACGAAGAGGCCACAGAAGTACAGGATGCCGCCAGGTGCAATTGCCACAACGTTTACTTGGGCAATGACAAAAGGCACCCCAAAGATAATCAACTATGCAGCATACGTACATGACAGCTTGGTAAAAATGGGCAACAAAAAGCCAACCTACATAGTGCCAGGAGAAATGATAACCAAGGTGGTTTATGCAGCACTACACGCTAAAGGAAGGTGGCCTGATCCCCCATCTCAGAATGATTGGCTAAGGGTTAAAGAAGACAAGGAAGATGAGCCATAGAGAGCACCAAGGGTGGCTACGAGGTTGAAGAGACGGCTAGAGCCAGTTGAGGAGGAGCAACCCGAGAAGAAGAAAGGAAAGAAAGAGTTTGCTCAAGTGCCGGCCAAAGAAACCAGGTCCCAGAAAGCGGCAAGACTTGAGAGGCTAATGAAGATTTTTCGAGCAGAAAGAGCCCTCAAGGGAGATTTAAACAAACTCTGGAAGCCATCTCTCGAGTCTATGTCCGGATCATCCAAAAGAGTGCAAAGGGACCGCTTTGAAGATTATATCAAGAATTTCGAGATTCTTGATGCAGCAGCGGAAAACATTCCCCATGTCCCTTTCACCGAGGAGGAAGTGGAGCAGATAAGGCAGACATTGCTAGATGAGCAAGAAAGCCAAGAAAGGGAAAGGAAAACAAAAGCAGACAGGGATTTAAAGGGCAAACTGGAAACTTTACCAGATAGCCCTAAACCCAGTCCACAGCCATCACCACCACCATCACCACCTCCTAGCAGCCCTCCACTAGAAGATAAAGAGGCGGAAAACAAACAAGATGAAAGGCAAGCTGAGAAGCGAGAGCAAAGGCAAGAACCTGAGCCAAAGGAAGAGGCCAAGCCTGAGTCTGAGAAAAAAGGATTAGACGAGGCCTATTATGCATTTTTGGACCTGCTAGCTGAATGCTATACAAAGGAAGAAGCCGCCACAGTGGCATTCGACTTGGCGAGGACAGGGCATAAAGAACAGGTGCAAGGCATTCGGCTAGTGGAACTTAAAGAAATTGCTACAGACATTGTAGACTTGCACCCGTCCTCCAATGATTGGGACGTAGTGATGACAAAGCTAGCTGGAATACGAGCACAATCTATGGCATTAGAGAAAGGAATGATAACTCTAAAGGCCGCAAAGAAAAGACCAAGATGGAAAGGGATTCTCTGCAGGCACAAAGCCAAGGGCAAAAAGAGAGAGAAGCTGACCTCCAGGCCAGCTTGGCAACGGCTCTACAAAACTGCCAAGCAAAGGAAGAAGCAAATGAGGCAGCAGCAAAAAGAATACAAGCAGCTGAAGAAGAGTGTCTGCAGCTCAGCAAGTCATTGCGAGATGCTGAAAAAGAACGGGATAATTTGACACTACAGCTAGTAGAAGAAACAAAAGAAGTAGAGGCCATGAGAAATTCCAAGGAAAAAGTAGAGATAGAACTAGAAGCAAGCCTGGATGAAGTCCTTGAGCTCAAGGACCAATAAAAAGTCAAATATGAAACCATCTAGAGGCTACAAGCATCACCTGCTAGAGTTAGAGCTACGAGCTCGACTCAAATCATTTCCGAGAGTCAAATATATGAAGAGCAGATGCAAGAACTTCAGAAGGAGTTGACTCTCGAGAAAAAGCAGAGGTTAATGATGGCTGAAGGTTCTATAGCAATGCAAACAAGAATGGAGGACAGCCAAAAATCCCTACAAGAAGAGGTGGAAAGCATAAAGAAAAAGCTCGAGGAGGCGGAAAGAGTAAACGCTGAGCTTAATGACCTCCTCGTAAATATGGGCGGAGAAGCTGAAGTGGAAAAACAAACACTCCTCAGGAAAATTGAGGAGTTAAAAGGCCGGCAACAAGCAGAGGCAGAAAACTCAGGGCCAGCCGCCAATGAGGGCATCGACCTCGAAAATGTGGCAGATCCTGTGGACACACCCATGCAAGAGGAAAGCATAGCATGATCCTCTCAAGAGCCGTAGGATCTAACACAAGAACAAGAGGAAAAATTGTGTAAGGCAATAGAGGCAGAGCTAAGAGAAAGCACAAAGGAAGCCTGGGAATGGGAGCAGAGGGTCTTCAAATCTATGACCATTCAGAAGATTGACGCCAGCAATCTCAGGCGCGAGTGGCTTCAACCCTTTCTCCCGTATCCATTGCTGAAATATGAGGCAACAACAATAAACAAGCGAATCATAGAAGAGCCAACGGAACCTCTCTACAATGCACACACCTCGAGGCCAGAAGGAGTTAAGCTTATAGTGGATTCTCAGCCAAAGTGGAGGAAGGCTTGGCTTACCAAGTACCCACAATACCTAATCCACTTGGTAGAGGCACCTAAACATATCAGAGACAACCTCAGCTTCTGTCCTCTACCAAGGGTTAGGACGTGGAAGGCACAAGAAATCCTGCAAAGAAGCCAACCCACTTGGCTGAATTACCCAAAGCTGCCAGGCATGAAGGAAGGTGAGAGAATAAGTGTCCAATACATGGTGAAGACCCTAACGGGCGCCATAAAGCTGTTCACTGGATCACCTAACGTTACATGCATTATGATGAGAAAAATCTGTAGAACCATCCTAGCAGTGTTCGAGACCTTCAAGCCGGGCCAGGTGACCGATAGCATATTCTTCTTTCAAGATACATACAGATGTGCCTACGATCTGTCAGGTCAGCCTTCCAAGGAGGTGATACATGCGCTGTACCAAAGAATCATGTTTCTACCATCCTATCACCTCCAAGCTTTTAAGGAAGCATTTTATACGGGATTCTTCACCATGCACACAGATATCTTTGGCTCAACAATGCTGAACCTACATGCAAGGTACGAATCACTACTAAAGATGCGAGAAACCATAAGATGAAGCAGTTGATCCAGGCCATGTCGGGGACGACATAAACAAGGAGGGGGGGGATGTTAGAAGCTGGACACACCCCACGGCATCTAACTACTTGGTGGACTATTATTTTTGTGATTATCATTCATTGAGGAAAACCCGATTTTTCACCTTGTAAATATTGGGACTTACAGAAGTTTCCAGATTGTATCCGAGTTTTGATAGTTAGATTGAGTAGATGGTTGATTTTGGAACTTTAGGGTTTGAGAAGTTGTAAGGTATATATACCACTTTTTGACCTTAATGAAAGGACCCTTTTGTCATTTTAAAACAAGTTTGAAGTCTGTGAGTGAGCGTACTGTGTACGAGAGAGAGAGTGTGTGATCTTTGTCTTGACGCTACGTGTGCTACGGTGGTCAGAATCGAGTGCGGAGAAGTGCAGCGTGTTGCCCCCGACTAGAGCTACGCGCCGATACCAACATTGCGCGCGTACGGTCCGGATTTGGGAGCTCCTTCTACGAGCTTCATCGGTTGTTTGGGTGAGCATACGTTATCCGATTTCGCATTGCAGCATATCCACGCATTCACATTGAGTAGAACTACACATTAGGAACTTCAGATTTTGGAACCGAAGACCTGCAGATTTCAGCCAGACATCCTACGTGTTTCTGCACTGGGTGTTTTGGGTCGTGATTTTGGTACATAGACCTTAGGGAGAGTGGCCTATAGGTATTAGTAGGGTCTCCTTCAAGTTCTATGGTGTTTCGAAAGTGTTTGATGGGTGTTCGGCTCTAGCAAGTGTTGTAGGAAGTTTCCTCTTTTGCACTCTTGAAGGCTCTGACTTAGACAATTGGTAGAGACCTCTGTAGGAATTAGTTAGGAGTCGGTTGAGTGTAGGTTGACACCTTATGCTTGCTTCCACGTGCCTGCGGGTCGAGCTTCGTCCTTAGCTGACATTACTTGTTAGGTGAGTTCTCGCTGTGCTGACGTCCGTCGCGGCGTATCCGTCCAACATCGTGCTTTTTCCTTGGTCATTTTCTCATGAATCCACTCTGCACTAATGAGATCTGGGAAACATGAAAGGTGTCTAGGCACTGGGGGTGCCCTCCTTCCTCCATGTGCTTGTTTCCATGCTTCCCTCTCTTGCAAACGCCTAGACTTTGTCACTGTCCACAAGTCCACCCACCTGGTCATAATCTTTACATTGAGAATGCAAAAGTTATCCACCACTCGTGATAGATTCATATCCATGTTAAGTAGTTTCCCCTTTCCAGTTGTCAAGTGTGAAGTCATCCTTGAATCTTCATCGTCTGACCACATGCAAGGCATTGAAGGATCAACTTGTGCCAAATACTCTGATATGTAAACAGATGCCTCTTGAACAATCCACCCTTCGTCCATACATGCCTCTAGTTGAGACCATAGCCGCACAAAATCTTTGAGAGTCTTTAAAAACTCTCTAAGAAGAATATCCATTGTGCATGCACTACTCCACATATATCTATCTCCTCCACCACGTGAACCAAGAGGTGAATTTGACTAAGAAGGACCGATCGAGGAAATGCATCCTCAATGGCACACACGGTTTCTGTTGTAAGTGTTTGAGCAACAGGGATAGCATCTATTTCGATTTCCTTGGAGCTCACAAATCTGCAAGAAAACACACAAGGATACACTAAGTGCTAGTTGAAATTATTGTGTACATAAAAAAGGTGTAGTCCAGTGGAGTCTTGTGGTGTACCTTACTAGCTCTCCTAATTTGAAAATAGCGTCCCTGACTTTCTTGTCCCGACATATACACATACTCATCGACAGAATGAACTACAATGTAAATCAAGAAAAGGAAAAGAGAGTGATAGTCATACACAGAAACTATAGATAGAATAGGGAGTATGAAGAATACCTGAAGCATCTTGTGCCAATCGTGGGACTTCAACCCATACAATTGAACGCTTCCACCCTTCTTCGCTTTTGTGAAAGCTCCCTTTAGCGACCTCATGTTACCTGTTGGTGTGCGAATAGAGGCAATGGTACCCTTCACCTTGTCTAATTCTTCTTTTTCTAGCATCCATGGTGCTTTAGGAAGCACAATATTTCCATTTGGGGCATGATGTGGAGTGGCAGAGACGGGGAGATGTTTTAAAAGCCTCAAATCCTCCCTCGCACCCAAAGAGTCCTTCTTGCCAATAATGTGGTCCCATAGTGTTTGGGCTACATTCTTGAATATGTGCATGGGTGTTGTATTTTTAAGTCCTTCCAATATGGAAGCCTTAAAAATATGGAATACCTCAACATACCTTTTGGTGGAGGACACGAAGGCAGATTGTTATTGTGGTGCTCCTCCCAAATGGTTGCCCAATCTGCCATTGTGAGCTTTAGAGGAGCCTTCCCATTTGTTGGAGCCTTGTGCTTGATATACCCTTGGGGTAAGAAACGATGGTTGTTTGGATAGATTACCTTGCACAAGGAATCTGGCCTCTCCGTCACCAACGATGGCCCGCAAGTAGGACATGCATTGTGGCCCGATGTGGACAACCCTGCATACATATCATATGGTTAGAGAGATGAGTGAACTAAAGTGAGCTAAAGGGGAGCTAAAGGGAGAGAGAGAGAGAGAGAGAGAGAGAGAGAGAGAGAGGAGGACAGGGGGTTACCAGAAATCTCTCCAAGCTCAGGATAGTCGTGCATAGTCCACATAAGGACTCCCCTCACTTGAGCCTCTCTCTCCCCCCCTTTGCAAGTGAGACATCGACAACAGGAATGCCTCTCCATAACTCCTCCAACTCCTCCATGAGGGGCTCGAGGTAAATGTTAATATTTGACACTTTGTACTTCCCTGGCACAAGCAAGGAAAGAAGTATATTGCCCTTGTTGGTTGTCTCCCATGGTGGAATATTGTAGTTGACGATCACTACAGGCCAAGTGCTCCATGAAGTAAACTTAGTGCCGAAGGGGTTGATACCATCACTTGCTAACCCAAGCCTCAAGTGTCGAGGCTCCAACCCAAACTCTGGCCATTGAATTTCAATGTGCCTCCATGCAGGTGAATCGGCAGGGACACGCATCATTCCATCATTTGAGCGATGGTTTGCATGCCACGCGAGAAGCTCCACAATAACCCTGCTTTTAAACATGTGTTGGATGCGAGGAATTAATGGAAAATGTCTTAATACCTTGCGGGGTAGCTGTGCCCCGCTCACACCTGTCTTGTATCATGCCTCCCCGCACACGGGGCATGAGGTAGCCTGTGCATGCTCATTGGGTAATAGCATGCAATCGTTGACGCACGCATGGATGCACTCATACTCCATTCCAAGTGCAGTGACATAAGATCTAGCTCGTCGACAATCTGGAGGCATGTGGTGATCATCTGGCAACATTTTGCCCATCAAACTACAACAAACATGCATATTAGTATAATTCCTAGAAGACAACACCATAAAGAGAGAGAGAGAGAGAGAGAGAGAGAGAGAGAGAGAGAGTATATAAAAGCCACATTCCATACTTACAGAAGTAGTGCATCGACACTTGCATTACTCCAACCAAATTTTGCTTGCGAGTTGAGTACTTCCAACAATGCTCAGAGCACCGAGTACCGTGCACCGTCGTAAAGAGGTGTTCGGGCACTCATCATCAATCTATCCTCCGTTTTGGCAGCCCGTTTAGTGAGGGCTAACAGCCTTCTTCGCACACGTCACGCTCATGAGCTAGTAACTCATCACACGTCACGTTCATGAGCTAGTAACTCATCACACATGTCGAACATGTACTCATCCTCTACCTCAAAGTGTGAAGAAGACGTCATAGGAGTTGCCGACGTAGAGCCAATGGCAGGATCACCATACGGTGCACCTAAATCGCCCAGTCGCTCTTGTCTCTGCTGTTCGGCCTTGCGTGCCGGTGCACCACTACTGAACAAAGACCAATAGGGCACCTCCTCAAGCGATGGGTGAGTCGTGCTATCATCTCTCCGAGCGCTTTTTTGAGGATGCCAAAGCCCTTCGATCTCCACGTGCTCCAAAGCAATGCGTCTCAAGCGAGGAATTGCCCTTTTGTACTTGGCGCAAGGACAAGGTAGTTTTTTCTTGAGCCAACAATCTCGCTCTGGGCCTCCAAGAGGACCACGATCATCCACTCGATGTCCTGCACACGCGAAAAGTTGTTTATTTAGTCATGTGTCGTAAAAAATAAATAATTAAAAAAAACACTTAATTCCATCAGAAAAATTACATATAGTTAAAGTCAAAGGGAATAAATGACAATGAGTGTTAAAATTATTTGTTAACTAAAAGAGATTTTAAAAATTCAATTATTAAATATTTAAAAGTACTACAAAATAAAGTATCCATAAAAAATTAAAAACCTTCATAAAAAAACTCAAAAGGCTAAAAAAATGAAATAATGTATAGCTAAGGGTAGGGGGGGTGGTTTGTACCCCCCCCCCCCCCCCCCCCCCCCCCGCCCGCCCCCCCTCCTCCCCTTGCATCCTCGGATTCACATGTATCTGTTTGAAATGACTGACCGCGGTAATATGGGCAGTAATAATCACAGTAATAATTGGCGCCTAAAAAAAGGAAAGAAGGCAGAGTATGCCGCGTTTTTGCAGCATACCCTGCATTTCTTGCTCTTCGCCATGGCTCACAAGCTTCCTCCTCCTCCCCTACCCCACTCCCCATCTCTCTCTCCTTCAACAAGCCTCCCCCCCCCCCCCCCCCCCCCCCCCTCCCTTCTCCCCCTCTCCTTCTCCAAGCTTCTCAAGTTTCGTCAAGAGGGTTTCGTGCAAGTTTTGGCAAGGGGGTATTCTGCCATCTTCTTTGGACCCTCAACCTATTCGAAGCTCAACCACGCTACAAAGAAGAGGTAAACACAAAAGCACATCCTCCCTCTTCCCCTTTTGTTTTCTACTACACACACACACACACACACACACACACACACACACACACACAAATAAAATTTAAAAAATAGAGAATCCATTATAACATACCTCGTTCATTAGGAAACGATTTTTTTGCACGGCTTGTTTGAAATGGTTATTTTGTTAAGCACGTTTGAAAATGGTTGCTTTGCTACGCACGTTTGGAAATGATTGATTTATCACGCATGTTTTGGAAATGATTGTTTGGATAGTGTTAGAGAGAGAGAGAGAGAGAGAGAGAGAGAGAGAGAGAGAGAGAGAGAGAGAGAGAGAGAGAGAGATGAAGAAAGAGAGAGAGGGAGAGATTTAAAGAGAGGGAGAGAAATAGATAAAGAGAGTGAGAGAGGGAGAGAAATGTTAGATAAAGAGAGGTAAATGTTAAATAAAGAGAGAGAAATGTTAGATAGAGAGAGAGAAATAGATAAAGAGAGTGAGAGAGAAAGAGGGATAGAGGGAGATAAATAGAGAGAGAATTACTCAGAGAGAGAGAGAGAGAGAGAGAGAGAGAGAGAGAGAGGGAAAGAGGGAGATTTAAAGAGAGGGAGAGAAATGTTAAATAGAGAGAGAGAAATAGATAAAGAGGGAGAGAAATAGATAAAGAGAGTGAGAGGAATAGAGAGAGAAAGAGAGAGAGAGAGAGAGGGAAAGAGAGGGAAAGAGGGAGAGAAAGAAAGAGAGAGATAGAGAAAGAAAGAGAGAGAGATAGAGGGAGACAGGGAAAGAGAGAGAGTAGATAGAGAGGGAAAGAGATAGAGAGAAAGAAAGAGAGAAAGAGATAGAAAGAGGGAGAGATAGAGGGAGAGAGGGAAAGAGAGAGAGTACATAGAGAGGGAGAGAAAGAGAGGAAGAGATAGAAAGAGGGAGAGAAAGAGAGAGATAGAGAGGGAGAAAGAGAGGTAGAGGTAGAGATAGAGAGAGATAGAGGGAGAGAGGGAAAGAGGGAGAGATAGAGGGAGAGAGGGAAAGAGGGAGATAGGGATAGGGAAAGAGAGAGAGTAGATAGAGAGGGAGAGAGGGAAATAGGGATATGGAAAGAGAGACAGAGATAGAGAAAGAGAGAGAGGGAGAGAAAGAAAGAGAGTAGATAGAGAGGTAGAGAAAGAAAGAGAGCGAGATAGACGGAAACATGGAGAGTAGATAGAGAGGGAGAGAAAGAGAGCAATTGAGATAGAGAGAAAGAAAGAGAGATAGAGAAAGAGGGAGACAAAGAGAGCAATAGAGATAGAGAGAAAGAAAGAGAGATAGAGAAAGAGGGAGAGAAAGAGAGAGATAGAGATAGAGAGGGAGAGGGAAAGAGGGAGAGAAAGAGAGAGATAGAAGGAAATAGGGATAGGGAAAGAGAGAGAGTAGATAGAGAGGGAGAGAAAAAAAGAGAGAGATAGAGAGGGAGAAAGAAAGAGAGAGAGATAGAGGGAGAGTAGATAGAGAGGGAGAGAAAGAAAGAGAGAGAGGGAGAGACAGAAAGAGAGGGAAAGAGGGAGAGAGAAAGAGAGGGAAAGAGGAAGAGAAAGAGAGAGATAGAGGTAGAGAAAGAGAGGGAGAGAAAGGGAGAGAGATAGAGAAAGAGATGGAGAGAGGGAAAGAGGGAAAGAGAGAGATAGAGGGAAAGAGGTAGATAAAGAGAGAGAGAGAGGGAAAGAGGGAGAGAAAGAGAGAGATAGAGGGAAAGAGGTAGAGAAAGAAAGAGAGAGAGAAAGCGAAGGGCAGCCCATCTCCAAGCTTGGAGGGTGCATGTAGAAGACAATGGGTCCACTTGTAAAACATGCTGATCTATGTTTTGCAATAACGGGGTGAAGCGTCTGCCTCACTTTGTGAGGCCATTCTATGACATGGTGGATATCCCTGGGGTCGCTCTTGTGGACGTACGGGAAGCCCAAACAAGTGGTGCCCAGGTCCAAAGCCACCATGACCTTAGCCGAGACCTCCATACCTCGGCAGAAGATGTCGTCCATGTTTGGCTTCTCATCTCTGAGAGTGCTTGCTTTACATGGAGGCGCAGACATGACTCTGGGATGGAGAGAGAGAGATAGAGTGAGAGAAATAGAATTACTTATTGCATTACATTAGAATTGTAATGTTACGATAAATTGATCACTTAGATGTTGAATTTAGGTGCAGCCAACACAAAACGATGGCTACATTTACAACCTTAACATATATATGTGTGTACATATATATCTGTTTATGCATGTATGTAGGCACTAAGTACGGGAGTATAGCATCCGAAGGTTAGACGCTTCCTCTTGGGTATAGTCCTTTTTTAATCGTGGTGTTGCGGTCATTGATCCACTCATGCATGGATTACCGCAATGTCCCTTTGGTTTTACCATGGTTGAGACTGCAATGATATCTAAAGAGGTGCAGTTGACCTTTGACACTACTAGCCTCTACTTAGGTCTACTAGTATGTGTATGTATCTACGTGTTTTTATGCTAATATATATATCCTCTGGGAAAGAATTGTAATGTTACGATCAATTGATCACTTAGACGTTGAATTTAGATGCAGCCAACACAAAACGATGGCTACATTTACATATATATGTGTGAACATTCTGTTTATGCATGTATGTACGTGAAGCCCGAAAAAGTGGTGCCCAAGTCCAAAGCCACCCTGACCTTAGCCGAGACCTCCATGCCGCGACAAAAGATGTCGTCCATGTTTGGCTTCTCATCTTTGAGAGCGCTTGCTTTACATGGAGGCACAGACATGACTCTGGGATGGAGAGAGAGAGATAGAGTGAGAGAAATAGAATTACTTATTGCATTACAATAGAATTGTAATGTTACGATCAATTGATCACTTAGATGTTGAATTTAGGTGCAGCCAACACAAAACGTGGCTACATTTACAACCTTAACATATATATGTGTGTACACATATATCTGTTTATGCATGTATGTAGGCACTAAGTACGGGAGTATAGCATCCGAAGGTTAGACGGTTCCTCTTGGGTATATCCTTTTTTAATCGTGGCGTTGCGGTCATTGATCCACTCATGCATGGATTACTGCAACGTACCTTTGGTTTTACCACGGTTGAGACTGTGATGATATCTAAAGAGGTGCAGTTGACCTTTGGCACTACTAGCCTCTACTTAGGTCTACTAGTATGTATATGTATCTACATGTTTGTGTGGTAATATAATTGTGTACGTATATTTAGATGAGTGAGTAAGGTGGAAAGCTTAATCTTATATTGCACATTGTAATGTAGATGTCTGACGACAGACCAACTAGTGAGGAGCAGCTAGCTGGCTCTTCTTTTGGTTGGTTCACATCTCAGGTGGGCTCCCACCCGGGGTAAACATCGCCTCCAGTGGACCCGAGTCTTGAGTAGGTGAGAACAAGCAAAGAAATAAATAATGTTTCTACGTAGTTAACCATAAACCATGAGTGTCATAGGTTCTTTTTTGGTTATTTGCAGGCATGGCCATCCTACACCTACCCTTCTCAGATTCCTGCACCGGTCGAAGATCCTGACTTACAATGGGCTATCTCTTTATGAGAGCAGTACCTCCGTTCGACGGAGGATTTGTTTGGCCGCTACACTCCACATCAGCTTGCGACCTAAGGCATTTCTCTGCAGACTACACCATGGGGGAGTCAGGGAGGGACTCCTTACCTATAGAACCTCGCATCGACGGCACCTCCCTCTACTCTCCCTTCTATTCCATCGCAGGGTCCTACTCCCCTTGCATCGTAGGGTCCTACTCCCATGGCATCACAGGGTCCTACGCCACTCCATTCCACTCCAGCTTCGCCAGAACATCGTCGACGGACTTCCTCTGGCAGCATGCGTCGACGCTCATCTCAGGGAAGCGAGCATCGTGAGAGACGAAGCGGCGGTGGATCTTGTGGTTTCGCATGTTTTGGTAGTGGCGGGGGAACGGAGTCCCCACTTTCAGAGCGTGCCGTCCCTGACGCAGAGGACAAGCATACTGACGCACCCATTTCAGACACGCATGGGTGCTACTACAGGGTTAAATATGGTGGGGAGGTTGATTTCAGCACAGCACAGGGCAGGGCATTTCGACGCCATCTACAAATTCTTATACATTCAACGTATAAGAATTGTTTTATAAAGTTTAGAGACAAGCTGCTCAATCATGCACGGTACATTGAGGACGCTCTGTTAGCTAGATTTCCAAACGCCCTCGATCAAAGTTGTTCAGAACAATGGTTGGAGGGCTACATAAAGACATTTCTAAAACACAAGCAGTCCACTTTGCGGCACGCAGCAGCCAACCAGGTCAGAGATCCAGACAGGAGTTACCGCGGTGGCAACATGGCAAACGCAGAGTGGGAGTGGACAATTCAAGAGAAGAGCGATCAAGGTGTGACGGGCTTCTCATATAGACAACAATTGTTACCATATACATGTGGTAGTGATGTGTGTGAACACATTAGGACCGCCAAGGCATTTTTTCCCTCTTTAGGAGGTTTTTTCCCTCAAGCATTGTATATACGCCCATCACTCTAGGGCTATCTATCTTTCCATTGCACACTAAGTAACACACTCTCTATTGTGTGCCTTGAGATTCCTTCGTCTTCTCCAAGCTGTGTGTGTTTCTCTCCAACCCTAATTCCAACAATTGGTATCAGAGCAGGTCACGTCCTCTCGGGCTTAGTCACCAGCTGCTCCAGCACACGCCTGCTCACTTTCTCGGATTTCATTGAGCTTTGGCAAGCATTCGCAGGTTTGCTCAGAATTTTGATTTGGGCTCATTTCGGCCTCCATTTCCACTACAGGCAGTACTGCACAGGCTATTTAGTCATTTTGTGTAGAATTTCTGTCAGTCCCGTTTTCTGCATAGCAGGGGCCTTATAGTCTTCTACGGTTTGTGCTATATAGCACAAGTTGTTCCCGCTCCGTTTCTCCTATTTTCGGGCAATTTTCACATCAGGTGCAACATTTACCATGGCTGACAACAACAACACAGATGTGTTCAAGATGTTTGCTGCTGAGGACAGGTTGGATGGGGACAACTACCCTATGTGGTCTTATATGATGCAACATGTTCTTGTGTCAAAGGGTGTTTGGAACATTGTGCAGGGCATTGATGTACATCCTGGTTCTGAGGATGTAGGCGATGTTGAGGATGTTGCAGGTCTTGCTGCAAGGATTGCAACTGTTAGAGTTGTTTTTCCTATGGCAGAACAAGCTCGTTGGGATGTTAAGGATGCGCAGGCTCATGCATTGATTGTTTTGTCTGTGAAGTGCATCATTGTTCCTCACATCCGTTCAACAAAATCTGCAAAACAGGCTTGGGATATTCTAGGAGGTCTTTATGCAAGCCGCAATGAGGCTAAAATTGCTTCACTGTGTAAAGAGCTGCAGTCAAAGATTATGCATGAGGAAGATGATATGGACACTTTCCTTGCTAGTGTCAAGGATATCAATGAGCAACTTATTTCTGCAGGTGAAGTTATTTCAGACAGTTCCCTTGTGCAGACTGTTCTTGATGCCTTACCAGATTCTTACCAGACTTTTGCTAGTACTTGGAGACTTATGACCCAAGGAAATCCAGAAGTTGTCAAGTTTGATGCATTATGCACATTGCTGTTGCAAGAGTCACTTTCCATAAAAAATAGGACTAGACAGCGTGCAATTGAACAGGCTTTTATTGCTTCTCGAAGAAAGGGTGGTAGCAGCAATGCAGCCACTTCTTATGGTTTCGCTGCGAGTGGAAAAAATTATGTTCTTAATGCTTCTGCTGGTAGAAATTCGTCTGGAAATTTTGGTGACAAGGGCAAAAAGAAGATGCGTTTCCATTATTGTGAAGCTAATGATCACTTGATCAAGTCGTGTCCTAAGTTGAAGGCCAAAGAGGCTAAGAAGAAAGAGGGCGGTTCCACTGCAAATGTTGGTTCCACTACAAATGCAGCCATTGTTGAGTCTTTTGTGAAAGAAGATTGTAATGCTGATGTTGATGCAGAATGAGCTTTTAGCGCAGAGTGCACTTACAATCCTGTTGTCCATGATGCGTGCTTGTCAGTTACTGCAGATTCACATGTGTGGTATTTCGATAGTGGTGCTACAAAGCACATTACCTCACATCGTGAATTGTTTACCTCTCTCGAGTCTGTCCCTCATGGGAATTCAGTCACTTGTGCCAACAATGCCTCTTATCCAATTCAAGAAGTTGGAAAGATTGTGCTTACTGCTGCAAATGGCAGTTCTTTCACACTTGTTGATGCACTTTATGTACCTTGGATCAAGAAGAATCTCTTGTCTGTATCCGCACTTGCTAGACTTGGACTTGTAGTCAAATTTGTGGATGACAGATATACAGTTCATGATCTCAGTTTTGGTGATGAAATTGTTGCATCTGGCCTTTTGTGTCGTGGGTTGTATAAGCTTACTTTGTATGACAAGTGTGGAAAAAATTTTGCAAATGCTGTTGCAGATTCAAGGGCTATTTCAGATACAAAACTTTAGCATGCACGTTTTGGTCATCTGAATTTTGCCAGTTTGCTGCGTTTGCAGAAATCTGATATGGTTGCTTCTTTGCCGCCTCTTGAAGCACCTGTCAAACATGTTTGTGAAGGCTGTATTTTGGGTAAGATGCAGCGTTCTAAATTTCCAAAGGATGGTTCAGTTCGGGCCACATGCAGATTGCAGCTTGTGCATAGTGATGTTTGTGGGCCCATGCAAACTCCGTCCTTGGGCAATTACCTTTACTTCCTGATTTTCATTGATGATTACTCTAGGCATGCATGGGTATTTCCGCTTAAAGCGAAGTCCGAAGTTTTCATGTGCTTCAAACAATTTCTGGCTATGGTTGAAAATTTCTCGAAATGTACTATGGGCACCCTCCATTCCGATTGAGGGGGGGAGTATATGTCTCATGAATTTAATGCATTTCTGGCTAGTCGTGGGATAAAACACCAATGTACAGTGCCTCATACACCTCAACAAAATGGTGTTGTTGAGAGGAAAAATAGGTCACTAACGGAAATGGCATGATGTATAGTCAAGAATCAAGCTTTGCCGCATTCTTTTTGGCTTGAGGCCATCATGTGTGCCACTTATGTACTTAACAGGTGTCCTACGAAAGCTTTGCAGTCTATTACTCCATATGAAGCATGGCATGATAGAAAGCCTTCTATTGAGCACATGCGTGTTTTTGGCTGTTTGGCATATGCTTTGGTGCCACAAGTGCAGCGCAGAAAATTGGATGATAAGGTTGCCAAATGTATTTTTGTTGGTTATAGTGATGAAAGCAAAGGTTACAGGTTGTATCATCCACAAACAAAACGTATTCTGGTTTCACGGGATGTAGTGTTTGTGGAAGATTCTGTTCAGCCCTTGCTGTCATGTACTAGAGAGTAATGTAAGCTCATAGGACATTCATGACACTTTGTTGCCTCTTTTCAGTGGTGGAAATACGAATGTAAGTTGCAATGAGGAAAATGTACAGCCTATGGGGGTTTCTGAAAATTTTTTAGATCAGCCTATTACTGATGCAGATGTACATGATGTACTTGATGAGGAAAGGGCTCAAAATGAGCAGGCTAGAGGTATGCCAAAATGGCTGGTGCACACTTTGCGTGACAGTAAATTGGATGCACCTTTGTCTAGTCGTACTCGTTCAGGCTCTCACCATGCATCTTATGCATCAGATTGTTATGCTTTGGCTGTGTTTAGCTTACATGATGTTGAGAAGCCTCTGTCTTTTGATGAAGCATAGAATTCAAAAAATTGGATGGCTGCCATGCAATCAGAATATGATGCACTTATAGAAAATGACACATGGACTCTATGTGATTTGCCTCTTGGCAAAAAGGCCATTGGTACAAAGTGGGTTTACAAGTTGAAACGCAAGCCGAATGGTGAGATCGATCGCCATAAGGCTCGACTTGTTGCAAAGGGTTATGCACAACAAAAAGGCATAGATTATGAAGAGATTTTTCCTCCCACTTGTCGTATGACTACTGTGCGTTTTCTATGTGCATTGGCAGCTCATTTTGGTTGGGATGTACATCAATCAGACATTGTTACTGCTTTCTTGAATGGTGACATATTTGAGGACGTTTATGTAACGCAGCCTCGCGGTTTTGTCATAAAACGACAAGAGGACAAAGTGTGCAGATGTAAGAAGGCTTTGTATGGGTTGAAGCAATCTCCTTGTGCTTGGTATGAGAAATCTGACATTCATTTGGTTAAACGAGGCTTTCATAACAGTCCAACAGAAAGCACATTGTATGTAAAGCGTGAGGATGATGTATTTCTCATTGTGGTTCTTTATGTTGATGATTTGTTGATCACTGGACCAAATGAGAGACATATTGCTGAATTTAAGGCTGATTTGAATGCTACTTTCAAGATGAAAGATTTGGGGCTATTGCATCATACTTGGGTATATAGTTTAAGCAGTGTGATGGTGGTATTGCCTTGTGTCAGAAAAGTTACATAGAGACATTGCTATGTAAGTTTGTACTTGAGGATTGCAAACCTATTGCCACTCCCATGGAAACAGGTTTGAAGTTGAGTCTACATGATGCTGGCGATCCTGCTGATGTCACTCTTTATCAAACTGTTGTCGGATGCCTCATTTATGTATGCAACACGAGGCCGGATATTCAGTTTGCAGTCTCACAGGTCAGCAGATTTATGCATAGCCCATGGTCTAAGCATTGGCAGACTGTCAAGAGGATTTTTCGCTACCTTAGTGGCACTTTACATCTTGGCTTGTTTTATCCCAAGGGGGGATCATTGCCGCCAGACTTACATGCTTTTTCAGACTCAGATTGGGCTGGTTGTTTTGACACGAGAGTGTCCACAAGTAGTTTTTGTTTCATGCTTGGAATTTCATGTATATCATGGTTGAGCAATAATCAACCTACTGTGGCCACTTCGAGTTGTGAGGATGAGTACAGGGCAGTCTTCACAGCTATGGTTGAGTGTGTATAGCTCAGACACCTTATGGTGGTTTGGGTGTTGGACAGGACACTGCCAACACTATCTACACTGATAGTCAGAGCGCATTGGAAGTTGCGAGGAACCTAGTTTTTCATGCTCGCACAAAGCACATTGAGGTGAATTACCACTATGTCAGGGAGAGGCTCTCAGCAGGAGAGATCAGCTTGGCTTATGTGCCAACACAGGACAACCTTGCAGATCTTTTCACAAAGGCATTGTCTAGTGAGAAGCTTGAATCTTTCCGCAAAGCTTTGGGCTAACTCCCCTTTGTGGACTGATCATGTCCTCAGAGCATGTCACTTCCCTTCACTCATGTGCCAGCTCTCATTCACCGCATCACTCCAGGGGGGATTTGTTACCATATACATGTGGTAGTGATGTGTGTGAACACATTAGGACCGCCGCAACATTTTTTCCCTCTTTAGGAGGTTTTTTCCCCCGAGAATTGTATATACGCCCATCACTCTAGGGCTATCTATCTTTCCATTGCACACTAAGTAACACACTCTCTATTGTGTGCCTTGAGCTTCCTTCGTCTTCTCCAAGCTGTGTGTGTTTCTCTGCAACCCTAATTCCAACAACAACGCAAGGCCAGCGCAAGACAAACTCCCATGCACTATGGCTCAAGAGGTAAGGGAGCTTGGAAGGATAAATATGTAAGATTATTTGAATTATAATGTCGATTGTTGATTATAAAGATTATAGTTGATAATTTGGTATTGTTATTGCTAACTTAGGAAAATGTCACTCTCTCTCGACCAACTAGAGAGATAGTCAAGTATCGAGAGCAACATACATAATTTGATACTTAGTGATGGTTGTTTGAAAACAACCACACCTCTCGTGAGCAATTCAACGCGGCGGTTGGACCACTACAAGCGGTAAGTTTAAACAAGTAATTTTATATCAATTGTTTTGAGCTGTGGATAATTGTTTAATTTGGTTTGGGTTTATGTAGAGTCAAAGTGATCCAACATACATGCCTCTGGACGCCGACGAGGATTAGATAAAAAAATGTTTTGCCAAAACTTTTGAAAAGTCCCAATGTGGCACAATGTATATGCAACTATTTACTTTTTATTGTAACTTTTTTAAATAGTTGATCTTATACATTTTTAATTGTCAAGGTAAAGTAAATCCAATTTCAGTTCTTTGATATTTTTTATACTTTTCCAAAAAACAATTGATGTCTTATTATTTTTATGCAGGTCAAAAATAAAGGTGCTCATTTGGGTTTGGGTGGCCCAAATGAGCACCTTTATTTTTGAACTGGCATTTAGTGGTAATAGCAGCGATAAAGGTCGAGGTAATAGCAGCGGGTATATTGCCGTGACTATTACCGCGTTTATTGCTGACAAACCACTACCGCGTTCATAGCCATGGTGATTGCCGCCCACGCAAATTTTTCTCTCTCCTTTTTCTTTTGTTTTCCACGGCAATGTTGGCGGTTTTTGACAACTCCTCTTACACTGGAGGCTCGTAGTAAGGCCTCTTTCAGGCGTGATCATTAATAATCAAAAGTACTCTTGAAGGAATCTATAAATCAATGGATTTTGTGCGTCTTGAAGTCATTAGTAGATACATGAATAATCGAAAGTGTTGAAGGAATCTATAAATCAATGGACTTTGTGTCTTGAAGCCATTAGTAGATACATTAGGAATTAGAGAAATTAAACTAGAGAATGTAAATAATTAGCAAATGAATGTCTTGATTTACTTGCGCATGGGCATATAAGAAAGAAAAACACTCAAGCTTTGAATGCAAGATACTTTATTAAATAGTTCAATATAGAGGATTAGAGAAAGCAAATATAGTCGTTAAAAATCTCCATTTAGATGAGGTGGGACCACTTATGCTTATCCTGCCCTAGAAAAGTTACAACAAACCGAATGCCTAAAGCTAAAGCACATCCCATACCTCAACTCACTAAGCAAGTTACTCAATCTTTAATTTTCACACTATGAGGACTGAGGATTGTGAAGGGAAGATTTTCCTCTTTGATGGCTTATCAACCCATCAAATCTTTGAGAAGACTAGAAGATGTGCATGAGACAAGCGATCAAGAATTATCCCAAGGATCCACTAGCGTCATGTCGCTCTTGATAGATGCCTTCTTGGGTAGCATACACAATGTTAAGTGTGGAATTGTTAATGTCGTCAGCCAGCATGATATTTCTTCATGTTTGAGATAGAGTCCAATTATGTGGCCTCCTTCTGATAGATGCCTTCCTAGGTAGCACACAATGTTAAGTGTTGAATTGTTAATGTTTTTAGCGAGCATGATATTTCTTCATGTCTGAGATAGAGTCCAATTATGTGGCCTCCTTTTGTGCATCTAAAATACCTCACTTGAATGGGCTAGCACTAGAAATGGCAATTGGTCTTGGACCGAGTGCAAAAGATGGTGATGCCATGTACTCTACACAAGTTGTGATAGTTAGGACTAATAAATTTCTCTTCCATTAGCTGGAATTCATGGATGGGGTGTAGGAGGGCCTTTTTATTTGGTAGTTTAAGGAATTATTAAGGCTTAAACTAGCTTTGACCAAGCGTAGAAGAATGGGGAAAAAGACCTATATTGGGCTTACAATTTCTTTTTCTACATTTTGGTTTTTAAATTAAGTAGCTTTTAACAAAAAGAGAGATCGATAACTTAATTTTAAAATATATGTTTGAAAATTTTAAATTGTCGTTTTTCCACCCCTTTCACTCTCTCTTACATTGAAAGTAGTGGAAGCATATCATTACAAAGTTGTCCAAACTTTTAAGTATCGTATCCAAAGCCCCTAGCTTGTGAGATCACTAACTTGCACAGTTTGCAGTTTGCGAATATCATTTGGTATTGTAATATGAATGTCAAATGTCACAAGATTTCCTTCAAGGTTTTGTAAGGTAACCATTTCCCTGTCTTACACATCCACAACTCTAGGTGGAAGCGTATAAACAAAGCTGTGCAAACTTTTAAGTACTGTATCCCAATACCTAAAGCCCCTAGCTTGCATCAATATCTATCTCCCTGATGCATACCCTCTATAAATCTCCAATTCTCTCCTAACAAGGGTTGTAATGCTTAAAAAGATATATTCTTGCATATAAATACAGTGAGTGTAGGTGACATTAAATGGAAGGTCCTTAAATAAATGCACAAAAACATGCATGAGACAACATTGACTTAGACCTACAAACCTAAAAGCCTTCTCAAACTTCAACAAGGAAAGAATGTCAAAGACCATCTTCTCCTTTATGGTTGGATAAGATGGATGACAAACATCAGGCTGAAGCCACTCCATGCTAAGAAGTGATCACATGTCAATTCTGACGATCTTACCATAACAATGCTCAAAGGTGTGTACTATTGTGCATGTGTAGAAGAAGATTTTTCTTTGTAGTAGCATCGATGGTTGCACACTGGGAATCATCATGGCACCAATGTCAACATCAAATCTTGAAAGGTTCCAGAGAGACTTCTTAATTGTTGTTTCTCATGATGTTTGATGGAAATATATCTACATAGACATCAAATGGCCCAAAATAAACATACTAGCATACTTGAACACATAGGTCAACTCAATGCATATGTCTATTGTAACAACAAAGAGAAGCAACTTACAATTAGGTTGAAAAAGTCTTGGATTAGTGTGCCCCAAATGCATATTAGGCATTGAATATACATGTTGAATAGCAACTACCCCATTGATCCTATGGTCTTTGAAATCCAAGCAGCCTCCCTTTCCAATGTTGATCTAAGTTGTCACAATCTCAAACACGATGAGTCCCAGTGGCTACACGTTGCATGAAGACCCAAGCACCTTTGCGAAACACTTGAGGCACCCACTCCCCATTAGAATCTCTGGTGTTATACAAGACAATCCTTTCTATCTCATCTTTTGGCTTTTTGTGAGTAGTAGAGTTTGACATTGCTATAGAGAGGAAGGGGCTACAATAAGAGGGTTTGATGGTGGTTTTGAATGAGCTAGAGATGAAGGAAGAAGTAAATATTTTTGGAGAGAGGGAGATACACAGGATTAAACCTTCAATAGAGAATCTTGGAGTGCAATACTGCAACCATGGCAAGGAGACAAGAGGTGGTTGATAGAGTATTTGTAGGTGCTCTAGCCATGGGAAGCTTGGAGATGATGAGCTAAGAAGGTGTACCTGAAAGGGTAAAAGAAGTTTAGAGAAGTTTACCCCAATGCTGCAACCATAGCCATGGATAGCTTGCAAATGATGGTCTATGAAGCGGTAGAAGAAAGGGTAGAAGAGGTGCTTGGTAAAGTCTCCACAAGTGCTGCAGCCATGGAGATCTTGGGGAGAGAGGACAATGGAGGTGTAGATGAAAATGGGAAAGCACATAGAGAGAGTGTGTGTGTGTTTAGATTGTGAGAAGCTATGGAAAGCTTCCATATATGCTACAACCATAGCCATGGATAGTTTGTAGATGATGGGCTATGAAGTGGTAGAAAAAAAGATAAAAGAGGTGCTTGTAGCCATGGAGATCTTGGGGAGAGAGGGCAATGGAGGTGTAGATGGAAATGGGAAAGAACATAGAGAGAGAGAGAGAGAGAGAGAGAGAGAGAGAGAGAGAGAGGTAGAATGGAGGGTAATGGCTGAGAAATACAGACTTTGGTGAAAGAAAATAGATTTTTGACCATGTATTTGGTTAGGGGAGCTTTTTGGGAGTGAAAAGTGAGATTTAGAGATTTTTGATTTTTTTTGAAAGTTTAGGGTTACTTAATGGCCATCCATGAAAATTAAGGGACCCCCCCCCACCCCCCCTTTCCCTTTTCTCCGTCTTTCTAGTGGACAAAGCTATAATGAGGGGAACAAGTTGTAAAGAATGAGGATGCAAGAGAGCTACACAAGACAAGCACAAAGCACACAGAGATGGAAAGCTTCTTCTTCTTCTTCACAGAAAAGAGAGTACAAAATGACTAAGTGCTAAAGCTCAAAAGTAGCACATATGTACATGCGGTCACTAAGTGTGAACTCGCTAGAAGCGTACTAGGCTGGCACTATAAGTGTACTCCAGCTGTAGAATCACTGGCAGAGATCCTCCGTGTCGGTCACCAAACGCGCCAATGGGTAAATGCCGTAAGCGGCCAAGACCCGTAGTGGATGCCAGCTCAAGGTGTAGAGCTCGACATCTCAACACTCCCCCTCGAGCTCTGCATGTTGCAGAGTCCAAGCATAGTCCGAAAACGTCGAAGCTTCTCAGCTCCAAGGGCCTTGGTAAAGATATCCGCTATCTGCTCCTCTGTGCTGACGTAGACCAAGTCGATGTCGCCCGCCAACACTCGCTCTCGAACGTAGTGGTAATGGACCTCTATGTGTTTGGTCCTAGCATGGAACACTGGGTTCCTAGCCAACTGCATGCTGCTGAGGTTGTCACAATGAATGACAATCTGTTGGTCCACCTGCACTCCCAAGTCCTCAAGTAATGTGCATAGCCAAGCTACCTCGCACGCCGCAACTGCTGCACCTCTGTACTCGGCCTCTGTGCTCGATAAAGCAACCGTAGACTGCTTTTTGCTGCTCCAAGTAACAGCAACACTCCCAAAAGATAACATGAAGCCACTCGTAGATCTCCTATCAACAATGCTACCTGCCCAATCTGCATTTGTATACCCATACAATGCTAATGGTGCATCTGCTGCATAGAACAATGCGTAGTCAAGAGTACCTTGCACATACCTAAGTGTGCGTCGTACTCCATCCAAATGTGGCTTCCTCGGAAGCTGCATGAACTGACTCTCCAAGCCTACTGTGTAGCTCAAGTCTGGCTTTGTGATAGTCAAGTAGATTAGACTACCCACAATCTTCCTGTACATCTTGACATCCTCAACAACATCACCCTTCTCTGCACTCAGCTTTGCATTCACATCCAAGGGAATAGAAATTGGCTTACAATCAGCCATACCATACTTTGACAACATGTGCAAAGCATATTGTCTCTGTGATAGCCATACACTCTCTGGAGTCCTGATCACCTCAATGCCAAGAAAGTAGCGCAACTCGCCTAAATCTTTCATTTCAAACTCCTGTTTGAGAAGACCCTTCACATGGTCAATCTCCATAGCATTGTCACCAACAATAATAAGGTCATCCACATATATGGTAATGACCACAATCCCCACATCACTCTCACGTACATAGAGTGAATGATCAGCATGAGCTCTCCTAAAACCAATACTGACAAGATACTTGGCAATCCTGTCATACCATGCTCTAGAGCCCTGCTTCAAACCATACAAAGCTTTGAGAAGTCTGCATACATAATCTAGGTAACCTGGATCGACATAGCCAGGTGGCTGATCCATATACACTTCCTCTTGCAACTCACCATTCAAGAAGGAATTCTTTACATCCATTTGATGCATAATCCATCCTCTAGATGCAGCCACTGCTATGACAGCTCTCACAGTCGTCATCTTTGCCACTGGAGCAAAGGTCTCCTCATAGTATATGCCATACGTCTGTGCATAACCCTTTGCGACCAGCCTTGTCTTGTGACGCTCAATGTTACCATCAGCCTTATGCTTGGTTTTATACACCCATTTACAGCCAATAGCTTTCTTGCCACTTGGTAATGGCACCAACTCCCATGTGTCGTTTGCTTCCAATGTAGCCATCTCTTCATTCATTGCATCATCCCAATGCACATTTCCAACTGCATCCTCAAAACATGTGGGCTCCACATCCTGTATCACCTTAGACATGTAGGTTTGGTGATGCGCTAGATACCCATCATAAGTCAATTTCTGAACTGGATTAATGACTCTATTAGATCTGCGCGGTCCTGGGTCACTCCTTTGCCCTCTAGCATCTTCTTGTACTTTCCTTACCAGGTGTCCTGACAGCCGGAGTTCCAAATTCCTCATCAAGACTTTGTTCAGAACCATCTGAATCCATGTCTACATGTGAAAAACCTGATGATGCATCAGCCATAAAGGAAAGTTCATCCACCTTTTCCTTTCCTTTTCGTGATACATTCCCTATACATGTTGGTGGAGTAACCTGCATACGTAGTCTACCATTCCATGGTTTCTCAACAGAGCCACGAGGAGAGGACTCTTGTGGTCCACTCAAAATTTGTGACTGTGGTCTCACATTTTGTACAACCACATCATCTTTTACATCAGCCCCAATAGTGCCATGTGCATTACTGTACCAGCTGCTCATCTCATCAAAGACTACATCTCTGCTCACTCGTAATTCTCGTGTAGTAGGATTATAGCACCTGTACCCCTTTTGTTCAAGGGAATATCCCACAAGAATACATTTCTCTGCTTTATGATCCAATTTCCTATGCAACTCATCTGGTACATGCATGTAAGCTATGCAGCCAAACACTTTCAAGTGTGCCAAATCAGGCTTTGTACCTGTAAACTTTTCCTCAGGTGTTACATCATGCACCGCAGCTGTAGGTGTCCTGTTCATAATGTACACAGCTGTATTTACAGCTTCAGCCCAGAAATGATGAGGCATGTTCTTCTCATTCATCAATGCACGTGCAACCTCTGCAATGTGCCTGTTTTTCCTTTCTGCGACCCCATTCTGTTGTGGAGTATATCTGCATGTAAACTGCCTGCGTATACCATGCATTCGCAGAAAATCTGAAAAATCATTGGAGAAGTACTCTCCCCCTCCATCGGACCTCAATGTCTTGATTTGCATATTTGTCTCCTTCTCAATCATGACTTTAAAGTCCTGAAAGTGACCAAACACTTCACTTTTGTTACGCATGAAGTAGACCCATACTTTCCTTGTATGGTCATCGATAAAAGAGACATAATACCTGCAACCATGTATACTTGCAGTATCGGTTGGACCCCAAACATTTGTGTGCACCACCTCAAGTGGCTTTTTACATACATTGCGCTCATGTGGAAATGAGCCCTTTGACTGTTTTCCAAACTGGCATGCTGCACACACTTTATGCATACCATCCACCTTGAATTTGGGCAAACCTTTTACAATCTGTTTTGATTGCATGCTGCGCAATCTCTGCTCATTGACATGGCCAATGCGTTTGTGCCAAATGTCAACATCAGCCACAACACCTGTGCCCTGTGAAAATAAGCTTTTACCTCAGGCATGTCTACATTCAGCGTAAACATTCTGCCCACACATTTGCCCTCTCTGATCAGCTTACAGCCATTCTGGAAATCTTCTACATAACAGCCATTTGGATTGAAGCGAACCTGCAAACGCTGCTCAACCATTTGTCCAACAGAAACAAGATTCTTTGTAATGTTTGGGACATGAAGTACATCTGCTAAGTACTTTGATTTCCCACTCTTTGTATTTAGAGGTATGTCCCCTACATGAGCAATGGGGTGAGCTGTGTCATCTCCTGTCTACACATAGCCTGACACATCTGGTTTGCACATATCTCTAAACCACTCTCCTGGAGACGTCATGTGATTAGAGGCACCTGAATCCACATACCAAACATCATCTTGGGTGGAATTCTCTGCAGTCATTGTATTCATTACATGTTGCACAACAAACATGCGCTCGTTTTTGCTGTCATCTACATCTCTGCTAGTAGATGCATAGTTGCCATGTTCTCCCTTTGGACAGTCACGTGACATGTGACCTCTTTCACCACAAGTCCAACATTCTCTGCTATCTGGAGTATGTTGCTGCCTGCTTGATCCTGCACCACGACCTCTTTGACTCCCCCTGCCTTGAGACTGGTTTCCCCTGCCACCTGTATTGTTTTGATTTGATTGACCTTCCAGAAATTGTCCCCTGCAACCCCTTGGGCCTCGACCACGACCTCTACCTCTACCTCTATTGGAGTTAGAATAGAAGGCCTGTTCAGAATTATTTCTTCCATGAGAAGAAGATGTGTCAAGGTTCTTCTCCTCAAGAATAAGCATAGAAATCAAATCTTGGAACACGGGGATGTCGTCTCTTGTATTCATGGAAGACCTAAAATGTACATACTCATCTCCTAGACCATCCAAGCATGCACGGACAATGTCATCGTCTTCCACTGAGACTTTAATAGATCCAAGAGCCTCAATGATACTCTTGATCTTCAAGGCATAATCATTGATTGAGAGGTTGTTCCTCTTAACCTGATTTAGCTCCGACTTTAGTTGAAGCTTCCTGGCCTTGGTGTTCACCTCGAACACTCTGCCTAAGTTTCTCCATGCAATGGGGGGGGTTTCAGCATCCTGTAGATAGCCCATCATGCCATCTATGATGCTCATAGAAAGCCAATACATCACTTTGCTCTGGCCTTGTTGCCAGTCCCTCAAAGCTTTCCTTTGTTCTGCTGTAGCATTTGCCTCGGGAATCTCTGGTTCCTTTTCATTGTCTCCTTCTATATAGTCCCAATAACCTTTTCCTTTTAGGAAATTTGTTATTCTGAACTTCCATGCAGGGTAGTTATTTTTCTCAAGCTTCTCAGTAACAATCTGACTGAAACCGTCAGACATCTTGAAGCACTAAGACAAAATAGCTGCAATCTGCAAAAACCTGCAAATCTGCTGAACCTGCTATCGTGGTACCTGTAACGCTTTCTACACTCAACGAGTGTCCACAATCAAGCGTACATACAACCACTGTACTTGTACAGTAAATCTTTGTATACTGCACTTTGGAGACCTGTTCAGAAACTTGTGCGAAAAACATCTGGTCGTGGATTGCAAACAAAGGGATTGTGATGCTCTTGCTCTCTTAGCCTCTCTTGCCTGCACCAGGCTCTGATACCATGTAAAGAATGAGGATGCAAGAGAGATACACAAGACAAGCACAAAGCACACAGAGATGGAAAGCTTCTTCTTCTTCTTCACAGAAAAGAGAGTACAAAATGACTAAGTGCTAAAGCTCAAAAGTAGCACATATGTACATGCGGTCACTAAGTGTGAACTTGCTAGAAGCGTACTAGGCTGGCACTATAAGTGTAGTCCAGTTGTAGAATCACTGGCAGAGATCCTCCGTGTCGGTCACCTAACGCACCAGTGAGTAAATGCCGTAAGCGGCCAAGACCCGTAGTGGATGCCAGCTCAAGGTGTAGAGCTCGACATCTCACCACAAGTAGGCCCCCATTCCCCCTCCTACCCTATTTTTTTGAGGCTATATTTGTGGCCACCACCCTCTTCCTATTGGTCCATGCTTAATCACCCCTTAAGCTAAAGGGCCCTTCTGGGGTTCATAGGCCGCACTACCCACTCTAAAAAAGTCCTCTTTGTTACCCTTTCGGAGTCCTCCATGAAATACTCTTCCTTTAAGGATAATTTGAATGCTTCCCAAGTTCCCCCACGATCATTTCTAATTTCCCTTACATGCTCTTTGATTTCAAGAACCATAGCTAGCTCAAAACTTTGTACCATCTCTGCTTCGAGCACTCGATGCAGCTCCATCTCCTTAACATACCCACAAAGATACTTTGTCACATATTTACCATTAAATTGGTCCAATTTCTTCACCACTGATTGAAGAACTCCGACCTCCTTTCAGCAACAAGGGCTTGAAACAACGTAAAGGCTTGAAACATTTTCATTGTGACAGGATCAAACCACACCCCCTGATGCTCTTGTTGCTCCATAGCTTTAAATCTTTGGTTTGAGACTTTCAATGAATCTTTTGAACCCTCACCCTATCCTACTTCACGTCGGGTTCATAAAATATGTGTCAAGAAGTGTGCAGTGTGGCTAGGAAAACGTCGAGCCTCTGGCTGTGAGGGTTTGAAGCAAAATCAATCAAGTTGTAGAAGATTTGAAGCTAAAAACACACTTAGAAAGAACCCAACTCCAGCCATGAAAGCTTCACTTTTGGAAAAGAACAAGGATCAGTTCAAAAGTCTTGTGTGTGTGAAGATTAAGGGTAGCATCGCTACCAATTGCACAAATGCAATGCTCTTTCACCTTGTTAAAACCCTAGATTAACGCTTCAATTCTTCATTGTGACCATTTTATGGAAGCTTTAGAGCTTCATTGGAGAAGACTAGGTGGTTATTTGAGGAGGGGAAACCCTAGTTGGAGGCCTCACAACCATGAACATGTACTGGAAGAAACACGGGACTACACTAGCACTCTGGATTGGAACGGTTGTGTCTCCTTGCTTAGATGCCCAAATGAGCTCATTCTTGGCTCTAAAAGTTCCATCTCAGCTTGCGAAATGGAGGAACCATCTTTGATGTGGAATTTTGAGTCATCTTTTCATTTTGCCATTTTTGAGCTATTTTTGACCATTTTACGACCATTATTTTCCCTATTTTGCCCAAAAATGTCCTTTTTTGTATGTAAAATGTCCAAACGAACTCGGAAAAATCCTAAAATTAATGGAAAAATACCATTAGGCTGAAATTTCATATTGAACCTCATTTTTCCACTTGGAAAGCACTTTGTACATGTCCTTTACACCCGCGTATGCAACCTGCTATTTTTGGTCGAGATCACCCACATTGAGCTTTTTAGGCAAAACGAGCATGCCACTTCAAAAAACTTGACATTTGTACATTCCTAAGGAAAATTAGGCATGCTTTAATGTGGTAAAACATGAAACATCTCCACATTTGGGTCTCGCCTACCCGGGAAGGTATGCACATGACTACAATCGTGGCATCTGCTTTCGCATTTATCACCACGGTATGACAAAAGCCTAGCCCTATCTCTTCCAGCCCTCAACTGACCTCTATCCATAACACTTAAACAAAGCTCTTGCATCTACTGAGTCAAATCTTGAATAGTACATACCCATTGCTGAGGAATAGCCATCATGCCTTGATTTACTTGATTCTCCGCTTGGACTTCTTCCTTTAGACTTTGGAGCAGGCAGGGAGCCATAGCTTCATACCGCAACACACCTTGCTCGATCTTCTTCTTGATCTTCCTGCTCTTCGCCAGTGCAATCACAACCGCACCATTGTAACTCTCTGGACTCTCAAAATTCACATTCTCTCAAATCTTGGGGTGCAAACACGTCATAACTTTCTCCAATATGAAGTACTCACCATTGGCCAACTACATGGCGGCCACAAACTCTGCCCAACACTCATCAAAACGGTTAAGAAAATTGCCAAACTCTTCATTCACATCCTGATAGTCTTCAATTTTGCATCCAAATCAGCCAGAGACACTTGTTTACAAAAATCCTATAAGAAGCAAGCCCGCAGGGCCAACAATATCAACCTTGGCTCTTCTTCAGAGCGTAAAAACATACCTTCTCTTTTTCTTGCATCAACAACGGAATTGTCTGCATCTTGCTAATATCTTCATTCGGCATATTCAACAACAACATGTACAACTCAAAATTGGCTATCCACTCCTTCAAATTTTCCTTGCTGGCGAAGATCGACCCATAACTTTGTGCTATCATCACTTCTTTGTAGGAAAAACCACCTTTCTTGATCCAAGCAACAAGCAATTACATGCTCCTTAGTGGGGGCATCAGAAGATAAAAAGAGGGAGTGTAAACACACCCAGAAACACTTACAAATTGCCTCTATATAGCCCAAGATGATCATAACACCCCAATCCACTCAATAACACCTCAAAACCGAATGGTTTTCATAACACACCCGTTACGCTGCTTACCAATAGGCCTGCATACACTTCAGAGAATCCAAACCCACACAACTCTCACATCGCTTCAATCGCGCATACCATTATGGAACACAAATTCTCCCTCACTCTCTCTTTGCACCACACAAAAGAATGGTGCAAGGGCTACGCACACACCGGTACCAACAACAAAAGAGAGAATAGTAGAGAGCCGAAGGGGGATTGAGAACTGACAAAAAAAGGGGGGAAGTGCAAACTTGATTCTTCAAAAGCTGGAGTACAACTCTCTCCTCTGAGTTCTCTGCAGCCGTTTAGGTAGCTCTCCTCTTAAATGCTGAAGCTCTTGCTACAAAGAACTATCCAAAATACAAAAAAAGGCCCCTTATGGGGTGGATTTTCTATTTTTGGCAATCCTTTTTTTTGTCAAACACTTGTCCCTTCTATTTTTGCATGATTGTAATGTGAACCATTGCTTTTATCCAACTTTTTGTGCATGACACTTATTGAAAGTAATGATGGTTGGCCCCACTGGACACCAAGTATAACTCCCACATGCCTTCATATAAAAATAGGGGATCCCATGGGACCTCCCGTGTGTGAAGCCCCACTAAAGAGCACTCCATCGTTGCTGCCATAACCGGCCATTGGCCATTGGATAGGGGGGAAGGGGAACATTCCCAAAACACAAACAATCTGCCTCTCTATAGCCCAAGATAATCATTGCACCCAATCCACTAGAGTTCACCTTCAAAACTCACACAACTAACAGCACACCACACCAAATTTTGCATGTTTACAACCGTGCCATAACACACACCATTTTCTCTTTCTCTCTCGTGGACGCAGCAGCCCAGGGAGGCACACACATCTCAAACACCGGCACCAAATGATTGGAACAAAGCAGAGAGCAGAAGGGGAGGAAGGGGAATAAATGGAAGCAATTTTGGCCATGATTTGCCTCAATTATGGCAAAAACATCATCTAACCATGAAGCCTGCCACAACCGGCTCTATCGGCACAAGTACAAAGAGCAACAAAAACTTGGGCAACCTTTGGATTTGCGCCATGTGCCTCTCCTTGCCTGAGAGCGGCCATATACAACATATGTGTTCATATCCTTGTTGTCACCAGACTCATCCTCCTCCACTACCGGGAACTCCTCCTCAAAAGCTCTTTGTTGAGCTCTCTCTTTTCCAAAATGAGCTCTTTGTTAAATTTGCAAAAGGCTAGCCCCCTGTAGGGCGTGTGAGGATTCCCTATTTTTTTCTTGACCACCTCCTTATTTGCGTCACTTTGCTAGTTTAGGCTCTTACTCTGCATGGGATACCACCTCACTAATCACGGCTAACTTGGAGCTCAAGCCATGCCCGAGGGGCCCCTTGTCACGGTGGCGTGACAACGCCGCAAGACACCCCCCTTTGATCTCAAAACATAGCCATGAAGGGCGTGTGGAACCACCCCCATAATGGTTTCGGCATTTCAGCAAGTCGTAGCACCAAAGGTGGGCACTGGAACCACCATCCACCTGCAACTACATCAAAAACACCACCATGAGCCTACTCCGCAGTGTTGGGAAGGGCAACAACCATAGCAACACTCAATTTCCTTGCGTTCCTACATAAATATCGTGTGCCATGGACTCTTGTTCTGCAAATGGGACTAAATTGAGGCCACATGGCATCTTGTGAATTACCACCCCTCAAGTTCTCCAAAATCACCACTATCCACCATAACTTCGAAAAAAAACAATTTTTTCCTCTCACTTTAAAGCCTTGCAATGCAATGCCTAGGACTCGACCGCCAAGCTGTAAAGACCAACAGGAAACACCAATGGACATTTTAAACTAGGCACATCTTGCCACCTTTTGAACCCCGCATGGCCTCGAACAATGAGCGCTAAAATTGTAAAAACTCTCCGAGTACTACTTCACTGCGGACTGAGACAAATCTCAATGGTTTGTGTCTTGGCATTCGTGCACTACACCTTAAAACCCAATTCTCTTGCACTTTGTAGTTCTATTCGATGATCCATATGAACCTTCTCCTTTAGCACTTCAAGCTCTACTTTTCCAATCCAAAAACCAACACCTTGGTCATCCTTCACCTACCACCATATCTAGACCACTTTGAAGACCTTTTGGCCTAAAAAACCGCATAAAACATACATCACGACTGCCACTAGCTTGCCTTGGTATTCCACACCTTCTCTATGCATATGTAAACATACACACCATTGCATGTGTCCTCCGCTAGGGTAGGCACACTTTGGATGCACCATCATTGCCCAACCCCCTTGTTGAAAATTCAATGTTCAACCAAAAACTGCTTTATTCCTCTACGAACTGCAAAAACTGGCAAGCACTATTAGCAAACCAAGAAACCCTACCATAAATACAAGGCCCTACATATTGCCTATTGCTGCCAAACCTCAAGTGGGTTGCCCCAACCCCCGCATCACATAGCTTCCACCTGGGTCAAAAACCTGCCATGTTCCTTCCATCCACCTACTTCATACCATAGTGCACCTCAGCACATAGACCTTCATCCTTATAGGCCACCCATGGCATGTCTTCAACACTCCAAGCATACACCTATATACAAGACTCTTCAAAGAGAGCACCATCGTGCTCACCATCCTGCTCAACAAGCATATCTGACATACTTGATAACATATCTGAACACAAATCTGACCCTCCCTCCCATCCATAGAAAGTGCAACTCTCGTCAAAGAGCACTACATTGGGCATAAACCCTCCTCCACATCAGCCTCTGATGGCTCACCCATAGCACACTACTCATCCAAAGAAACGTCCCCTTGTAGAGGGGCTAACCCTAGCCTCATCTGTATCGTGGTCAAATCCTTATCAATCAGCACCTACATATCTTCATCCATAGCAACCATGGGATCATCAAACCCCCAATTAAAATCACTTTTAATGCATACCTGGTCCAACCAAACTGTATCCACCATTTCAGCATGGAAATCCATCGACAACGACAGCTGCTCTTCCCTTCGATCAACATCCAATCCACCATTAGAATCAGGAAAAAGCACAACCCCCTTGGTTTCTTCTTCATCATCACCCTCTTGTTGGCTTTGTAGATCAAACTAGCTATCCATAGATGTAGCCTTGACCTCATTTTCAAAGCTTTGAACCAATTGAACCGCCACAGTACCTTCCAAATGCTACCTTCATTAGCATAGTCATCAACATGATGCCACACAACACCCTCATCTGCATATCTTATTCCACAAGCTTTAGCACTTCAACCTGCTCTTCTTTCACATTGGCTATCACCATATCATTAGACACATAATAAGGAAATTTTACCTTTAACAACATTGGCTCATCAGACTTGGTCTCCTTGATATAAGATGTGGTCTCATCCACTCTATCCTCCTTGCTCGTTTCCCAAAAACTCGAGCTTGTATCTCCATCTTCATCAGCATCATAAACCGACTCCATATTAGCATCTTCATCTGCTTGCTACTCCACGGAAACTTGACCATCCTCTTGGCTTGATACACTTTCTCCATCTACTTTTGAACCCTTGATAGCTGCAACTTGATTGCAATCTTCTACCTTCTCAGACAAACTCTCCACAAGAGCAAGGTTTACCTCTTCAAGTTGTTTTAGAAACCTGACATCTGGTAGATCTTTTGCACATTGGTTCACTTTGGTGAGGGGCTTATCCTCATTGACAAGATATTTCACCATTGGCACATGTAATCTACAAATTGGAAACCTCCAAGGAGCATAATTGACCATAGGCCTCACCTCAACAGATTTTGCACTTCGAACAACTAACACCACTTTTGGTTGAACCATACAACTCACCATTATGGCCGCAACATGCATATAATCCGTAGGCTTTAGCAATCCTAACTCCATCTTTCACTTCACTTTCTTGCTCTTTATTTTGGACAAATAGACTGTATCATCATAGGTATCCACACCAAACTCGACCTTTTCTCTGATCTTTGGATGCAGGCAGTGTAGCAACTTTGATAGCTTCAAGTATTGATTACTCTTAACCCCAGTAGCAATCTCCAACTGCTTCAAATTGTTCAAAGAAAATTGAAAAGTCTTGACTTACATCTTGGCGTACCGCTTTTAGCTTTGCACCAGTCTCTTTTGGAGTAACCACCTTTATAAACCGCTTTAGAATCTAGCTCTGCATCTCCTGTCATTCATGAACCTCAACCATTGCACTGTAGATTATCGGACTATATCTTTGCACATATGTGCATCAACAACGGCGCCGTCTGCAACTTTTCTGCATCTGTCAACATATGCATCGATAGCATCCACAGTTTGAAATCATCTAACCAGTCTTCAGGGTCTTAAATACTTGTAAATATGGGGCCAAAACATGGCTCCATCATCTCTGCTATCTTCAAACTTGACCACCAAATACTTTGGCCATCCGCCAACTACTTGTCGGCTACCAAACACTACTTCAGACTTCCAATAGGAGCATCAACCAGCTCCTCAGTGGGGTCACTAGAATATGGATAGGAGGGAAGGGATACACACCCATCACACAAACAATCTGCCTCTCTATAGCCCATGATAATAACTGCACTGCAATCCACTAGAGTTTGCCTTCAAAACTCACACAACTAATAGCATGTCACACTAAATTTTTCATGTTTACGATCGTGCCGCAACAGACACCTTCTCTCTTTCTCTCTCGCACACACATCGGCCTGGGGAGGCACACACATCTCAAACACCAACACCAAATGATTGGAACAAAGCAAAGAAGAGAAGGGGGGAAAGGGGAGGAAATGAAATTTTTTTTGGCTATGATTTGCTTCATTTATGGAAAAAACATCTATAACAACCACGAAACCTACTACAACCGACTCTATCGGCACAAGCATGACGAGCAACAAAAACTTGGGCAACCTCCGGCTTTGCCGCAGTGTGGCTCTCCTCAGTAACAGTGGCTAGACAAAACACCTCTGTTGGTACCCTCATTGGCACTATACTTCTCCTCCTCCACTGTCGAGAACTCCTCCACGAAAGATCTTTGTTGAGCTCCATCGTCTCCAAAACCAGCTTGCCCCAAGCTTCGTAAAACACTGGCCCCCTGTAGGGCGTGTGAGGCTTCCCTATTTTCGGCTCGACCACCTCCTTTTTTTCTTTGACTTTCTATTTTAGGGTCTTAATTTGCATGGGATGCCGCCCTGCTAATCTTGGCTAACTTGGATCTCAAGCCATGTGGGAGGGACCCCTTGTCACGGCGGCGTAACAACACCATGGGACAACCCCTTTGCTCTCAAAAAGTAGCCTCGAAGGGCGCGTGGAGCCACCCCCTTAATGGGTCCGGCATGTGAGCAGGTTGCAATGCCAAAGGCCCGCACTAGAGCCACCATCCGCTTGTAGCTACATCAAAAACACCAAATGATGATATGAAAAGCCCTACCCTATCTAGGCCCTACCTTGTTAATAATAGGGCCCCCTTGACTGCACGTCTATCCTAGCCCTTGGCTTGCCTGATCTTACCCTTGGTCTGACATTACTCCCCCCTTGGAGAAGTGTTTTTGTCCTCAAAAACAAAATTGGTTGTATCTTCATAAGAACACTAATGTTTTCCACAGTGGCATCCTTCATGGATCCAATTGTCCATTTGACCACAACACGGTTCAGTATAAGGTTCAATAAAATCAAGAATAACATCTTGATTTTCCACATTGTTGTCCCTTTGCAACCGTTTTTGTGTATCTGGCCCATATCCCACATAGCGTAAAGACTCCATTTAGCACTCACTTGAGTATATTAAATGAGTTATCAAAACTAAGATGTGTCCAAAAAAAACCTCTTTTCACTTTCCATGAAAGTAACTGCTGACATAACTCATCAGCAATGCTTAAGTCCTTGACTTGGTATCATTCTTCATCAGTAGACAACCCCACGATAACTGTTGATTGAGGTTGAGAACCTGATGCAAGCCTAAAGGGACTAAACTTAGTTGTAACATGATTTTTCTTATGGTAAGTAGACTTCAACTAGAGAGATAATCTTTCTAATTGGATTTCTTGGTGCTAATGTATGCTCTTAGCATATCCTTTAACCACACAAAAGAATACTTGTAAACTACCTATCCACCTCTGTATGACTGATAGTACTGAATTGTGTTTCCCAACCATTTACAAAAAATCAATAAAAAATGACTAGTAAACATGGGTCACAATTCCTTGTAACATTGTTGAGTAATCAACAATGGTATGCAGAACCAACTTGGTTATCTTTACAAAGTTGAAGTCACTTATCTACCAACACCCAAACCGAGCCATGACCTCTATTGATGATTGGTAGACCCGCAACTAAACTCGTAGAGATACTGCACAAAAAGTACAAAATGATTCATAAGCTATCTATTTCATGAAGTTGCATGCCGTTCCAAATCAACCTTTGCTAAACACTAGGGCCCATAACACCTAGTGTGCATGCCTTTAAAGAAAACCAATCCATGCTTGCATTTTCATGAGTATAAATGTCAATACGTATGGAAAATGTGATGCTCAAGCATACATTAAAGAGTAGATAGTTTTGAGAAGAAACTAAGTACTTCCTACTGCAACCACTTGCAAGCCTTGCTAAAACATTTGAACCATAATACAATGTGAGACATAAATCACATTTAGGTACAAGTAGGAAACATTTTCATTAACAATACATAGCCTTGCTATATACATAAACAACCATCCATTAATGTTGTTTAGCTACACTTGTACCTTAATTTAACAAGTGGTGACTAGGGATCCAACAAATTAGGGCCACTAAAATTGCTTTTGATATGATGTGCTCAAAATGGTCTAATAAATGAATTCGATCAACACCTAGGGACTTTGTATGTGTTGCATGGGAAGAAGCCGTGCTTTTTATGAAGACCGATCCAAACTCAAGCCTTGCTTGACCATTGTCTTTTAACACGTCTTTGGTTTTTGCTAACACTTAAATTACACAATTATGTAAGAGCTGCTATGGCAGCATACACATACATGACATGCCATATCTAACAAGCACATTCTCAATAAAAAAAGAAATTGCATACCTCATTAAGTTCTCCAATCGATTGACCTTACCGTTGTAAGAATCAAATGAATTTCAACCAAGCAAAGAAAGCGAGCAATTCTTTTTCAGAGACCGATGCTTGGTTCATAGAGTAAATCTGTTGTTCTCCAATAGATGTCTTATTTCCTGTTGCAAAGGCCTTACCCAATTCACAACCTAGGTTGAGGCTCGTGCAGCCTATACTTGCTTGTTTGTGATCTGCATGTCTATGACGGTCCACATCCAGCACCATGCCTTGCATAAATTACGTAATTGTCATCGATTGTAAGTCAAAGTTTCTTTTTTCTTCAAGGTCCGCTCTCCTTGAGAGCTTGATCATGTAAAATGGCACTTTCTGGACACGCCTACAAACTGTTGTCAGTACAAATAGAGCCGCCGCCAAGGTCATGCCTTCACATGGTCTCGAAATTTTGTACAACATGTCAAAGCTTTGCCTCGATTGTCTTGGAAACTTTTCCTTGGAAACAATTTTCTTCACCTTTGAGTCCTCAATTTCAAATCCATGTTGCCTACAAGCCCGATAGTGCTAAGTACATCTGAGTCCGTACTACCCGCACACTCCAAGGTTCTGAGTTCGAGCTCATACTTGCATGAGGGTTTAGAAGAGATAGGGGAGGGGTGTTGGGTTGCCGTGAGCACACTCCCTTAATCAAATTGGGAATGAGCAAGGCGGCCAAATTTAGGCTTCATGGGTGCCCGCATGCAAACTGTAAAATCATGACGGATTTCCAGGAATACTGTAAGAAATCAACCTCTTGTTTCTCGCTACAGATCTCGAGAGGAAAAACCACAAAATTGAAAAACGTTTCTCTCCCCCTTGTGCTTGAAACGAGCCTATCTAACTACAGAATCATGAAGATCACTTCTCGGCCTCCCCTCTCCTCAAGCGGTCCTTCACCCGATGTAAGATCTTCCTCTTCCTCGAGAGCCCTAAACTTGGGGTGGCTTCATGAGAGATCGAGAGAAAGACCACAATGCCTCCACGCTTGTGGAGAGGAAGAGAGATCAAGAGGGCAACTGGGAGAGAGAGAGAGATTATGAAGCCACGCATGAGCCATGCAAAGCTTTCCTCCCTCCTCCATAGCTCCTCCATCCTCCATAGCTCCTCCCTCCCCTGAGCTTTGATACCAATCTAAGATGGCAGGGGATTGTACCATGCAACTCTCCACCTGAACATGCCTTATATAGGCCAACCTTGCTAATAACAGGGCCCCCTTAACCGCATGTCTGTCCTAGCCCTTGGTCTACCTGGTCTTACACTTGGCCTGACATGAAATCTCCTAATGCCCTTTTGAGACATTGACCTTTCACAACCTAGCACCCATTGGGATTCATAATGAGAATGACTTTACCGTGACACTCTTCTTGTGTCCAAATCTTATCATGGACTCCTTAAGCTTGAGCAAGTCAACATACACATTGTTAAACTCATTGTAGTGAAATAGTTTGATGTCTTCCATGGGCAAGACATCATCCACACATTGAAACCCACCTAATTATCTAGAAACATTATTATTAGCACATTTCTTTGCAAGTCTCACACTTATAAGATGTTGGTAGTGATCTACATAGTCCCCTTGCAGGGTGCCTTTCTGTGACGAGTCTGTACAAGGCTTCATATTCTCTGAAACTTATTCATGCATTGTCATAGACCTCCGTCATTTCTTGAGGTGACACAATGTTCTTCAATTCAGAGAAATACTTGTGGTGTAAAGCTTTGCCAACCTAGCATTAAATGGGTTATCCCATAGCACCACAAGATTCTTCGGCTTGACAATGTGCTAAAGTATTGTACGTCTTGTTGCTTAAGCATCAGAATGAATTCCTATCATCATGCATACCAAACGTCTACGGGTTGAAATACTAGAGCCTCCACTATTAGAAAACTTTGTATACCACGTTTCTTCTAGCAATATTTAACCAACATGTCTTTACATACATAGTTACATGCATTAAATGACCCCTCTTACTTTAAAACCTGTAGATTTTTTTCAAAAGTGATTATTAAAACCCCCTTTGTTAAACCTATAAGTTGCTTGAATTTAAGAAACCCTCTTGATGAACTTACATGCTACTATTACATATATTAAGATGGATCCTCACGATTGAAATAAAAATTATTAGTTGAGTGCAAAAACTATAAAATACATGTTAAAAGCACTATCCATACCTCATTTGTTGGATACATTTCTTTCATGTTCTACCACCCATAGATAGATCATAGCACTAAAATCGCTTATCTCTTCTGTTTGTGAATGTTGAAGCCAAATAAAATGTGTGTGAGATGTCGTTCGATGTCACATATATATTGCATGCAATGTACTGGAGTTGAGCATAGATGACCAACCGTCGCTCTTGCACCTACGTTTACTGGCTTAATTTCTCAGTGAGACTTGTCACTTCTTCATTGAGATGCTTTGACTTCTTATTGGAATCCTCTTGGACTTGCTGAATGTCTTTGACATACTTCTCTCGTAGATAAGAGTATGTTGCAGAGTTGTTTTCTTGCTTCCATTCTATTGAAAAACATAGAATACAATCTCCTCTATTAGCCAAATAGGCCGTCTTTTCCATCAATTAATGAAATGCAACAACTCAATGACGTTTTTAAATTGGTTGTGATGCATTGGTTGGAAGATTTCTTGGGTAAATATGACCATATATCAATTTATAAATTAATTGCAATTAATTGCTTTTCACCCAATGCTCCATAATTGATGTTCCAACTTGCATGGTTGCAAATTCTTGCTCCAAATGAATATTAACATAATACCATTTTAGCATATTAGTAATGGTTTGAAATGGAAGTAGATTGAATGACATTTAGAGTGAGATTGATTAAGCTAATTAGAGAGACAAGATGTAATTGTGAAGAACTAGAGAGAATTCAAAGTTGGGAGATGCGGATGATGTTGTGAAGAGAAGAAAGGGTGGGAATGTTGAGTAGACTCCTTTGAATTCAAATCGTTACTCATGATTGTACCAGAGAGAGAAATGCAGATCTACAACCTTTGAAGATCTCTACTTTTGTGTCAGCTCTAAGAAACAAAGAAGGTCCTTTTATCAATGATTGGGACTAAGAAGTGACTTTGATATGAGAGAGAGAAGGAAGGGGGGGGGGGGGGGGGGGGGGGGGGGGATAGTGTTAGCTCACTGTTAGAAGCTGGACACACCCCACGGAGACTAACTACTCGGAGGATTATCATTTTTTGTAATTATTCATTTATTGAGGAAACCTGATTTTTCACCTTGTAAATATTGGGACTTACAGAAGTTTCCAGATTGTATCCCAATTTTGATAGATAGATGGAGTAGTTGGTTGATTTTGGAACTTTAGGGTTTGAGAATTGTAAGGTATATATACCACTTTTTGACCTTAATGAAAAAACCTTTTGTCATCTTTAAAACAAGTTTTGAAGTCTGTGAGTGAGCATACTGTGTACGATAGAGAGTGTGAGCTTCATCTTGACGCTACGTGTGCACCGATGGTCGGAATCGAGTGCGGAGAAGTGCAGCGTGTTGCCCCCGAGGAGAGCTACGCGCCGTTACCTACATTGCTCGCATACGGTCCTGTTTTGCGAGCTCCTTCTACGAGCTTCATCTGGTGGTTGGGTGAGCATACGTTGTCCGATTTTGCATTGCAACATATCCATGCGTTCACATTGAGTAGAGCTACACATTAGGCACTTTAGATTTCGAAACGAAGACTTGCAGATTTTGGCCAGACATCCTACGTGATTTTGCACCGGGTGTTTTGGGTTGGGATTTTGGTTCATAGACCTTAAGGAGAGCGACCTATTGGTATTAGTAGGGTCTCCTTCAAGTTCTATGGTTTTTCGAGATTGTTTGATGGGTGTTCGGCTCTAGAAAGCGTTGTAGGAAGTTTCCTCTTATGCACTCTTGAAGGCTGTGACTTAGACAATTGGTAGAGACCTCTGTAGGAATTAGTTAGGAGTCGGTCGAGTGTAGGTTGACACCTTATGCTTGCTTCCACGCGTCTGCGGGTCGAGCTTCGTCCTTAGCTGACATTATATGGTAGTGAGTTCTCGCTGTGCTGACGTCCGTCGTGGCGTATCCGTCCAACATTGGCGCCACTGCCGGGGACGAAAACCTTAGGTAGGTGACCGAGACTAATCCTTGAGGATAGGGATTTTTGGCGTTTTTGCCTCTCCGGTTGTCGGAATGAGGCAAGTAGACATTCGTTTTTAGGGTATTTTGGCGTTCCGGACGCATTGGTGGTGTCAAAAGACTCAAAATCTATCACTATTTGACAGTTTGTGACTTTTCAACTTTTAGTGATGACGTAAGCAGCATTGAATGCGTCGCACCTGCCTCCTGAAAAAGACGCTCGCATTAAATAAAAAAGTGACCGTTTTCAAGGACGATTGGGAATATAAATCTACTTTTTAGAGTGTCTGGTTGTCCTTTTGGACGTACTCACAAGGTGCAAGTGCAATTTATAAAAAGTTTCTAGAGAGAGAAATACAATTTCTTACAAGGCCCTCCAAATGACGTACAAAATTTTCTAATGATATTGCTTCCACTACTTTCAATGTAAGAGAGAGTGAAAGGGGTGGAAAAACGACAATTTAAAATTTTCAAACATATATTTTAAAATTAAGTTATCGATCTCTCTTTTTGTTAAAAGCTACTTAATTTAAAAACCAAAATGTAGAAAAAGAAATTGTAAGCCCAATATAGGTCTTTTTCCCCATTCTTCTACGCTTGGTCAAAGCTAGTTTAAGCCTTAATAATTCCTTAAACTACCAAATAAAAAGGCCCTCCTACACCCCATCCATGAATTCCAGCTAATGGAAGAGAAATTTATTAGTCCTAACTATCACAACTTGTGTAGAGTACATGGCATCACCATCTTTTGCACTCGGTCCAAGACCAATTGCCATTTCTAGTGCTAGCCCATTCAAGTGAGGTATTTTAGATGCACAAAAGGAGGCCACATAATTGGACTCTATCTCAGACATGAAGAAATATCATGCTCGCTAAAAACATTAACAATTCAACACTTAACATTGTGTGCTACCTAGGAAGGCATCTATCAGAAGGAGACCACATAATTGGACTCTATCTCAAACATGAAGAAATATCATGCTGGCTGACGACATTAACAATTCCACACTTAACATTGTGTATGCTACCCAAGAAGGCATCTATCAAGAGCGACATGACGCTAGTGGATCCTTGGGATAATTCTTGATCGCTTGTCTCATGCACATCTTCTAGTCTTCTCAAAGATTTGATGGGTTGATAAGCCATCAAAGAGGAAAATCTTCCCTTCACAATCCTCAGTCCTCATAGTGTGAAAATTAAAGATTGAGTAACTTGCTTAGTGAGTTGAGGTATGGGATGTGCTTTAGCTTTAGGCATTCGGTTTGTTGTAACTTTTCCAGGGCAGGATAAGCATAAGTGGTCCCACCTCATCTAAATGGAGATTTTTAACGACTATATTTGCTTTCTCTAATCCTCTATATTGAACTATTTAATAAAGTATCTTGCATTCAAAGCTTGAGTGTTTTTCTTTCTTATATGCCCATGCGCAAGTAAATCAAGACCTTCATTTGCTAATTATTTACATTCTCTAATTAAATTCTCTAATTCCTAATGTATCTACTAATGGCTTCAAGACACAAAGTCGCTGGATTAGCGGATGTCGTCTAAAGAAATATCATGTACCACTCACACAAGATATGCTTCAACAAATTCATCAAGGAAAACAACGAATGAAGGAAAAATAGAGAGTACGAGAAGAAGCACAAGAACGCATTGCAAAAAGAAGACTTCTGCGACAACAACAACAAAGTGGAGCACGAGTGCGAATCAATGCCATTCGACTGACGAAGAAGGATGAAGACACAGTGGAGCCAATAATTGCAGTCAAAGTGGGTAGCAATCAAGTTGAATTGATAGCATTGCTTGATTCGGGAGCTCAAGCAAATTTGATCTCTTACGGATTATACCAACACCTCAAATCCACAGGTCAACTTCATCCTACTCCTCAAGTGTTGGAAAGTAGTACATCACACTCGTTGAAAACATTGGGATGGACTATATTGCATGTACAAATACATCAATATATTTACCCACACAAATTCTATGTGGTGGAGGATGACATCACACAACACCCAATGATGTTGGGACAACCTTGGCAAAAAGAGTACAATGTGCAGATAGATTGGAATGCAAAGGTAGTCAAAGTTCAGCATGCACATGTACAACAGGTCATAGCATTTGCTCAACAATACCGGAATAATCAGCTGCAAGCCATGCAATCACCGGAAAAAGAGCCAAAAGCAAGAATGCCACCAAAGAACAACATGATACCCGAGACCAACAGACAGGTAAAAGACAACCATGCTAATTACAGACATACGAAGTCGCAGACCGCAGTGCAAAGACCTCGATTACCAAAACAACAGAAACAAGTATGGATGTGGAAGGATAGAAATGACATGGCGGACAAACAAAAATGCAACGAAAGAATTCAACCGAAGCAGATAGTTCAACCAAAAACCAAGGTCATAAAACAGATATGGATCCCAAAGAAAATGCTCAGCAACAACTCAAATGTCACTAGCATTTGGATACCCAAACAAAAGCAAAAGGAACTTCTTTCAGTACAAGCAACAACGGAAGGCAGATAGCTGCATTTGAAAAAAAGCAACCGACTTATGTGAATGCCAATCAGCAACAAAACAGTGGCAACAAAGGAAGTAGCAAAACATCTACAAAAACCGGCAAAAACAAAATACCAATGGAAAGCAAAGGCAATACGGTCCACGGCCATTCCGGCCAGGCCAATCCTGTCCATAGAAACAACTACGTCTATATCAACAGTAGCAGCAAAGCAATTGCCTGTGGCAAAAAAGAAAATTAAACAGAGAGCAGTAGAGTTACAGCTGTTACTTGCAAAGAAAATAGGAAACCTCGACGGCGAATGCCAATAAGCATCTTGCTTATTCCCTTCTCTTGCACAACATTAATTTTTCCATGCATTGACCAAGTATGCATAAAATAGGGCCACATTAATCGGCCAAGCATTAGCACAAATTTTTCAACCTATGCACGGCACATACTCCGAGGCGATACCTTGTCGTCCGGGAGAACTCCGGCTAGGAGGGGGGGAGGCATTCTCAAATGTGGAACCAATAGCAGAAAGAGCAAAAAAGGGCATGATTTTCGACTATTTTAAGGATTGTTGTTTGATTGCAAAATTTTCCGGATTAACCCAAGTATGTATGCCCTTATACAGCATGTATCTATAGTTATATGGGGCCAAATGTCAAATCAAGCCCCTAAGTGTGTGTATATAAGTAGAAATAGCCATTTTTCAGGCAAAATATTGGTAAAACGGAGAAATCCGGCTATAAAAATTGCATGTGAGTATATATAATTTTTTGCCGTGATGTTTGTGATTTATTATGATTTTTGGAGATTTTTTGGGTTTGATTTGCTATTTTCCTTTTAATTTTGCTAATTTTCGGCAGAAAAACTTCAAAAATACAAAAAGCAAGTGAAAAATGGTCCTAATGAAAAACAAAAAATATGGGGATGATTAGTGACGATAGGACAACCTATGGTACAGTGGAGGTGCAATTATGAGACTGGAGCGGAAAGCGTGTTTTGGCCAGGTTTTGACCGAAATGTCGAATTTCTGGTAAACAGAGCAAATGGAGTCCAAATCAAGACATTTTTGAGCTTAAACCACATCTCACAAGAAGATAGGAGCACATGTCAAATTTCATGAAAAGTGGTTCGACGACCTCCATTATAAGAAATTTTCACCTCATTTTTAGCTCATTTTCACTATTGACTTTGTGGAGAGAGCTTCTGTCACCTAGAGCAGACGGACCTTTCAGCAGCTTCTACGACGCGCACGAGTACCCGACGAGCTTCGGACATGAGATGTAGGCTAACCACCTTGAGCTTTTCGCGCATGTTTGTCATTATGTCGCGAAAACTAGCGTAGGGATCACACACAAAGCGGGCGGTAGAGACCTACAAGTAGAGACGGCGACCTAACAGCTAACCCAAAAGCAACGAGACTTCATCGACAGCTTACCCTAGCATAGGAGACCAATCCTGGATGTCCAAAGGCAGTAGAAAACCATCGTGAAAAACCCTAATTCTTAGAATCCTGCAAGAGGCCACCAAATGAGAAATCGGCGAAAAGGCGACCAAATGCTACCAAAATTCATGGGTAGGAGCATCTAGACATGCTCTACAAGTCTATGTGACCCGCATGACCAAAAAGTGACCCGAGGCGGCACTAAACTTCAGAAACGGCATCAGACACACAAAGCGTCAAATTGCTCTTGCGGCCAAACCGCATGCCCGTTTGCCCCCAAACTTCACGAGCGACTTTCCTAGACCATCAACAACCAAGTCCTATGGTGGTAGACCACCACAAATCATCGAAGATATGTAAACGCAACCACGGGTGCTTCTAGAGTTAGGACATAGAGGCAATAATGGGCCATAGACCTACCAAATCTTGTCCAAATCACATGAAACTTGCACGACACATTCACAAACACATCACCAACCAATCTGTGTGGTCAGAAGCAAAAATTGGTGAAGTAGACATCCTACGTGTAAGATGTCTATTTGACATTTTTGGCCTTCAGAGGATGGTTGCTCATTCCAGATCCAATCACCTCATCAACAAGAGCTCATATATCAATTTTGAAGCCATTCTAATCATTTTTGACCCCCAACACCTTCAAGATACACTTTTGGAGCCCAAAAACACCACACAGGCTCTTACAAGCATCAATCATTGTCCAAATCCAAATCCAAGAGCATAGCCATGTTCCATAGGCCAAGGACTACCCACAGAACAAATCTCATGTCATTTTGATGAAATAGACATCCTACGCGTAGGATGTCTTCAGCATAATTTGGACCTTCTGTGCAAAGAGTGACATCATAGGAGCCAATACCATAGTGCAATGAGCCCATATATCAATTTTCAACCCATTTGGACATCAATTACTACCTATTATGGACTTTCTACCCAATTTGTGACCTAAAGCCTGAATCAGCCAAAAAATCCACTTTTTGAAGCCCAAATCCATATCCAAGCACATAGCCATGTTCCATGAGCCATGCACTACCAGCATGCCAAGTACGAACCAATTCTGATGAAAAACACATCCTACGTGTAGGATGTCTAAATGAAAAATTTTGGCTAGATTTGCACTGTGAGCACATGCACAGTTTCACAAGTTCCTTTTAAGATTTATTTTCAATTTTCAAGTCATTTGGATAGTTAAAATTCTTTCTCCACATGAATGATCCTTTGTTGCAGACTAGAATTGTTATAAATGATAACTTGGTGTTGATGCATCCACCATTGCACACTATGAGCTATGATAGTGGACAACCGCTTGTAGTAGCCAAGCAGACCTGGCTCCCCTCTACCTACATATTGCAAGAAGGTAGGGAGACTATTGAATGTTGGATACACATTAACCAAAGGGTCATTGGGGTAGAGGCAACCATCCACCCAAAGGTCCTCATATATGTGACCTGCATTGTGGCATTGTTGTGTTGTATGTAATTCATAACACTTGGAGGTGCAAGGTCTTTTGACAACCAGATATGTACGGGTTTTGTTTTTTATCATGATGATTATGCTATGGATGGGAGATTTGTATTGTCGTCTGTATCCATATCATGGAGAGATGGGGTTGTATAGAATAGAATGAAGGAGGTAGAGAGGGGCCATGGCAAAGATTATGGGTTGTATATTATGGGCTGCAAAGAACATTGTGTGCTATCAGCTCCAATAGACAACAATCTCTTGTGGTATCCAAGAAGACTATGCTCCCCTCTAATATTGTAAGAATGAAACAAGGATATTGAATGTTGGATACAGATGATGGCTTGATCATTAGGGTAGAGGCAACCATGCACCCAAAGGTCCACATTGGTATGACCTGCACCACGGCGGTTGTTGTGCAGTTTGCAAGTAATGATGCTTTGAGGTTGAAAAGTCCTTTGGCAGCCAAACATGTAGAGAAACCATTCCCGAACTTGACAATCTTGCTATGTATGGGAGGTTTGTAATGTTGCCTAGCTCCATGGAAAGGGGAATAAAGCTGGCCTCAAGCAAGAGTGGAGAGTTTCAGCAGATCCACGAAGGGGAGAGGTGAGCTATGGAGTGAAGAGCTATGGGATGGAGAGCTGCAGGAGAGCTACAGAGCGGAGAGGAGAGTTATGGAGTGGAGAGCTGCAGGAGAGCTATGGAGTGGAGAGCTATGGGATGGAGAGTTGCAGGAGAGCTATGGAGTGGAGAGCTGCAAGAGAGCTACGAAGTGGAGAGAAGAGCTATGGAGTGGAGAGCTATGGGAGAGCTACAAGAGAGCTATGGAGTGGAGAAGAGGGATATGGAGTGGAGAGCTATGGGGGGGAGTGCCATGCCAAGGGTAGGACTATAGGAGGGCACGGCCGTGGCCAAGGGTCAATGGATACACATGTAGTACAGGGGCTATATGTAGCTAAGAGCCAATGGGCCAGGAGCCTATATATAGGTAGGTTGGGTAGTTATGAGAAGGTATATCTTTCCTATGGTCTTTTACTGGTATTAGAGCTTAGGGAGGGGAGAAGAAGTCTATGGAGCACAAAGGCGTGTGTGAATATGGCGTTCTTTCCCTCAGATTGAGTGGCGGATGGTCTCACATGATAGGCAAAGTGTAACTTTGATTACGAATTCTACACCTCGAGCATGGAAGATCGTGTATGTCAAGGAGATTGTGCATGGCAAGGAAGAAGACGCAAGTCAACTCCATGAAGGAAGTTGAGTTCTTGCATGTCAAGATAGAAGAGGAAAGAAGGTTGATTTGAAGCTTTAATGGAGCGCTGGGTAGTTTGACAAAGAAGATCTCAAAATAGCTGCATGATACATGCATGTGCTAAAAAAGGAAGCATGCAAGAGAATCAACACCAAGACGGCATCCTCCACTTATGGCATGCACAAACAAAGAAGCATGCAACAAAGGATACACTTTTTTTTTGAAAGACTGATCATGGAAGCCATAAGAAGCTGCATGCCACTCTAGATTGGAGATGGCGTGCTTGGAGGAGAGAAGAAGCCGGATGGGAAGAAATTCTCTGCATGATCAAAGCTTGCATGTTCGGCAACAACATGCATCCTTGGCAGGTCATGGGCATAAGGCTTGCCTACGATGCATGCGGCTCGTCATGTACAAGGTGACCGAGGACGACTGTTGGGCAGATGCCGTAGTAACAGGCCCTAGCGAGCGAAGGCATGCCATGGTGATGCCCTGGACACTATCCTTGATGGAAGCCACCGCGGGCAGCCCAGATCGCTCTACTGTGTTGCTTTGTTGTGTTTGCAACCCCCTCTTGAGGCTACATGAGTACTGCTACCACTGGGTTGGTGCCACCTCTGCGTTGTGCCAACCAGTGAGCCACGGTATATTGCACCCATGCTTAAGGGCAGCCATGGGTTTGCAAGGCCAGGAGCTAGCTTTGCATAGCAAGAAAAAGCGCTGCCCCAGCAGCATTAAAGGAGCGTGGAGTAGCCTCATGCAGGTAATGAGCCAAGCTGGCGCTTTTTGAAGCCGCCAAGAGAGTGGTCTGCGTCCAAGGATAACCAAGAGTGGCGCCATGAGTTAGGAGCAAGGGAAATTGCTCTTGTTGGGGCAGCAGTGAGGGCTGGTTTGCATGTCCATAGCCCAAGAAAGGGGGTTCCGAGGATTGTTGTGATGCAGCAAGGCAGTGCGACCACCCACAATCGTCAAGGGGCAGCCTTTGAGTGTCAAAAGTCAGCCATGGCTTTACGTGCAGAGTGCTCAAGGGGCAGAGAAAGGGGTGCCATAGTGGCTCCATGAGGGTGCCATAGAGTTTCCATGGCCGCAACAGCGCTGGCCAAGGGCCACGTTTGCAAGCAGCCAAGGTGGCATATGTGAGGCAGCGCTAGGGACAACGTCTCCACCATCGCGCCTTAGGGCATGAGCAGCCAGCCAAGAAAAGGGCAAACATAGTTGCATTGCCAAAGCCAAACCAAGGCTGCAAACAGGGACCGTGAGCCAAGATGCAGGCGCCACTCATGCAACGGCTGGTAGCATCCAAACAAGGGCAGCCAAGAGGGCGTAGGGCTAGGGTTGCTGCTTTTTAGCTAGTACCGGCCAACTTATAAGACTTTTAAGCACAGTGCTCACATGGGCATTACTGAGAGCTTTGATGGGTGCCAAAGGAGAAGGGGCTCTGCATGACTCAATGGCCATGGTGGCCGGCACAACCGGCTATGGGCAAGGCCAAGGCTATCAATGGAAACATACATGTGTTTGATGGAGCTTGTCTATGAGTACCCGGCAAGGATTTATGGCAATCAAGGCCATTTGATGGAGCTTGTCTGCGACTACCTGGCAAGGATTTATGGCAATCAAGGCCATCTACTTTCCGGCTTGGATGGGTATGCGGACAAGGCAAACAAGATGACAACTTAATGTCATTCAGGTATTTCCTTCAGTTCAAGTATCAATTTTATCATTGTCCATTACCACTCGTCCAAGTTATGCTAGTATAGCTTTGAATGATGGCATGTACGTCATGTTTCTTACTATTTGACTCTCCTTAGGCAGAGTGCTTGTATGACAAGCCTCTAAGTGTATGAGTCTTACTTCAAAGTACCTTGATAGGACTTTCACACCATCTATGTCATTGGCACTTGTGCTTGGAATATGTATAACGTGTATAACATGTTTTGCTATCCTGGACAAGATGTTGGTGTACATGCAACTATGATGCCTTCTTCAACAAGGATTTTGTGCGCATAAGCTAATATGTAGCATCTGTATTGCTCAGCATAACGTTGAGTCGCTTCATACAGAGAACGAGTCTAAGAGAGGCTAAGAGAAGGTGCATTATTTGCTCCGTACACATGGTTTGACGTGATTGTCATTTGTTATAGATAATATGTATGGTTTGACATCTATCCATGCATCACATGTATGGCATGGTGGTGGCCTGTAAGATGTAAGATTGTCATTTGTTATAGATATTATGTATGGTTTGACATCTATCCATGCATCACATGTATGGCATGGTGGTGTTCTGTAAGATGTAAGATTTTCTCTTGTTTTGTGCATGTCACAAGCAAGGTTAGACAAATACTCTTTGTCTACATGACACTAGGCTATGAACCTATGTATCTTGCTTTGTGTGCGGCTCTAGCAAGGTTTGATGATCAAGGCAGAAATGAGGTTCGACAAGCATGGCTTGTTTGACATGAAATTAGGTTGTGCTATGTAACTCCATGACATCCATGGATGTGGGAGTGACTATTATTGTACCTTATGCATACAATACATGGTATTGATTTGCATATCTAGCTAAAGGTGGGGCCTACGGCTATCATGATGGATTAGACTACTAATCCTCCGCTTCACAAGGCGCATGAACATTTTAAGGAGACAACAATAGCAATGCTGGCTATAGCGCTCCTCTCTCGACGGCAAGGAGGCCGTGAGTATGTGTGGAAAGGAAGCCATACACAGAATGCATACATAAGCATGGCTTATATATTTGACATGGCTTGGTTATTTACAACGGTATTAACCAATGTTGTATTCACATAATTATGTGATTTAGGATAAAGGTTTTGGCTATGAGCCACCAACTATCTCTCTTGATTTGCAAACTCTTTTGCATAGGAGAAATATCTAAACCATCCTTGAGTTTGATGAAAAAGTTTATGCACTATACGAGTAGTAATTTTTCTAGGGCATGGTCCTATGCAATTGTATTAGTTGATACAATGCCGCCGTTCTCTTTGTATGACAAAGTGGAATCTCATCTAGTAACGGCTATGAGACCGAGGACAAGAGCATCCTTTTCACTCAAGAGTTAGGGATTGGATTCTCTTTACTTGCCAAGTCCTATACATTTGTATAGCTACCCATTGGCAACGCAAGGATGGCACGGCTATATGAGTTTTCTTGACAAAATTGTCAAGGGTTGTCTGCAGCAACCATAATAAAAAAGTGAACTTTATTTACTATTTGTTGCAATTCTACAGGCTAGGGTATGTTGTTGTCAAAGCATGCACACTAGGTGTATGGTCCCTACTGTTTGGCAATGACATATCCGAGGCGGCATGAGAATTGATTGGTACATAATAGTGCTCATTACGGACACACTACACACATCTAGGAACAAAAGTTGTTCACTTTGTATCAATATCCGTGTGGAGTTCATGTTTATGAGGGTCCCTCTCACTCTAGACAAGAGTGTTGTAGTCGTTCCTCCACACGTAAGTACTTTGTGTACTTAAGAGATGACTATGCAGCTAGTCTCTCTACTTGAGACATATTCCACATGTGGAGAATATGCGTCTCATGGGACTGATACAGGCGCCACATTTTTTGTATTATGTCAAGTCCCTGTGCTGGTCACTTCGTTAACAATTGACCATTATAGCACCGTCTTTGGAGCATTTTAAGGGCCAATAAAATGTCAGGTACATAGACTTGTTATACAAACAAGTAGTGCCAACCTTAACAGAGGGTTGTGTAGCTGGTATGCTTATATTGATTCATTCCTTTGTAATGAATCATATCCACCACTGGATATATAAAGGTTTATCTATGATGGAATAAGACATCTACTCTTTCTATGAGCAAACAAGAGTACTACCCTATGCTATGAGCATGATGCGGTAATATGGTTCTTAATCCCTGCACACCTTATCATTGAAGTAGATTCCAATGATATTTTACCATTTATTTGGTATCTAACCTTATAAAGGTTTCGTTTGGTTATTGGTCTCTGAACTAGTTGACCATACAAGTAGGACACAGGTTTTACCCTTGCAGAGCTATGAGCTAGAGCTAGGAGCTAAGAGATGAGCTATGAGCTCTAAGATGAGCTACAAGCTATACGATAAGCTATGGGCTCATCCCTTCAAGCTAGTATAGTTCCATATACAAAGACTCCTACATATAGTGACTTTACACTAAGCACTCTATATGGACATGATATGGAATCACTGATTCGATTTTTGATCCACAAGAATAACATTGGTACTCTTTTGACTTTTTTTATTGTCAAAATCCAAAGAGGATAGGCAGATTACAAGCTGCAAGTGTACTCTTGTGCTGAAGGATATGCAAAGTGCGTACGTTAGCACCAAGCAATCTAAATTAGCAAGAATGTATTGTTCTAGTTGGCATTGATTACAATAAGATAAAGAATGTTTGTGACTCAGTTTACGTCAGGTTCTCAATCCTAAACATTAGTTATGGTGGGGTTGTTTACTGATGAAATTTGAGAACATGTCAAGGACTTAAACCTGGCTGATGAGTTATGTCAGCAAGTTACTTTCATGAAAATTGAAAAGAGATACTCTATCAGGTACACCTTTGTTGTGATAACGCGTTTAGCATGCTCATGTGCATTCTAAATGGAGTCTACACACTATGATTGCATAGGAACCGGTAACACACGATGGTTGCAAATGGACAACAATGTGAAAAATCAAGATGTTATTCTTGATTTCATTGAACCTCCTACCAAACCGTGTTCCGATCACGCAAACAGCTCTATCCATGAAGGATGCCACTGTAGAAAACATTAGTGTATCATCACTCTTGTTTTCACGGATGAAAACGCTTCTCCAAGGGGGGAGTAATGTCATGCCAAGGGTAGGACTATAGGAGGGCACCGCCCTGGCCAAGGGTCAACCGATACACATGTAGCACAGGGGCTATATGTAGCTAAGATCCACAGGGCTAGGGGCCTATATATAGGCAAGTTGGGTGGTTTGAGAAGGTCTATCTTCCCTACGGTCTTTTAGGGAGAGCTGCAGTAAAGCTATGGAGTGGACCTACAACAAGGAGAGGGAAGGGGGAAGAGTGTGTGTTGAAAAGTAGGAGAGATAAGAGAGAGGGAGAGGAGTGAGAGAGGGAAGGAGGAAGAGTGTGTGCTGAAAAGTAAGAGAGGGAGAGGAGTGATTTCGGAGGGAAATAAAAAAAGGTACGAAGTTTAGGTCTAATAGTGAGATTTTGAGAGATAAATTTGATTTTTGGGTATACATATAGGTTGGGGAGAAGTTTTGAGTAAAAGTGAGTTTTTTTAAATTTTATTTTTATAAAGTGCTTTTCTGGGCTGAGGATATGGATTCCCTTGATGATGTGGAAAAAAAGGGGAGGAGGTTAGTTATTGTCATAAGGACCACCACTCTTTTGGGTAGAGAGAGAATGTACCTATCCTCCCTCCCTAGCCTATATTTCAACCTACAAAAAGTCTATGAAAGCCTTAAAAAAAGCCTATGAGAATACCCTCATTCAATGGCCTTGTCTCCTTAATCACACACATTTTCAGTCTTAATTCCTTAAAGTTAGGGATCCTTACAAGGCCCTTTTGGGGTTCATATTTTTCCTAATGGACAAAGGACAGCATATGTGTATGTCTTATGTGGTTTTTTGCACCAGCATGTTGAATGAGTATGAAGGAAAGGCCACATAGAAAATACATGAAATAGTATCAAACATTCTAAAACGGCGTTGGCAGTATCAATATGAGGACCCGTTTGGTAAGGGACTCTGATAGCCATTGGTGCAACTAAGCTTGCTCAATGCTATGAGAGGTGCAATGCAATGTTATGTGTGCTCACAAGAGCATGCCAAATTGGTTAGGTAGAAGGTCAAGGGCAAGTAAAGGACATCGAATGTGTATGCCAGTTTTTTGGACCAGAGTGCTCTGCTATGATTCCTTCCAAAGGTAACTATTTCAAGTGTTTGAAGTGCAAGAATGGAAGAGCCAAAAGTGTTCCTCAAGGTGATCTACAAGTCGGTCCAGACAGCCTGTCAACCGGAGTTACGGAATGCAAGTTATGGCAGTTTCAAGGCTCAAGGGATTTGAATATTCTTGCTAAATAGTAGATGATTGGTCAGAGTGAAAGTGAGTGTATGGGCTCTAAGTGCTCAACTTACAGTGCATGTCGGTCTAGTTAGATCGGCAATCAAAGTTCAAAGGGCCAAGTTGTGAGTGGTTGAAGTTTCACAGGGGGCTAGTTATGTGCCAATTTGACCTCGTTTGACCCCCTTGGTAGGCATGCCATCAGGGATTTTTTGGGGCTCTTCAAGGTTCTATAAGGAACTATGCAATATATGAAGTCAATTTGAGTTGACGGCTCATCAATTGGATCTCGAGCAATGAGATATGGTAGGTTGAAGTTTGGGCAGTTACTGATGGGATTGTACCGGATGATTTTAGCAGTCTTTGGGCATGCCGTTCGAGGCCATGGGGAGGTTGCAATGCAAAACCAAGGTGTACAATCAAAGTCTAGGCTATAGAGTTTCATTGTGGCTTTACCGCCTACACATTGAATCATTGAGCAGTAAGTGGCAAGCTGTGAAAGGAGGGACAAAAAGTTTTTTTTACATTAAGCATGGAGGTTTTTTTTTTTAAGTATAAGAAGGGGGCTCCCTTGGTGCCTCCACATAGCGGGAAGGAGTCCCACATGTGGAGTTAATGGCCAACATCAAGGATTATAAGGGGTGGAATGTGGCCTATCGTATGCATCGAGGAGAGGGAGAAAGAGTCTCTCATTACATGAGGGCTATAGCGTGCGCTGCATGGGTGGCCCTCACGGCACTACATGGATGGTTTTGGTGGTGTTTGGTGGCATGGCAGTGCTTTGTGGAGGTCACTGCCCGGTTATGGTGGCAACGATGGAGTGTCCTTTAGCGGGGTCTCACATGGAAGGGCCATGGGCCCCCCTCTTTTATATGAGGGCATGTGGGAGTTATACTTGGTGGCCAATGGTGCTGATCGTCGTTGCTTGGACTAAGGAGGGTCTCCTACATGGAATTGCATGCACCATAAAAGCAACGGTTCACATGAAGTCATGCAAATAAAAGGAACAAGTGTAAAAAAAAGGGGGTTTGTTTTGAACAAGAAGAACTACCTAGATGGATATGGAGAACTTAAAGGAGAGCATTGTACTCCATTTTTGAAGAATCAAGCTTACACTTCCCCCCTTTTGTTGTCCATTCCTGATCCCCCTTTTGCTATGTATTGTTTCTTTTTTTGTTGTTGGTGTGGATGTGTGGATGTTGCCGACCGGGCCATTCTTTTGTTTGGTGCAAAGAGAGAGTGAGAGATAAGTCCTATATGGTGGTGGTGTGTGCAATTGAAACCGTGTGGATTTGGATTCTTTGAAGTGTAAGCCGTCTTATTTGTAAGGAGAGCAAAGGGTGTGTTAAGAAAACCATGTCGTTTTTGAGGTGTTATTGAGTGAATTGGGGTGCTATGATCTTCTTGAACTATAGCTAGGAAGTTTGTGAGTGTTTGTGGGTGTGTTTACACTTCCCCTCTTTATCGTCAAGATGTTGAAAAATAGTGACCTGAAAGCTATCGTAATCTTGTCGCTAAAAGCTATCTCTCTATTGAGAAATCTTTCAAAACTCATCCTCCCTCCATTACAAGCTATCTTTCTTATTACACTCAGAACTATGGCTTCTTCTTGTTCTTCTTCCCGCCCTAAAAGCTCTAGAGGTTGCTCTACTCTCTCCCTAACTAACCTCACTAATATGAGTCTACCAAGGAGGCCAAGCAACAACATAATCTCTATTTTCATCTTAAACTCCATCATTGCAAATAATCAATGGCAAGAGTAGAGGATAGGCAAAGGTTCTTGGATTCTCTTGCAACCAAGAAGGAGAAAAAGGTCTTCTACAACAAATCTTATTTGTTCTGCATGGAAAGCATGAGTGCTGGATTTTAAATTGGAGGTTGGTAAGAAGACTGTAAAAGAGGTTTTAGTTCTACATGTTTTTAATCACTTTGATGTGATTTCTCATGGTGGTAACAATGGTATATCACCCATGATGAAGTTGTAAGTGGTTTCTTATCCTTCTTTTTATTATTTAGACATTTCTGTTCTCTTACATTTGGGTCTTACACTTACAATTGTTTATCCTTCTTTGTATAAGGAATGGGAGCTAGTGGAGTGCATTATAGGAATCATATATGTAACCCATGCTCACATTGCTATTTTAAATTGGAGGTTGGTAAGAAGACTGTAAAAGAGGTTTTAGTTCTACATGTTTTTAATCACTTTGATGTGATTTCTCATGGTGGTAACAATGGTATATCACCCATGATGAAGTTGTAAGTGGTTTCTTATCCTTGTTTTTATTATTTAGACATTTCTGTTCTCTTACATTTGGGTCTTACACTTAGAATTGTTTATCCTTCTTTGTATAAGGAATGGGAGCTAGTGGAGTGCATTATAGGAATCATATATGTAACCCATGCTCACATTGCTATTTTACAATATGCTAGAAGAACAAGGGAAAGCCTTTCAGATGAGGGAATCTTTTGTTACAATCATTTCTTCCAACTCAACCAAAGGAATAAAATAGGGACATTGAATGAGGTTTCTCTACCAACCAAGGAAGTCTGTGGATTGGCTAGTACAAGACATAAGGATGAGTAAGTCATTGCGGAGTAAGATGTATACGGATGTTCAAAGGTCATTCTCCGCTTTGGCTAACCATTAGCAACTTGAGGCTTTCAGGGTGTCAATTTTAAGTAATCTAAGTGTCATTTGAGTTTTTTTCTTGGTATCATACACATTGTATCTCTTTTTTTCCATAGTGAGCAGCTTGGTGTTGACTTAGCTCACCTTGTAAACCTGTTTTTCCCAACAACACCCACCCAAAAGACCGCCACCAAAACTATGAAGCACCTACACTTGCATGGAATTACAACACACACTGACCAATGTACTTGATAAAAAGATATTCCCCCTTTATCACACAAATTTGAAGTATATACACACCACAAAACAAGCGAGCTTCGACAAGTCACTCTACACAAACTGCTTGTTGCAGGCTGCCATATCCTCTACCCTATGAGAAATAGGCTATATATTCGAAACCAAAACTCCAAAAGGATGCTTTCAAGCCTAAAAAAATTCTTTTCATTTTCAACAAAAAAGTTTTGAAGACCAAAAATTTCAGACCTATGCACCTCTATGTACAAAATTGGCGAGAACGACAAGCTGCCTGCATGGCCCGACTACACATAGGAAAGGCTAGTCGAGGACAAAAAACTTTATGAAAAATCATGAAGGCACACCAAGAAAAACCTAAAAAATTATGATATTTAAGTGAATTTTTTGTGTTTTTACACGAGTTTAAGTTGTATACAAGTGAGAATTTAGAAAACTCACTTACGGGCACCCAAGACAACCCAACAGCTGGTGCTACACTAGCAACTTGCACCGCATGTACATGTGCTTGCTAAAACAAGCTAAAAACCCCACAAAAAGAAATCCACAAACCCTTTTTACATCAGGTGTCATGTCCATATGTACAAATTTACTAACAACGGGGTGTCCAAAATGCGTGCAGCATAGTTTGACACACCCCAACCTACTAGATTATTCATGATCAACAATAGAACAAAGAACTCATAAATCAGATGATGGAGCCTTCATTTCATCTTCATAATTAGCCACATGATTATAAAATTCTTTATCAACCACAATCATCAACCTTGCAACATACTTCTTTGAACTGTAGCCATTCACACATGCTTTGTGTGGGGTACCATCCAAGTCAGCAAGTTGATATGTGGCAATTAGAAAGCTATTTAAAACCAAGAAAGGACCTTGTATCTTGATTTGAAATTTCTTTTTAAAATTATTATCAAGCTTGTTGTTGTAACAAAGAGCCATGTCACCCTTCTTAATTTATTTTTCTTTCACCTTCTCATTTGCCTTTGCTTGATTGTTCTTCAACACAAGTTCATAATGCTCAAAAGCCAGCAACTTGTCTGGTTGGGCACATTGAAAATACAAAAGCTTCTCTTTGAGTGCATCATGAGGCTCATATTCAAGCTTTAACATCAGCCTCAAATCTAGTATCTCCACTTCAATAGGAAGCAAAGCCGCTTTGCCAAAAACTAGGTGGAAGGGAGAGAAATCGGTACTTGATTTGATAGCAGTCCTTTAAGCCCATAGGGCACAAGGTATCTCTAAATCCCAAATCTTCACATTATCTTTGTAAGCACCTTTATGAGATCTCCATTAAACCTTTCATTCGTACCATTACATTGTGGATAATAGGGAGTAGTAAAACTGCCATGCACATGAAGGTTCTCACATAGATAATACACTAGCTCTCCCGTGAAACTTGGACCCTTGTCAAAAAGTAGCTCCAATTGCATGCCAAATTTTTAAAAATATCTTTATATACAAATTCAGAAACATGTTTACTTGTGATTTTCATAACAGCTTTCGCTTTGGCTCACCTAGATAAATAGTCAATAACAATAAGTATGTAACATTTTCCTCTAGTTGTTATAGGTAGAGGACCTATTGCATCATTACTCCACTTTTCAAACACATAATATGCCATGATGATTCCTCTAACTTCTTATTTGATAAGCCTAGTTTCCATGCTTTGGCATTCTTCACAAGACTTGCACCGATGATGAATATCATGGTGGATGCTTGGCCACACATATCCCTCCTTAAATCTTTTATGCAAAGTGATCTTTGAAGCAAAATGATCACCACAAGAACCCTCATTATAATACTATTAAATTTTGTAAATTTCCTCTTTTTGTGTCACGCTTCTCATCACAATATCAACCCCTTTCATATACAAGGCATCACCAAGCAACACATACATTTTGGCACGACGAAGGAAGGCATACTTCTTTGATTTTTTCAACTTTGATGGAAGTATGTGATTGTAGAAATTATTCTTCCCTCTCCAAATATTTCCTTCCCAAATAAAGAGGAGAATCAACCCTCATGACATACAATTGGCCAATTGAAACTTGTGTTGCACCATGTGATTCTTCATTCTGAGGTCTTTCCACATGCCTTAAACTCCAATCTTCAAAATGCTTAAGCAGATTCTTCACTTAAAAACACATATTTTTCAGCTTTGGATTCCTATTTTTCCACACCCCAAGTAATTGCTTAACCACCAAAAGAGAATCACTTCTTACCCTCACACGATGGATGCCAAGGTCAAGGCAAATGTATAGTCCTTTCTCCAAAGTAGCAAGCTCATCTTTGTTATTGCTTAAGCTTCAAACTTCTTTTTGATATCAAATCACCTTGGAGATCATAAATTACAACACCTCCCAAAGCTTCACCATGAGCTTTCATGTAAGAGGCATCAAAAAATAATAATTAGACATTGTCTATGTCAGGAGCTTCTATGTGCTACTTCTTCACAACATCCTCCTTGATAAAGAAGAGGGCTTTCTTTTAAGTAAGCAAATCAGCCAGTGAAGCCCTTTTTCTTTCCTCAACAAAAAAGAGAATTTGATATCCATAGTCCACTTCATGAGTCTCTTTCACAAAGTAGGGCTATTCACCAATTGGGATACAAGAGTGTAGCTAGTGAGAACTGTGAAAGGTTTGGGAAGAAGGTAATGTCTAAGCCTTCAACATGCATAAATTAGACTCACCATAATGAGCTCCATCTTTGTATAGCCTCTTTCCACCTCTAGTTGCACCTTCCTAGCACAATAGATAGGCTTCATGTAGTGGGAGTTGCCACCTCGTTGAAGAAGCATAGCGCCAATAGCATTTTCATGTACTCATGGATTCACATAAGACTCTTTATACTAGTTAAGAGCTTGCATAGGAGGAAGAGAAATAAGTCTATTTGATGCCTTGAAAAACCTCTTCACATTCATTTGTCCATTGTAGAGGATCCAACCTTGATACTTGTTGTAGAGGATTTGAAGCAGTTGAGAAGATAAAAGAATGAGCCTTGACATATACTTCATGTTTTGAATCAAAGTAGCAAGTTAATTTGTATCTTCATGTGATGGTAGGAGCACCAAATCCTTCACTTTTTCAGGATCTGTTTTAATCCCATTCACAGAGATTATATGTCCCAAAAACTTCACTCTTGGTTGAGCAAGATGACACTTGTTTGGGTTGAGTTGACCTACGCTTTTAGCATATTTCTTCAACACCATCCTAAAATTTTCACAATGATCCTTTTTAGAGCTATAAATACAATATTTATCAGTAATATCCTTCACAATCAGTGAGGTTTGACAAATGAGCATTTGGAACTGGAATAGGACGCAAGTTCCAAGGTCCACGAGGGATAGTGAAGATCACCATAGGAGCAACAACGGATGGATCAACACACCCTATCTCATGCTGCTCAAATGTAAAATACTTTCAATGTTTGGAAAGCATTTCTTCAAAGAATATTCAACCTCTTTCAAACAGTCCTCGTAACCAATCTTTAAATCCTTCAAAGAATCCTGTGTAAACTTATGCCCAATCTTGCTCGGGTCATGAAGGCTAGGTTGCAAAGCAGCTTGCTCCATCTTATATGTATAGTACACTGGTAGAGAAAATGCAAATGGTTTCACTTTCTTTGCCACATATTTATACTTAGTCTCCACTCGTCCTTCAATGCCTTGAGCATTTTTGAAATCCTCAATGACTTTGTACATTTCTATAGACAATACCTTCACAACCTCATTTCCCATAGCAATTTGCAATCCACTAAAGAATCCAAGTCTTGCATACTATCCACAAATGAGCACTTCTTAGACACACCTGCAATGCATTCATAAACTTCTATCAAACCATTGGTCCTCAAACCCTTCTGTACACTATTTACATGTTTTCATTCACTCTGCTTTAAGTCCCCACACTTTGTAAAAGCAATAGATCCATAGCCTGTTAATCCTACAAAACTTGTAGAAAAAATTTCCTATGCATATACATCATGCAAGAACTTTTCTTTTCTTGTACCACTGAAATCCGCTTTACAATGGTACATGGCCAAAAACCCTCATATCCCTGTAGTCCTTGAATTCTTTGTTTGTCTTTGGCAAGGGTTTCTCTCTAAGACTTTCACGGTTCCTTTCATGGTCCACACAAATAGTAATTAATTGGATAGCACGCTTCCCATCCCTGCTCCTTGTCTTAGCATAAGTTGACCCATCATTGATCACCTTTGTTTCCATATGAGTAGCAGTGATATATGGCTGCCCAAGGATAAGTTATATGTAGACATATCCCGGACAAAGAAATTTTGGTCATCTTCTATAGTCCCCCTTACTTTTGGACAAGCTCCATACATCTCCCCTGACAAATTGTTTGTTGCACAGATCATCCATCCATGATTTATATCAATTAGCCATTTGCCCTTTTGATATAGACTCTTTGACATGAGGTTAATCTCTGATCTATCAGTGCAATGTATGGCTCTTCTAAGTCTCCCACTTTTACCAACGTCTCAATAGTTTCTCTTGCCCAATGACTCTTCGAGTAATAACTCTTGTAAATGGTCTTGAATTCATCTTCATCATCCAAGAAATGAAACTGTTTTACTCCTCCTGTAGACTTGTAGCATCCAACAATGGTTTCATCACCTGCTTGCCATAGACTTGTACTCCGCGTGCACTTAAAGTCTTTCGTTCATCCTCTACACGATAGATGTAGTAAGAGATTGTCTCTTTCTCTTTAATATATCAATTATTTATTCATGGAACTCCTACTTTTCTATGTCAAGGACACCACCCAAGGTAAATTCCACCTTACTATTCAAAATCCTCTCTTCAAAACAGTTTTGAGATCCATTGCTGCCTCTATATCGGATTGGAGTTTGTAGGCCGGACCCTTTGCTTTAGCTTTTGTTTCCTTCTTCTTCTTTTCTTCGGAGGCTTCTTACATAGGGACTTTAGAAAACATGCATCTATTGTGGAGAAGCTGATCTAGGAGGCACTGTGTCATTTCTTTCCTCCACTCCTCGTGGCCCTTTTTGGAGGCCTTTCATCCCTATTCTCACGTCTAAATTTTTCTTCAACAATGGCCTCATTGGCTTGATATTTAGCAATGTACCCATGCACTAACAAAGAGTCTATGTGGTCATTCCAACTTGCTTCTAGCCGAATGCAATCTCCAGTTTCATGCAAAACCACCTTAGTCATTTTACTAGTACTTCATGGCAAATTCTATTTCGCAAGACCATAGCTCCCCAATTCCATTAGATTATTCTTCTCCAACTCTAACAACTTTTGTGAACCATAGCTTCCCAATCCCGTTAGATTATTCTTCTCCTCCATCCCATCATAATGGCATGGCTAGTAGCCACGTCCTCAACTAGCTTCTTCATCCTGCCTTCTCCAAAGTTTGTCCCCAAGAGCTTACTTGTTTCACTCAAGTGAATCTTACCATCTTTAAAGAAAACAAGCTCCTTCATCAAAGCATCTTTGAAACTTTTGCAATCCCCTCCTTCCACGGTAAGTACTATCACACCATATGCATCTATTTACAAAGCCTTCTATGTTTTGAGGTATATGCCTTGTAGATTGACCCGATGGTTGTCCCTTTTCTTCTAGCCTTGTAAGCTTTAACTTTAGCTTTTGAATTCCCTTGACAATATCATGTAAGATGGATTTTTCACTCTTTGGAATCACAATAACATGCTTTATGGGACTGTTAAGAACACTTGGGGCCCAAGGAAGGTTGACTATCATTTTATCTCTTTGCCATTGTCGCTTAGCTCTGTCGCTTAGCTAGAAGTGATAGTGCATCTTTGACCTCATTCCAAACAGTCTCTTTAAATCTTGTCTGGCATCTTTGTCCTCCAATAGTAACTCCAGCTTCTCTTAACTCTCTTTGACTGCAATTTGTTCTACCAAGCTCTATCTTCTCTATGTTTAGGGTAGCCTTCTTAGTCCTTGACAGTTGATCATAGAGGTGTTCAAATTCCCTTAGCAGCGCGATAGGCAAAAGTCCCTCTTTTGGCCAAACTACCCACTCTAAAAAAGTTCTCTTTTTTACCCTTTTGGAGTCCTCCATGAAATTCTTTTTATTCAAGGATAATTTTAATGCTTCCCATGTTCCCCCATGATCGTTTCTAATTCCCCTTACATGGTCTCTGATCTTAGGAACCACAACTAGCTTAAAACATTGTAGCATCTTTGCTTTAGACACACGATGCAGCTCCATCCCCTTAACATACCCACAAAGATACTTTGCTACATCTTTACCATTAAAGTGGTCCAATTTATTCACTAGTGATTGAAGCTCTTTGGTTGAGGAAAGCTCTCTCCTTTCAACAGCTTATTGTTGCTACATAAACACAACAAAGGCTTGAAACATTTGCATTGTGACGGGATCAAACCGCACCCCTCTTGCTCTTGTTGTTCCATAACTTTAAATTTTTTAGTTGAGACCTTGAAAGAAGAGTTTTAACCCTCAACCTAGCCTACTTCACATCGTGTTCACCAGAAATGTGTCAAGAAGTGTGCAGTGCGTCTAGGAAAGCGTCGGGCCTTTGACTGTGAGGATTATAGCAAAATAAAGAAAGTCGTAGAAGATTTGAAGCTAGAAACATTCTAAAAATGAACAAAACTCCAACCATGAAAGCTTCACTTTGGAAAAGAACAAAGATGAACTCAAAACTCTTATGTGTGTGAAGATTAGGTGTAGCCCCGCTCCCAATTGCGCAGATGCAATGCTCTTTCGCCTTGTTAAAAACCCTAAATTGACGCTTCAATTCTTTGTCATGAGCATTTCATGGAAGCTTTAGAACTTCATTGGAGAATCTTAAGTGGTTATTTGATGAGGGGAAACCCTAATTGGTGGCCTCACAACTTTGAACACGTGGTGGAAGCAACGCGGGACTCTACTAGCACCGTGTATTGAAATGGTTGCATGGCCTTGATTAGATGCCCAAATGAGCTCATTCTTGGCTCTATAACTTCCCTATGAGATTGAGAAACAATGGAACCATTTTGGATCTGGAATTTTGAGCCAATGTTTTACTATCTTTAGGCTATATTTTACCATTTTATGTTCATTTTTAGCCATTTTTAGCCCAAAAATGTCCCTCTTTGTTTGTAAAATGCCCAAACAAGCTAGGAAAAATACCCAAATTTGTGGAGAAATACACTTGGCTCAAATTTCATGTTGGACCTCATTTTTCCACTTGGCAAGCATTTTGGACACATCATTTATGGCCGCATATGAAACATGCTATTTTTTGCCAAGATCACCCGCATTGAACTTTCTAGGCAAAACGAGCATGCCACTTCGCAACATTTGACATTTGTAAATTCCTAACGCAAAGTAGACATGTTTTAATGTGATAAAACATACATAGTACGACAGCCTGGGCCTCTCCTGCCCGGCAAGGTATGTATATGCTTGCAATTGTGGCATCCGTTTTCGCATAAATCACACTATGTCCATTGTAGCTTCTGGACCCACACATCAAAAGCATTAGCAGTGGGGTATATATTTTTAGTTTCACATTATGCATGTGACATGGCATGACACTGTGCTCAAGATCTTGCTTTTATGTGTCTTTTAAAAATTTTTGCTTGCTTCCCATGCAATTGTAGGAAGTCGATGTGAGGGGTTTTGATGCATCTTTATCATGTACTCCACAATCCCTTCCATGTCCATAACCTCAATTGGAAGAGAGGGAGAGGGAGAGGGACACCTTGGTCATACTAAGAACATGGTTTCGGTGAGAGAGAGAGAGAGAGAGAGAGAGAAGACCTTTCTCTTGTGATTGGTTGGGCAGTCCCCCAGATCTTTTAGAGAGATAAATAGTCTCCCAAATCTCTCAGAGAGCTCAAGAGTCAACCAGATTTCACAACAAAGTATACGGCCATGGCAAGCCTAGAAAAAGGGTTTTGTTATTTTGTGTTTAAATCTTTTCCTAGTCATTAAAAAAAATATGAACCCTCTATGGGCCCTTTGGGATTAAGGTTTATTAGAGGCCAGCCAATGAGAAGAGGGTGGTGGACAGACTCTATGCCCTCAAAAATGTAGGGGGACAAAGTAGTCTTACACTTCTTAATGGGCTCTTACCTAGTGAGAAGGGGGCGGGTCCTGGGGGGGGAATGGGCCATATGGAACCTCCAACTTCCCTCCTTTTTTATCCGGTTATGAAAAAATCCCAAAATTTTGAAATTTTTCAAAATTTTCAAAACTCAAATCTTATCTTCTTAAAACCCCCCTAAATCTATTTTATGGTCAAAAAAGCATTTTTTGACCTCAAAAAATCAAAACGTACACACAAAGACCCTAAAATTTAATTTTAAAAAAAACATTTAAAAAATATTTTTTTTACTATCCAACACCCCCCAAAAGTAGTCCTTAGGCAAAAAGTGATTTTCTCTCTCTAGAACCCCTTTTCCAACCCCTCCTTGGTTACAACCATCACACTCATCCTCTACTCCAACACTCTCTCTTTCTACACCATCTCCATTGTTGCAGCAAGGAAGCTCCTCTCTTCTCCCCTACCACCTTCCATTGCCACAACAAGCAAGGGTTATCCACCTTCTCCTCCCATTGCCACACCAAGCAAGGGTTAACCACCTTCTGCTATCACTTTATCCCACCTACATTGTAGCAACAAGCAAGGTCCTGCTCCTCCTCCTAATTTTCTTTCTTCAACCATGGCCAACTCTACTTCGCAAAGGCGGCCAACGGATGAGGTCACAGCACTTGCATGCCACAACACTAGAGGTATAGATGATGAGTGGGTTCCACAAGAGATCACCAAAGGTGCTTGGGTATACATGAAACCATCTGATATTGGCCCTCGTCGTGTGCGGAATCGTGCAAACTTGGATCATCATTGGAAAGGAAAGCTCCTTGGCTTCAAGAACCGCAAAGACAAGGGGACCATAGCCGTTGTGCAACATGTTTTCTCAATGTCAAGCATGCATTTGCAACAACCACCTCGATTTCCTACACATTGTAAGTACATGTTTTGAGAATACAAAGCTGGGTGTGAAATCACAGTGTAATGTTATTATGGATTCATACTTAAGATTTTCCATGCATTTATAGTCATATTTCCATCCATGTTGGTGAAGGAGCAGCCACTACATAGTCTCTCCGGCACATTCAATGCTATACATGCGGATATTGGAGCAACAATGTTCGCACATCTTTGCCCAACCAAACTGGTTCAAAGAACGATTTTGTTCTATTCTCGTTCCTATATTGTGCCTACTTTTACACAAGAGTTTGGAATGCTTGAACCCATCAAAGTAACTTCCTTATTAATTATGGAGTGGCCGGTGTCAAATTTGTGGTTGGTAGCATCTTTCAAGAAAAAGATGCTCATAGATGTCCAAAACTCTTTGAAATACTCTAAAGCTTCTAGGTCTGTGGACTTGAGTTGGTGTTTTCCTATTCATTGTTTTGTGCACATTTTTAAAGAGTTTGGATTTGTGGAGACTACCACAATGCTTGTATGTAAAGATGTAAAGATGTGCATTATGAGGAAAAGAAGAGGACTGGGGTATTGTGGAGGGCATGCACAATGGAGACCGGTACCGTTGTAAGGTTGGAGCTTCAGGTATTGGAATGCGCTATTTGAAATCCTACAACTCCTTGTATATACGATTTCACTATGATCGTTGGATGTGTAAGCTTGGAGCGTGGACTCCCTTATAGAGCGTAGACGGTGCTATTGCAAGCTTTGACATTGTAGTAATGATGCCCAAAGATGCTTTGGAGGCAGTCCAAGTGAACAAGCATTGGACTCTTAGTAATGTGCAAGAACATTTGGTTATTATCGATTTTGAGGCCCTTCAACAAGCACAATTTTGTTTACAAGGTCACAAGGTGAGGATTCTTCCACCACATTTTCCATACATCATAGTTTGTCGATCATTGGATGCTTATTGTAATGAATGTCCGCAGATTGGGAAGAGAATGGAAGACAAATTGAAGGTCGATAAGGACTGGGGGATGGATGAAACTATGCTATCGCTCTTATAACTTTGTAACTCTTGCAATTTTGAAAACGATTCCCGATGTAATCAACATGATTTGCTTCATCATGTCTTTGATTATAATTTTTTGCATTGAGATGAGAGATCATTTTTTGGTGAAAGTGCCTTTTTTTTTAAAGTCTTTAAAAAAGGGACCATTGTAAAAGGGGGACCGCATAACTCATTCACTATTTTCACTCTTGCAACTCTTGAGCTCCTCCACTCTCTATCTACACTCTAGGCTAGACATGGACGCTTCCACAACCTCTGCATCTGCACCCACATCCACCCCTTTGTCACGCTTCATCCTCTTCCTTCAGGACACTAAATACAAAGGGAAGTTGGACCTCCACACCTTTTTTACTCGTCTCCCTGACCTTGACACCACAATTGCCCTTCACATGGATGCATTTTCCAAGATTTTGTGTTCATGGAGGAGCACATCATAAAATATTCCGTAATTATCTTCCCACATGCAGGGATCTGGGTGCCTTGTGATCTTTTGCGCTACATACACAAAGGTAATCGCCCATTCTCCAATCAATTGCAACGATTCCAAGAAATTTCCACTGATGCAGGCCATTTCTTGGATGAGCAAGTCCCAAGGGTGTCAGCACTCAAGAAGCGCAAGTTGGGGGTGGAGTACCTTTCTCGGATAGCAACATCTATCTTCTTGGTGAGCGAGGAACCTGATTTTGAGGAGCTTTGCTTACCACACCTTCAGGTTGGGTCCTTTATCAAGGACACCAAGGAGCAGGAGGTTATCCCCATGAACCTTGCAGTGAAAGGAAAGACACATCAGCTCGAGTACCCCAGGGGGCTCGAGGAAGTGGTTGAGAAATCCATCATTGTGGCTGGCCCTAGTGACACTCTAGTGCCACTAACATTGACGGATGTGGCTATCCCAGAGGAAGAAATTAGCCGCTTCTTCTCAGTGGTAGTGGATGGGGAGGAGTATGTGTTTATGCATGATGTGGAGAAAGCATTTGGCATGCGCATGGCTGAATGCTTGAGCGTGTTATGCAACAGCACCAAATGTCACTTAGACAATATGCCAGATGCCGTAGAAAGCAAGATCTTGCCACTTGGGGACTCTATTGCTGACACTATTGTAGTTGTATGTACGGAGGTCCCGGCAGCAGAGCAGTTGCACGTGGCTGAGAAAGAATTACAAGCCACGCAAGCCAAGGTTGAGGCCGCTAGGATGCCTATGCCACTATACAACCCCCCATCTGATGATCCAAAGCTCATAGTTGCGGTGCATGGGAGCATTGACTTGGATGCGAAGGGAAACAGGGAGGAGGATGACAAGAAGCAGGAGCTAAACTCTATCCTAATTTTCATGTTATTATTTTATCCTATATTGTCATTTTTCTCATCTTCATTGGTTTATGACAGGACATCGTGGAGGTTGATGATTTTGCTGCAAGGACGGGTGGCAAGCGGACGGGCTTTGGACCTCAGTCTTCTTTTGTGCATTACCTAGGACAACTCCCCCCTAGCGATGTGGCCATTATCCATAATGAATCTACTCCCCAAGCCCATTTTATGACTTGTTCGTTGAAATCTTTGAGCAAGTTTTTGTGTTTAAGCACCATTGCTCAAACTGTGTATCTTGTGTTCTAGTGCGTAGATCCCTTGTATGCACACCATTTGGCACTGGCTTCTGTGGTAAAGTGCTTGGGATACATGCTTCCATTGGCTCAATTGACCCAAAGGCCATAGCATAGTCCCTCTTGAATGGGGAGTTGCCTTACGCGCAAGATAGGCGCCAAGAAATGGTCAAGAAAATTATGAACTCCTCTAATATATGATGTAAAATCACCTTTTTGGAAGTAATAAAAAATATTATGAATTGTCTCTCTATCTTGTACATTCTTCTAAATGTGATTTCTCAATCTTAAAAATTATTGTAATTGGTGATATGTTTCAATAAACTGTCTTTTTTGCTTGAAGTAACAACACAATGGAAGTTGGATGCACATGATACTTCTTTCAACTTAGCTTAATTCTGGGGAAAGTATAAAATAGATCTGAGTAAAAAGAAGTGGTTTCTCTAAAATAATGATGCAAAACCAATTGCTTTCAATTAATTTACGTTTTTAAAGTATCCTTGGGGGGGGGGGGGGGGGGGTAGAAAAGCCTACCAGGTGCCAAAAAAAGGGTGGCCACAAGGGCGTGCAAATGGCTCATCCATCAGTTTTGGATGGCCAATTTGCGCGCCCTTGTGGCCACCCTTTTTTTGCACCTGGTAGGCTTCTCTTCCCCCCAGGATACTTTAAACATATAAATTAACTGAAAGAAATTTTTTTTGCATCATTACTTTAGATGGAGCATTGTGGCCACCCTTTTTTTGGCATATGGAGCATATAGTTGTACTCAAGGGACACTAGAAAAGGTGAAATCAACTCTGAATTTAAGTTTTCAAGCAGACTATCACCTGCTTCAGCTCTACCTAATACATCCCTGCACCAAAAGGCCCAATTACATTGGACATTTGAAAAATCTAATTTAATGTTGCATAGACACTTGGTTTCAAAATATGTTAACTTTTTTTATATCCTATGGCGTAAACAAAGCTTGAAATTGCCAAAAAAAGGGTGGCCACAAGTCTCCATCTAAAGTAATGATGCAAAACCAATTTCTTTTAGTTAATTTATGTTTTTTAAGTATCCTGGGGGTAGAGAAGCCTACCGGGTGCCAAAAAAAGGGTGGCCACAAGGACACGCAAATTGGCCATCCAAAATTGATGGATGGGCCATTTGTGCGCCCTTGTGGCCACCCTTTTTTTGGAACTTGGTAGGCTTCTCTACCCCCCAGGATACTTTAAAAACATAAATTAACTGAAAGAAATTGGTTTTGCATCATTACTTTAGAGAAACCACTTATTTTCGATCACTACCTAATACATCCCTGCACCAAAAGACCCAATTACATTGGACATTTGGAAAACCTAATTTAATGTTGCATAGACACCTGGTTTCACAATATGTTAACGTTTTTGATATCCTATGGGGTAAAAAAATCTTGAAATTGCAAAACAAAGGGTGGCCACAAGGGCCACTCATGGATAATAGACACAATAGACACAATTGTTGATCATATTGTCATTGCAAAGTCATGTCATTACAAAGATAAGGGTGTACAATACAAAAAGCGGGGTAATGTCGGTTAAAACTCGAAGTCTCGGTGCAATCGATGTAAGATGAATATTGTTTGGATGTATTGTCACTCACTTTGCATTAATGGTGCGAGTTCTACCAAACATCGAGCGAACTTATCCGAGCAAGCTCAAAACTGAGCAAAGTTATTAAGTGATTTGACAGAGAGAGAGAGATTTCTTTGAAACCAAATAGTAAATGTCAACACCATTGCTAGCAAAAACATAGTTTTTGGAAACTTAGAAATACTTAATGTGGAAAGTTCTAGAATTTTATGGACCATGTTTTGAAGTTAGGTCACCATTATACAAATCTAGTGATCGACTTTACTATTAGTATGAGTACCAGCAAGTGCAAGGCATCTTCACAAGTGTGCTATGTGTGAAAGAAGACGCAAATTTTGTAACATTTAATGGCCTAAAATCTTTTGTGTAGCGGAATTTAGCATGAACATAGTGGGCATTTCATTAGAGTTGATTCCTAATGAGAATTACAAGAGTGCTTGGGTGGAGAGAGCAACAAAAAGCATAACACCTAGTTAGATAGCATCGACAATACTTTCAAAAGAGAGAGCAATTAAGCTATTGACAACAGTTGAGGACCGGATTTGCATGGAGCCGGTCCCCCCTCCAAAAGGCTTTGTATTATGGTTTCTCTCATCAAGAGAGACATTGTACAATACAATTCTTTGTGTTCCTTCAAGACTAGCTAGTGCAATGAAGATGGAAGCTTCATACACCAAGCAAAACACTTAATCAAACACAACTTGAATTATCCCCGTTCTCAGACCCAAGACCTCACACACCTTCGAAGATGGTGAGAGCTAGCAGGGTATGAGAGTAGATTGAGAGGAAAAAGAAGTATCTTACGAGAAAGAAGTACATCTCCTCACATAATCACTCATATTAGCATAGCTTAGCTTAGTAATTAGCTTGGTAGAGAAGATGAGCATGCATTGAAGCTTGGCTCTTGGTTGGATTTGCATCCACATGCCAAGAGAGTGTTGATGTAGGCTTCTATCTCACAAGCTTGGAGTAGGTGATGAGCTCTCCATTAAAGCTTGGGAGGAGATAGAGTATTTTCCCTTCACACATGGTCAAGTGTGAGAGTGTGTGTGTCAATGCCAAGCAAAAATCACCCCCCCCCTCTCTTGGGCGAGCCCTAGCTGCTAAATAAGTCTGGCTTTTGCCTCATTGGACCTCCCCAGGTCAAGCCAATAGGGATTAAGCAGCATAAGTGATAGCCTTCTGACATGTGTCCCCCTTTCCCCTTTTGTGAGAGCTTTAGGTAATTAAATAATTAAACTAAACTCTCATTGGACCCCTTTGCCTCCTGGCCAATAGGAATCAGGCAAGCCATGGGGCTCCTGAATGCTCATTGGACCCCTTGGGAGACTGCCCAATAGTCTTCTAGGACACTTAATTCTTATTGGTTTCTTTTATTAAATGTTTTTAAATTAATTAAACTAGATTTAATCTAGCTTAATTCTCATTGGTCCACTTCAAGGGTCTTCCAATAGGAATTGGGCACACCTTGTGGGCATCTGGCCTAGGGAGCTGACATGTGTCCCTCATTCCCTTTGTGTAAAGGGAGCCTGTGTGTGTGTGTGTGGCTTTCTCTCTCATCCCCTAGCTTTGGGGCTCGCTCCCTCCCATGTAGGGATATGCAAAGACTTTTAGGGCACACACTAAGCATCCAATTTTCCCTAGGGTTGACCTTTGGACACAACCTTTGAATTTTGGAACCTTAGCATTTTGGAAGTCTTAATGGGCTGAACCTTAGGGTCTTTTTGGCCCATTGTTTCACATGGCTCTTTTGCAGATGGCCCCCCCTTTGGATCCCTATTTTCCCTCCTTTGGATCCCTACTGTGGCCGGTCTGCTAACTTAACCAATATTCTAGCTTTTTCTCCCTTGGCACTTCCCCACATTAAATGATCAGTTTAATATGAGAAAATCATTTAGGAGAATTAGATATTGATTATTATGACATTACCTCTCTCTTGAAATCATAGTCGTCCTCGACTATGGTGTAGAGAAGATAAAGCATATGCATGAGTCCTTTTCTTAGCGGGTAGAGGATCCCTATGTTACCCTACGACATCATTCCATAATGGATGACTAGTCCATTTGGCGCTTGAGAGCCTGAGGCTGCCGCAAGCATGTCTGCACATTAGTCCTATTAGTCTTCCATAGTAGAGTGACAAGCTCTACTTGGTGTTCGGGAGACGTCGTCTCCGCAAACTTGATCTAAGCATGCATACTACTTTATTTTTGTGCACAAATAAAGAAAAAGAGAGTCTTATAAGACAAAAAAAATTTGTTCATTTTTAACATTTTGTACATTTGCTTACTCTTGGGAAGCATTGTAAGCATTGACAAGGTTTAGGTTATCCTTTAATTGTATGCCTTGCATCCATCTAGCATCTTCAAAAGGATAATTCTTAAACTTAATAAGATATCGTCTGATAGTCTTACCGCCTCTTAATACCTTGTCTTCATGTCGGAGAATGGACTCGGGCTGCAGCACCTCCTCGTGGTCCTCGATCTCCGGTGGGTCTTCAATAATTGGTTCTTGAGGTGGCTCTCCTTTGTAAGGCTTTAAGAGGCTCACATGAAAAGCATTGTGTATGAGCCAATGATTGGGCAACTTAAGTTGATAGGCCATCTCATTGATTGGCCTAAGAATCTGGAAGGGACCATAGTACCTTTTTGCTAGTTTAGCATAGTACTTTTGGTGTCCCGTAGGATTCTTGCCCGTAGTGTGCCTTAATCGAGCCTTGGGAAACTTTAACAAGACCCAATCGTTTTCTTTAAAGGCTTGGGCTCTTCTGTGCTTGTCAGTAGCAGCCTTTTGCCTTTGCTGTGAGATAGAGATAGCATCCTTAATCTTTTGGAAAGATTCTTGTAGGTCTCGGCTATACTCATCTGCAGCGAAGATCTTCCCATGTACCTTAAGTAGCAAGGGACTTTTTGATCTTCCCTCAATTACCTCGAAAGGTGCTTTTCCTGTAGAAGTATGTACAGTGTTATTGTAAGCATACTCTACTAAGGGTAAGTACTTCTCCCATTGGGATCTTTGATCTACTTCCGTTACATAGGCTTTTAGTAGATCGAGAATAGTTAGGTTAGCTATTTCACTTTGGCCATCAGTTTGTGGATGATAGGCCGAAGAGAAGTTTAGCCTTGTTCCTAAATTCTCAAAGAGACCCTTCCAGAAATTACTGGTCATTCTAGGATCTCTATCCGACACTATGGACATTGGCAAGCCATGGTACTTGAAAATTTGTGAAATGAAGAGGGTTGCCATTTGATGGGCTTTGATAGTCTTTTTGACAGGTATAAAATGAGCTTGTTTACTGAACCTGTCTACTATCGTCCATATTCCCGTATTCCCATGGATAGACTTAGGCAATCCAAAGATAAAATCCATGGATATGCTCTCCCATGGTGAATTAGGGATTGGCAAGGGTTGAAGCAATCCAAGTTGCTTCCCTCTATCAAATTTTGTCTTTTGACATACCACACATTTGGAAACATACTCATGTATGTTCACTTTCATGGTAGGCCAATAGAAATATGTTTCAATTCCCTTTAGGGTAGACTGAATCCCTCTATGCCCCGCATATGGGGGAGCATGAGATTCATACATTACTTTCTCACGTAGTGAGTTAGTAACGCATAGTCTATTGCCATAGAGAAGATAGCCATCTTGTAAAGTAAATGGTTCTTCTTTCTTCCCTAAGGCAAGGGCTGAAATCACATCTCTAAAATCGGGATCAATAGCATACTCATCTATCATTAAAGATAGATCATTGTGAGTTGCTATGGAAACCGCATTCACTCTCGGTCGTCTTGAGAGTGCATCGGCTACTTGATTATGCTTGCCAGCAATGTGAGCAATATGAAAATGAA